>NC_041400.2:153398011-154003011 GCF_900747795.2 Erpetoichthys calabaricus
TTCATTTTTCTAGCTTCCCTAAAAAACAGCACCTTCACAAGATGCATGGAAATAAACGCAAGCATTGGCAGAAAAGAAACAAAGGAAGAAAAAACAAACAATAAACAGTGAAGAGGTGCTCTGACTCTTCATAACTTGCATGCTTTTGCTCATAGTGCTTTAATACATTTTTATTGTATCAATGTAATCGATTTATAATACAGTACACTTTTATGTATTAGAAATACTTGATTTTGATTGGGATATAAAGCTTTAATATACATGATAATTACAACCTTAAAATCATAAACTTAAATCGTACAAAAAGCCTTTGATTTCTACAGTGTGTTTGTAATATTAGAATTTTTTAATCTTACAGTTACATTCACACACATTACTTTTATATAATGAATGTTTTCAATTTAACCTACCTTTAAAAAGTTGTTCTTTAAAATCACAAAAGCTTTTATGTAGGGCAATTGCTAAGCATTAATAAAGCGGAAAATATAACTGGTCTGTCGTCAGTTTCTGGTCTTTTTTATGTTGCATATTCTTCATCTTCGGCGGTGTGTTGTCACAGCAAGGACTGTTGACCCTTCCCTGTGTAGGAACCAAAGGATAAGACTGTATAAGGTTTCACTGGAAGGCCTTAATCCTACATGGTAGTCATAGTTGACTTCAGAGTAGGATCACTATGTCTTTGGTTCGACAGATCTGGCAGGGATGCTAAACCCAGAACCAGACTCTGTCTGTGAGGAGCCTGCATATTCTACCTATGATCACATACATTTTCTGTAGGTATATTGGTATCCTACCATATTGTAAAGAACTGAGTATTTGGCTGAATGGTAACACTAAATTTTTGCAGTAAGGAGGAGTGTAGGTGTGTGCATAAGAATGCCATCTATGGATGCTTCCTGTGTAGTACAAAAATTCAGAGAAATCAGACTTTAGCTTGCTGAGATACATTATTGGGTTAAGCATGTGAGTAAATAAATAAAAAACAAGTAAATAACATACCTAATGTACTGTAAATGCTACAGCTGAAATAACATTAAGATCTCTTATAATATTACAAGACGTTCACACTTTTATTTTTGGTTGAATAGATTTCTGTAGAGCACTACTAACAAGACTACCTATAAAAGACATCGATTGGACACAGTATACTAGAACTGCATCTGATTGATTGGATACAAGAATCTTAGCCAGGAAAAGAAATTCTGAGCCCAACTCACTGGTCTTAGCATTGTTGTGTCCTTTAGAATTGATTTTAAAATACTATTAATGGTATCTAAAGCTCTAAATAATCTTGCTCCTTCCTATACATTGGAGTGCTTATCTACCTTCCATTCCCAGCTGTGTCCTTTGTTCTTCTAATAGCGGTCTGCTTATTATTCCAAGAGCCAAGTATAAAAGACGTGGTAAGGCAGCCTTTTGCTATTATGCTTCAAAATTCTGGAATAGTTCACTAATACAGATACACCAGACTAACACCGTGAATCATTTTTAAATATTTCTAAAAGTCCACTTTTTTAATTTGTCTCTCTCATAGCAGTATTTTAATTCTACTTTTGATATACAGTATTATATATATATGCATAGAAATATTGTATTCTTCATGGATTCATGGATTTTCAATCATAAATAATCTCTACTTTTCTCTGTTTTTTTTTCCGGTTTTCTGTGGTGGCATTTTGTGCCACCACCACCACCACCTGATCAAAGTACCGTGCAGCCGCCTGCGATGTTCACATGAGAGCGAATACTCCAACTGTCAGTGAACCACTGCATCGAATCGTCTAGCAGGAAGCTCAAAAACAACTGGAACTACTTAAGAACATTTATGCTGGACAGAATTCCCAGTGGGGGCTGGGTGGTCTTTTGGCCTTGGAACCCCTGCAGATTTTGTTTTTTTCTCCAGTTTATCTGGAGTTTTTTTTTTTTTTTCTGTCCTCCCTGGTCATCTGACCTTGTTGTCAGACTAATCTTCAGAGACTTAAAAAAGAAATTCATGAATAAGAACTCTACTTTATCTATTATTTGTACATCTGTGTTATGCAAGTGAATATTGATTTATGTTTGCTTATTATTATTTATTAGTTATCTATTTTTGTTTATCTTTTACTAAAACTTTTTTCTTTGATGACTTGTATAACACTTTGAGCTACATCCTTTTATGTAAATGTGCCATAGAAATAAACTTTGTCTAATCTAATCTAATCTAAATGTTGTTGAAATGAAACATTTCTAATGTCCTTTTAATTTTCATCTTGAAATTACTTTTCATCTCATTTATCATATTTGCTTTGCATCCTGCAACCTTTATTTTTTGTACATGAGCTGAATAGCTCCATATCAATGTAGGAAACAGCCCTTCTCCTGAAAAAAGCGTTTTGTTTCATTTAATTACCCAATTACTGGAAACAAATAGCAGCAAAAAGAATCTACTGGGAATCTGGAAAATGTAAGTCAATAAGAAGAGGAGTATAGCAAGGCCGTGTTCTTTTGCTAGATATGATTTTGTTGGACAGCAAAATGATTGTAGTAGACATTAAAGAAAAGAAAGGAGTAAAGGGTAGGAGGTGTCAATGTTACCAAATGTGCAGTTTGTAGATGATACTGTATTTAGAGCTGAAAGGGCATAAGAACCACAGGAAATGTTAATTGTGGGGGTAGAAGACAGTAAGGATAAGGGACTAATATTGAATTTCAATAAAACAGTTACTATGGTCATTACAAAAGATACAATAGTGTCAAAATGCCAGTTAAAACTAAAATTTGTAAATGTCAAGCAACTAGATCGTTTTTGTTACCTACAGTAGGTGACATGTTAACACAAGATGGAAAAAGTGGTGAGCAAATCAAGAGAAGAATTGCTACAGCAAAACTGGCTTCTATGCAGTTTAAACACATACATACAGTATAAACCAATATATAATAGCGAAAACAAACATGAACATTCTAAAGTGTTATTTTTGGCCTGAATGAAATAAGAACTGTGAGTACAACAATGAAAGATAGACTAGAGAGCTGTGAGATTTTTTTTTGGAAGAATGCTAAAAATGCCATAGACAGATAAAGTTACAACTGATCAGAATCAGAATCAGCTTTATTGGCCAAGTATATGTACACATACAAGGAATTGGAGTCCGGTTTTACCTAGTATTGTCTCTGATGCTGTGAGATTGACTTAAGTGTTCATGAGAGTGATGGCCTGAGGGAAGAAACTGTTCATATGTCTGGTAGTTTTGGCGTACAGTTCTCTGTAGCGCCTACCAGAGGGAAATAGTTGAAAAAGGTTGTGACCAGGGTGTGATGGATCTGCAGTGATGTTTTATGCCCGTTTCCTGACTCGAGATCTGTATAAGTCCTGAATGGAGGGTAGATCAGCACCAATGATTTTTTCTGCAGTCCTGACTGTCCGTTGTAGTCTGTTCCTGTCCTATTTTTTGGCTGAACCAAACCAGACTATGATAGATGAACAGAGAACAGACAGGATTACTGCAGAGTAAAATTGGATGTGCAGCTCCTGAGGCAGGTTGAACTTCCTGAGCTGACGCAGGAAGTACAACCTCTGCTGGGCCTTTTTGACAATTGTGTCTATGATTGGTGCCCACTTCAGGTCCTGGGAAATTGTGGATCCCAGAAACCTAAAGTTTTCCACAGCCGACACAATACTGTTGAGTAGTGTGAGAGGGGGCAACACTGGGGGGCTCCTCCTGAAGTCCACTGTCATCTCCACAGTTTTAAGCTTGTTCAGCTCCAGGTTGTTTTGACCGAACCAGAGGGCCAGCTGTTCGACCTCTCGTCTGTATACAGACTCGTCACTGTCCTTGATGAGGCCAATGACTGTCATATCATCTGCAAACTTCAGGAGTTTAACAGACGGGTCTCTTGAGGTGCAGTCATTTGTGTAGAGGGGGAAGAGCAGAGGGGAGAGGACACATCCCTGGGGGGGGCGCCAGTGCTGACTGTTCGTGTGCTGGATGTGATTTTTCCCAGTCTCACTTGCTGCTTCCTATCTGTCAGGAAGTCTGTGATCCACTGGCAGATGGGAGCTGGTACAATGAGCCAAGTGAGTTTGGTGTGGAGAAGTTCTGGAATGATAGTATTGAACGCCGAGCTGAAGTCCACAAACAGGATCCTAGCATATGTCCCTGGAGAGTTGAGATGTTGCAGGATGTAGTGCAGTCTCATGTTGCATATTGATTGCATCATCCACTGACCTGTTTGCTCCTTAAGCAAACTGTAGGGGGTCAAGCAGGGGGCCTGTAATGTCCTTTAGGTAGGTCAACACCAGTCTTTCAAAGGATTTCATGACCACAGACGTCAGGGCGACAGGCCTGTAGTCATTTAACCCTGCGATGGAGGTTTTCTTGGGAACTGGGATAATTGTGGAGCGCTTAAAGCAGGAGGGAACTTCTCATAGCTTCAGGGATCTGTTGAAGATCTGTGTAAATATGGGGGCCAGCTGATCAGCACAGACTTTGAGACAGGAGGTTGACACACCATCTGGACCTGGTGCCTTCCTGATATTCTGTCTCTTGAAGAGCTGACTCACATCCCCTTTACAGAGTATTAAAGAGAGTACAGGTGAAAAGATATTTACTAACTGAGAAAAGGAAAAGACAATTAAAATATTTGGAAAACTTCATCAGAACTGAAGGCATGGAAAGTGTTGTATTGCTGGATAAAATCAATTAAAACAGAGGAAGACGATGGCAGAGAAACACCATCAGTCGAAATGCTGTGAGACAGTTTGGGAATTACATGAGTTACAATGAGATTTTTAGAATGGCAAGGAAGAGGCAGGTGGAAGACTATGATCGCCTACATCTGCACCAGACATGAAATTCAGAGAGAGATACAAAGTTATCTTCTTCTTCTTTTGAGTTATTAGCATGGTCTACCCAGTCCCTGGAGAGTTAAAGTGTGATGTCTCACAAACTGACAGAGGGCGAAGACTGTTTAGCAAAGATATAGTGCTGGGGGTTTGGGCTTGGACCTAATATCTGTAGTTTGTGCCACTAAAATGAACAGTATAAACATCAGAGATTTGAATTTCAAAAGAATTTATATTTTAAAGTTGTACCATGACGTGCAAGGAATACTCAAAAGCTTCACCCTTTGCCAGATGTTTTGTTTTTTTAAAGAGAGAGGTATGTCTTTTACAATGTAAGGTGGAAGTGCTACAGTTCACCCACTCAAAGTATAGCAGAGAAATAAATTAATTATTGTTCCTCCAAGGAAAACATTTATATATATATATAAAATCCAACATCTATCTGTCTGTATGTCTGTCCACTTTTCACGAGAGAACTACTTAACGAATGTAGATCAGTTTTTTTTTCTATAATTTGCTTGAACATTCTGGTTGATTTTGCTACTTCTCTCATCAAGCTAAGTATCATAGTTCGGTTACGGCACTGATTTATTCGCGCAAATCCGAGAGACGCGCAGTGGGTGAGGGAAGGAGGAGGTGGGACCTCAGATGTAGGGAGCTGGGTGGGGCTCTCCTCACTCACGCACCAGCCTCCGTTCAAGTCGTTCTACCTCTTGCCACGTGTTGAAGCGTACCTTGCCTCTACCTTGCTAGCAATACCTGTTTGTTCTGCAGACATTATCATCTAGAGACTGTTAAAGAGTAACACTTGACAGTTTTGAGAGAGGTCACAACTTCATGTGTTTTAAAGGGTTCCTGCTCTTTGGCAGAGATATCACAGCCACGTGCTGTTCTCCGCATGTGGGGGACGCTTTCCCGTCAGAGCTGAGCATGATCAGATACAGAGGCAACATTTCACATTGGAGCGTATCTACCCTCTTCTTGGCCAGAAATACTTTGCCAACTTTTAACATTTTTGGCAAAGAGATCACAGCTACATTCTTGCCCCTGATAGCAAAACCAAAAAGAAGGTCCTCGGATACGAAAGCTACCAATATAAATTCTTCTCAATACAAATAATTACATTTTTATTGATTTTTAAAGTTTTGTCTTGTTTCATTACTACTTGGGCAGAGCTGCAGGGGGCAGCTAGTTTAAATATACACGTACAATCAATCGTGAAGGTGACTCATTTTGAATCTATTGCTCTCCAACACCTCTCTCTTAGATAACGCATACAAATTGCACAAAGACAGTCACACGACACATTGGGGCTAGAAGAACACCATAAGACACATCATCCAATCCTCAGAACTAAATTATAGATATAGCATCCTGGCTAAGGGAAACTGCATCTCAGTTTTATATACTATAAACAGCTGGAGTTGACTGGAACTTAAACAAAGCACAAAAAGCAAAGAACTTGGTATAAAATGCAGACTTGATTATTTTTTTTCTAACCGTAATATTGTTTCAAATCCAGAACATAATTCAGTTGTTTAAATTAAAGACGTGTGATACGTCACAACTGTCACAACAACATTTACACTTACAATTTTACACACACATATATTTTACTTTTTCCAGTCTGCATCCATAATTCATAATCTTTTGTTGGTAAATGTTTGAAATAGTCTTAAATTGAACTTATTTTAAAGGAGGAAGTGTATATACAGTTCTTAGGTGGAAAATTACAAATTTGAGAATTCTTGTGAAATAACAAAAATGATGGGCATTAATCAAAAAGTGTCTTACTTGAAAAACAACTGTGGATGTTACTAAATTGATGAAATGCTCAAAATGCATCTTGGTCTGAAATGGTAAAAAAAAAAAACAATAGGAGGACCTTAAAATGATGATGGACTATTACGGACTATGCATAAATATACTATGTGTTTCCCATATATTTTGAATGTTAGTTACTTCGTTTGACTTCATCGTTTCTCGCTGCTAGGATTGCCCGTGTACTCATTTGTTCTGTTGATAATCCTTCGGGATAAAATAAGTCTTTGCTTACATTCCTTTTTTTTCATGTTTTGCATTCTTTTCTCTCCAGCGCTTTTGTGTTTCTTTTCATCGCGCTGCTCTTTCTGCTTCGCTTAGTTGTGGACGTGTCATCTTTAACTTAGCATTTTTTTAAGCTGCTCTTTGTTCTACGCTTATTCGTGTCACAGGATGTGAAAGTGTCTCTCTGAAGTGTCTCTCTGTTTCACTTCAAATGTCTCTCTGTCTCTCTTCAAATCTGTCTGACATGAATAGCAGTATGACGTGACTTGACTGTGTCATGTGTGTTGCGGGATGTGAAAGTGTCTCTCTGAAGTGTCTCTCGCTGAAGTGTCTCTCAGTCTCTCTTCAAAAGATCACGTCTCATCACCCAAAAAGTCTCGTCTCGTCCCAAGTTTTTTTTTAACAATAGAGAGATTTGTCTAGCTTCTTGGTTTGCCACATAACTGGCTAAAACTGCTAAAGAAGGAGTTTGAGTTTTTGAATGCCAAAAAAGTTAAAGTATGAGGTACTTGTATGTCCTGTGACACTACTGTCATTGGCAACTAATGGAAGATTTGAGAATGAAGGTATGACCTAGATGAGACTGGTTGAGGAGCCATAGTCCACCATCGAAAGTGTGTCAACCACAACTCTTCAATGCTTCATTGGCTGAAATATTCTGCAGTGAAGTGTGAAATAGACATAAATACCAGGATAAATCAATAGTCTGGGTTCCACCCCAGGCACTGCAAGCAGAGGCCCTGCCAGGAGGACTGAGGAGCTCACTGCGTAATGCAAGAAGACCTTCCACCTGAATACTAGACACATTAGGTGTCTAGCCAGTTGTCACTAGACCAGTCTGGACTGTCATTGATATGGACCCCCTAAGTACTTGTAGCAGTACACCACTTCCACATCCATTTCCTGAACAGTGACCAGTCATAGAGGCCCTTTGGTATAGGGAATCAGTAGCTTTAAATTTGACCTTTTCTTATTGTCATCTCTCCATAGTCCAAAAGGCTCACTGGAGTATTTATAGCTTGTGGACTATGGCCGGCAGCTTATCCCGACCAATACCCCCAAGCCGCCAGGTGGAGCCCTTCCTGCAACATGGAGATGCCCCAAATTACAGCAGGGCATCATGGACCTTGGAGTTTTCCTTCACAGCCCTGCTGGATACCATGGAGGCCACCAGAGGACACTGCGGGGAGGCTCAAGGATGTGTATTATTCGTATAGCCCGGAAATACTTCCATGTCATGAGGACGGAAGAAATAAAGTACTTCCGGGTTGAAGAAAAATGAGGAGTTTTTACCTGACCCGGAAGTGCTGAATAATCACATGAACTGAGGGATCAGAAGCATTTCCGGGTCATGGACTATAAAGGACTCTGGGAAATCCCAGACGGGCGAGCTGAGTCGGGAGGAAGGGTGGCAACGCGTCTGGGAGTAGAGGATTGTTTATTGATTATTGTTTACTGTATTGGTTTATGAGTATTGTGGAATGGAGGGTGCTTGGTGCACATTATTATAAAATAAACAAGAATTGGACTTTTATCTGGTGTCTGGTCCGAGGGTTCAAAGGAGTGATAGCTCCCCCAATCTGTCACAAGCTTTACATAAAGATATAAATCAAATCAAATTTTATTTGTCACATACAAATATACACAGTACCATACGTAATAAAATGCTTAGTTGCCGAACTGTAAGTCAACGTCTCTTTGACTGTAGCACAGAGAATAGGCTGTTGTTGGGATGGCTGGTATCTCTGATCATTTTCTTTGTCCTGTTTTTACATCACTTGATGTAGATGTCCTGGAAGTTAGCAAGTGCACCCCAGTGATACATATAGCTGACTGTATCGCTCTCGGCAGAGCCCTGTGGTCCAGTTGCCTACTGTTTCCAAACCAGGTGGCAATACTTCATGTCAGGATACTTTTGATGGTTGGTTTATATAAATTCTTTAGTATCACTAGCCAACATAGTCTACAGGTGCTGTTTGACTCAGGATTGCAAAGAATTACAGAGGGAGGTGAAGTTGGCTCAGACTTTGCTGGCACACAGCTCCCTTCTGTCAAGGAAGTATACAACATAGACTGCTTTAGAAAGATTAACTGTATTATTTAAGACCTCGGTCATCCTGCACAATTTCTTTAACCCTCCTTTGTTGTTATAAATGGTACAGGACCATTAGCACTCACACTGCTGGATACAGGGGCTGCTTTTATTCATAGGTCATAAGGCTACTCTCATACAGCAAGGATGTTTCTTCTAAAGACCAGGTGTTGCATTTAATGTATGTTTCATTTTGTTGTTGGTATCATAATACTATCATTAGTTTGTGAGAGACATGCATAGAAGAATTTCAACGTACATTTCCTGGTGCTTCAAGAATCTATTGTCGTGGGTTCAAGTTCAGTGTCAAGATGTCATTTATGTGGTATTTGCACATTCTCCTGGTGTCTGCATCCACAAAATATGTACAAGTCAGGTTGATTGGCAATTACATATAAGTGAGCCCTCCAATGCAGTGATTTAAAAGTATATTTAAGAATGTTGTTTTCCTGTCAGAAATTTAACTTTTTGTTGTAAAATTGACTGAATTGCTTGTTTTCAAATAGTTTTGCACATGCACAGAGACATCGAGAGCAGGTCATTTCGATAAGTAATATTAGAACATTGCTGGACAGGGAAAGTCATACTGCAATGCTATAGTTTTTTGTGAAAAATGAGGCCATTTTGATTTTGATTTGATATACTATAATTATCCCCAAGGGGAAATTGACTTTTCACATGACCTTTGCAGGTCAGAGTGCAGGGTCAGCCATTGTGCAGTGCCGCTGGAGAAATGTTCAGGTTAAGAACCTTGCTCAAGGGCCCAACCAAGTAGGATTCTTCATAATTACACTTTTACATCCCATCTCAGAAAGTGCTGGTATTTAATAGCATACAATCTTGAGCAATGTTCTTCATTAAACCTAATTTGCCAAGAGTTGCATCTGTGCCATGGAAATACTTTCTGATAGGTGGGTCTGCTAGTGAGCAATGCATGGAGTAGGTATACTCTGGAAAACTGAATAATTTTTGAATTCCTGCATTAACGCTTGCTGGTGTCTAGTTAGTCTTATTTTGCATTTCATCAGTACAGTCTTGTCTGGTATCATCTTTCAAAATAAAGCAATAGAGGTTTAAATATTTAATAAATTTAGATCCTCACAACCATCTGCATACCTACAAAATATGTTGATTATAAACTGCCTAAACTAGTGCAACAACACATTTGGTTTAAAATTGCACAGCTCTCAGTTTGCAAAGGACAACACATAATAATAGGCAATGAACCTTCATACAACACCAGGTACCACATTTCATTATTTGAACACTGCACTCTGCGGCAGTGGAGGAGAGCTGGAAAATATCCATCCATCCATTTTCCAACCTGCTGAATCCGAACACAGGGTCACGGGGGCCTGCTGGAGCCAATCCCAGCCAACACAGGGCACAAGGCAGGAACCAATCCCGGGCAGGGTGCCAATCCACCGCAGGACACCCACACACCAAGCCCAATTTAGAATCGCCAATCCACCTAACCTGCATGTCTTTGGACTGTGGGAGGAAACCCACGCAGACACGGGGAGAACATGCAAACTCCACACAGGGAGGACCCGGGAAGCGAACCCGGGTCCCCAGGTCTCCCAATTGCGAGGCAGCAGCGCTACCCACTGCGCCACCGTGCCGCCCACTGGAAAATATTGTGCTGGCAAACATTTGCTGGGATTTGGCAAATGATTAAAACAACTTTTCTTTTTTGCATTATGACTATCTGCTTCTTTAAAATGAGAGCATCATACCAAGTCAGTAGAGATACCTGTCTGTCAACTTCTTTTTCAAAATATGTAAGGGGCATTCATACTTTTTTATGCAACTTTTTCAAATTAAGCATCTTTATGTTTCAGAAGTGGGTGAACCACAAAAGGTGCTCCGCATCCACATTCTGATCGGTTTCACACCTTGAGTTTGAATCTCTTTATATCAGACTAGTTATATTAAGTTTTAATTATTTTGCTCAAATGAACCATTATGAACCATTATTATGAATTTATGGGACTTTAATTACACACATTGCAAGCATCCTTTGTTGTACATTCTTCCTGTGTTGTACTAGTGAATTATAAACCTTAGCGCACCTGTGTTAATTGGTTTACAGTTTAATGGTGGAGAGAAAAGACTTGGCTAGTACATGACATAGAGCCACAGAACCTGTTTAAATTAGTTTATAATCTGGGAAAAGATGGATGCTGCGGGACTAGAAATTAATTTATAGCTTGTGTAAGCAACACAAAGACAAGCAAAAAGAATTAAGTATTGTAGAAGAGTAAAATTTAGGGACTGATACTGAGATAATATAGCAGATCTGACTGAATGGGTGAACTGAAGCAGGAGAGTAGGAAGGGTGCATTTGGAAGACAGGATGAAGTTATCTGTAGGGGCCGGAAATGAGGTTAGGAACAGTTTGGTTGATTGAATGGGTTTTTCTACTTAAGGTCTGTGGAAAGAGAAGGAGAGACATTAGTACTCAGTGCCAACACTCAGCACTCATGTGTCAATACCCCGAAGAGTGTATGACACTTGAGAAAGGAAGAATTATGGAGGTATTTCAAAGATCAAACACTCTGGTCTAAGTCATTCATCATAAAGGCAAGATAGCCCATCAAATGTGTATAATGTCACCTGTCCCGAAACCACATTTGTGCATTTTAACATAAATATGACACATCTGAGGATCCAAAGAGATAATGACAGAAAGACAGCAACAGAGGAAGCGATGTCAGAGGTCGAGACATGTGTGAACACTCCTTGACATTTTTCATTTTCGGTAAGCTTTTCTAAGATTTTCCATTTTATTTTCTATTATATTTTCTTTTAATTGGTATTGTTATATGTATGGTATATACAGTAAATACCATGTTGCTTTTATATTTTCTACACTTTGTCTTTTATCTAGAGTGACTGAAATAATAAAAGGGTGGCAAGTGTGAGAAGATTGCTGCTTTTTGCCTATAGGGTTTATCAAAGCTATTGAGGCCACTCCTCACTAATTAGAACAACAGCAACAAAAAGGAATACATTGTTTGGTTGTTAAGTAGCATATATAATCGAAAGAGTTGCACTTTTATTAGTGTTGCAATGGCAACCTCATGTTTGTTAGTGGTGGTGATAGTGAGTCCCTGTGTAGAGAATCTTATGCAGAATATTGTCTAGCAATGGACATCACTAAAGACCTTGTCTGGATAAGATGTCTGTGTATGTGTGCATAGCTGTGTGTGTCAATCCACAAGACCGAGAGTAGATGAACGTAACAAATGTTCCTGTTAAGTTTCACAAACTTCAAATTAATGCAATGTTCATGTCCCTATATTTATTTCTGTTCTAGGTTTGAGAATCGTTTGAAAGGTAATATTTATATCTCCCATCTTCAGGTATAGGTTTGGCATGATGGCAGAGCGGTTCAAGCTGTTTCTCACGTTTGTGACCCCTGACAACCCTTACTTTGATAAAGTGGTTATAAAAACCTTTTGTTATGTTGGGTACATCCAACAAAGGCCACTGCAAATCACAAAGATGCTTTACTAGAGGTAGGATACCTTATTTTCTTTCATTTCATGTCAGATCAGTGTTTTGATTTTACTGTATATTTAAGTTGTCGTCGTTGAAGAAAATTCCCCAAAACCAGCCAACAGCTAAAACAAGGTTAAGAAAAACAAGAACACTTTTTGTTGGGCTTCTAATAAGATATTTATAAGATTTCAGTTAGATTCTACACTAGAGAAGGAGGAACGTGTCTATTCCATTTAACTATGTGACTAAATTTCATTGTAGATTTTTCAGTCAGCAGTTAACCCCAAAGAGAGATTATTAAAGAACAGAATGAAGCACAAAAAGTTGTTGATGAAGACATCAGCACTGCAGATCTTTTCCTGTTGAACAGGTCTTTCGAGTCACACCTTTCTGCTGGCTGCTTTATATTGTTTCAGTAAACAAAAACGTTTCATGAAATGTAGGGAAGTGGAAAAAAGGCAGAAATTAAGACGCTTATGAAATGGTAATCTAACGCGAACAATCGATGAGTCACATTCAACTTCCAGCTTCAGTACTGTACTAAAATGCCTCTTGCTCTCAAAATATTTACCAAAAGTCAAAGACAGTTAGAAAGGCACCCGACAGATAGACAGTATGCAATTGACTTTAGATGTATAGTCTTGGTTCTCTCATTCAAATGATAACTTTCTTTAGACATTGCCTAGTTATGTTATTTTAAAGAACGTTTACAATGAAATGCACTTTTCAATTGGTTGTAATTATAATTTTCATTAAGAAAAACACAGTAATGGCTGACACGAGCCTGTATAGCATGTCTCTAGCTACTTTTCCATTATTAGGATCCTGAGGCTTTATCAGAAGAGAGAGCAAGGTTTTAGAATGGCTAAAAATAGTTTTTAACTCTTCTATAAAAAAACTTTGAAAATTCAAGGGTGTTCAAAATCTACTCTGTAATTCCTAAATATGAGATCTGAGTACAAAGCAATAACCAATCTTGCACAAACACCAGTCTTTGGATGGTACTCATATAGGCCAGTAAGTACCACCAGTCTAACAAACAGTGTCTGGTTAAGGTAAAGGTGACATCTTTATCTGAGGTTGATCTGGTTTTATTCTATTTAATGAGAGCAGTGGTCACTATTGGTCATTAAAGAGCTGTATCATGAGATAGTTGAATAGAGTAAAAGTAGACTAGCAGGTCAATAAATACAACCCACTGAAGGGTTGTGGAAGCTTCAGCACTAAAATGATGCTGAAGATGGTAGGAGCTGTCTAGGTCTGCTATCAGGACATTCAAAGAGAGATGAAGTTACAGTACGAACTGCTGTAGTGGGTGAGGTAGCACAGGCACAGAATGCATAAAGCACAAAAACTACCAGTGAGAAGAAACAACGAATTATGTGCAGTAAAAAATAAGAAGCAGACAGAAAAAGGTTTTGGGATGGCCATCCTGTATACTGAAAAATCAGCAAAATAACAGAAACACATCTTTACAGAAGCGGAGTTCACAACTGAACCGACCAACACCTTGATTCTGGTTTATAAATATAGTGGATAAGAAGAAGAGGTGGAGTCAGGATGGCCAGAACAGGAACTGATGTAGCAGGAAGATGGATTCTGGGTACTGGAAATGATATCATCAGGGGTTGCCGGAAGTGACGTCAATAGTGGGTGGACTGGTGTTGATGTCATTGAGAGGCAGGGTCTTTGGCTGAACTGCAGAGGAACAAGAGGAGAGAGGATCAGGTGATGGCGCCAATCCCAGGTCTTGCTGACGAATAACACTATTTGAGCCTGTAATCTGACCCCATACGCACGTGTGTGACATATCCTAACAGGTGACTGCCAGACTCAAGTGGTCCACTGTTAGATTTGACTTTAGTACAGTGGTCCTCGGTCGCAAACCCTTTGAGCACCTCTACTTTACTGTACAATGCAATGTAATGGGGCCAGGTCTAGTTTTGGCCTTGCAACCACTGCTGCCAGGATATATCCTGAGCCCGGAGACCCTGGACTGAATTAAATGGGTCTGATAATGAAAAGATGGCAGGCTTACTAATGATGAGTTAGTAGAATTCAAATTTTAAACCACTAAAATGCTAAATTGATATAATCATGACTTTAATCCTGTAAAATCCCGTAATGACCCACAAATGAGTGAGTGATATCAACCCCAACCACCTTCTCTTTAGTTTATCTGGCTAGGAAGGTTAGATCTTTGTTGTTTAAATAGGAGGACGGAGCAATGCTAGAACCAGATCTTCTGTCTGGATGGGGGTACTTGCTCAAAAGTGTGAAGTGCTGGCTCTTTTTGAGTAAGCTACACAACAGCTGAGGTCTCATTTATAAACATTTTATGGAATCGATTGTGATATCATGTTTATGCCAAAAAACAGGAAAATGTGTTGACCAAAAAAAAAAAGATTTATAAAACCAGACATGTGTACATTTGTACGTAATTTAGCTTTTATATATCACAATCACCTGGTAAAGGTAAGTACGTGAATGTAACTCAAATCCACCCTGAAACAACCATATTAGGACTATGCTAATTAACCTTATACATATGCAGTCACAATGCTGCAGACCTTCATTGGCTGGTAGATCAGCATCCCACCAAAAAATGCTGGAACATACATGGAAATGTGTGAAATTTAAGACTCAAATTACTTCGTAAAAGGTTTGTCTTTAGCAGTTCAAACAAAGTAGGTAAGGTTTTGGTTTGAACATTTTTTGGTATGACATTAGCTTATCTTAGCTTATCCAAGGTGAACTTTTTGGCTATTTCCTCTAAATTACATTATGAATTCATTCTTGGCTACTCTTTAAAGCACTGCCTGATTGTGCCAAATTGGGCTTCACTTCAAGTAAAATGAATGGGGTTTGTTCAATTAATACAACTACAACTACAACAAAATACAATACAATACAACCTACAACTGAACACCAGCAAAACCAAGCAGCTGGTGGTGGATTTTAGGAGGACCAGGCCCCTCATGGACCCTGTGATCATCAGAGGTGACTGTGTGCAGTAGGTGCAAACCTATAAATACCTGGGAGTGCAGCTGGATGATGAATTGGACTGGACTGCCAATACTGATGCTCTGTGTAAGAAAGAACAGAGTCGACTATACTTCCTTAGAAGGCTGGCATCCTTCAACATCTGCAATAAGATGCTGCAGATGTTCTATCAGATGGTTGTGGCGAGTGCATTCTCTTCTACGCGGTGGTGGGTTGGGGAGGCAGCATAAAGAAGAAGGACGCCTCACGCCTGTACAAACTGGTGAGGAAGGCAGGCTCTATTGTAGGCACGGAGCTCGACAGTTTAACATCTGTGGCAGAGCAACGGGTGCTGAGCAGACTCCTGTCAATAATGGAGAATCCACTGCATCCACTAAACAGTATCATCTCCAGACATAGGAGCAGCTTCAGGGACAGACTGCTGTCACTGTCCTGCTCCACTGACAGACTGAGAAGATTGTTCCTCCCCCACACTATGCGACTCTTCAATTCCACCCGGGGGGGTAAACGTTAAAATTATAAGTTATTGTCTGTCTGTATACCTGCATTGTTATCGGCATTGTTATCACTCTTTAATTGAATATTATTCTTTATCAGTATGCTGCTGCTGGAGTATGTGAATTTCCCCTTGGGATTAATAAAGTATCTATCTATCTATCTATCTATCTATCTATCTATCTATCTATCTATCTATCTATCTATCTATCTATCTATCTATCTATCTATCTATCTATCTATCTAATAATAATAATAACATTACATTTATATAGTGCTTTTCTCAGTACTCAAAGCGCTATCCACACAGGGAGGAACCGGGATAAGACCAATGGCAGATGTACGCTTACATTTCTACTGTCACATACCAGATCAACCTTACATAGAAGTGGGAAAAAAATTAAAATGAAGAAGACTGTCACATACAATACAATACAATACAATACAATACAGTACAATACAGTTTATTTTTGTATAGCCCAAAATCACACAGGAAGTGCCGTAATGGGCTTTAACAGGCCCTGCCTCTTGACAGCCCCCCAGCCTTGACTCTCTAAGAAGACAAGGAAAAACTCCCAAAAAAACCTAGTAGGGAAAAATGGAAGAAACCTTGGGAAAGGCAGTTCAAAGAGAGACCCCTTTCCAGGTAGATTGGGCGTGCAGTGGGTGTCAAAAGAAGGGGGTCAATACAATACAATACAGTACAGTACACAGAACAATTTCTCAATATAGTAAGAAATAAAAAAAAAAATATATATAAATTTTAGAAGTACAGAGTAGAATTTAACAATACTATTCTAAGTTATTACCATTCAATCATTAAAGGCATAATAAAAATTAAACAAATGTAACTCATCCATGTTTATTATAGGCTTGTATTTACTGAGATAGTGCAGTTTATTTTTACGTCTGGGAAGCAGTTACAAGAAAATTTCCTTAAATTCAACAATTAGGGAACAGAGGTAGTTATTCTCTTTACGAGTGCATAGAAACTACTGCACTCGCTGATGGCAGGTAAATGCACTTTTAATTTATGACTCCACCTTTTATCCCTTAAGCAACGAGATTGATTCATTCAATCTTCATTTCATATGATTAAGAAAAACATCACAAGACAAAAATGAAATGATTCAAACATTTGACTGACACCCACTCCTCTTCCCAAGAACTGAATCATTAAATAAGAAATTATGATAAAACAGCAAACTACATAAACCTAAAAACCTAGCCTGTGCCAATAGAAACTCCTGTGCATAGTGATTAGCTTAAATAGAGCAGGGGTATTATAGCTGTATTGGTGGACTGGTCAGGTCTTTAACAACATCAACAACAGCATTTATTTATATAGCACATTTTCATACAAATGATGTACAGTAGCTCAAAGTGCTGTACAGGATGAAGAAAGAGAAAAAAACCCCAAAATATATAAGAAATAAAATTAGGCAATACTAATTAACATAGAATAAAAGTAACGTGGACAGCACAGTGGCGCATTGGTAGTGCTGCTGCCTCGCAGTAAGGAGACCCGGGTTCGCTTCCCGGGTCCTCCCTGCGTGGAGTTTGCATGTTCTCCCCGTGTCTGCGTGGGTTTCCTCCGGGTGCTCCGGTTTCCTCCCACAGTCCAAAGACATGCAGGTTAGGTGCATTGGCGATCCTAAATTATCCCTAGCGTGTGCTTGGTGTGTGTGTGTGTGTGTGTGTGCCCTGCAGTGGGCTGGTGCCCTGCCCGGGATTTGTTCCTGCCTTGCACCCTATGTTGGCTGGGATTGGCTCCAGCAGACCCTCGTGACCCTGTGTTAGGATATAGCAGGTTGGATAATGGATGGATGGATTGATTAATGAAAAGTAAGGTCCGATGGCCAGGGAGGACAAAAAAAACTCCAGACAGCTGGAGAAAAAAAAAATCTGCAGGGGTTCCGAGGCCACGAGACCGCCCAGCCCCCTTTATACTACACATACATACACGTTACAATAAACCTGAACTTGAACGTGACTGGTATGGAGAATAAATCTGAACTTGAATTTAAATGATCGTCGTGACCAGCAGGGGACACCAATGAGCCCCTAAACCCTGAGACATAACTACATGGCACTGCCATGGGTCCAAACAGATGTTTGTTTTTTGTGCCACAGCATTACATACTGGAGGCATTTCCAGGTCAGGCAGAGTCCCTTCAAAGAGGATATATCAATCCAATGGCACCCAAGATTCCCGACAGGGCTGTTCTGTGGGACTGCAATTCCCAGCATGCCTTGCAGGTATCCATGTGGGAGTGCCACCAGTGGTGTGCACAGGGGGAAGACATAACTCTCAGGAACAGCCACCATCTGTCCTTCCAAGCAGACCTCCCGTCCTGTCAAGGAACTAACACCCATCTTGGTTGGGGTGCCAGACCATCCTTGTCCTTTCATTATGGCCTCCTGTCCTAACAAGGAAACTGCCTCCATCCTTGTCAGGGCACTAGTCCATCTAACAAAGCACTCATATTTTGAAGGGTAGGTTATTTTATTTCAAGTTTAATGCCAGCCCAAAAGCACCTACAGACACCACCCCTGCTGTGTGAACATCAAGGAAAACAACACACTTGGCTAAGCTTTCTAAACATTCTTCAGACAAACTGCTGTGAAGGCACCACATCAGGATCACAAAAAAGGAGTCTCTGCTGCAGAAGGAATGAGGCAAGTTTCTTGCCTGAGGTTCAAGGCCCGTCGCTCCAGCTGTGTTCAGATGGACTTTGTTTGATGAAACAGTCCAATAGCTGATAACTTCCAACAAGACAGGCCCGAGATATCAAACCATTGAAGACCCAATAGAGGGCAGCAGCAACATGTAGTAACTTTGATTTTATTTTCATTCAGATATATTATTTAAAACATTTGCTCAATAAACAACACAACTCTCCATATATCTCTCTTTCTTTCTGAAATTTGAAATACCATCAATTTCTTGACCTGATGTCATATTTTCGTTCTTATTTTCTACCTGATATGTACACTTTTGAAGGTCTTTTTCTGCAGCTAATATGGAATAGAGTTTTATATTTCTAGTATAACCTAAATACTTATATATACATGTAAACACCAGTTAAACATATATGTAAAATGTGGAAATACTGGAAAATAATTATATATGTGTTTCCATAACCCTTTCAGTGATATATTAATTATTGATTATATTTGTCGCGCACTACAGACTTCTGGGTCTCCTTATGGGTTACTGGGTCATCTGAGAGCTTCTAATTACAATAAACTTTATAAAAAGGAGAAAGGCAAAGCTAACTCTAGTTGAGCAGTAACACTAATATTATTCGGCAATAAGAAGACCTTTTTAGAGTCTTAAAATGTATGTTGGACAGCACATTATATATTCAGTCTGCTGCCTGCTCGTTTGCGGCTATGGAGGAGCTAAGAGACCAAACCATCAAACACAAACAGAAGGCTGAATTTGCCCTCTGCCCGGGATGCTAGCCCATTTTTAAAGTGTGATGTAATGTCATTCTTAGCCTCAAAGAAAATTTCATTAAAAAAGACCACAATGTGGAAGTTTCATAGACACATAACAGCACAGCACAGCACAAGATGTCCCACTGGTTTATTTAGTACAAATATTCTTATATATCAGTAAAAGCTGTTGTGTTTTGGCTTTGAGCACACACAGATCCAGGCCTCTCAGCACATATAAAGCATACAAGGACAATACATTATAAATGAAACGTAGACGACTAAGCGAAAAAGAACGCAGCGCGGAGAAAAGAGCATTAGAGAGACAAAAAAGAAAAAAAAAAAATCTAAGAGTAAAAGCCATAAGCACAAAAATCACTGAAGATAAATAAACATCATATTAAGTTTAGGACTCTTCAAATATAAGCAGAAGAAAGACTCTAGTGAACAGTATTTTTAATCCCATGGTGCACCTTTGCATAGAATGTGAAACTCAGCTTGAGGCAACACGTGCAGAGATGACAAATGAAGACTGACTCACGCTTTCTGTATCAAGTCACCAAGGTGTAGGTGTGCTGCAGTTTCGAAAACTGCGCCCAAGTTGTGCTGGGATGATTTATTTATCCTATTCATGGAAAGGTCTAATGATGAGGGGATTTCTGAAAATGAAAAGCTTGGAAGGAATAGTCAACATATGAAAATAAAAATTTTTAATCGATTTGCACACCTTTGCCAGTTCAATTAGGAGTTTTGGGGAGCCTGAGCCACGCCTAAAGAGTGTTATCCTTCTCTTTAAATTAAATTAGGACAGATAAAATGCAGCAATTCCTGTAATTTCTTACTTTTTAGTCATGGCTACTCATATTGTATTTCTGCAATTTGTAGGTTTATTAGTACAGCTGCTGTCTAATTTGAACAATGCAAAGTTCTTTGCCTTGCGAATGAAGAAAGGACTCTCCTGAGCATATTTAATGTAGGAAAAAGACAATAGAATTTATAGTTTCAAATGCAGAAAATGAATATGCATTTTTACTTTGCGTCCTCTCCCTCCATAATCTATCATCTATGGGGGGAGGAGCGAAAGCTTTAGATTAATCAAAAATTTCGATCTCCAGTTTTTCCATGGATCTCGATACTGAAAGCATTGATATCTGGATGATGAACGTGTGTCACAGTTTTTTGAGGACAGTCTACAGCTAAAATGGCTGGATGGAAAAATACCAAACTCGAAACTTAAGTCTGTTATGAGATGAAGATGTACTAATTAGTTTTTGAGCCAAATCGTGCAAGAGGAAGAGACACTCTAGAGGAACCCTGAAATACTGTAATTCTGCAATGAAGTAGAATTCTTCTCATCAATTGCTATCGTAATGACCTATTTTATGATCAGAAAGATCAGCATCCAAGAGGTAAATAATTACTGAAATGTTATAGAATAGTTCGGCTAACTTGGTTCCTAGTGCACAAAGCCTACTGACGCTCAGGTACGAATTTTTTTCAGTGCCAGGAATCTTCATACACAATAAGAAGTCTGACATGCTTAAAAACGTATTACTGAAAAGGTCTTGCCTTATTCAGACTAAACAAATGCAAAACACAAGTGTCTAACAGAATTCAGGTAAAACTTTTAATCTCACAGGTAATGACAGTAATGATCCTATAATGTTCATTTTAAATTAACCATAAAAAGGCCCAATATATAGTAAATGGCTCACATTCTATGATGCAGGACGCAGGTCAGTCATTGCAGATGTGAGCTGTAAATATGATGACTGCTTTATAGGAGCACTCAATGGGACAGTGAAGTTCTTCTCCCAGCTAGTGGTAAACCCAAGATCACAGTTCAAGCACCCATTGTCATCCCAGCAGAAAAACATCTATAGCTACACTACACATACTTGTCTTTAAAAGATGCATGTTATCTACCCTGCGGTGGGTTGGCACCCTGCCTGAGATTGGTTCCTGCCTTCTGCCCTGTGTTGGCTGGGATTGGCTCCAGCAGACCCCCGTGACCCTGTGTTCAGATTCAGTGGGTTGGAAAATGGATGGCTGGATGGATGTTATCTACCCAGATACCGTTTATATGAATAAAATTATAAACAATTAGGAAGGGCAAATCACATGACATGTTATGTTAAACTGGACCAATATTCTGTGAAAAAAGCCTCATTTGCTGCAAAGGCCAACTCTGAATTTTTAGTTGAAACAATTCCACATGGGTAGGTAATGCTTTGGCTATCTATGTATTGTATTAGATAGCACACAGGGCTGGCATCCCTGCTCCAATCCATTGCTTGGCCAAGAAAAAAACAGGAGGAAAGGAAAAAAAAGGGAAGGATGTTCCTTGCCAGACAACTACTTACACTGACATTCCTGCCAGGACAGGTTCAGGCATCCTTACCTGATTGAGAGGCCAATATAATGAAATAAGGGGAGTTAACATGCTTAAAGTATTCACTCCCCTGATACACTAGATGGCAGCATCAATAGGTTAGGATTTCCACGTGGACACCCTCAGGGCAGGCTGGGACTTGTAGTCCCATAGGACAGCCCTATTGGGTTCGTTGGGGGTCACAAAGGGGAGCTGCCTGGATTTGGAATCCCTACTTTCAGGGCCTTTCGTTTGACCCAGAAGTGCTTCCAGTGGGATATGCCCTAGCACTAGAAGTGTTCCTGGGTCATAGTTAAAAGAAACAGCTCGACCTTATCCAAGTGAGTTGGAGTTGGGGGGGAGAAGGAGAAGGACAAAGCTCGCCCGGGAGGAGTGGAGAAGGAAGGAGGAAGAGCAAAAGAAAAGATTAGTGATTTTGCTTGTCTTGGGGTTATCATATCAAAAACAAGCCTTTGTTAAGGTAATTTATTATAATTTGCCTTTGATTTGAACCTGAGACTTGTTTCCATACAGTTGTGTCTGGAATACTGTGATCTATCTATCTATCTATCTATCTATCTATCTATCTATCTATCTATCACAATTTAACTAAGACCCCATATTTGTAAAACTTCTTAAATTTACTGTGTCTTTATTTTAAATATTACATATTTAATCACAATGAGTGAGGCTTATTTAAATCACTGCCAGATCTGTCAGTACTACTCTGGGTGTTCCAATTTCCTGCCAGAGTCCAAGGGGATGAAGGTTAGGTGGATTAGTGAAGCTAAAATTCACCCTGATATATATATGTGTGTGTGTGTGTGTGTGTGTTTTCCCTGCAATGAGTGGGAGTCCTGACCAGGTGTTGTTCCTGTCTTGCACCTGATAATTGCTTGAATAGGCTCAGCTTCCCTGCAAACCTGCTCTGGATAACATATTAAGAGAATGGGTGGATGGATGGATCACAGATTATCAGAGCAATTAAAGCTTTTTCTTTAATTCTTAAATGTTTAGATTTACATTTTCTTATTTATCTGAAGCTTTTATCCAAAGTGACTTACAAATTAGATCAACTTAATTGAGTCAACATCAGTCAGGGTGTGTTTGACAAGAATCGGTTACAAAAATTTACCAATAAAGTGAAAACTGCTCTAGACCTTATAAGTAAGCAACCATAAAGCACAAGACTAGCTAACCTTACCTTAATTACATCAGAACCTAGCATCAAAACCATTACCATTAAGAAAAGTACAGCATTCAGAAAATCTTGAAACGCTTCTTAAACACACTGGGGGATATAGCTGTTCAGACAGAGGCAGCAAGGGGCTACACATGAAAAGATTCTGCAATGGATACCATGTGTAAATGGTATCACCAGATGTCCCCTAAATCTACCATCACCAAAATATTTAGAAGTCTCTGTTGCAATTTTATGTTGAGCAATTTGTTGAAATGTGCATTAAGATGTTGGAAACAATGGAAAGTGCAAAAATATATTCTGTCATCTTGAGTGGGCTTGCAGCATTAGAAAGGCCCTGAAGTGTACTATTTGTTTTAGAATAACACAGCATGCAGCCTGTTACAACTCACACACGGTTTCTTGGAAATCTTTGAAACCTTTCAGCTTTCTTCATGCTTTTTCATTAATGATCTTAACCTGGCTGCAGATTTTCGTTTTAATCATATTTCTTTATTGGTTGCCATCCTGGCTGATTAGTCCTTTTTATTTACTTCTTTAACTTATTTTCTACCACATCAAATTATTCTTATGTTGTAGTTTTATTGTTTTCTGAGCATAAATTTCAAACGATTTCTGGCCGGGAGCAGATTGGAAAGACTCAGTGCTTCAGTTTTTACTGTCTTGTATACAAAGTATAGGGAAAGTATTGGAATCCTCCAAAAATTCCAATTCGAGTTTTTGATGAATCTCGATGTTTTAGACCTCCCTGAGTACAAAAATAAAATTTTTGGAATTACAGTATGTCTGTGTGTGTGTATGTAAAGACGATACAGGTACAAAACATAGATTTCTATCAACTTTTGGGCTATTTCAGTTAACCTTTTATTCATGCAGCTGCAGAGTCCGATTTATTTAACTTAACTTTTAAAATAATTGTTCAATATATTATTCATTTGATTTGATTTGATGTTGATAATTCTTTAATGTACATAAAAGTATAATCATTGTCTTGCGGTTTACTCCTCAAATATCCATCCCGATATCTGAGTATACGAAAAAGTCTAGCAGAGACCACTCCCAAATTTTTCTATTCCATTTCTTTCCTTATAGTTTATTAAGAGAGTCTGACCAAAAGGGGGCACCAGAGAGTCCCAAACCACAGACACAGTAATACAGCACACACTATATCCATATTACTAACCGAGAATGGTAAACCGGATGGCATGGATGCAGGTACACTGCGATGGGACCATGAGACGTACTGCGCAGGCGCGTACAGTGCGCATCTCATAAACCGCACGCGAAGTTGTATCCACCGCACACGAAGGAGTCACGGCCCAAAAACAAAAGAGCTCAACTGACGTGAATGAGAAATGAAGCAACAACGCGCCCATGGCTAACGACTATCAACAGCCACACAAAAAAGAGGACTCTGTGCTGCAGCCCAGATTCAAACGGAAGAGGTTACGGAGGCCCCACGGGTCCATAAAGTACGGAAGGCGCAGGCGTCAGCGCCATATTGTGAGTGGCACTACTGCGGAGTGAAGTTAGGAATAATGTGCTGCTTGGGTCGACTAATGTATTTCAGGATACCCAACGCCGGGGGTAGGCAAGCGAAGCGAACAGGGGCCCTTGTAAATAAAATAAAAGGATTTTTGTTCTCTTCAGGCACTTCTTCATAGATCTCACTACAATAACCAGCTACAATAATATAATAAAGCACAATAAAGCAGCGATTCTTCCTCCTTCTCCACCTCCGCTGAGTTTTGCCTCACTGGAACTGAGGCAGTGGATTCCTTTTACGCTGGCCCCAGGAATGCTTCCAGTGCCAATCCATTTGTTCCGTGAAGCAAAGAAAGTAGGGAGGTCCTCCTCCAACAACACCCTCTAATGATACCCAGAGACTTCAGTTCCCAAGCACCCCTACAGATGTTCCAACTGGGTTGCCATATGAGGACCAATGCCACCTGGTGTATGGGGGATGGAACCACTTCTTAATTTCACCTTCTGCTGGTCCATCCATTATTTCCTGTCGGCTAGACACAAAGTTATTTTGCTGGCCAATTAGCTTTCATCGTTGCTCTGGCCTCTCATCCGGGTAATCTATTTTCCCCTGTCTCATTCGGGATGTCCGTTCTCCTCCTTTGACAGATATTTCACGATGAACACACAGAGGAGTGAATGGGAATACGTCAGATGGTGAGCTGCTGGCTCCTTTGTAATTTGCATCTTATTGTTAATTAGCATCTGCTTAAGAAAACAAGAAGCAGCAACAGAGAAAACAGCGGTATAAGACTTAAAGAAACCAGCTAAACAAGTGAGTTCAGTTAAATAAAGCAACAAAAGTGTTGCCTGAGCCACATCTGCTTTAACAGCAATAGTTAGTTTCTAGTTTAGAACTTGAATTGGAACAGAAACCTGTGGCCCAGGAGCAAACCCGAGTAACCCTGCTGTCCAGGGAGGAGAGGAAGCCCATTTTGACAGCATTCTGTCCTAGACAGGGCACCAGTTCTTATTTTTATTTTATTTATTTTTTTAACAAATTCATTTATTTTCGCTGTTAATTACATCCAAATGAAACCCACTAAATTAAATCAGTTGTCACATTTTATGTAAATGTAGCCTGCAAATTCCTTTTATATTGTTTAATATGAATAGAGTCACCGAGTAGCAAGATTTCCAGATAATAAACAAACAGATGTGACGAAGAAAAGAATCATTGTTTGTTATTTTGTTTTTGCCAAATGCTGCTAAACAGTGTTTAAATTATGACAGTCACACCAAATTACAATTTTATGTGAAAGGGTTGTTTTGTTTCTGAATTTGCTCCTTCCTGACGTTCCCACTGCTTCAGGCACAAGTGTTACTCAAAGCCAAATGCAAATTCATGGCCAAGCACCTTACTAGCATCTACTGCATTTGTCATTAATGTATCAGCGTAACTCAAGACATCTCGTGTTACCCAACAAATCCACCCCACTGAAGCATGTCAGTGTAAGATGAAAGCATTTGAACTTGTGTTCCTCAGCTGTCTTGAGTTGGCAGCACCACTCCAATCAGCTTTGGCGTTCATTTTGTACTCTGTAGGTCAAACCAAACTAAGCTCTCTTTAAATATTCCACAGAAACACAGCGCCGTTCTGAGAGGGAGTCACTGGCACATGAAGTTTTAGAAAGGCAGCTTTGGACCAACAGGACATTTGTGTTTCTCTTTTGTATTGATCTGTCTAAGGCTTTGTCTCAGTTGTTCTTCAGAGATTCCACAGCAGTGGTGTCAAAATGGATTATGCAGCATGGCACGCCAATCACCTTGTAACGAGATGTTAAAAATGATGTGTTAAGACTTCATGAACCTGAGAGCTCTGGCCCCCATTTGGGTTCGTATGACCATTTTCACCATCACATTCAGCATCCAAGTTATATTTGGCCTTCAGCTATTGATGAATACTTCCAGTGAGAGGTGGCACATGCCACAGTGCTTACTGCTGCTCCTTCACGGCTCCGGGGATCTCAGTTTTAATCCTGGCTGGGTGGGTTTTTTGTCCAAAATGCTCATTTTTCTCCCATACGCTAAAGATGTGTTTATTACGCTAAATAGCAACTGTAAACTAAGCAAGGGTTGATGTGTACTACAGTGACTGGTTTTCCATCCTGGGTTGTTTCCTGCTTTGCCCCCTGTGAGAAAGTAGTATCAGAGACTGTACCACCATGCAGTTTTACTCTCAAAATATATAAAAACTAGGGGGTTTGCCCCCTGCTCGCTTCGCTTGCCAACAGCCTGCGCTACATGCCAGCCACTTCGTGTCTCTGCCGCTCGTGTTGTGTAGAGGAGGGCTGAACTCACCTCAGGGAGATGCGGTCGCTCCTCCGAAACCCCCTCTTAAACGGTGATACAATTGGAAACAAATAGTTGTTTTTTTTACCTCCTCTTTGCTCGATCAGCTGCTGGCTTGCTGCTGCTGCTGTGCTGCGTGATCTGCATCTTGCATGGCGTTTTGAACACTTAAAAGCCTGTACACCAGCTGTCCTACTCTTTGTCTTTTATTTCTGGCTCCGGACATGGTTAAATCTCTTGGCACAAAGTCTCGTCTCGCGAGATGTGAGTTCTTGATATTTTTTTACTTTATAATTTAAAAACAGAATAAGAATCTGAAAATCTAACAACAGCACATTAAAGTTCGATCAATTCTAAAAAGAATGATACCAAATATATATACAGTATGTAAGTTTTAAAATAAGTCTGGTTTAAAGCGTGACAAAAAATGTGACATAAAACGTGACATAAAATAGTTGCACTTTTGGACTCCGGTTTCCTCCCACAGTCCAAAGACATGCAGGTTAGGTGGATTGGCAATTCTAAATTGTCCCTAGTGTGGGCTTGGTGTGTGTGTGTGTGTGCGTGTGTCTGTGTGTGTGTGTCCTGCGGTGGGTTGGTGCCCTGCCCGGGATTGGTTCCTGCCTTGCGCCCTGTGTTGGCTAGGATTGGCTCCAGCAGACACCCATGACCCATGACCCCTAAGATTCAGCGGGTTGGAAAATAGATGGATGGATGAATGAATGAATATATCTGTTCTTCTATTTATAAGTACCTGCTTATTCCGTTTATTGTTGCAGGTAATTACACCCTATCTATGAAGTACTGCTCTAGTACTGCTAGTCCATCCAAGGTACAAGGTAATAACATCCATCCATCCGTCCATCTTTGTAGTCTTCTTATCCAGGCCATGGTCACGGGGCAGCTGGAGCCTATTCAAGCTATCATAGGGCTCAAGGCAGAAGCAATCCATGGACAGGGTGCTAATCCATTGCAGAGGGCAATAAGATAACATTCTCAACTCCACTTAATACAGCTAGGACATGAGCATATCCTGGCAGCTAGGAGTATGAGGCAGGCAATAGTTCTGTACAGTGTACCAGTCCATTGCAGGGTTCTATCACCTCACCAGTGTAAAACACAAGAAAAGACAGGAGAAGAGTTGAGGATTCACCCCATTTATTGTGTACTTTGAAAGCAAAAATAAAAAAAAAATATTAACTGTCTGGGTCAGTGTCCAAATAGGGAAAGGATAGGAAGGGAACATGCTGGACTTTAATAGTTGCAGGGGAGGAAGAGGCGTCTTCAAGCCAGAAGTGAGGTCAGAAGGGGGCATGGCGAGGAAGGAAGTGTAGGAACTGGAGGAATTTCTGTTCAGGTGATCTGCAAAAGAGGGAGAAGAAAGATGAGTGCACTTCGTCAATCCCTGTCCTCATTTTCTGCCCTCAGTTAAGCCCTTTGCCTGACTCCCAATGGCACGTGTGTGACACCAGTTAATCTCACCAACACTTTTTTTTCTGGGGCACGTGGATGGAGACCAGAGTATACGTAAAAAATCTGCACAGACACAGGAAAAGCTTACAAACTCCATACGTTATGATCTTTTTTTTCTGTATACTGATTAATAGTTGACTAGTTATAACCATTTTTCACTGAATTGCTGACATTCATTTAGTTTTTGTTTCAAATATCTTTTGGATTATGTTCTCAATTTCAAATTTCTTCTGTTCTTCAATATATGAGATCTCATTTTGAGCTATTTGCTGCTTTGATCTGTCCCATGTAGCAAAGATTTGTCTATTAGACTGGAATTTCCTCAGAGGAAACTGGGTTATCTGGGATAAATTCACACACACAGGGAACAAGCAGACAAAGCCCACACATACAGTGACCAGGCCGGAATTCACCTTCTGGAGTTTGGAGCCATGAGGCATCCGCGTTAACCACTGAGTCACTGTACAGCACTGATTCAAAGTGTGTCAATAAAATAAAAACACTTTTTTAGAATTTTTGAAATTAATAAACAACAAACCAATGTTTTGTAAGAACATTGTAATTTTGTAATTATTCATCCATTTTCATAAGAGGACTCCAGGACTTTAAATTATTTCATCATAAAAAAAGAGAATTTATTTGAACAAAGTTTTAAGTTTTAATACCCTTATTGACCATTTTATTCTCCAAACTTAAAAGAGGTGTGTTTTTCTAAATTGCTGAAGGACTGGGCATTTTTGTGTCATTTGCTAACTTTCATTTTGTTAACATGATCTATAGATTGCTCTCTTTTGACTGATTGTGCAGTTTACATTTAATGTGGTTCTTTGTGTGAGCCATACGATACTCATCACTGTAACCTGCACCTGCCCTTATTATGCAATAAATGCCAACTTTATTGGCTGGTGTCCATTTATTGTTCTTTGCTGGCAAAAACAAAACACCTACATATGGAGAAGATACATTGATGCAGTATATGACTCATCATAGAATACAAGGTACAGTGACTACAAAAATAAGTATAGAAATATCTCAAGATATTGTTCTTGGGTGACTGCCCAATTCCAAAATAACAGAGGGCTGAAGGAGGACACATAGTGTGTAGAGAGGCCTGCACCTGCTGAAAGGTATTGAAGGCCACAACAACAAAGAAGGAATGTGAAGACGTTTGTCTGGGAGGAAGAAAACCTTTCACTTTGCCCTGTTTGAGCAGAAACCAATTGCTTGTAAGCCCTGATCAGCAGTACTCCTAAAATGTTCCACCGTTATTGAGTGATGCAAATTAGTATGTCCTCACAAATTACAGATTCTTATCCTTTATATGAATATTAAACTACTAGTGAAACACTTGGAACCATGGTCCTAAAATAAAAGTGTAATGAAAACCAAGCTAAAGATAAGGAGCATTTGATACTTCTTATGCTTGGTAAACAGTTCCTACAAAAGCCTAGATTTGACAATCTTCTTGACTGTCGCCATGCATTTCTGTCCCTGGAGCGTTCTTGCATTCTGTATCCTGAAATTGTCTTACCTGCCTATGAACCATTGCATCTTTCTGCTGACTCAGTTGGTCTTTATTCAGGACTACCTCTTGTAAGTTAATGTGGTTCTTCATCCTATGTGCTTATTTCTTCACGTTCTGCATCACTTAATTGTCTTCTGTGATGTGCATGATGGTCAGCAGATGTTGATCCTCTCCATTTTCTTTCTTCTTATCATGGTGTTCTTCATCACATAAATGGCCTCTGCAATTTTCTTGATGCTTGCAGACTTTGCTGTTCCTTTTTTTCTTTCCATTATGTCACTAGGATGTGAGCTGTAATAAACACAAGACCACAGATCATTTTCTTGATGTTGCCACTACATAAAATTTCCAGAGTATATCAGGCCATAAGCTTTCAATTAAGTCCAAGATCAAGGCATAGGCCCCACTAGTTCTCAAGTAATCACATAGACCTTAGCATTTTTTTAATACATACTGACTGTGCTAAAAAGGGTTGAAATCTGAGTAATCAATGTAGACTTCAGCATTAATGTTTGTAGTGTACCATGTAATGTACCATGCAATACATATGTCTCTGTTATATGCCATTTGTCATGGGATTTACAAAAGCAGTCTTAATGTTTGTGATGCATCATCTTTTGAAATGACACAAACATATGAATCAGATGGACACACAGACAGACACACAGACCCTTATCCTTTTATTAAGGTGGATGATGATACTTGCGGGTACATAATCATCTAGTGATCTAGTCAGAGGTGAAAATTAATCAATAGCCTGTATGTGTCACTGGTCCATAAGCCTTGATGCTTTATACTCATACTTGTAAGACACCAGATACATGTACATGTAGTATAAAAGCTGATAAATTGAAGCTAGATGCCATACAGAATAAAGGCATGATAATTTCAAGCAATGGGAATAAAGAAGCAGACCTTTCTATAATCATGCAAGAGTATAGAATTTCCAAGTAAGTTGTTATTTTCCTGAAATGTGAAGAAGGGGGCTTGTGGTTGTATGTGAAGTACAGAGAGAGATGGTAAAAGCATTTTAGGTCTGAGTACCATATAATTTCTTGTTATCATGTTACCTGATGAGAGCACTTTTAAAACACAGTTATTGCAACATTATAAAATAGGGAACATATCCTGGGAATTCACAGAACATTTCCACTGCTTGTACCTCATATTAAACTCTAAAGAAAAAAAAGGAAAAATATTGCTGATTGTTACATTTTTGGCTGTGGGTCTGCTCTTAGCCATATTGCCCTTGACCCCTTTAATTAGTAGTAATACTTATTATTTGGCTGACACCTTCATTCAAAGCAACCTACAAGATTTGACAATTTCTTCTGGTTTTCCAATTGGCACAGTTAGTGAATGGACTACCTGCTGAAAGCCGTAAGCTGAAGCCCAAAGCCTTAAGCTGCCTGCCTGTATTAGTTGTCATGCTACATTAACCAGGCAGTAACATGTGTTGGGAGTAACAAGAGTAACAAGAGAAATAAAGGATGGAGTTAGGAAAAGGCTGTTCTGTCTAGTGTTGAGCATCCTTACTTTGGAAAATCCTCAAGTCCAGATCCTTCTTCACTTTTAGAAATATTGTTCTGTTTTTTTCTTTTTTTGTAGCAATTTTAACCATTTTGCCTGTTTGTGGTGTCTGCTTTACCTCCATGTTATTACATCTTTCCTTGTTCCCATTTTGGGCAGAAGACCATTTTCTCTCAGGGATTAATAAAGAATATTAAATCAAAAAAATCAAATCAAAAAATGTCAGTCCTTCACAGTTCATTCACATTGTCATGGCACTACATGTACAGTGAGAGCTATCCTTTGTGGTATAATAAAATTTGATATGATATGATATATTTGTAACCCCCTTGCAACACCCTTCCGTTATCGGTATGCAAGGTCCTGAGCTCTTTTATAATGGTGTCGCCACCTCTATTGGCGGGAAGGTACACTATCACCCACCTTCAACCTTATAATCAATAATCAAATCAGTTACTCAAATATATAAACAAAACTCTCTTTACTAAATTGAAAGTGAAACAATTTTTTTTTTTTTTAAATTGATCATTTACAATATATACACTATACATAAAACACAAGCAGTAACTTATTTATAACCCGATATATATACAGTATATTGGTGAGCTCACCCGGACATATTTCCACAGTCAATGAATATTACTCAATCCGTTGGGGGCCCCAAACGTAGCTCGGGTGCGTAGTGGCCAAACAAACAACACAGAAACTGGCCCCTTCACTTGAGAATTTACTCAAGCCACTTTAAAACAAATAAAAAAAAAAAACACACCGACCTTGGTTTTGTATATTCCTCCTTCTCCCTCTCTCTCTCTCAAACACCCTCTTTACTCACTGATCACCATTTCTGCCTTGTGTCCTGCCTGCCGTCTTTCCCTTTATCAACCAACTCTTCTTTGTGTTTTAGCCGTTTGCTACATTTAACACCCTCTTTCTTTCTCTCTCTGTCTTGTTTCGGCGTTTTGCCTCAACCTGCCTCTCTTTTCTCTTTCGTTCTGTTCGTCTTGTTTCGGCGTGCTGCCTCAACTCCAACTTTCTCGTTCTGTCTTGTTTCAGCTTGCTGCCTCAACCGTGACTCCTTCTAGTTCTTTCTCCGTCTTGTTTCAGCGTTGTGCTTCAACTGCGACTCTCTTTTCTATTTCTGTCCGTCTAGCTTCGGCGTGCTGCCTCAAATGCGACTCTCTTTCTTTCTTTCGTCTAGGCGTTTTGCCTGAAACTCTCTTTTCTCTATTCGTTTAGGCGTTTTGCCTGAACTCTCTTTTCTCTATTCGTTTAGGCGTTTTGCCTGAACTCTCTTTTCTTCTCTTCCTCTCTCACACTCTCCTCTTCTCCTTTTCGTACCTTCACCCTCCAAAAAAAAAACTATATTGCAACCCGGTCTTTTTTTTCTCTGGCCAATCCGAGGACACCTACGTATACATCCTCAACTTCAATAAACTTTATTTACACAAAACTCGCAGTTATATATACTGTATATTCCTTTTTTGAAACCTGACCCAGGTTACACCCTCCCCCATCTAAAGTCTTGATGTCCCCATCAGACTCGTTTCACCAATTCCCTTAAGGGGTAAGGCATAAACCTAGCACAACAAGTAGCACATGAATTTGCATGGTGAGATGAACCTTTGTATTTCTCAACCTCCTGAACCTCTGGTTCACCTCCAATCTGTAAAACTATTCCCTGGTGTATCACAGTCAAAGGCACATCAGTTGGCTCCCCCATACGGTCGTAAGTCAGACGGATAACGGGCTTCACCATTCGTCGGGGTATACCGTCTGTCACAATTCCTGCCCCTTCCCGAGAATCACTCATACTAGGAACAGCTCCCCTCTCTAAATTGTCGTTCCCCACAGCCTCAGAGTCCAAATGACCACCATTTTCACTTTCAGTTTCTTCCAATGATTCAGGCTCCCTTTCTACCTCATCTGCCTCTGACCTACATTCTACGTTATTACCTGGTTCAGTAGAAGTATATGGCAGTGACTGAGACAAAGTCTTTAACTGTGGCAACCCTTGTTCTGTAATCACTCTACTTGGCTCATAATAATCTTCCACCTCTAATCCAGACAAATACTCTTCACACTCAGAGTCAACTACAGCACTTGTACTTGGAATTTCGTTTCGGTTGGGAAAGGCATTCTCATTGGGTACTCTCCGCCCCCTAGTCATTGGCCTCCGACTGAAATTTTCCACCCGAGGAGCGGTAGGTATTCTAACCAGTTGACCTATTGGCAATAGATGGTCTCTATGCATGGTCTTCACCACTCCAATTCCATTCTCTGGTTTAATACGGTAGACGGGTAAATTGGGCAATCTCTCCACCACTATATAGGGATCAGATTTCCATCTATCCATTAACTTATGTCTTCCTGTGATGCCAACATTCCGAAGCAAAACTCTGTCACCTTTTTCCAGGGGGTGTTGCTTCACACTTTGGTCATACCGAGCCTTATTTTTAAGATGTGATCGATTTGCTGCTTCAGATGCAAGCTGGTAAGCTTGGTGTAACTCCTCCCTCATCCTTCTGACATAATTTTGGTGATTAACATTATGACTTTCATTCAGAGAAGTGCCGAAACAAATGTCAATAGGCAACCGTGCTTCACGTCCAAACATCAGCAGATAAGGGGAATATCCTGTTGCATCATTTTTGGTACAATTATATGCATGTACTAACTGACTAATATGCTGGCTCCATTTTCCTTTCTGGACTGGATCAAGAGTGCCCAGCATTGACAGCAGAGTACGATTAAACCGCTCTGGCTGTGCATCTCCTTGAGGGTGATAGGGAGAAGTCCTAGATTTTTTTATTCCCATCATACTCAACAGTTCTTTAATTAATCTGCTCTCAAAGTCACGGCCTTGATCAGAGTGGATCCTAGATGGGAGTCCATAATGCACAAAAAACCACTAATTTATTCCCCTCCCGTTGTAGGAGAGTGGCATCCGTACCATCCCTGGGTAAGGAGGTTGCCAAAGTTCCTTTCATCACATCCTGTCTAACTTTCCCTATGAGGGAATCTGATTCCTGGCCTTTCTGTATCTCCTGTGGGGTCAGTTGTACTAGTGGACACATCTCCAGATGTGTGGGAAATGCATATGCTGGTGGAATGGCTGCAGGTGAAACGCCCAACTGGTCCACTGGGCGATAAGAACCCTCAAAATTCACCTGAGTGCATATTGGTCTGCAAATGGCCTTAATCCCTGCCTGTGGTATCTCTGTCCAAGGTTCTCCATCATCCCTTTCATATGGATGCCTAGATAGCATATCTGCATCTATATTGTGTTTTCCAGGGCGATACTGTAGGTTAAAATCATAGGTAGATAATGCAGCGAGCCATCGATGCCCAGTGGCGTTCAGCTTAGCCGTAGTCAACACATAAGTTAATGGGTTATTGTCCGTACGGACGGTAAACTTTACACCGTATAGGTAATCGTGGAACTTGTCTACTACAGCCCACTTGAGTGCCAAAAATTCCAATTGGTGTACTGGGTAACGCCGCTCACTGTTGCTAAGTTTACGACTTGCAAAAGCCACAGGCCGCACACCTTCCGGGTACTCCTGGTTAAGTACAGCTCCAAGCCCATTCATACTGGCATCAATATGTAAAATGCAGGGCTTACTGGGGTCTGCAAATGCCAATACAGGGGCGTGAGTCAGACAATGGATTATCTGCCGAAACGCTGTGGTACAGGACTCATCCCATCTCTCATCAAAAGGGTCAGTTTCTTTAAAATATTTCTTTGTAGTTGCAATAGTGTGTCTCCGATCCCGTTGCTTAGGAGGAAAACCCTTAGTGAGCTCCGTTAAAGGTCGGACCACCGTGGAGTAGTTTGCCACGAAACGCCTATAGTAACCACAAAATCCCAGAAATGACCTCAGTTCTTTCAGATTACAAGGCGGCTTCCAGCATGTCAACGCCTCTATTTTTTCAGGGTCGGTGGCAATGCCAGCTGCAGATACAATGTGCCCCACATATTTAACACGAGGTTGACAAAATTGACATTTATCTACAGAGACCTTTAACCCAACCTCCTCCAGCCTGTCAAGGACCCGTAGTAACCGTTCCTCATGCTCCTCTAAAGTCTTGCTAAAAATAATTATGTCATCAAGATATACCATTACTTGAAGAAGATGCATATCTCCCAGAGCTTTCTCCATCAGTCTTTGGAAAGTGGCAGGAGCTCCTGTGATACCTTGGGGCATCCGCTCGAACTGGTAGAACCCAAGCGGGCATATAAACGCAGTCTTCTCCTTGTCTTTATCTGCCATTGCTATTTGATAATATCCGCTGCGGAGGTCTAAAACAGAGAACCATTTGCTCCCGGCTAAACAGTCTAACGCCTCTTCAATGCGCGGTGTGGTATACTGATCCGGTATGGTGCGACTATTTAACGTACGATAATCTATGCGCATTCTTATGTCTCCATTCTTTTTCCGAGCCACTACAATGGGGGAAGCATAAGGGCTGCGGGATTCTTTGATTATTCCAGCGGCCATCAACTCCTGTAGATGTCGCCTTACATCCTCTACATCAGCAGGTGCCAAGCGGCGTGATCTTTCTCGAAAAGGCCTAGCATCACTTAATCGAATATGGTGCTCCACTCCTTTCATTAATCCCACATCCCACTTTTGCACTGAGAAAACATTCTGTCTCTCGGCTAATTTCCTACTAATCCTCTTCTTCCATTCTGGTGAAATTGGGGAATCCCCAAAGTTAAAAAACTCCGTCTTCAACTTCTGGGGTGCCTGGGGTATCTTCATAGGGGCTGTCACTGTGTCTACTTTATAAACTTTGGCTATAATCGTCCCCACTGGAACCGTGGTCTGTCTCATGGACTCGTTCTGTATCAACACTTTAACTTGATCACCTTCTCTGTTTTCTACGGGGAGTACTATTGGCTGCACTAAGAGTCCCAGTGGAAGGGCATCATCTGCGGAGACATCTACCATAACAATATCTGCAGGCCCACACTGTAGCTGCTCCAGTTGACAAATGGCATAGCAGTCTCCCAGAGGTGCGATGGTTAAGGGTTTGGGTCCCACCCATCTTACTACTCCTCCAACCTCTTCATGTAATTGTTGATTTTGCACTGCAGGCTGTTGGGGAATCTCGCTCACCTGGGAACTTATACGTAGTGACTGTGTCCACTTGGCTCCAATAGTTCCCTGACATAGTTTAGACAATCGCATGAAAAGATTAGCATTGGTCCCAATAATCACAGGCACATGATCTGGACCTCTAGGCTCCGGACAAACTAAGGCCAGTACTGATAAAGACTCTTTCACTCCAGTCAAGTCCTGGGGGAATTCAAGTTCCACTATTACGTATCCTTTATATGGGTAACTGGACTCACTCAGACCCCATATGCAAAGCCCTGATACTGGGTACATAGGCACATGCGACAAATGCTTGGTATACCACTTTTCAAACACAATGGTCACCTGAGATCCGCTGTCTAATAAAGCACTGCAGGGGACCCCACATACCCTAACAGACAATACAACTGAGGGTCCCACTAGTCCCTTTGGCAAATCATGGGTAACCGGCGAAATCTGTGTAGTATGTTTCTTAACAAAATAACTTTGTTGGTTCTTAGCAACCATAGTTCCTTGTGCACTGTTCTTTAATTTACGCATAGCACATAACAACTTCTGTATTACCACAGTATAGTTTTCAGTATTTTGACATCTATTTGATACATGACCATCCTCTCCACACTTATAGCAGAAGTAATCATCTTTTCTCCTTATGGTTGGAATCTTATCACCAACACTATCTCTATCCACTTCGCTGGATTTCCCAAAAGTGTTTTTTGACTCAGGTATATGTTTCTGCAAGGAATGTACAGTTAACACTTTTAGCTCCCTCTGCAGGTCCAACACTTGTTTCTGTAACGCCTGCAGTTCAGCATCTTTCTCCAACTTCATGTTTTTTGTCTGTTTTGTCTCAGCAGGGACACTTGCAACTTGGGACTGTGCCAATCTAGGAGTCTTCTCTAACTGTACTTTCAAATAGGAAATTTCCACTTTTAAACTGTTAAAGTCAAATGACCCAGGATTAACCTCTTCCTGCACACGAGCTGAGCGAACTCGGGGTTGTTTTGTGCTCCAACTGGACTGTTGTCTACGCTCTTCCCATTCCTCCTCCTCACGAATTTTGGTGAGCAGCTTCAAAAAAGATGGGGGGTTTGGCTTTCTCTCCCTTAGCCTGAGATGTAACAGCATAATTTCAGACTCAGTAGCCCCTCTTAATAACTGTTCCACCCGGGCTTTATCTGCTAGATCAGCCGAAAGACCTCCTTTCCGCACTACTTTAGCAAGCAACTTCTCTAACCTCCTAGGGAATGCAGACAATAGTTCCCCTCGTTGCTGACGTAGCATCCTAAATGCAATGTACAAGTCTTCCCCTGACTCAGTTGTCCCAAATATATTTTCTACAGCCTCAATATATTCTGCAGGCCGAGCATCAGGATTAGCCACTCTTACGGCTTGAATGACTTCTAAAGCTGGCCCTTTCAGACTCTCAATCCACCTCCTCCGTTTTTCTCTATCGGAGCAGTCACATTCCTCCACCATAAGCCTTGCTTGATCAGCCCAAACATCTAAGCCTTCTTCACCTGCAGGTGTGGGACTCACACCAGAAAAAACCCTTAAACGCCTATAGGCATTATTTTCATTTGAGGGCCTGACTGTCTTTCCTATCAGCTCCCCAACAGCCCGGATAATAGACTCTGGGTTACTTTGACCAGACTTATCACGCATGTACAGAGCTTGTACATCGTCCATAGTCATCCCTTCATCTTTAAGTAGTTTTTCAAATTTTCCAGCGAAACTTTCTGGGCTACCACTCACTCTATTGGTAGTCACCAGTTTCCAAACACCCCCCTCCCCACCATTAGGTAATACTTCTGGGGGAAGTGCTGCTGGATCCACCTCAGATCGGCATTCGCAAAGCACCTTTAAACTCCTCTGTGTAGGGCTGTACATTTTGCCCCTTACTTGAACACGTCCTAAAACTTTAATACCATGCAAGGCTTCCTCAATATGTGCTATCTCAGTGTCTTCTCTTATACCAGTTAACATTACAGCATGAGCAGGGTCTATACCTTCTCCTCTGCACCAGTTGCGCAAGTCAACCGACAACAGATTACTCCCTTCTGCATCTTCCATGCTTACACACAAACAATCCTGTGTCTCACCCAGCAATGTATTAAACCACTCAAGAATCAGACCAGCATAAAATTCAAAATTTGAACATTACACCATATACAAGTTTCTCAATAATATCACAGAACATATACTTTAAATAGAAAGAAACTTAAAGTGAACCCTTAGGTATCCAACGTAAATCTTAAATAAAATATCCCAGCGGTGCCTCCATGTGTAACCCCCTTGCAACACCCTTCCGTTATCGGTATGCAAGGTCCTGAGCTCTTTTATAATGGTGTCGCCACCTCTATTGGCGGGAAGGTACACTATCACCCACCTTCAACCTTATAATCAATAATCAAATCAGTTACTCAAATATATAAACAAAACTCTCTTTACTAAATTGAAAGTGAAACAATTTTTTTTTTTTTAAATTGATAATTTACAATATATACACTATACATAAAACACAAGCAGTAACTTATTTATAACCCGATATATATACAGTATATTGGTGAGCTCACCCGGACATATTTCCACAGTCAATGAATATTACTCAATCCGTTGGGGGCCCCAAACGTAGCTCGGGTGCGTAGTGGCCAAACAAACAACACAGAAACTGGCCCCTTCACTTGAGAATTTACTCAAGCCACTTTAAAACAAATAAACAAAAAAAACACACCGACCTTGGTTTTGTATATTCCTCCTTCTCCCTCTCTCTCTCTCAAACACCCTCTTTACTCACTGATCACCATTTCTGCCTTGTGTTCTGCCTGCCGTCTTTCCCTTTATCAACCAACTCTTCTTTGTGTTTTAGCCGTTTGCTACATTTAACACCCTCTTTCTTTCTCTCTCTGTCTTGTTTCGGCGTTTTGCCTCAACCTGCCTCTCTTTTCTCTTTCGTTCTGTTCGTCTTGTTTCGGCGTGCTGCCTCAACTCCGACTTTCTTGTTCTGTCTTGTTTCAGCTTGCTGCCTCAACCGTGACTCCTTCTAGTTCTTTCTCCGTCTTGTTTCAGCGTTGTGCTTCAACTGCGACTCTCTTTTCTATTTCTGTCCGTCTAGCTTCGGCGTGCTGCCTCAAATGCGACTCTCTTTCTTTCTTTCGTCTAGGCGTTTTGCCTGAAACTCTCTTTTCTCTATTCGTTTAGGCGTTTTGCCTGAACTCTCTTTTCTCTATTCGTTTAGGCGTTTTGCCTGAACTCTCTTTTCTTCTCTTCCTCTCTCACACTCTCCTCTTCTCCTTTTCGTATCTTCACCCTCCAAAAAAAAAACTATATTGCAACCCGGTCTTTTTTTTCTCTGGTCAATCCGAGGACACCTACGTATACATCCTCAACTTCAATAAACTTTATTTACACAAAACTCGCAGTTATATATACTGTATATTCCTTTTTTGAAACCTGACCCAGGTTACATATTAATGCAGTAAATACTGGCTACAATGGGTTCAGATTTTCTAGAGTATGTTCCACCTAGCTGGAAGACTGGACCAGGAATTACATTTATGTACAATCTACAGTACAAACATCAGGCATCTATAAAATCAGATACATACAAAGAGTATAGAAGGGGTGGGTACTTAATTTATATTAACAAGGAATACAGGGGATGAATTATGAGGAAAGATTAAAGGAGTTGAACCTTTTCATTTCAAGCAAGTGGAGTTTAAAAGGTGAAATGATTAAGTGTTTAAAATTATGAAAGGAATTAGTACAGTGGATTGAGGAAGTTATTTTAAAATGAGTTCAACAAGAACATGGAGACATAGTTGGAAACTTGTTAAGGGTAAATTTCACATAAACATTTTTTTTTACACAGAGGTGGATTCAAATTGTTCTATCATGGTGTGGATAGGAGGAGAAATGGAGTAGGAGTTATTCTGAAGGAATTGGAGGTGTGATGATGAATGTTGTTAGCGCATATGCACCGCAAGTTGGGTGTGCAATGGGTGAGAAAGAAGATTTTTGGAGTGAGTTGGATGAAGTGATGAACAGTGTACCCAAGGAACAGAAAGTGGTGATTGGAGTGGATTTCAATGGTGAAGGGAACAGTGGAGACGAGGAGGTGATGGGTAAGTATGGTGTCAAGGAGAGGAATGAAGAAGGTCAGATGATAGTGGAGTTTGTGAAAAGGTTGTACATGGCTGTGGTGAATACATATTTTAAGAAGAGGGAGGAACATAGGGTGACGTACAAGAGTGGAGGAAGATGCACACAGGTAGATTATATCCTATGCAGAAGAGTCAATCTGAAGGAGACTGAAGACTGCAAAGTAGTGGCAGGGGAAAGTGTAGTTAAGCAGCATAGGATGGTGGTCTGTAGGATGACGTTGGAGATCAAGAAGAGGAAGAGAATGAGGGCAGAGCCAATGATCAAATGGTGGAAGTTGAAAAAGGAAGACTGCAAGGTTGAGTTTAGGGAGAAGGTGAGACAGGCACTGGGTGGCAGTGAAGAGTTACCAGACAGTTGGGAAACTACAGCAGATGTAGTAAGGGTGACAGCAAGAAGGGTGCTTGGCGTGACATCTGGACAGAGGAAGGAGGAATAGGAAACCTGGTGGTGAATGGGGAAGTAGAGGCGACTATACAGAGGAAGAGGATGGCAAAGAAGAATTGGGATAGTCAGAGAGATGCAGAAAGTAGACAAGAGTACAAGGAGATAAGGCGCAAGGTGAAGAGAGAGGTGGCGAAGGCTAAAGAAAAGGTGTATGATGAGTTGTATGAGAGGTTGGACATTAAGGAGGGAGAAAAGGACCTGTACAGATTGGCTAGACAGAGGGACCGAGCTGGGAAACATGTGCAGCAGATTAGGGTGTTAAAGGATAAATATGGAAACATACTCACAAGCGAGGAGAGTGTGTTGAGCAGATGGAAAGAGTACTTTGAGAGGCTGATGAATGAAGAGAACGAGAGAGAGAAGAGGTTGGATGATGCGGAGATAGTGAATCAGGAAGTACAAAGGATTAGCAAGGAAGAAGTAAAGACAGCTATGAAGAGGATGAAAAATGGAAAGGCCTTTGGTCCAGATGACATACCCATGGAAGCATGGAGGTGAGTAGTATAATGACTACACCTTCTGTCAAAATATCAAAAAAAATGATTGATGAGTTAAGCCCCGCCCCTTTGGATTGACGTCATAAACTCCCGCCCCCTTCCGGTGTTCCCGGCCGGAAGTCCGTCACTTCCGTGACCTTCGCCCTTTCTGTTTTTACCCCAGGAAACATCTGTCCCTTCCTTGAACCCTCCCATCCTGTTTTTACCCCAGGAAACGGCCAAGATCCGTTTGGCGGATGTCCGGTCCTTCCTTGAACCCTCCCATCCTGTTTTTATCCCAGGAAACATCTGTCCCTTCCTTGAACCCTCCCATCCTGTTTTTACCCCGGGAAATGGCCAAGACTTTATTTGATGGATGGGTGCCCCCTCCTTGAACCAGCCCCCACCTCTCCCGATTGAACCCGCCCCCACCTCTCCCGAGGACAAGTTCAGGCAAGTCTGTAGCAGACCCTGCCGTCCGCACCTCTTGGTGGTCGCAGGTCTTCTGACTTAGAGTTTCCTGCCCACACTCGGTTAACCCTGAGGACGCCCCCTTCCGATTCCCCACCCCTAGAGGAAGAGACCGCCCACACACACACAGCAGCATCCTGACCCTTCTGAAACTGCTATATAAAAAGCGACACATTTTTGTTTCTAAAGACTCTGTGAAGAAAAATGGAATCTATGACCAGCACCCCCCTGAAGCGTCCGATCCGCAGGGTCCGATTGATGGAGCGTTTGAGAAGGATTAAAAGATGTTTAATGCCCGAGTTTCGTGCAGCTAAAGCGGAAGACGATGCGGGGGCTGCGTTGCGCTATACACAGGAGGTCTCAGAGGACAACAAGGAAAACTGTCCTTGGACTCCGCCGCCGACTACTTGTGCGAAATACAGGAGGCCTCGGAGGACAACGAGGAAAACAGGTCTCCGCCTTTAGTAGTCATGGATTGATTTCTGCATATTGAAGGGGAGGATCAGGCTGATGACGTAACGGAAAGACCACCTTTTATTTTACACCACACCCCTTATCCTTTTACCATAAATACTCAGACTGTTACTCAACGGACCCAAAAGGAGGACGTGAACATTTAAGATCCCCAGCATGTCGGCCTCTACAGACTCTGAAATGACAGGTCTCGGAGTGACAAACTCATGGATCCCGTCTGAAGCACCAAGGCCTGAATCTTGCTAAGTCTATAACTCATTCCGGACGGACGGACTTCGGGATCCACGTTATTTTAGTATACTCCCCGATTACACTCTCTGGTCAAGAGACCTTGAGCCAGACAGCGGCTTCCATTCTCCAGATCCTTGGTGTTCTACCCCCGTCTCCGCTGATGATCAGACGGATAGCCCTGTCTCCGATAAGGCTACTCAGACGGATCTCTCTTACCTAGCTCCAGGACAGCCGTGGGTGAACAACCAAGGTCCCCAGGAGCCGATGTCAATCGGCCTATCTGAGACGGAGATGGATTGCCCAGACGGTGTGCTGCCTGAAGCCTGGAAAAAGGCCCAGCAGATTATTAAAGGTCTGATGACGTGTCTGCTGGATATTATCGTCTACTACGATCAGCAAAAAGAGTGTCAAGGATGCAAGGTTGATCATCCAAGTCAGAGGAGACATACCTGTCTCTCTGAACCTGAAATCACCTACCGAGATGGACGCTTTCAGAGGATTCTGAATATTTTCCGCAAGTCTTGGCTGAAACGACTGGCTGTGAAAATTCTGGGGTATTTTAACTTTCTTTTGCCGATTCACAAAATAAATGCAGTGGTTGAAAAGACTGTGGGTGAGTTTGAAAATACTAGCTCTATTCATGATACTGTAATGCAATCATTTTATGAAATGGATGAATACTCCTATTCTATAGTCCGCCGTGTGGCAAATGAGTTTTGTAAGCGGAATATTAATCATGAGGGTTATATGAACCCGTGGACTAAAGATGATTTGGAGTTTAATGATATGATAGAACTGAGTGGTAATTCTGTACCTGAAGCATTGTGAACAATTCAGACTCCTAAATAAAATGTTTTCTATAGGTTAAGTGTTGTCAGTGTCTGGTTTATCATCGACGATGGAGCAGGTCTTGGAAAAAACATATTATAATTCTGAGAACGCGGGGGCCTTGGGGGGTAAAGACTCTTTGAAAAGAGCTCTCAGGCACGCGGGGATCCATATTGGGGACCGAGAGGTATCCGAATGGTTATCGGGGCAATATACCTATACGATCCATAAACCGGCCAGAATCCATTTTAAAAGGAATAAGGTGTATGTTTCCAAAATAGATGGACAATGGCAGATCGACCTGGTGGATATGACAAACCTATCCGAATATAACCAAGGTTACAAGTATCTACTGACTTGTATAGATATTCTTTCTAAATATGCCTGGGTCAGGGTACTGAAAAACAAAACGGGTAAAGAAGTAACGAGGGTTTTTCGAGAAATTTTGGAGGAAGGAAGAGTTCCCGTCAAACTTCAAACCGATAGCGGTAAAGAGTTTCTCAATCGGGAATTTCAAAGCCTGCTCAATAAACACGGTATTAAACATTTTACCACCGCTAGTGAATTAAAAGCGTCGGTGGTGGAGAGATTCAACAGAACTCTGAAGACCAAAATGTGGCGTTATTTCAGCTCCCGGAATACCCGGTCCTATGTGGAAGGGCTTCAGAACTTGGTGAACTCTTATAATTTCAGCCATCATCGAGGTATAAAAATGGCCCCTGCTGAAGTGAATAGTTCCAATTCTTGGAAAGTCTTTAAAAACTTATATGGTCTAACTAAGCCCCAAACAAACCCAAAATATAAGTTCAAAGTCGGGGATACGGTGAGAGTGTCGAAATCCCGGAATCCTTTTACCAAAGGATACGAACAAACCTTTTCAGACGAGGTATTTACCATTTCTGAACTAGTCCCGAGGGAACCGCCGGTCTACAAGCTAAAAGATTATGACGGGGAAGACATTATAGGTTCTTTTTACGACGCGGAGTTACAAAAGATTCGAGGAACGGACGTCTTCAGGATTGAAAAGATTTTGGCGAAAAAAAATATCAATAGAAAAAAGCATATATTGGTGAAATGGCTCGGATGGCCCGAAAAGTTTAATAGTTGGATCCCTGAAAGCTACGCGCAAGACGTTAAATACTGAGAAGCAAAAAATTAGTATTTCATTCACGGGTTTTACAATGGAGAGAAAAAGCTTTTACGTCGTCCTCCCCAGCAATTCTTCCCGAGATGTTTTCCCTAACAACACCATCGCCGAGTTTACAGTCAAATTAGCCGCACCCATCGAACTACAGGGTCCCTGGGAAGTCGGTTTGGCCGAAATCCAGTATCCTCACACCTGGAACACCCTAGACAAACCGGATAATGACTTTATTGTAGTGTCATCGCGCTTAACTAGGTTTTATAGTATTCCCGCGGGCTATTACTCTAGCGTCGAGAAAGTGACCTTTAAGATGAATGAAGCGGTGACGAGAGAGCCCAAAGCCATCGAGGCAGGTTCTTCAGGCTTACCGATACCGGAAAACATCGTGAGATTCCGCTACAACGCTCTGGAGCGAAGATTCTACATCTTAAACGCTGCGAAGGATGAAGCTCTTCACGTCAGGGGGCAGTTGGGGAGAATTCTAGGAGCCCATTCAGACATGACCATAGGCCTGACGAATGATGCTCCTTACCCCGCGGATATTAGAGCGGGGTTTTATACCTTGTACGTCTACAGCGACATCGTATCTCACCAAAGAGTCGGAGACAGCTATGTCCCTCTCTTGAGATGCGTACATATTGAGGATGAGATGAATAAGATTACCACAATCACCTACGACAAGCCGCACTACGCTCCGGTCAGCAAGACTCAGTTTGATACTTTGACCGTTGAAATAAAGACGGATCAGAACAAAGCTGTACCATTTCAGTTTGGCAAGGTCATAGTCAAGTTACATTTCAGACCCTCTAAGAGGTGCGTGCACGATTAATACAGAGATGAGATCTTACCAGGACCCTAGCCCTTATGTGCATTATTACGAAGCCCAAGCGGGTAGCGGGCTCCCCGGGTTCTCTGGGGCCCCAGTGATGTACGGATCGGGGATCGGAGGAATATTTCGTGGTCTGTTTAGAAGAGCTTTACCTCTCTTGAAAAGAGGATTCGAAATTGTCAAACCGCACATTAAATCAGCCGCCAAGAATATTGTCAAAGACGTGGTGGCGGGGGCCATGTCTGGAGCTATGACACGAGGAAGTGAAGAAAATCAAGGGGGGTCGGGTCTGATGGTCATGAGGAAAACTAAACGTAAGAGACCTCCCGGGTCACGCGCAGGACCCATCCTCAAAAAGACACGCCGTTCAGCTTTTACATCATTTCCTTCTCACCGCCACAAGGATAAGTCCCGCACATGCAGAAAAAAGAAATCGAAAAACATTTTTTAACTCAAAATGTCTTTCGTTCATCGCATGTCTCAAGAGTGTGTGAAATCCGAACTGGACTTGTTTACGGTACCCTATACTCAGACTAGCGTAGAAAAAAGCATCTACGTCGAGGTGCCCCCTCTCTCAGCTCTATCTGAAGTCGCTCCGCTAGAGTTTCTGATTACTGGGAACGGTGAAGACTACTTGGACCTGAATAATACGCTTCTTCACATCCAATGCCAAATCGTCAATGCCGACGGAACTAATCCGCCACCCGTGGCCAAGGTAGCCTTTGTTAATTATCCGATAGCCTCTTTATTTTCACAAGTGGATGTGACCCTGGGAGACCGCTTAATATCCCAGAGTTCCAGCCTTTACCCGTACAGGGCCCTTTTTGACGGACTGCTAAATTACAGCAATGAAACTCTCAGGTTCCAATTTGCGTCGGGTCTTTTTTACAAAGACACGGCCAACGAACATGAAAACACAGCCTTGGACGGTCCGAATGAGGGATTCAAAAAAAGAAACGGCTATACATCCCAGGGTAAAACAGTAGAACTCCTCGGACCTATTCATTCTGACCTATTTTTTCAAGAAAAATTAATTCTAAACGGTGTGGACGTCAGAATTAAAATGGTGCGGAGCAAAAATGAATTCTGTCTGATGTCCGGAGATGCCGAGCGCTACAAAGTAAACATTTTATCCGCCTCTCTTTTTGTCAAGAAAGTGAAAGTTTCAGCGGCTGTGAAATTGGGACACGCTCACGCTCTCACAAATGCCAATGCCAAGTACCCCATGGAAAGAGTGAATATGAAAGTTCTCAGTATGCCTGCTGGGATACGTGTGAGCAATCAGGAGAATTTGTTCTTGGGACAGCTGCCCAAGTACGTGGTCATAGGCATGGTGGACAATGAGGCCTTTTCGGGGGATTATGCTAGAAATCCCTTCAATTTCAAGCATAACCATGTGGAGTTCCTGGCCTTGTATTTGGACGGAGAACAGATTCCAGCCAAGCCCTTTCAACCCAATTTTGCTAATGACAACACAGCTCGAGAATATTACAACCTCGTGTTGGCCTCCGGAAAGCATTTGAAAGATCAGCCTCTAGCCATCAGCCGTTCTGACTTCTCCCGGGGATACACCCTGTTTGCCTTTGACTTGACACCTGATCAAGAATGCGGGGACCATTTCTCCTTGGTGAAAACAGGGAACATGAGATGTGAAATACGTTTTCGACAGCCTCTACCACACACTGTGAATCTAATAGTGTACGCAGTCTTTGACAACATTATTGAAATAAACCAGAGAAGAAACATCCTTTATGATTACTAAAAAAGCATGAACACCCTGCAGATCGAGGAACTCATGGCCAGCAACCCGTACACAGAAAAACTGTTTTATGGAGTGTTGGCGTGCGATGAGCTGCCTAAAAAAAATACTTACGGATCTCCCGGCCATGATCATAGTCAACACTCACCGTCAACATCAACCCGGAGAACACTGGTTGGCGATATACCTCAGAGAAGACAGAACTGGAGAATTTTTTGACTCCTATGGAGCCCCACCAGACTTTATCTATTTTCCTGAGGAAATATACAACTTTTTAAACAGAAACTGTAAAGAAATTATTCACCATACCCGACAGCTTCAAAGCTGGTTCTCCAACGTTTGCGGACAGCACTGTATTTTTTTCCTGCATCACAGAGGAAAAGGACGCTCTTATAAAGAGATCATGAACCTGTATTTTAATGAGGACACCAAAAACGATTATATGGTTCAAAATTTTGTCAGTACCTTGTCTAAGAATATTTCAAGAAGTTTTCAGGAGTACCCCTGTATGCAAAGCTCTATGATTTGTAATTATCTTAATAAAGAATAGACATTCTGTATAATCAAATGTAATATTTTATTAAACAAAAATAATTACATTTCAATAAGGAATCCATTCATTCTTTTTACGAGATTTGATTTTCTTGCCAACAGGTGTAGCGGAAGCAGCATCAGAGGCAGTGATAGAGGCAGCGGCCCCCTCTGGGGAGGAAGGTTTGAAACTCTCTAAAAGTTCTCTCGTGTCGGCATTTGGCACAACAGAGGACGGGATATTCAAATCGGCCAGGGCCTTAACAAATTCTTTCCACCCCCTAGGTCTCCGATAGGACGGAATATTGTGTCGGGCTGTCAAGTTCCGCATTAGATCGATCATATTCGTCCCGGGTAAAGGTTCTCCACGAAGCACAAACTCTCCCAAGCCATTCCAGTAGGTTGTATTAGGGTTATATGACATTTTCTGTAAAATAATTTCTGTGTATTTCTTTGATTTATCCGGCGCACTTTTCAAAATCTCCTCGTACACACGGTCTTCGGGGTTACTAGGAGCCTCTTTGAGAGCCCCCGGCGGTTCCTCTTTGCTCTCGGTAGGCAGTAATAATGTCAGAGACCCGGTTTCTTTATCCGCTTTTTTCACAAAGGTCAAGTATCTCTGCAAAACATTCGTATAAAGTTTAACTTTTGCCTCGGCGGTCAAGTCACTACGTTCGAGTATGAGTTTCATTTGTTTATCCAGCTCACTTTCCGTAGCGCTTAAAAGGTCGGTGGAAGCTGGGGCTTTCTGCTGCCATTGAGCCATTTGTTGTTGAGGGACCAGGTACATCTTGCGCGTGTATTCCATATTTATACTCTCGATCCTATTAAACTAGTTATGAAAGGAATGGCTGCGCTTAATAGGGCGCCGAGAAAACCTCCTTTTTGATTTAAAAGGGTTTTTTTCTTTTTAACTTTGAGTTTTTTATCGCCGAGTTTTTTAATGGCGCAACGATGCTTCTTCAGCAACTTGAACTGTCTGGACGTCAGAGGAACGCGGCCTTTTAAAGTATTGAGAGCTATTTCCGACAGAGCGTAAATTAAATCGTCCGGAGCCTTGCTCAGCACCGTTTTTCTTTGGCGACAGGAACCCTTATGTAGGGTCTTGAGCAGAGGGAAATTTCTTTTTATTCTGCACGACATGCCGACTCTTTCTCAAATACTTGAAAAGTTGTCCGTCTTTATCTTTTCACGACGTACGCAGCAGGCCAATCGGGAGGAAACAAACCGGTACGTAATCGAAATTCGTCAGGTGTATGGGCTTTCAGGTCCACCAGAAGATAACCGTAAGGTTGCCTTGTAGCGTCCTCAAAGGCCTCCAAGAAAAATTTTACCCTCCCAGGATACATTTGACGCGCTAAACTGGTAATTTGCAGTTTATCTCGGGGGTTTTTAAAGAGGGTAATGTAATTGGCATTCAGATTTATAGTTCTACTTTTCTTGCCTTGAAAAAATAAATTTTGGACCAAGTAAATGATGGACAAATTCCGGTGGTGAGTATATTTTGTGAAGGCCCGCTCTATCTCTTCGCTATGACTCGCCTGTTCCATCAAATCGTCGACGATAACCAGGTTGACACGATCAGGGGGCAGTAGTTCATCGTCGCTTAAGGAGACGGGTAATCCCTCCAAAAATTTGATTTTGGGAAATCGAGCTAGTAGCTCATCGTACAGAGGCTGCCAGCAGCTGTAAAACCAGACTATATTGTCGGGGCGACGAGAAAGCACATGGTCCGCGTGCTCCAAGAGTTTTTTCACATAATGCGATTTGCCCGAACAAGAGGGTCCCGAGACTATTTTTGAGAACGGATGCTGAAGTCTAACGTCAAAACCCTCTTTAGTATCCATAAGGGAGAGTGGTGAAATCGGGCAATAGAACCCTTTTGTTGTACACCACTCTGAATCTTTTTCTGAGTGGCCGAGTTTGTAATGTCATGTTCTTTTTGTTCCTATGAATCTGGGAACCCTGAACCGTTATTTCTTTCGCGAGATCGTGTTCCACAAAACTATGCACTAGATCCGTTAAAGAGTATAGGTTTACCGTTTGAACCGTTTCGTGATTGAGAGTAATGCCCTTTACCTTCATGCAGACCTTGCCTTTGAATGTTTTGTATGCGTACGTTTTCGGACCCCCAGAAACAAACTCTTCTATGAAATCGTCAGGATCTAATTCGCTGGCGAGTTCCCCTAAATAGTCCCCGAGCGGCGGAGTGTACTGCCAAGGGGAGGCTGTGAATATAACGGAATCTGTATCATGATACAGAATCCTCGGGCCTAAAAGTTCCAGCAAATCGTACAATTCTAGGCGAGCATAGGCCGTTGTAAAAGCGGCAATCACCACGTTGACTGGCCCGGGTACAACGTATCTGTCATCAGCATACCTCCACTGCACTTGAGCGATTTGGTCGCTGACAAAACCAAAATAGGACACCCTATACATGTCTGAGAACAGGTAATCAAAGAATTCTTGGGTGTGTTTAACAAACGTTGTAGTCGGTTGGTTAGGCTTCTGACCGAATTTTCCCCAAAGAGAATTCAGAAATAACTTGGAAATTTGTCTCTTAGCGGGGTTGGAGGCGATGTTTTCACTCTCCAATAAGACTCCTTCTTTTACGAAATAGTCTTCAACATATCGCCTGCGGGAGGCCTCGTCCTGGGCCCACGAGGGCCACCCAGAGGCTTCCTGTTTGCCTTTCAAATGAATTTTGATATAATCGGAAAATAAATCGGATGTGCTCTGTTCATAGTGCCATATCTCGTGTATTTTTAAAATTGTATACCCTTTATCCAAGGCTTTTAGGATTTCAACGCTGCACCAGGTTCCTGTTAAACATCTTTCCGTGTCATTGTGACTGCAAAGTCCAGTGTTTGCTTGGGTTTCTGCACACGTACGGCACAGAGTGAACATCAATTTACCACAAATTCTTAAAGGGAGGACCGGAAAATACAGATTACGAGGGGGAAGCATGGTGATTTTAATGAGCCCAAAGTAATGTTTAAGATCCGTAAAATCCTCAAAAACAAATGTCGGATGTCCTGTCGGGTAGGTTTTTGTTTTGTTAACGTAAGGGTACAGACTTGTAAAATCGTAATAATGCATTTGTTCATCGCCTTGAACCTTATGATATAATTTGATTGCGTTGGTGCGCCCTCCATACAGGGTGTCACGGGGGTTGATAGGTTCAGGAAACTCGAAGCGTTTTAAGAAATCCTGAATCTCCGAGTCCTCTTTTTTCATACTTTCCCATTCATGTTCCCAGAGCACTCTAACCGTCAGATTAAATTTTTCACGCAAGTCCTTCAGTTTGTCATCAAATGTTTTAAACAACTCGGCAAAAGGATCCCCCGTGAGAGGATGTTTAGCCTGCGCATCATAGCATTTGGGGCAGCCGTGATAAAAGCACCCGGCAAACTCAAAGGCCGTAGGGACACCCTGAACTTCTGCATAACCGTCTAGATAAAAGGACCCCATCTTTACTTCACCGTGATTCAAAGCGTGTCGAATGTTTATATTTTCCCTCTCGGAAAGAAACATCAGCCATTGAATAGAGGCATTAGAATAAGCTTTGTGAGTGTTTTTGTAATGATCACTCGGAATTATTCCAATCGCATTATCAGGCATGCAATTTTGTCTATACATGGACAGGCAGAGAGAAGCTAGGGTCATACATTGAAAAGGATCGATATTACCGATCCTGAGCACTTCCTCTCTAAATTTCATGCACGCTGTTCTCAAAATAACCACGTCGTTTCTACAATAGTAAGCCATTTCTTGTCTAAAGTTGAAAATACCATTTTTAATCGAATCGTACCAAGACAAAAATTCCTCTCTTTCCTGACTCATCATGTTTTGAATGCCGTAATATTTAGGTTCGGGGTACGGACCTATGTAATTTTGATTTTCAACGGTGTTAAAGAAATGGGGAAAATACCCTTTTTGAGCCTGGAAACCCAGGGCCTTGGGCATACCGCTCAATTTCATGGGTAAGAAGCTCAACGAGTCGATAAATCTCAAATCATAATCTTCTTCTATAAAACAGATTAGTTTACAACCCTGAGCTGTAACATCCGGAGTTTGCCCGCTCTCGATGAGATACTTCATTAGGAAATATCCGTCATACCCCTTAGAATTGTGAGCTATGAACGTGTACTCTTGGTATTTTGGACATCGGTATCTGTGGAAGAACTTTGCGACACAGTCCTCCCCGGCCCAACTCCACGACTGACCGTTCCAATGCATGCAGTGGATGTAATTGGGTATATGGATTTCGTCATCTTGATGGCACTCAAAATCATAGAACACATACTTTTCGTAGAGTGGTCTTTGCTGTAAGCTTTGAATAAAACACCGATGATTATCACCAGATTTTTTCAGGGCCATTCTACAAATGCGACAGTGTTTGGGACGGCACTTGTGAGGTTTTGACTCGGCATTCACTATGTATCTCCGTTTGCAAAGAGGACAGACTTTATGGACATCGCAGATACTTTCAGACCTGCGCTTCTTTTCATTCCATTTGAGCGTTTTGTGGATTTTGAAGCATAGCCTTGATCGACAGAAACGATGGCAATCGGAACATCGAATAGCCTCCCCGTCAACCCAACGACAGTCTGTACATAAACAGATGTCACAGTGCTGCTCACAACGATGTTGTGAAGGATGATAGTACCCTTTGTAGCAGAAATCACAGATATAGGAAAACCCCAGAAAGCCTTTTAGATTCAAAATGCCGTAATAATGATCCTGGTGTAAAAACAGAAAAGCCGTCTTTGTTTTTCTGTCACGGGACGCTTCAAATTTTAAAAAAGCTGTAGTGTTCGGTTCCCGGTACCAGACGATGATTTTAACTCCCATTAACTTCTCAAACTGTTCAATATCTGAAAACGTTACTTTCTGATCCGTCGATAATCCGGCCCTAACGTGTATTCGACGAGCCTCTAGTTCACACAATTTCTGATTGTTTCTGAACCTAGTATTTAATACAGCCAGCACACCCCTGGCAAAACAGCACTGATCATCCGGGTTGAAAGAGATCCATAGGTGTTTCCGTTTCTTTTGAACGATTATATCGTTGAAAAGGGTACAGGCTTTACGCCTAGGAGTTCCACCAGATGGAACCCTCACTACCTGAACGATTAACGTCAGACTGGAATCGGCTAAAATAGTTGCGTGACTCTGAAGAAGTAATTCAATTTGGTTTAAAAAATCCTCCGCAGAAAGCATACCCGCTGTGGTTATGGAAAAAACACTGGGGCTGAGAGATTCGGCCCGTAATTCTAACTGCACTAGATCCCTAGGATCCAAAGTGTTCGTAAAACTGTCTAATATTTGCTGCACGGTATCATGTATATGATTAAAAACTTCGGCGAATGAATCAAGTGTGTAGGCCTCAGAAAAATTGAAATCGTGTCTAATTTCGAGGTTGTTAAATTTTGGACGCTCCGTTATAGATAAATTATTTAATCTAGAAGTGGATGGTTGCGGGGAGCTTACTGATGGGTCTGGAGAGGAAGGATTGACCGTATGCGAAGTAGATGGCTTTGGAGAGTTGGGTTCGAGACTCGATTTTACCACGGACGGATTAGTCACTCCGGACCCTGTCTGAGGAAATGATTGAGTCGACCCTACTAAATGATCAGCAGACGAGTGCTGATGTGAGGTAGATGGATGTGGAGAGTGAACTCCGGACCCTGTTAAGTCATCAGCAGGCGAGTGCTGATGTGAGGTAGATGGCTGTGGAGAGTGAACTCCGGACCCTGTTAAGTCATCAGCAGGCAAGTGCTGATGTGAGGTAGGTGGCTGTGGAGAGTGAACTCCGGACCCTACTAAATGATCAGCAGGCGAATGCTGAAGAGGGGCAAAACCCTTTGAGGTAGAAGGTTGTATTACTGGGTCATCGACTGGTGTGTGATGAAGTGTGTGTCTAATTGCACCAGAGGAGCAAGACAACCCCGAAGTAGAAGATTGCGGGGTTTTTACATTCGTGTCTAGGTTGTTAGGATATTGTGAGGGATCTGAAGCCGTTCTGGCCTCAGAAGAGGTGTTCTTCAAAAGATCCCACAGCATGTTAACTACGGTTATTTCATCAGAATTTAGAACCTGGAGCGAATTATTAATGATGTCAAAATTGTCAATCGGATGTGTCACTGGTTGTTGTGGTGATTGATCAATTTGAGGAGATCGTGGAGGGGTGGGGATTTTAGGGGGCTTTATAGAATATTCTAAATTATCAGACATCTCTTTTAATAGTCTCAGATTTTCACTGGACGGTCTTTTCCTACCTTTACGCCCTCCAGAATATTCACCGCCTGTATCACTGCCACTGTCGCTGCTGCTTCCGCTAGAGCTGTTGTCAGGCATGACCTAAATTTAAGCAAAGTTAACAATTGTGAACACAGAATATTATTTTCCTTTAATTACGATTTAGAGCAATGTAAAAAAGCATGCATTAAATGTGAACACAGAATATTATTTTCCTTTAATTACGATTTAGAGCAATGTAAAAAAGCATGCATTAAATATGAACACAGAATATTATTTTCATGAAAAAGTATAAAACTTTTCCTTTAATTACGATTTAGAGCCATGTAAAAAGCACACAGGTTCATCAAATGTGCACACATATCGGGTATGGAATTGTACAGAGGAGCCTCTAATTCTACAAATTGAAACAGTATATGGTGAATTTGATCAGACAGCTGCTCCAGTCTTTCTCGATGCCTCAGCCGGTAGTCAGGACGAAGGGAATAGCGGCTTCTACGGCGTTTTCCGATGTCAGAGTGAAACACAGCAGGCATAGGTGTCCATCTCCTAGAATAAGAAGGTGTCGGAGATAGTGGCGAAGGCTGAACGCTACTCTCAGAGGGATTCGGCAAAGAGTGAACGCCGCTCTCAGAGGGATCAGGCGAAGGCTGAACGCTACTCTCAGAGGGATTCGGCAAAGAGTGAACGATGCTCTCAGAGGGGTCCGGCGAAGGATGAACGCTACTCTCAGAGAGAGGAGGGGTTTGTAGATTCTCCCAATTATTGTACTGGGCTAGATTTTCGGAGCCTTCCTACAGTTGCGTTAAAATACCTGGGGGGGCTGTTTCCTGAAAATAAAATATGAACTTAACATTTAAACCCCTCTTTTCACAATATTCTGAATTTTCTTTGGTAAAATATGAACTTAACATTTAAACCCCTCTTTTCACAATATTCTGAATTTTCTTTGGTAAACTAAATTCTAAAATGTCACTTACTGCCTGGCTCCCCTGTGAAACCCCTTTGAGGAACTGCTTCACTCTCTACATGGATATTGCCTAAAAACAAAAAAGCATGCTTTCTTTAAAATAGCAATCCCGATTCTATAGCTTGTTGCTTAAAACAAAATGTACACTCTTTAAAATAGCAAGCCCGATTCTAAAGCTTAAAACAAAATGTTCACTCTTTAAAACAGCAAGCCCGATTCTAAAGCTTAAAACAAAATGCACACTCTTTAAAATAGTAAGCCCGATTCTAAAGCTTGTTGTTGCTTAAAACAAAATGTACACACTCTTTAAAATAGCAAGCCCGATTCCAAAGCTTGTTGCCTAAAATGCATACTTTTTTAAAAATAAGCTTATTTTATGATAGCTAGAGCCCCTACTTGGGCAAATTTTAGCATAACCCAACACCAAGATGGCTAAAAGGACAGTCTTAAGATATATGTTCATTGACGCATGAATCAAGTAAAAGTCACTCAGGACTTGGAGTATACTAGGATGTATTAAATAAATATTTGCTTGTTGCGACTCATACAAGAGGAGCTCTCTTTAAACAACCCGGACTTTAAAGCCTGGAGTGAAAAACCCCAGACATTTAACATCATGAATGAAAAAAAAAACCCGAGCTCGTGCACACGTCATAAACAGAATATTTTTAAAATAAATAATTGCTTGCTGCGACTCTCTTTAAACAAACCGGACTTTAAAGCCAGGAGTGAAATCCTACCCCCCTCCGGAATTTAACATCATGAATGAAAAAACCCCCGAGCTCGTGCACACGCGCACACATTATAAACAGAATATTTTAAAAACCCCAGAGCTCGTGCACACGCGCACACGTGCACACATTATAAACAGAATATTTAAAAAACCCCGAGTTCGTGCACACATTATAAACAGAATATTTTAAAAACCCCAGAGCTCGTGCACACGTGCACACATTATAAGCAGAATATTTTAAAAATAAATATTCTCACCTTGTTCAGCATTTTTAATCGGAGATTCGACCGGAATGTAGCACTCTAATAAAAAACAAAAAATAAAGGAATCAAACTTAATTATCCTCACACACGCATGGCCTCTTCATGAACTTCAGATGCCCAAAGAACTACAAGCTTTCCCATGTGCCCTTGCGCACGCGCATGCGCTCTCGTACAAAAGATTAACAAGCGCTCACAATTTCACACAAATAAGCGAAAACTTTAAAAATACCCTTACCGCTTTCCGTTTCTGCTCCGATGTACAATTCTAAGAAAAATATATATAAGGATTCAGCCGATCGTTTTAAAAAATGCTCGTTAATAACGCTTATAATAATCGTAAAAATGTCTTACCGTGATCATTAGGTCTTCTGAGAATGATATTCGGAATAGATATTTCTGTGTGGAGAATAAATATAATTCATTTAGGCCTAAACACAAAGAGTAGAAATCAATAAGGCGTTTCGTGAAAACGCACCGTCACGGATGAAATTAGCAGACATCTTCTCGTCTCTCTCTCTCAGTTTGATGAAGGATAAAGTTTCGATTATGTACTCGTCTCAATTTATAGATGTAAAGCGCGGCAACTTAGAAATGATTTGTGCTAGACAATCAATTTAACAGGATATTCAATTATTAGAAAGGATTTTTTAGACTATTCGTGTCAATTAATTAAACAGGATGTTCATCTATCTGTCCGCTCTACGGAAACATCTGTGGGGCTTATCAGCACCTTTGAAGAAAAATCCCAATATTTTAAAGTCAGCTTTTTTGTTAGCAATTTAAAAGTCAGCTTTTTTTTAAAAGTCAGCTTTTTTGTTAGCAATTTAATATCACAAGGTGAGACCATTTTTACAATGCCCCCGAATGATCTGAGCCTTGCTGAGATGCTTAAGACAATTTCACTTGGCAGGGATTTAGCTCCTGATACGCCTGAGCGCCGCATGGTGTCCCGGGGCCTCACAGACCTTCTGTCAGTTTCCTGGGGCTGAAATGATTTTTTTTTTTTTAGACTCGTCGTGACAATCAACTATTGTCTATCTGTCCGAAGACCTCATCCGCTCTACGGAAGCGTCTGTGGGGCTTATCCGCACCTTTGAACGAAAAATCCCAATATTTAAAAGTCAGCTTTTTTTTTTTTGCACGCCTTCGAAATCTTTTAATATCACAAAGTGAGCCCCTTTTCACACTGCCCCGAACGATCTGATACGAGGCTATCCATCAATGTGCCACAGCCTTGTGGTCTGTCGGTTTCCAGGGCCTGCTCTCTGCGTGCACGCGCAGCGGTCTGCTCCAAGAGGCTCTGTGTGTAGACGAAGAGAACCGGGCAGCTTGTATTTGGAAACTACAGAGAGCCGGACAGCACCCTGCGGGGAGAAGTAAAGGCTTTTTCAGCTTAGAGACGGTCTGTGAGGTGAAGAAATCATTTACTTAGATAAAGGAATAGATATTTTAAATCATAGAGTTTCTTGCCCCAAAGCACTAGAGACAGGAATGATCCCCAAGAGGCTTGGATGGTAGGGGCCCTTCCTTAAAATGTTGGGTTGCGTGTGCGTGTGTGTGAGTGTGTGCGTGTGTGTGTGGAGGCGATCTCTCCTCGGGCTACAGGCAGAGGCCTCCTGCTCCGAGACAGAGAGCCGGACAGCACCCGGCTGGGGTGAAGTAATGGCTTTTTCAGCTTAGAGAGCGTCTGTGATTTGACTTAAATAAAAGGTTAGATATTTTAAATCATAAAGTTTCTTACCCAAAGCACTAGAATCAGGAATGGCTATAAGGCAGAATGGACAGGCTGAAACCTGTGTGTGTTTGTCTCTCCTCGGGGAGAAATGATCAAGGACTGGCCTGGGGCTGGACTCAGAATCAAAATGACTATGATGGCCATCCGTTGTGTGTGTGTGTGTGTGTGGAGGCGATCTCTCCTCGGGCTACAGGCAGAGGCCTCCTGCTCCGAGACAGAGAGCCGGACAGCACCCGGCTGGGGTGAAGTAATGGCTTTTTCAGCTTAGAGAGCGTCTGTGATTTGACTTAAATAAAAGGTTAGATATTTTAAATCATAAAGTTTCTTACCCAAAGCACTAGAATCAGGAATGGCTATAAGGCAGAATGGACAGGCTGAAACCTGTGTGTGTTTGTCTCTCCTCGGGGAGAAATGATCAAGGACTGGCCTGGGGCTGGACTCAGAATCAAAATGACTATGATGGCCATCCGTTGTGTGTGTGTGTGTGTGTGGAGGCGATCTCTCCTCGGGCTACAGGCAGAGGCCTCCTGCTCCGAGACAGAGAGCCGGACAGCACCCGGCTGGGGTGAAGTAATGGCTTTTTCAGCTTAGAGAGCGTCTGTGATTTGACTTAAATAAAAGGTTAGATATTTTAAATCATAAAGTTTCTTACCCAAAGCACTAGAATCAGGAATGGCTATAAGGCAGAATGGACAGGCTGAAACCTGTGTGTGTTTGTCTCTCCTCGGGGAGAAATGATCAAGGACTGGCCTGGGGCTGGACTCAGAGTCAAAATGACTATGATGGCCATCCGTTATGTGTGTGTGTGTGTGTGTGGGCGGTCTTTTCCTCTAGGGGTGGGGAATCGGAAGGGGGCGTCCTCAGGGTTAACCGAGTGTGGGCAGGAAACTCTAAGTCAGAAGACCTGCGACCACCAAGAGGTGCGGACGGCAGGGTCTGCTACAGACTTGCCTGAACTTGTCCTCGGGAGAGGTGGGGGCGGGTTCAAGGAGGGGGCACCCATCCATCAAATAAAGTCTTGGCCATTTCCCGGGGTAAAAACAGGATGGGGGGGTTCAAGGAAGGGACAGATGTTTCCTGGGATAAAAACAGGATGGGAGGGTTCAAGGAAGGACCGGACTTCCGGCCGGGAACACCGGAAGGGGGCGAGAGTTTATGACGTCAATCCAAAAGGGGCGGGGCTTAACTCATCAATCATTTTTTTTTGACATTTTGACAGAAGGTGTAGTCATTATACTACTGAGGTGTTTAGGAGAGATGGCAGTGGAGTTTTTAACCAGATTGTTTAATTGAATCTTGGAAAGTGAGAGGATGCCTGAGGAGTGGAGAAGAAGTGTACTGGTGTCGATATTTAAGAATAAGGGGGATGTGCAGGACTGTAGTAACTACAGGGGAATAAAATTGATGAGCCACAGAATGAAGTTATGGGAAAGAGTAGTGGAAGCTAGGTTAAGAAGTGAGGCGATGATTAGTGATCAGCAGTATGGTTTCATGCCAAGAAAGAGCACCACAGATGCGATGTTTGCTCTGAGGATGTTGATGGAGAAGTATAGAGAAGGCCAGATGGAGTCGCATTGTGTCTTTGTGGACTTGGAGAAAGCAAATGACAGGGTGCCTTGAGAGTAGTTGTGGTATTGTATGAGGAAGCCGAGAGTGGCAGAGAAGTATGTAAGAGTTGTACAGGATATGTACGAGGGAAGTGTGACTATGGTGAGTTCTGCGGTAGGAATGACGGATGCATTCAAGGTAGAGGTGGGATTACATCAGGGATCGGCTCTGAGCCCTTTCTTATTTGCAATGGTGATGGACAGGTTGACAGACGAGATTAGACAGGAGTTCCCATGGACTATGATGTTTGCTGAAGACATTGTGATCTGTAGCAATAGTAGGGAGCAGGTTGAGGAGACCCTGGAGAGGTGGAGATATGCTCTACAGAGGAGAGGAATGAAGGTCAGTAGGAACAAGACAGAATACATGTGTGTAAATGAGAGGGAGGTCAGTGGAATGGTGAGGATGCAAGGAGTAGAGTTGGCGAAGGTGGATGAGTTTAAATACTTGGGATCAACAGTACAGAGTAATGGGGATTGTGGAAGAGAGATGAAAAAAGAGAGTACAGGAAGGGTGGAATGGGTGGAGAAGAGTGTCAGGATTGACTTGTGACAGATGGATATCAGCAAGAGTGAAAGGCAAGGTCTACAGGATGGTATTGAGACCAGTTATGTTATATGGGTTGGAGACGGTGGCACTGACCAGAAAGCAGGAGACAGAGCTGGAGGTGGCAGAGTTAAAGATGCTAAGATTTGCATTGGGTGTGACGAGGATGGACAGGATTAGAAATGAGGACATTAGAGGGTCAGCTCAAGTTGGATGGTTGGGAGGCAAAGTCAGAGAGGCGATGATTGCTTTGGTTTGGACATGTGCAGAGGAAAGATGCTGGGTATATTGGGAAAAGGATGTTAAAGATAGAGCTGCCAGGCAAGAGAAAAAGAGGAAGGCCTAAATGAAGGCTTATGGATGTTGTGAGAGAGAACATGCAGGTGATGGGTGTAACAGAAAAAGATGCAGAGGAAAGAAAGATATGGAAGAAGATGGTCCACTGAGGCAACCCCTAACGGGAGCAGCCGAAAGAAGAAGAAGATTTTTTTTACACAGAGAACCATAGACACTTGGAATAAGCTACCAAGTAGTGTGGTAGACAGTAAGACTTTAGGGACCATCAAAGCTCGACTTCAATTCAATTAGCTAGCTTTATTGAGCTGAAAGGCCTGTTATGGTCAAATTGTTTTTAATATTCTAATGTTCAAGTAAAATTGCAAAATAAATATTAATAACAGTGAAAGAATAATGCAAACATCCATCTTACCAAAATTGTTATGAATAAAAATGAAAATAAAAATGCAGCATATGTTTTCAGGTTCAATCCAATCTTGACAAATTATCTCTTCTGCCTTCAAAAATATTTTTTGTTTTGGAAATGAGAACCATAATGATCAGCCTTCCAAATAATAGCTAATTTTAATAATGCAGAAATATTAAAGATAATTTAAATAAGGTGGAGATTGTTAACTAATGCTCTTAAAATATCATCAAATCCTTTATTTGTATTTGTATTTTTTCTGAAAGAAAACAAACTGATTTTATCCTCATATTAGGCAATATACCTAACAAGGGCTATTAGTTTCAGAAATAATTCTCAGTAATCATTTTTAACTAAACTTTTATGTCTTCATTAAACACAGTCTTTTGGCTGTCTGAAAACTCTCCTGTAAATAGTGCATAGGGCTATACCACTACAGTAATCTCTCGCTATATCGCGCTTCGCCTTTCGCGGCTTCACTCCATCGCGGATTTTATATGTAAGCATATTTAAATATATATCGCGGATTTTTTGCTGGTTCGTGGATTTCTGCGGACAATAGGTCTTTTAATTTCTGGTACATGCTTCCTCAGTTGGTTTGCCCAGTTGATTTCATACAAGGGATGCTATTGGCAGATGGCTGAGAAGCTACCCAGCTTACTTTTCTCTCTCTCTTGCGCTGACTTTCTCTGATCCTGACGTATGGGAATTGAGCAGGGGGGCTGTTCGCACACCTAGACGATACGGACGCTCGTCTAAAAATGCTGAAAGATTATCTTCACGTTGCTATCTTTTGTGCAGCTGCTTCCTGAAACGACATGCTGCACGGTGCTTCGCATACTTAAAAGCTCGAAGGGCACGTATTGATTTTTGACTGAAAAACAAACTCTGTCTCTCTCTATCTCTCTCTCTCTCTCTTTGTCTGCTCCTGACGGAGGGGGTGTGAGCTGCCGCCTTCAACAGCTTTGTGCCGCGGTGCTTCACATACTTAAAAGCCAAACAGCTCTATTGATTTGTTTGCTTTTCTCTATCTCTGTGACTTTATCTGCTCCTGACGCACACTCCTTTGAAGAGGAAGATATGTTTGCATTCTTTTAATTGTGAGACGGAACTGTCATCTCTGTCTTGTCATGGAGCACAGTTTAAACTTTTGAAAAAGAGACAAATGTTTGTTTGCAGTGTTTGAATAACGTTCCTGTCTCTCTACAACCTCCTGTGTTTCCGCGCAAATCTGTGACCCAAGCATGACAATATAAAAATAACCATATAAACATATGGTTTCTACTTCGCGGATTTTCTTATTTCGCGGGTGGCTCTGGAACGCAACCCCCGCGATGGAGGAGGGATTACTGTATTCCTGTATGTAGCACCATACAGTATAAAGCTTTGGTTTTGCTCAGCCATTATTTTTGTACAATATGTTTGTGCATGGGCTTCCAAGTACACATTGTAAATAAGAAGAGCAGGAGACACAAAATGTTTTGGAGATGGCGTATACTGAAAAATGCAGCAAAAAAAGCATGTGGTTACAACTGAGTTCAAAACAGAACTGAACACAGATGAGAAAACAGAGGCAACTATATTGCAGAGACATGGAGGGGAGTGTCCAGGGTGGCTGGAAGAGGAAGTGATGTCTTAGTAGGTGGGTACTGAGAACAAAGATGTCATCAGGTAAGGACAGAAGTGATGTCATCAGAGGGAAGGTTGGTGGTGACGTCACTGTTTGACGGTTCTTCTGCTGGTCGGTGGAAGGACAAAAGGAGAAAGGGTCAGAAGACAGCGCCAACCCCTGGTCCAGATGAGAAACAACATTATTTGAACCTTCCAATCTTCTCCCAAGCATATGTGTATGACAATATTTGTTTGCAAACTGGTGTCCCTGAGGATGGTTTATGGGTGGAATAATTGTCAATTAAAGTCATGTATCCCACATATTGTGCTCTGCTCCACAGCACTGCCCTTCTCTTGCATCGCATCTATTCATTCAAAGTACATTTGTGAACATTGTGGGAACCTTGCTGTTGCATTTTGCATAATCCATATTACTAACCGAGAATGGTAAACCAGATATGGACGCAGGAGACATAGTGCGCAGGTGCCACACAAAGCCCCCCTCCCCAGAGTGAAACGGGAGAGACTACGAACGTGCGCAGGTGCCACACAAAGCCCCCCACCCCGCCACACAGCGAAACGGGAGAGACTACGAACCGTCTGACATGCCGCAAGCAGGATAAAGCGAGGTCAGAAATAAAACAGAGTAGAAAACAAAGTAAAACGTCATAAAGAGGTTAAAGAACGGGGCCAAACACATGGAGAGCAGGTTACAGGAGTCAGACCCACGCCCCAGAGTGAAACGGAACAGACTACGGAGTACACACACTAACATAAATAAGAAATGAGGCAACGCGCCCATAAACTCAAAAATGAAACAGCGCGATCCACCGAGATCACAGGAGTAATGGCTCAAAAACATCACAGCTCAACTAACGCGCAATCCACCGAGAACGAAGGAGTTACGGCTCAAAAACGACACAGCTCCACTAACAGAAATAAGAAATGAGGCAACGCACCCATAGCACACAAAAAAGAGGAGTCAGACCCACGTCCCAGAGTGAAACGGGACAGACTACGGAGTACACACACTAACATAAATAAGAAATGAGGCAACGTGCCAATAGCACACAAAAAAAGAAGAGTCAGACCCACGCCCCCGAGTGAAACGGGACAGACTACGGAGTCCACAAAGGGTCACACATCAAGCCCGAGATTACGGCTCAAAACCGAAAGAGCTCCACTGACAGAAATAAGAAATGAGGCAACGCCCCCATAGGCAACGACACCACCACACAAAACACAGGAGTCAGCCCCCCGACCCAGAGTGAAACGGTACAGACTACGGACTTACAAAGGTTGACAAATCAAGCCAGAGATAATACGGAAAGCGAATTGCAGTACGGAAATGAAACGGGACAGACTACGGACTCTACAGAGGTTCACAAATCAAGCCCGAGATAGTACGGAAAGCGAATTGCAGTACGGAAATCGCCAGATACTACGAAAGGCGCATTCTCCTACAACGCGCAACTGAAATAAACGTCCACACTACACAGCAGAATCCACGCACTTCTAAAAAAAACGCAAGCAATCACCCGACATCATACAGAAACCCCACAAATACGGACAATACGACATATTTGAATCACATTATCTCCGCCCCAGAGTGAAACGGGACAGACTACAGAGTCCACATAGGTTCACAAATCAAGCCCGAGATAGTACGGAAAGGGAATTGTAGTACGGAAATCGCCAGATACTACAAAAGGCGTATTCGCCTACAACGCACAACTGAAATAAACGTCCACACTACACAGCGGAATCCACACACTTCTAAGAAACCGCAAGCAAACACCCGACATCATACAGAAACCCGACAAATACGGACAAAACAACATATTTGAATCACATTACAGTAATACAATATTAACAGTACAACCACAGATAACACAGGCGCAACATGTGATGGGTAATAAGAATAAACGAACGATCTATATTACACGTACGTCATCCTCACACGTACAAACTATACAGCATAGGTGAATCTCATTACAGTGATGCATTATTAACAGTACAGCCACAGAAAACGCTCCATATTAACAGTAAGTGCAATCATCCATATTACTTACTCATATTACTAACGGTAAACAGCAGGCACGGGTTCAAAACGCCGGGGGTAGGCGAAAGACAGAGTAGACAACAAAGTAAAACGTCATAAAGAGGTTATAATGCAAGGAGGCCAAACACATGCCGAGCAGGTTACAGATAATGAAAACTGGAATTCAAAAGACAAACAAAAACGTGGGCATGAAACACATTCAGAGGAAGATACAGAAAATGAAACCAGAAATAAACGACAGTGTCAAACAAAGAACGTAAACATTGCATTAGCACAAAAAAAGAGAAATTATTAATCTGAGAAATAACTAAACGGCGAATAGTGATCGAATATATGGACACAGATGATATGTCAGATGTATGTAAATATTGTAAGGCTGTTTTACCTCACATGCATTTATTGCTTACTTTCAAAAACAAATTGATAACTACTGATGATGTAGATCGCTTTGTCTGTGCTGGAATTCCAAAACCTATCCTGAATTATGGTACACAGTCATTAAACACATGTCTCACGGACTTGATTTATAGGATTCAGCACATTGGGACTCAAAGGATTCCAAATATTGTTTTTACGTAAGTTGTGAATTAAAAGTGAAATTAATGAAATAGCAACAATCTTAAAGGTGTGTATCTGGAACACCAAACACAGGGGGTTGGCAAGCGAAGCGAGCAGGGGTCGAAGCCCCCTAGTAGATAACTAACAGCCAACATCCATACAGTGGCTTCATGTGCGCAGAGCAAGGGGAGAGTGGGCTTGGGAAAACCCAATTAAATGCTGCACTGGCCCAGTGTGGGGGCTGCAACAAGGGGCCCCTTAACAAAGATCCACTCCAAAATGAGTTAATGTCTGGCAATACAAGTTCAGAAAGTCTCTCATTGACCCAGTGATGGTTTGATAATGTTGGCCAATGGCATCACTATCTCATAGTTTCCTAGTGTTTAACACTGTCACAGAGTAAGTAATGCAGTATAATTAGTATCATCAATGGGTTTAAAATATTGATTCTAGAAGGTTAGGAGCATGCGCTGATTATAGAGTGTTGCCGCACTCACCATACGGCGAACCTCCCAGATTGAGATCCAAGTGCAGCCATGCAACGAGTGTCACCTCAGCACCACACTGAACAGTGTGGCTGGAGTGCCAATCCTACCACCATCCCCCAGGTTTTCCTCAGTTTTATGCATGAACTAGTTCAAAACAGTGTGTTCATTGAACAAGCTCATTTCTCTAAGAACGGTGAACTTAACATAGCATACAGTATTTGCAAATGAAGAACTTGAACATGAGCTAGTTCATTTTTATGTGACATTCTGGATCTGGTTTAGGTCCAGATTAAACGTTTTGTCTTACCCTGTAATGTAGGGGTGGAGCCAAATCCAAATAGTATTTGGATAAGCACAAATCATGGAATTTTATGAATATTTATTTTGTTCGAAATTTTTGCCATTTATTTGTATTCAGAAAAAAAAACGTAAAATCAAATAGGCACTGTCTGTGTCTGCCTGCTTGTGCTTAAGCTGACACGAGCACACAGTGATGCTCTGTTTTCGATTTTAGGAAAATGTTGTACTTCACGAGGCCACTTTATATTTTCCCCTGTTGGACATGCAATATGTGATGCGAATTTTGACAGGCAGCGTAATAGGTTAGTTCACCTACACCAGGGGTCCTCAGTCACGATCCTGGAGGGATGCAGTGGCTGCAGGTTTTTGTTCCAACCCAGTGGCCTAATAAAGAGTACTTATTGCTCAAGTAACACTTCTGCTTCACTTTAGTTGTCTCGCTCTTTAAGATTTTGAACCCTTATTGCTTATTTTAGTCTTTAACAACTGTATTCTTGGTTTTTAAATGCTCTTAATTAGCCATAACATGCAAATGACAAAAGAGACCAGCATCTCTCCATTTAGCTTGTTTCCATTTACACCTCTGAGTATTTATCACGTACTATTGGGTTTAATTAAATACTTGGAAGGAAGGTGAAGAAAAAAAAGTGAAGGACTGAGAATTGCTCATCCATTTTAGCCTTCAGATCATTTGGATCATTTGGATGATATCCTTAGAAAGAGAAAGACAATCTAATTACCTGACATAGCAGAGTTAAAACACTAACAAGCCATGAAATTAAATTATTGACAAGAATTGCTTTCTAATTAAAAAACCTGCAGCCACTGCGGCCCTCCAGAACTGTGATTGAGGACCCCTGACCTACACGCTGGTTCCATAGTCACCATTAGTGTCACACAGTTGGAAATAGAGCGGTAATTTATCATGTATACTTGCATCTATTTAATTTCTTTTTTGACCCGGAGGATATTAGCATATATGGTTATACGTGTTTGTTGCTGGGTATAACTCAATAAAGTGTATTTGAATAAAAAAGTATTCATAATTATTGTATTTTATTCAAGAACACTGTAATAGCCTTATATAAGGCATGCAAAATTGAAAAAAGTAAACTCATTGGTCATTTATTCTCCCTTCTTAAAAAATACAAAATGAACTGAACATGAACTAGTTCAAAATTGAAATGGTGAACTATGAACGTGAATTTATTCATTTTAATCTGTGTGAACTGAACTTTGAGCTAGTTCTTGTGAGATGTGAACTTGCACAACGCTGGTTTTCCTTGCAAGTTGGAGGACGTGCTTGCAGGGCTGGATGCAGATTAACGTCATACCCAGGATGGTGCAATTGCAGGTTAAGGGCTTTGCTCAGAGGCCCAATGGAGAAGAGTCTCTTTCTGGCGTTTATGGGGTTTGAACCAGCAACCTTCTGATTGTTGGCACAGATCCCTAGCTTCAGAACCACCACCCCACCTAATTCTAGAAGTATAAATAAAAATTTGATTTACTTTAAAAAGTATTAGTTTTATTTTGGCTTAAATTGCCCATTTTTTAATACTGGATATTATTGGTAATGTTTTTTGTATTTAGGGTTGTGACACTATGTTACATGCATGCACATATGGGACTGGTGATAGTAATTCTCCGCCGCTCTGTAATAAATCCTTTTCTTTTCCTCCCAGAAGATTGACGGCTTTTTCACATTTCCAGTGTCTGTCCACCTGGACCCGACTCTCTTCCTGCCAGAAACAATCTTAACTGGAAGAGCCACCATCTTAGGCAGTCAAAACCAGACTCCTGTCTGAAAAGACTTTTCTGCAATGCTTGTAAATCATGTTTTATTAAATTTTGTTTCATCTTTTTTCAATCTCGGTTATACGGGGTTTGCCTAGGGGGACCCCAACCCTTCATATTGTTCTTACAACTGCAAAAAAAAAAAATACTGGACTAGAATCAATAAATGCAAAGACATTTTGTGTTTTGTAAGAACAATTACTTTAAAGCCACATTAGTATTGTGTTTTTTTATTCTTTTTCTTATTAATTACTAAATTGTAAATCTTCATAATTACACATAATTTATTTGATAAAAAAACAACAAAACATTATAAAAAGTTTCAAAGAAAGGACCAGTAAGGGGTGGTGCAGTGGTGGTGCTGGTAAGGAGCCCTTTGGTTCACATCCTGGGACCTCATTGAGTGGAGTTTGCATGTTTCCCTGTGTCTATGTTGACTTCCTCTGGGAGCTCAGATTTCCCTCCACAGTCCAAATCATGGATGTTAGGTGGCCTGGTGGTGCTAAACTGGAGCTATCTTGTGTGAGTGAGTGTGTTTTCATCCTGTGATGGGCTGGTGCCCTGTCCAGGAGTTGTTCCTGCCTGTGCCCATTGCTTGCTGGGTTAGGCTTCAGGGTGGATGGATAGACTAGTAAAGCATACACATATTTCTAGGTTCATGACCAAATTTGGGCTCCCTAGCTGTTTGCCCACACTAGGCCAGTGTTTCGAGGCAAATGTTACTCTGATGTGCAAATCCCAATTGGGCCATTGCTGGCTGCCCACATACACCAGCCCAATGTCAGCTTGTAGCTGTGGGAGTGTTGAATTCTCGATTACTATGGTGTTGATCTGCTCATCACCCCTGGAAAGCTCTGGAGAAGACAGGCTGCTTATAGAGAGTTCACTGTCAATCAGGTGACTGGACTGGTCCACTACACAACCCTCCACACCTCCATACACACAATAACACAGCACACACAATCCATACATTCTTCTAGCATCTACACTCTCATGTATCTCCCAGATCTTGAATTCCTTAACTTTATAGACACTTTGTTATGTACAGTATAACAATTTAATCAGTTAATCAGCTTTGCAAGTCGGAATGTACAGTGGATACATTTAGCAAATTCATAAAATGAACCTTTGTCCATCTTATTGGACCCTTAAATGATAAAAATAGCCTTACAACGCTATTGATCATTTCAAGCCACATGCTAGCAAAAGCAAAACTGTAAGCATACTGTAGACAGTGCGTTTATTTTTACAAAATCCCTTTTCTTAGAAATGGCGAAAAGCTGGGAAAACAGAGCGGTCCTATTACACTCAACTTTCACTTAAGGGAAATTTCCCTCTCTTTCTTGGTTGTGAGCCAAGTGTGTGTATGTGTGTGTGTGTGTGTGTGTTTGTGTTTTTTTTGTGCCAACAAGTTGTGACATTTAAATATTTAAAACATCCACGTGATAGTGTAAACTTGAGTAAATGCCAATCACATTTCATAATGGTATTTAGAGAATTGCGCATTCACAGGCTGTAAAAATGAGGGGGTGGCAAAGGGATTGTGCTCTTCTTGGAAGTGGCACAAATGAGGTCGTTGTCGTCGTGTCTCTTTTTAATGTACATTGCTGCAAGGAACACAATTGGTTATTATTCATTATGTCTGTGCCTTCTTGGCAGAAGGTAAGATCCCTGTGGCAACCACTTGGCAAGCACCGCAAATTAGTCTGGGTCACAGCCTAAGGACAGTAAACACTTGCTTAGGGGAACCCAACACAGATTAAGATTATTACATATAAACATATATTCAGAGACAAGAGAAAATGATTGAATGGTGCAGTTTAACGTATCATGAAACATTCATCTAGACAAGAGGAATTATTTCCCAAAAAGAAAAATGTTAAGAATTTATCTCGTTCCAAGGATAAAGAGAAACTGCAGCCTGATTAACTATCTTTCTTTGTCACTTCATTTAAGATAGCTTGCCTTTCAAGGCTAGAAACCTAAATCCCTTTTGAGGTTAGATTTAAGATTAACTAAGATTTAAGATCAAAAATAATTAAGAAGTGTTCTTTTCTAATCTGCATGATACTCCAAGGGCAGGCTTGAACAAATGAATGGGATCTTACACAGATGATATCATGTTTTACTGAACTAGGGAAACGCTGAAATAATTACAGGTTTATAAGTCTACAAGGGGGCTCTGCCCCCTGCTCACTTCGCTCGCCTACCCCCGGCGTTTTGAACCCGTGCCCGCTGGCAGCCGTAGTTTCAGACGCGCGTTGTAGGAGCTTGCGTTGTTTTGAACCCGTGCTTGCCCTGCTTCTGCGGTTTGAGACGCACGTTGTAGGCGTATATCTGTCAGTTGAGCTCGTTCAGTTTGAACCCGTGCATGCTTTGCCTCCGCAGTTTCAGACGGTGGATAGGAAGTAAAGAACGTATTGTATGGTTAAATCATAAAGATTTATTGGAATATCTCTTTATATACAATATTTGTAGTAAAGATGGTTTGTTGTCCCTGAATGAGTTCTCCTTGGTATTGGAGTATTTATAACTGTATCTTTAATGTCAGATGAACGCCGAACTCATGAGAAGGCTACATAAAGTTGTCCATGTCCAAATACGCACTCAGAGAGGTATATGCCAACTTTGTCCATGGTCTGTGCTTGGGATTTGTTGATTGTCATGGCAAATGCAGGTTTACTGGGAAATTGGCGTCACCCAAGTGTAAATGGCAATTCAAGGACAGAACTTGTAAGGTCAATTCTAGGAATTAAAACGGTATTGTCAGTATTTGATCCTGTAAGTATTTTTGCCTCAATAACATTGTTTGTCATGGTGTTGATGACTAAACGTGTACCGTTGCATAAACCCTGTTTAGTTTTAAGGTTTCTTAATAGCATGACAATTGTTCCGATTTTAAGGTTAAGATTGTGTTGTGGTAATCAGGCTGGGTTAATAGTGTTCAGATATTGTAAGGGGAAATTAACATGTTCAATCTCGTCTTCAGAATCAACTTTGTCAGTACTTAGAAAGAGGCGGCTTTCTCCAGGAAGTAATGCAATGACTTGGTTATTTATGTGATCAACATTAATATTCTTTGGACATAATACAGCCCGTCGCGTTAACAGTGGTATCTGGTCTATTGTTTTGGAGGCGTGAGCGCAACTCCATTAGTTCTTCCTTGTTTAGCATTAGTAATATGGATAATGGATTGCACTTACTGTTAATACGTAGCGTTTTCTGTGGTTGAATTGTTAATAATGTATGATTGTAATGTGGTGATTCACTTATGCTGTATAGTCTTCACGTGTGAGGATGACGAACCTTTAATACGGAGTGTGCGTTTATTCTTATTACTAATCAGGTGTTGTGCTTGTGTCTTGTGTGGTTGCACTGTTAATATTGTATCACTGTAATGTGATTCAAATATGTTGTGGAGTCCGTATTTGTTGGGTTTCTGTACATCGTGTTTTTGCTTGTGGGTCATTAGAGGTGCGTGGATCAAGCTGTGTAGTGTGTTTGCGTACTATCTGGCGCTTTCCGTACTCCAATTGATTTGTGACCCTTTCTGGACTCTGTAGTCTGTCCCGTTTTACTTTGGGGTGGTGTATTATGTCGGGTTTGATTTGTGAACCTTTCTCGACTCCGTATTCTGTCCCGTTTTACTCTGGGGTTGGGCGCTGACTCCTGTTGTTTGTGTGGTTATGTCGTTCGTAGTCTCCATGGACTCCGTAGTCTGTGGGGGGGTTTGTGTGGCACACCAAGCAGCACATTATTTCTAACTTCACTCAGCAGTAGTGCCACGCACAATATGGCGGTGATGCCTGTGCCCTCACTACGTATTAGTGCCACTCACAATATGGCGGCAACGCTTGCGCCTTCCGTATTATGTCAGGTTTTACCATGCTGTGTAGGCGCCTTTGCCTTTCGTACTTTCCCGCGCCTTCCGACGCGCAATGTAGGCGCCTGCACCTTCCGGGTCTGCCTCCGCTGTGTGGTGTGGACGTTTAACTGTCGTTGTTTCCGCCTTTATATTCTGTCCCTCACTGTGCATGTGTTTCGTGCCTAGGTTTTTTTGAAGCTGTTGCATTCCAGTTTTCATCATCTGTAACCTGCTCTCCATGTGTTTGGCCCCGTTCTTTAACCTGTTTATGACATTTTACTTTGTTTCCTACTCTGTCTTTTATTTCTGACCTCGCTTTATCCTGCTTGCAGCATGTCACACGGTTCGTAGTCTCTCCCGTTTCACTCTGGGGAGGGGGGCTTTGTGTGGCGCCTGCGCACTATGTCTCCTGCGTCCACGGGCAGGTCCCTGCGTCCATATCCGGTTTACCATTCTCGTTTAGTAATATGGATAATGCAATCATCGTCAGGTTTTGTAATTATTCTGCTGCTTCCACATTACAAACACATGCATTTATTTTGATTTAAAAATCTAAAACAGATGTGCAAATATGAATCTTAGATGGATAGGCTTATCATTCAATATTACTTTCTACTTTGCACCTAATGCATTCAGAAAAAAGAACAGACATTGATATTCTTATTGCAACTTGTTCTCTGTGTGTGGCAGATTTTAAAGGGATACCTATCTCATTAATTTTCTAAACTTACCTGTTCCATGGAGCTGGTTCCTAACCGGGCAGAATATGGTGGTCAGGACAGCAGTTCATCACTTTAGATGTCCACACAACCACTCACACTGCGTCCATTTTGAATCACCAACCAGCCCAGTCTCCATATATTTCTAAATGGAGAAGAAAACTGGAAAGTACCCATGAAAACACAAGAAAACCATGCAAACTGTGTGTGCATAAAGACAGTTACAGAGCCAAAGTTTTAACCCAGGTTCCTAAACCACTGAAGTGTCAATGCTAACAAATGCACCTCTGCAGCATCCCAGAATGGAATGTACAGTACTAACAATAAATTAACAAAGTTATGTATTTTAATTACATTGCTCCCTCTCAATGTGCTAGATATACTACACAAGAATACAAAGACAAACAAAATAACAATGGAGAAATGCATTTCAAATGCAGGATAAAATAGAAAGTGGCAGGTGTAGTGACTTGGTTTGGGAGCCATGCAGTGTGATAAATATGAAGACTCTGTGTAGCAAATGTAAGAAAATCATCAATGGAAAAACAAGATATCTGATCACATTTTTGAATTAAATGTATCTTTAAATTTGTATTGATCCCAATTTGAAGAGCTCCACTGCACTAACGAGATACTGAGGTGACAGGAAGTGTCACAAAGATGCACAATAGTTTACGCAAATCCATAAATGCATCTATGTATGGCTTTAGGATATTCAGAAATTCCAATGTGATGCTAGCACTCAGTCCCTGATTTTTTTACGACCCAAAAGCTGTTGTATTTGGTGAATTTCATCGGACACTGTAGTTTCTTATCTGTAATTCCATAGTAATTGCCAATCAGTGACAGTGATTGCTTGTCCAAGAATGAAGCATGTTTAGATTTTGGAGCAGATCCCCCTCTCAGAACAGCACACGATGTTGGTAAAAAGCCTTTTCAATTCACTTACAAGTCTGTTAATTACCGAGTAGAAATAATAATTATGGAATTCATCTCTGCTTTTGGTAGTTTCACAAATTGTGTAGAGTGTTTCTGCATTGCCCCAAAGACTGAATAATGACATACCCACATTGTTCCTGAAAGTTTCTTTAGTAGTTTGTGTTACCTTTCCTGCCTGTCTCCGCAACGTGGTCGGGATGACGCAGGGGAGCTTCTTCTTCAGCGTGTCCAGTGGTGTGAAGCTCCAGGGCCAGACCACCACACTCCAGGGTAAAACCCTGTTTCTGAGGTCCCTTTGTCCTTAGTTTACTGCCGGGAATGACACACAAGGTTTGAATGCTCTAAGCACTTAACTGTTATTGTCAACTTACAAGTTGCTTCTTTCAGCTTAACAGAGAACCTAACAAGCACCCCAATCAACAACTGACTAACGAATGTATATTGAACTCTCCAGCCCTCAAATACTGATAACTTCACCCACACCCCACATTCAGAATGACCTGGATGTTAGGATGCTGTTTTACACTCTCACCCCAACACTACGCCCACCCTGAATGGTGCTTAAACAACACTATTCTAGCACTTAAAACACTTTAAAAAAACCATAAACCTAAGTAATATATATATATTGTGGAAAATACTCAAAACAAAAAATGAGAATCCACAAAGATAAAGTTTTGGGGACCGTCCCTGTATATTGTCCTGTGGACAAAAGGATGCAAAAATGGATCAAAAGCACTGAAAAAACAGTATATCCCACAATATATATATATATATATATATATATATATATATATATATATATATATATATATATACAGTATATATACTGTATGTATATATATATATATATATATAAACTGTATATATAAACTGATCAAAAAAATTTAAAGGAACACTTTGAAAACACATCAGATGTCAAAGGGGAAAAAATCATGCTGGATATCTATACCGATATGGACGGTAATGTGTTAGGAACGAAAGGATGCCACATCGTTTGATGGAAATGAAAATTATCAACCTACAGAGGGATGAATTCAAAGACACCCTGAAAATCAATGTGAAAAAGTGATGCGGCAGGCTCGTCCATTTTGCTGAAATTTCATTGCAGCAACTCAGAATCGTACTCAGTATTTTGTATGGCCCCCATGTGCTTGTATGCATGCCTGACAACGTTGAAGCATGCTCCCAATGAGATGACAGATGGGTTAAGGACCTTCTCTGGCCCTGTCCAGCTCTCCTAGAGTAACTGCCTGTCCCCTGGAATCTCCTCCATGCCCTTGAGGCTGTGCTGGGAGACACAGCAAATCTTCTGACAATGGCACATATTGATGTGCCATCCTGGAGAAGTTGGACTACCTGTGCAGTCTCTGTAGGGTCCAGGTATCACCTCATGCTATCAGTAGTGATACTGACTGTAGCCAAATGGAAAACGAGTGAAAAGCAGTCAGAAAAGATGAGGAGGGAAAAATGTCAGTAGCCTGCACCTGTTAAACCATTCCTGTTTTGGGGGTAGTCTCATTGTTGCCCCTCTAGTGCACCTGTTGTTAATTTCATTAACACCAAAGCAGCTGAAACTGATTAACAACTCTCTCTGCTACTTAACTGACCAGATCAACAGCCCAGAAGTTTCATTGACTTGATGCTACACTCTGATTAAAAAGTGTTTGTTTAATTTTTTTGAGCAGTATATATATATAAATTTCAATATTGCATAACCCTCCCACTCAATCCAAAGATGTCATTTCCCTATTTGCAATAGAGTAAATTTTCATGATATGAAAATGAAAAAGAACAAGAACACATTTTTAGATTGGTTGGCCACCCATTCACCGAATTTGTTTGGTGCTCTCCTTCTTCTTGTTTCGGTGGGTTGTTGGTTTAAAGGAGAGTTAAAGATAGATACTGTCTTCCATGCTTTGTTACTCAGCACAACCCCCACTAGTGGGGTGCCTGTCTTCACTGGTGGAACCACAAGTATCTTCTAGAGGAGACTGAGTTGGGGTTAATAGTCTTTGTGTCTTGTTATTAGCAATGTCCACATCTCCTTCGTTTCCTCCTTCATGGGTAGGAGTCCTAAACAGTACTGATAAACCAAAATCTTGTTCAGTAATGTCTGTATCAAGGTTAGATGGTGGTATTTCAGTGGGCTTCCATGTTTCTGCACTTTGAAAGACCCAGACATTGTCTAGCTATTGTTCCAGGATTATACATCCTAATAGGAATGTGGGTCAACTGGTGGGTCTCAGCTACAACTCTAGATACCAGCATTTTGTATTTTTCTATGAATCCTTTAGTGGGGCCTAACACTACATTTCCTTTGGTGGATTCATGGAAATGGACATTTCATCAGTGTGGAGCTTAGGCAGTTGTCGGGGGTTAAAGTAAGGCACCTGCTCACCAAACAACATAATGTTTCAGCTACCAAAGTCCAGGCATGCCTTGGACAGTTTTAGAAAAGGATAGCTCAGGATGGCTTCAGTTTCTGTGGCTATGTCAGCCACAAGAAAATCTATGCTCACAGTCTGAGTGCCAGTTTGGACAGGCAAATTGACATCTCCAAGTACAATAACATTTCTATGGCTGATGCCCTGTAGTGACTGCACAGCTGAGTCTCTCAGTATGGCTTTAGCACTGCCCTAGGAGATGGACAGTTCCTTTTCATATGCCCAATGCCTTAATATTGTGTTGCCTTTGATTTCTTGGTGTGGGTGTGATGAATACTTCCCCTTGGTCTTCTCTATGTGGTAAAAATACACATTCACATTACTTAGTAGTCTCATGCATATGAACCAATTCACAAGCCTTAGCCAATGAGCATGGTCTCTCTACCAGTAACTTCTGTACCAGGCTAGCATCTCCCACAGCATTCATAAACACCTCCACCTCAGTTAAGTCTTGTTCTGCTTCAGATAGGTCTGCATACACAATTGACCCATTCTCATAAATGTCATCTCTTAGCACATACAAAGTTTCTCCTAGTTCAATTCCCATTGCCACAGCATGACCTAAAGATGGTCCATAGGAGCCTTCCACCTCCTCCACAATGTGCTTATAATCCCACTGTGCTGATCTAGGATTCTTATGGATCACTGCTCCAGCTGCTCCAACTAAGCAAAACTTGAGTTGATCAAGCATTGATGAAAACATGTCTCTCAGAGAGGAGATCCTGTAGCTGAGGAAACAAATTGTGATCCTTACACTGAGGCAGCGGTTTGGCATTCACTGTTTTGCTGGCTCAGACAGAGACATTTGCTTCTTTACAAGGTAAGATGCATTGTAGCACTGGAACTGAGTGCCACAATGGATGGATTCTCTGCTCTTTAAGGTGGCTCTCTTTCCTTAAAAGAGCTGTTTGTCTGCTACCACACTAGTTGGAAAAAGCATGTGTGACTGTCCAGAGTTGGCAGTTTTATAGAAGCTTCTGCTATTGATGATGCAATGCCTGCTCACTCTTTTGGTGATTCACATCCCTGTCTGAAATAACTTGCCCAGCGCTGTTGCAGTATTAAGCTTACATACATATTCAACTGTCCCTGAATAAAGTTTGATGAATATCCATTCATCTATTATCCAACCCGCTGTATCCTAACTACAGGGTCATGGGGGTCTGCTGGTGCCAATTCCAGCCAACACAGGGCGCAAGGCAGGAAAGAAACCCCGGGCAGGGCACCAGCCCACCGCAGAACTTTGATGAATAATTATTGAAATTCTGTGTTTTAAAGAAGCCTAATGTATCCGCATATTTGTCCCTTGTAACTTCATAGCAGACACAAGTTTTTAATATATCTGGATGATACCTTCATAATTGTAGATGTTGTTTGAAACATATAGTTTGAAGCCCTTCTCCTTTTTAGTTCTTGACGTTTCGCTCAATATTTAAATAATGCAGCTTACGTTATTTACTGTATATCTGGTCACATCTTGAAGTGACTGGGTGAAAACGCCATAGCTAGTCTGTTTTAGTATCAGTGCCGCAATTGCAGCAGCTGGCTGACATTGAAACCGGAAGAGAGCATGTATATAGCCTATTGAGACAATTTTGAAGATTGTTATTTACCACGTTGCTACTTGAGCATAGCAAGTTATTGTCAATTGACAAAGCTGGCATCCTGAAATCCCAGGCATCTCTCAGGCTGTATTTATTCTAATATCTTTTTAGATTTTATCTGACCTGTGGCATTAATTGTGTTAATATAAAAAAGCATATGCGTTCAAATAATTATTTTATATGAACTTTTAATTATATAATTTTGAAATTCCACAAACTAAAGATCTCTATGCAAGAGTAATTAGTTGCATGATGTGTATGAGTGCTGCTGTGAAAATGTGCTATGAATTGTGTGGGAAGCAGCCCAGACACAAACAGACGGACATCGTTTTAAAGTCCCCACACACGTTTATTTACAAGCTATTTACAAGAAATGTGATCAAGCACAACCCAGTGCCGCAGCACCAATCACCCCTCAAGTCCAGGCCCGTTCAAAATGCCTTTACTCTCTTCAGGCTGCCTCCTTGCCTCCTCCAGAGACCTTGTCCTCTTCCACCCGACTCTAGCCCTGAATGAAGGGAGGCGGCCCCTTTTATAATCCCAGGTGCTCCAGGTGTGTTCCGGCAATCTTCCACTGACATGCCCCAGTGTGGCGGAATGCCCGGAAGCACTCTGGGTGTCCCTGCTCCTCTTCCCCCCAGCACTTCCTGGTGTGGTGGAAAGTGCTGAGGTCCAGGGCTCTCCAGGGATTGGGGTGCCCCCTGGCGGTGACCACGGGCCCCTACAGGGTTGAGCTTCAAAGCTCTGTACCCGTGGTCCCCACAGCAACTAGGGCGGTTGCCCCCTCGTGGTCTGGAGGAGGCATGAGCCCTCCTCCGGTCCTCTTGGGCGTCCCGGCTGGGTACCACCCTCAGCCGCATGCCACAGTTGATATATTTTCCTGGGTTAGGTGCATTGTAGTAATCAAAGCTGTTTTTAAAAATGAATGAAGTAAAAATTATTATATTTATTGGAGTGAGGAGCATTACAGTAAAGGAAGCATGCTAATGTGGTAGGTAGTATACTGCCTTATGAATCATGCACTTGCTGGGTATTTGCATGGAGTCTGTTAGTAGTGTATCCATGTTAGAACATCCTCCAAGAAAATGACATCCTCTCCTATGTCTGTCAAAATGGCATCTGTCCTCTGCATTCCATCATCTGATCAAAAGCCATCCTCCTTCCTTCCTTTGACGTTAGCCAAAGTCTCTCTCCTCCCTCTTACCTCAGTCACAAAAATTATAAAATGGCAAGCTGGACACTGGAAGAAAGGGGGGGGGGGGGGGGGTAGCTGTGAATCATTTTTACAGTGACAGCAGTTAACCCGCCCAATTTTTCACAAGCAGCCAATCATTTGATTGACAGCTGTCAATCTTTGTTTCAGACTACACATTCTCTTTTCACATTTACATGGAATGGAATACATTTGTGTTCTTCCCCCTTCAAACCCTTTTCTTTAAAATACTTGTGTCTTACGCCTTAAAGCATTTTGCTCATGTGACATTATTTGTAACCTACATTTTAACAGTTTGCTTCCTTTAAATCATAAAAGATTTATGCCATAAAACAATGAAATTTACTTTATTTGATTCATCCAGTTTCACAACTGAAGCCTGTCAGGTTTGTGTCTAACTGATTGAATTGTTGAGTTAGCTTGCCTTTTTCTTTTATTTTGCAATCACAAAAATGTGCCACGATGATATTAATATTTGGAATTAATTCCAAAATTTGCATTTTATGTGACAGATTTAAATGCTTAACTTTCTTCTACAATTTTTTCTTTTTTTTTTGACCCTTTTTTGTGAAGTTTACTCCCTTAGTTGTAGCATGAATTCTGACAATTATGCACACAGGTTCAAATGATGCAGAATGCTAAAATGGAGACACTACCTCAGTTTCATATTTTATTTCTGTGCTGATTAGTAAGAATAAAGCTCAATATGTACTGTATTACTGAGAGGGGCAGCACAGTGGTGCAGTGGTAGTGCTGCTGCCTCGCAGTTAGGAGACCTGGGTTTGCTTCCCGGGTCCTCCCTGCGTGGAGTTTGCATGTTCTCCCAGTGTCTGTGTGGGTTTCCTCCCACTGTCCAAAGACATGCAGGTCAGGTGCATTGGCGATCCTAAATTGTCCCTAGTGTGTGGTTGGTGTGCGCCCTGCGGTGGGCTGGTGCCCTGCCCGGGGTTTGTTTCCTGCCTTATGCCCTTTGTTGCCTGGGATTGGCTTCAGCAGACCCCCATGACCCTGTGTTAGGATATAGCAGGTTGGATAATGGATGGATGGATGTATTACTGATTTTCTAATTAAAACACACATACAGTACACCCTGTATAAAGAAGATAGATTGTTTTCCTCAATATTCCTTAGCAGAACTTTGTGTAGAAAACTCTAATTTGATGGAATGACCCCTCAGAACAAGACTTTCCTCTGTTATTTATTACATTTATTTTAAATCCATTATGAGTTTCAGAATTCAGTTACTTTAAGGAACAAGCAACTAAATATCTATAAATTAGAACATGTAAACCAAAATAGGAAAAAACAGAAAGTCCCTTTATTGTTGGATTACAGCCAAAAGTATTTTCTCTTTCACAAATCATCCCAGCAGCAGCTTAAGTAAACAGTTTTAAATGTTAGCACTGCTACAGACATGGACAGATTTATTGGTTCTCTTCCCCTTATAGATGTGCTACTGTATATGCCTCCTGAAAAGTGATTAAATGAAAAGCAATTGTCCTGTGTGTACCTGCATACCTTTGATATGTCATCGAAAAAGCAAAGCAACTGTGAAAAGAGATCAAGTATTACTTATTCTACAAAGATATTGTCAAGTTGTCTAGACACATTTGTTGGTACCCTTAGAAAAGATCCTAAATAATTCAATTAGAGTGATTTTTTCAAACTAGCTATTTTCTTAAATTGTCTCTAATCATGCAATCGGTCATTCAGCATATTTAAATGCAGAAAAGCAGTCACTCTGCTGTTTGGTATCAACACGTGTCCCACACCAAACCATGGACCAGAGAAAACAAAGGAGAGAGCTGTATGAGGAGATCAGAAAGAAAATGCTTGGATGATGGAGGGATGGCTATGTCTTTTCAGAACATGTGTCATAACATAGAAAAGAGCTACTTCAGCAGTTTCTCGGAGGCTGTGTCAGATGCGACTGCTCTTAACGGTCCTTAATGTACCATGTGCTATGGAATGTCCATGACCAGGCCAAAGCACTGACGACACCATTTAAATTATTGTTTTATAAAAAAAAACAGCAAACTATACCATCCATCCATCCATCTATTATCCACCGGTTATCTGAGGTCGGGTTGCAGGGGCAGCAGCCTAAGCAGGGAAGCCCAGACCTCCCTCTCCCCGGCCACCTCCTCCAGCTCCTCTGGGAGGACCCCAAGGCATTCCAAGGCCAGCCGGGAGATATAATCCCTCCAGCATGTCCTGTGTCTGCCCCGTGGCCTTCTCCCAGTGAGGCATGCCCAGAATACCCCCCCAGGGAGGTGTCCAGGGGGCATCCTAACCAGATGCCCAAACCACCTCAACTGACTCCTCTCAATGCGGAGGAGCAGCAACTCTACTCCGAGTCACTCCCGGATAACTGAACTCCTCACCCTATCTCTAAGGGAAAGTCCAGCCACCCTGCGGAGAAAACTCGTTTCGGCCACTTGTATGCGCGATCTTGCTCTTTCGGTCACTACCCAAAGTTCGTGGCCATAGGTGAGGGTAGGACCGTAGATCGACTGGTAAATCAACAGCCTCACCTTTTGGCTCAGCTCTCTCTTCACCACGACGGATCATTGCAGAGCCCGCATTACTGCGGATGCCGCACCGATCCGTCTGTCAACCTCATGCTCCATTCTTCCCTTACTTGTGAACAAGACCCCGAGATACTTGAACTCCTCCACTTGAGGCAGTAGTGTGCTCCTAACCTGGAGAGAGCATTCCACCCTTTTCCGGCTGAGAACCATGGCCTCGGATTTAGAGATGCTGACTCTCATCCCCGCTGCTTCGCACTCGGCTGCGAACCGCTCCAGTGAGAGCTGGAGGTCACTGTCCAATGAAGCCATCAGAAACATGTCATCCGCAAATAGCAGAGACAAGATTCTGAGATCACCGAACAAGACCGCTCCTTGGCTGCGCCTAGAAATTCTGTCCATATATCTTATGAACAGAATCGGTAACAAAGGGCAGCCGTGGTGGAGTCCAACCTCAACAGGAAACGAGTCCGACTTATTACCGGCAATGCAGACCAAGCTCCTGCTCCTCCTGTACAGGGACTGGATGGCTCGTAACAATGAGCCTTGTACCTCGTACTCTTGGAGCACACCCCACAGGATGCTTCAAGGGACACGGTCGAATGCCTTCTCCAAATCCACAAAACACATTTGGACTGGTTGGGCAAACTCCCATGCCCCCTCCAGGATCCTGGCCAGGGTGTAGAGCTGGTCCAGTGTTCCATGGCCGGGACGGAATCTGCATTGTTCCTCTTGAATCCGAGATTCGACCATCGATCAGACTCTCTTCTCCAGCACCCCTGAATAGACCTTACCAGGGAGGCTGAGGAGTGTGATCCCCCTATAGTTGGAGCACATCCTCCGGTCACCCTTCTTAAAAAGGGGAACCACCACCCTGGTTTGCCAATCCAGAGGCACTGCCCCCGATGTCCATGCGATGTTGCAGAGACGTGTCAACCAGGACAGCCCCACAACATCCAGAGCCTTGAGGAACCCAGGGTGAACCTCATTCACTTCAGGGGTCCTGCCACCTCGGAGCTTTTTAACCTGCCCCTGTTATGGATGGCCCCAGAGAGTCCTCCAGCTCTGTTTCCTCTAAGGAAGACATGCTGGTGGGATTGAGAAGATCCTCAAAGTATTCCTTCCACCAGTCAATAACGTCTACAGTTGAAGTCAGCAGGGCCCCATCTCCACTGTACTCAGTGTTGGTGGAGCACCGCTTTCCCCTCCTGAGGCGCCTGACGGTTTGCCAGAACCTTCTTGGTGCCGACCGAAAGTCGTTTCCCAAACTTCCCAAAACTCCTCCCATGCCAGAGTTTTTGCCTCTGCAACAGCCAATGCAGCCACACGCTTGGCCCGCCGGTACCCCTCAGCTGCCTCTGGAGTCCCACTGGTCAACCAGACCCGATAGGACTCTTTCTTCAGCTTGACGGCCTCTCAAACCTTAGGTGTCCACCACTGGGTTCATGGATTGCCACCACGAGAGGCATCGACAACCTTGCGGCCACAGCTCTGTTCTGCTGCTTCGACAATGAAGGCTCGGAACATGGCCCTTTCAGACTCAATGTCCTTCGCCTCCCTCGGAATGAGGCTAAAGTTCTGACGGAGGTGGCAGTTAAAGATCTTTCTGACTGGTTCCTCCGCCAGACGTTCCCAGCAGACCCTCATTATTTGTTTGGGTCTGCCTGGTCTGTTCGGCAGCCTCCCCCGCTATCAGATTCCAACTTACCACCAGGTGGTGATCAGTTGACAGCTCAGCCCCTCTCTTCACCCGAGTGTCCAAGACATAAGGTCACAGATCTGATGACATGATTACAAAGTCGATCATCGAGCTGCGACCTTGGGCATCCTGGCACCAAGTGCACTTATGGACACCCTTATGCTCAAACATGGTGTTCATTATGGACAATCCATGATCAGCACAGAAGTCCAACAACTGCAACACCACTCAAGTTTAGATCAGGGAGGCTGTTCCTCCCAATCACGCCTCTCCAGGTTTCACTGTCATTGCCGACGTGAGCGTTTAAGTCTCCCATGAATAATGATATTAAGATACATTTCAAAGTTCTAGCCAGAAGAACCGAGACCAAACCAGCTTTATTAAAGGCAGACACTTAGCTTCTAATCTTCAACATTTGTTTAATATATTACTCACCCATTAAATCTAACACCCCAGAGATCTTGTTATCTTTGGATGCAGAAAAGCATTTGTCATGGTTAATAGGACTACCTGTTCACCACATTGCACAAATTTGGGTTCAGCCCAAACATATGTGCATAATCAAACTACTCTATACTAGTCCAGAAGCCTCAGTTTGTATTAACAATAATATTTTGGACTCCTTCAAACTAGAATGTGGTACTCGACAAGCATGCCCCCTATCACCATTGCTCTTTGCAATTGCCATTGAGCCATTGGTTGTTTACTTTCGAAATGCATCAGAGATAAAGGGGTATTTTCTGAGAAGGATTGAACAGAAAATATTACTATATGCAGATATGGTACTGTTTATATCTGATCCACAGAAGTACTAAAGCACTAGCAGATTTTCAAAAAGAACCTGTCCTGGAATGAAATGGTGTTTTGTCAAGCATTAATTATACAATTAACCACACAACCCAGGAAAGAACCATAAAGTGCCATTAAAGAACCAGTATTTTTAAGAGTGTAAGCAATATACCGCATCAGTCTTGGTGCAGTTTGACTTCATCTCAGGTGAAATGTTATAATAACAGACTATTAAGACTGCTCTGCATTATTTGCCTGTTAACCACTAGTTAACCAAACCTGCACAATTTTGTATCTATGAAGAAAACTGATACAAACCTGGGAAATTGTGAAACCCCCAAACACACTGCCTTATACACTCAAAATTATTTAATATTTTGGGGCACGAGTGTCAGAATCAGACAATTCTGGATTGTGTTTCTTTTTATAACACAGTGAACAGAACTGCTGTCTTTATCTAAGGAATGTCCACCACAAAACAATTGCACTATAATTATATTTTTATTTATTCTTTGACAATAAAATTTGCAGAAATTTACAAAGGATATATTACAGTATTTACAAAAAAAATTATTTTATAATCCATTCTGCACAAAACTTCCCTTAAAGAATTTGCCAAAATGCAAATTTTCAAAATGAACACAATAAATCTTTACAAGTTCAAACATTACAGTCGCATCTGCACTTAAAGAAACCTTTGTGATGATACTTGAGAAATTTTACTCTCAAAATAAATTACTGTCATCAGTAAATTGGAACTTGTTTTTTTACCATAAATATTATTGTAATTTATTTTTCTTGCAGAGAATAACTTAATAATTAATCAATCCAAATAATCAAGATTTGTTTACTGACAATAATGACTTTTAGCCAAAAACTTTTGGTTTTACTAAATTCGCTTCAGGTCAGAGTAGGTTTGCCAAATTTCCTCTTTGTGGTTGAGCCTTCTTTCTTTATCAGCAGATGTGAGATTCTTAATGTGAAGATCTGTAAAACAGTGAAAGTTCTTTGTTAACAATCATTCATGAGCCATCATTACCAATATAAATAAAACAACTAATTTGACTGTTAACATTCACTTGAGTCCCTCCATCTATCCATTCTTAGACCTTGTATCCTGGCATCAAGCACAAGATAGAAAACCACCCTGGATAATGTGCCAGTCCATTGCAGGCTCACACACCTCACACATGGTCACTTTAGTGTTGTCTGTTGTCCTAACACGCATGTCATTGGGATGTAGGACGACAGCTGGTGTATCCAGGAAGAAAACCCGGGCAAACACCAGGAGAACATGTAATATTTACAGTGACCAGGCCAGCAATTTGAACGGAGTTCACTGCAGCTGCACATCATGCCGCTCATTCTTAAATCACTATGACTAATATTACTAAAACTTTGCAATGTTTTTATTGATATTCATTCTTGTGTCACTGTTACTACTAATCCTTTGAATGAAAGATGCTCATCACTATGAACAAATACAAAAACTTCAAGGGAGGCTTTCAGATTATCACAACATTAAAACAAATATATAGCTTGTGCAGCACTTATCAACTAGACAAGTCACAGTACACATTAAGAGTTGCCAAGCCATTTTAACATTAGGTCTGAAAATAAAGGATTTGCCAGGTTACCTTTCTTTCTTTGCTTTGTTGATTATATTTTGAGTAAATCTGGATTTTGGATTCATGCACCTCTGTGTTGTATCCTTCAGGGTAACACTAAGAAAAGAAATATAACATACAGTATAAGTCAAGATGGCTGTTTTCTGGGAGGTTCTTCTGACAGTATTATGCAGATTTTGAAAATATGGCAAAAAGCTGGAGATCACCTTAGAAATATCACAGCACTTCTCCATTATGTCAATATTTTTCTCTAGTAAGATCAAATACTCACATAATTTCAAGTTGTGAACAAACTGCAGAGGATGGAAATATTTCAATCTTCTCAATTCGAGCTGGAGGAACGAAGTCAACCCCGCTTCCAATGCAGCTGCAGCGCACCCTTGCGGGAAGGGGGGATCCTGAAAGAGCAGGGAAATGAGAGTCAATACTGCACCAGCATGGAGAGGAGCACAAATTATACAAAAAAAAGATGAGAGTGATTCAGATACTCACCTTCAGTGGTAGGGTGCAAAAGGAAAGCAAGGAAAAGAAACGCCATGCAGATCATTGTGACAGAGACACCAACTTCTCCAAAAGAAATTTGATTTGAAGATTAACGTCAAGATCTGTCTGATGGCTGGGTGGCTGGCTTGGAATTTATATTCAGTCTGACATGTGCCATGACCAGCCACAAACCGCAAGTCTGGATCACGGGGAACTCCCCTATAATGCAGCCTGTTTCTTCCTACTAAGATGGGCATTTCTCAGAAGCAGCCAGACAAAGTAAAAGTAAGGTATAAATTTAAATAAAAGGAAGAGAAAGTTTCCAGGTTTTCTGAGACTCCTGAATTTTGAAATGTGTATTGTAACTTGTACTGTACATGGTTGTCTTTTCCTTCAATGATGACGATTTCTGAGAAATAGTTCAATGCCATTATACTGATACCTGAATCTTTAAATACTGCATACAGTAATTTAAAGCAGATGTTCATGAGCAGTAGAGATCCATTCATTCATTCATTACACTTGAGCAGTCATGAAAAAACATTTCACAACCATATTTTTCATGCATGTAATATTTGTAGTCATCCAGGTTAAACAAAGAGCCTGTAGTGGCCATGTTATCTGAAATAATTAAAGCAGGCTATCTAATGCCGATCCTGAGGGGCCGCAGTGGCTGTAGGTTTTTGTTCTAGCCGTGTTCTTACTTACTGCTGCTAATGGGACACATTTGTTTTGATTTGCTATGTTTTTTCCTTAACCAACAGCCAAAGAATAAACAAATAACAAGCTAATTCAGACCACTATCTCCACTCCAACCAGTCTCCTGTTTAGCTGTTAATGAAAGCCGGTGTTTAATTCTATGGCTTTTTAGAGTTCTCATTCTGCTACACCAGCCATTTCCAAATCTGATTTTCTTTTTTCTAAGCTCTCCATCCACACATAATCAACATTGTTGTAATTCTCATTTTTTTTACAAGCATTTTTACAATCTGTCTTGCTGCACATTCTCGCTGTGTGTAAGATTTTCTCATTTATTCAAATAATAACTTATTATTACTTAATTATTTCTTGGAGTGTGTGTTGCCTTTCAAACTCTTCAAATCATTCAAAGTGTACTGTAACACCAAAGCTTTCACTGTCTCAGCCTTACATAAATACTCCATTATCTGTTTCTTTTCCTTGTCGGGTCATCACACTCTCTTCAATGGCAGACAGTCTCTTATCTAACAGATTCCTTGTCTTGCCACTTTGGCCACTCTAACTCTTCTTGTAATTGATCAGACAAAATTTCCATCTTTCCCCCTCAAAAGAACTGTATAAAGACCACTGCACATTTCTCACTTGTTTCGCCTCACAAAGTAATGACCAATATTGGCTGCCTTGTATCTCAAATTACTTTTAATGGTCCCTCAGCAGTGTCTTTCCACCCGGCCCCTTCTTGCCTGCCCTCAGACTGCATCGTCAGATTGTGCAGGCATTAAAAAACTAACTATTCCTTTTGTCTACGTGTTATAAATTTCAGTTTCTTTTTCTACATGTTATAACTTTGTTTCCTTTGTTTTTTCTTCTATTAAATTCTTTTCTTAGTTATTTTTTGTTTTTGCAAAAATTCCATTTCTTTTTGGAGCACTATTTATTTCTTTGCTGGCTTTTTTCTTTAAAAAGACTATTGCTAATCAGTTAGAAGACCCCATGCAAAAAGCATTGCAAGTTACCCACCAGCCCTGATAGGACTCACCTTTTTTCTCTAATCGTGGATCTTCGACACCCAAAATCTCAGTATGAAACAGAATTCAAGCCCCCTTTTTCAGTTGAGTTGAGTCAGTTGTGAATTAAACTCTTCCCATGAGGATCTAATCAGGGAGTTGAACCCCAGCTCTTTAGACTCCAGCAATATGTACAGAGCCATCCATATCGTTCAGTACAAAGTCATATTTTTCCTTGATTTACCCCTCTGGTGCACAGTTTACAATTACAAATCAAAAAATTCAGATGTGATTAAAGTGAACATTGCAGACTTTCATTTAAGGATACAGTAATCCCTCCTCCATCGCGGGGGTTGCGTTCCAGAGCCACCCGCGAAATAAGAAAATTCGCAAAGTAGAAACCATATGTTTATATGGTTATTTTTATATTGTCATGCTTTGGTCACAGATTTGCGCAGAAACACAGGAGGTTGTAGAGAGACAGGAACGTTATTCAAACACTGCAAACAAACATTTGTCTCTTTTTCAAAAGTTTAAACTATGCTCCATGACAAGACAGAGATGACAGTTCCATCTCACAGTTAAAAGAATGCAAACATATCTTCCTCTTCAAAGGAGTGCTTGTCAGGAGCACAGAATGTCACATAGATAGAGAAAAGAAAACAAATCAATAGGGCTGTTTGCTTTTAAGTATGCGAAGCACCGAGGCACAAAGCTGTTGAAGGCGGCAGCTCACACCCCCTCCGTCAGGAGCAGACAAAGAGAGAGAGAGACAGAGTTTGTTTTTCAATCAAAAATCAATACGTGCCCTTCGAGCTTTTAAGTATGCGTAGCACTGTGCAGCATGTCGTTTCAGGAAGCAGCTGCACAAAAGATAGCAATGTGAAGATAATCTTTCAGCATTTTTAGACGAGTGTCCGTATCGTCTAGGTGTGCGAACAGCCCCCCTGCTCAATCCCCCTACGTCAGGATCACAGATAGTCAGCGCAAGAGAGAGAGAAAAGTAAGTTGGGTAGCTTCTCAGCCATCTGCCAATAGCGTCCCATGTATGAAATCAACTGGGCAAACCAACTAAGGAAGCATGTACCAGAAATTAAAAGACCCATTGTCCGCAGAAATCCGTGAACCAGCAAAAAATCCGCGATATATATTTAAATATGCTTACATATAAAATCCGTGATGGAGTGAAGCCGCGAAAGGCAAAGTGCGATATAGCGAGGGTTCACTATTAGCACCATGTAGAAGTGACAATACTTTTTTTTTACACATGGTCTCCCCATTTCAGGGCCCTATATGATTGGGGTAATTGGCATCACAGGTCTGTTTCATTAGTGCAGGCATAGAATACTAGGCTTGCTTCTCCCCTTTGCAGTCTGTAGTTTCCATTGTTCACCATGAGGGCAACAGCTGTGCCAATGTTATTCAAAGAAGCCATTGTGAGACTGATAAACAAGAATAAAACCATTACAGACATTTGTAAAATCTTAGGATTACCTAAATCAACTGCCTAGAATATCATTAAGAAGAAACAACACACTGGTGAGCTCAGGACTGGTAGGCCAAGGACGACCACCACTGCTGATGACTCAAGAATCCTCACTGTGGTAAAGAAAAAGCCCCAAACGCCTGTCCGACAGATCAGAAACAGACTTCAGGAGGCAGAATGTGTCAGAGACTACAATCCACAGAAGACTTCATGAATAGAAATAGAGTGACCACACAGCAAGATGCAAACCTCTACCTAGCCACAAAAACATCATGGCGAGTCAGTCATTTTCCTACCCGCTACAGTATATCCTAACTACAGGGTCACGGGGTTCTGCTGGAGCCAATCCCAGCCAACACAGGGCGCAAAGCAGGAAACAAATCCCAGGCAGGGCGCCAGCCCACCGCAGGGCCAGATTACAGTTTGCAAAAAAGTACTTGAAAGAGCCTGCAGAATTCTGGAAAAAGGTCTTATGCACAGACCAGACAGAGACTAACTTGCTTCAGAGTGATAGCGAGCACAGAGTGTGGAGACGAAACGGAACTGCCCAAGATCCAAAACATATCATCTCTTCTGTTAAACATGGTGATATGGCTGCACAATGAATTCTGTGGTGTATAGAAATGCCTTATCTGCTCAAGTTCCTGTAGATGACTCCAAACGCATTGGATGACACTCCATCATACTACAAGATATTGATCCCAGACATACTATTTAGACATCACATGAGTTTTCCCAAAGTTAAAAAATGGAAAATTCTTGAATGGCCAAGCTGGTCACCCCATTTAAATCCAATTGAGCATGCTTTATGTATGCTGAAGAGAAAACATAATTCATAAACATAATACATAAAACAGAAGCATAAAAAAGCCTCTGACACATGCAGGAGCTGAAGATAGCTGCTTTCATGGCTTGGCAAAGTATTACCAGAGAAGATACTCAGTGGCTGGTGAGGTTTATGAACTGCAGACTTCATGCAGTCATTGCATGTAAGGGATACGTACGCAGCAAAGTACTAAATATAACTGCTTTAATATACAGCACAGTGCTAACATCTCTATGTCCCCTGAAATGTGGAAAAAGTGTTATCATTTACAATTAAAGCAAATTCCCTTAAATGAAAGTCTACAATGTGCACTTTATCATGTCTGAATTGTTTGATTTGTAATTTTAAACTGTGGGACAGAGAGTTAAGTTAGAGAAAAATGTGTTTGTCCCAAACATTATGGAGGACACTGTATATAAAAGGTTTTATTTATCTAATATATCTTTGGAGCATAACACAAGGTAGGAGACAGTTCTCTTTCTTCAGCACATCATTATGCTGACATTTCCTTGCTAAACAGTAGCTTTCTAGGGTAGAAAGGTGCAAAACAGTCTGAAGCACCTTTTGTTATATGGCATTCTTTCAAAGTTGAGGATGGCACAGCTGGCACTCTTAGAACAGTAACAGCTTGTTTAAGACAGTTAAAGACTTGTGAATCTAATAGTCCAAATGCTAAAAAGTGTTACGTAAACAATTTCTTTTACAGTGTGAACAGCCCTTTTCAAGTGTATCCACACATTCTCAATTGGATTGAGATCTTGATTGTGATTTGGCCACCCCAAGACATTAACATTGTTCTTTTTAAGCTATTCTTGTGTAGCTTTGGCTTTAAGCTTGGTGTCATTGTCTTGCTGGAAAACAAATCTTCTCCCAAAGTGTTGATTTCGTGTAGGTTGCATCAGGATTTCCACCTGGATTTCCTTCTATTTTGCTGCTTCATTTTACCTCTACCCTCAAAAGCCTCCCAGGGCCTGCAGGACAGAAGCACCAGCACAGCCTGATGCTGCCACCATCGTGCCGCACAGTGGGAATGGTGTGTTTTTTGATAATGTGCAGTGTTTAGCTTTTCCAAACATGCTGTTTAGTCTGATGTCCAAAAAGTTCAGTTTTGATCTCATATTACCATAGGACCTTCTTCCAACTGACTTCAGTGTCTTCCATGTGCCACCTGAAAGACACTAGCCAAGATGTTGTGCTGTATTTTTTAACAATAACTTTCTCTTTACCAGTCTTCACTAAAACTGCGACTGGTGAATCAACCAGGTACGGTGTGTCCAGTCCAATCCACTAAACGTGTAATTCCATCATGTTGTGACTTAGGAGTCCCAAAGCATGTAAGCCCCAAAAAACACTTCCAGAAAATGCCCAATAGAGGGATAAACTGTCAAACCTTGTTAGTAACAAGGATAAACAGAACTTTATAAAAATAAAAAGGTTTTATTTCTACAAAAATGCTCTGTCAAACCGTGAAGCTCTGTAGAGCACACATGGTGTAAAGGATTTGCCTGTACAATAAGGCAATCCTAAGCAAAAAGCCCCAAAAAATCACAAATCCAAAGCAAGGTCAAAACACAGGGCAGGAGATCAGTAATCTGGAAATATCAAAAAACACAGTAGAAACACAGAAACTCACCAAAACACTTCGAATGAACCACCAAGCACTGTGGGAGACCCTCTGGATTTATAGGCCTGGTGGACAAACCTCGTGGGGACCACCCACAAAATACATGGAAACTACCAAGGCATTGATACCTGGACAAAAATGAAAAACATACACAAATAATAAACACAGGAAATATTAATGTAAACAAAAAAATAAAAAATTAACAAAAAGGAAATAAAACAAAGATTGAACCCCAGCCAGGGAAGGAATACTAGCTGAACTATAACATTTCAGCGTTTTCATAGATCTCTTAGTGGCCTTTATCATTAGTGTCCTTCTTGTACAATCATTCAGTTGTTGTGGTCTGCCTGCTCTTGGCAGATTTACAGCTGAGTCATAATTTTCCCATTTCCTAATGACTGATTTAACATGGGATAGTCAATGGCTTGGGTGATTTTTGTCCCCATCCTCTGACTTGTCCTTTTCAGTCACTTTTTCACAGAGTTGCTTGGAGTTTTCTTTTTGTCTTCATTGGGTCATAATACTGACTCAGCACAAGTTGGGCCTACCAAAGAAGGTGCATTTATAGTGCAATCGACTGAAACCCCACACATAATTACATAACTAGTAAAACCCATTGGCTGCACCAGTTTCAGCTGCTTTTGTGTTAATGAAATTAACAACAGTTGCACTAGAGGGGCAACAATGAGACGACCCCCAAAACAGGAATGGTTTAACAGGTGAAGGCTACTGACATTTTTCCCTCCTCATCTTTTCGGACTGTTTTTTCACTAGTTTTCCATTTGGCTACAGTCAGTGTCACTACTGGTAGCATGAGGCGATACCTGGACCCTACAGAGGTTGCACAGGTAATCCAGCTTCTCCAGGATGGCACATCAATATGTGCCATTGCCAGAAGGTTTGCTGTGTCTCCCAACACAGTCTCAAGGGCATGGAAGAGATTACAGGAGACAGACAGTTACTCCAGGAGAGCTGGACAGGGCTGTAGAAGGTCCTTAACCTATCAGCATGACTGGTATCTGCTCCTTTGGGCAAGGAGGAACAGGATGAGCACTGCCAGAGCCCTACAAAATGACCTCCAGCAGGCCAATGGTGTGAATGTTTCTGAGCAAACAATCAGAAGCAGACTTTATAAGGGTGGCCTGAGGGCCCAACGTCCTCTAGTGGGCACTGTGCTCAGTGCCCGGCACCGTGGAGCTCAATTGGCATTTGCCATAGAATACCAGAATTGGCAGGTCCACCACTGGTGCCCTGTGCTTTTCACAGATGAGTGCAGGTTCACCCTGAGCAAATGTGACAGACATGAAAGGGTCTGGAGAAGCTGTGGAGAACGTTATGCTGCCTGTAATATCATTCAGCATGAATGGTTTGGTGGTAGGTCAGTGATGGTCTGGGGTGGCATATCCATGGAGGGACACACAGACCTCTACAGTCAGGCCACCTTAACTGCCATTAGGTATCGGGATGAAATCTTTTGACCCATTGCTGATTCAGTGGGTCCTGGGTTCCTCCTGGAGCATGACAATGCCTGGCCTCATGTAGCGAGTGCATGCAGGCAGTTCGTGGAGGATGAAGGAATTGATACCATTGACTGATATCGGTCCATCCGATGCCGCCAGGTTGCACCTCAGACTTTCCAGGAGCTCAGTGATGCCCTGGTCCAGATCTAGGAGGAGATCCCCCATGACACCATCCGTCTTCTCATTAGAAGCATGCCCTCTCCGACGTTGTCAGGCATGCATACAAGCATGTGGGGGCCATACAAACTACTGAGTATGATTTTGAGTTGCTGCAATAAAATTTCGAACAAAACGGATGAGCCTCATTTTTTCACTTTGATTTTCGGGGTATCTTTGAATTCAGCCATCTGTAGGTTAATAATTTTCATTTCCATCAAACAATGTGGCATCCTTTCGTTCCTAACACATTACCATATCAGTCTGTATCAGTAGAGATATCCAGCATGATTTTTTTCCCATTAAGATCTGATATGTTTTTAAAGTGTTCCTTTAAGTTTTTTGAGAAGTTTACTTATGCATTCAATTATTTTGTGTTTTTTACTTCTAATTCGTTTAGACTATTTAGCAGAGATCTGTTTCTGCTTTGATATTAAAATCTCTTTTACTGTTGATCAGTGTCAAAATAACCCAATGAAATCCATTGGTGATCCAGTGTTGTATAACAATAAAATGTGAAAAGTGAATACAGTACTCTTTTTAGGCACTGTAAACTAACACAAATTCACCTTAATATAAATGGTGTACATGCATATATGTAAAGTGTGTACTGTATTTTGTTTTATGTAACTGCATCACCAGGTCAAGTTTGAAGTGGTTACTCAGTGGGTCAGATCAGACTTCTCATTACTCAGATCTTCTGAAATTCCTAAATGCTTTCAGGCAATCAAAGAGATTCCCTCTGGTGTTTATTTGCTCTGCCTTTGAGTCTCCTCTACCAGGCCTTGCACAGCAATCCCTCCATAGTAGGTACTCAGGGTTATCTTTGCTAGATGCCCAAATCACATTACTTGGCTCCTATTTCTTTGAAGGCGATGCACTGTCAGATTCTCCTGCACTGTGAAGACTTTATCCTGTGTCAGAAAGTTAGCTTGACAACACTGTGGAGTAATGTGTGCAGTGGCAGACCAAGATTTTTGGGGTCTGAAGCTTGAACTGTTATGGGGACCCCTTCACAACCAGCAAGGAGGTCTGGGTAACCACTGTGTCATGCATATGCACATGGGAGACACCTTAATGGAGTGGATGATGGTAATTGTCCACAGAGACAGGAGGTGATGTGAGGTAATAACAATCTCTCGTTTCCTCCCTCTGCAGAAAGAAAGACCATCGGCTTCTGCACTTTTGACGTCACTTCTGTGGTCTGTCAACCTGAACACACCTCTTCCCCCCAGAATACCTCATAAGTGGAAGAGCTACCATCTTGGGCAGTTGATCTGAATAACACAGAAGACTCATTTTGCATTTTACACGCAGTTTCTTTAAAGTTGTATTTTCACTTATATAGGGTTAGCCTCAAAGTGCCCCAAAACACTTATGTTGTCTGGATTGCCTTCTTCAATGTAGTCTTCTTCAATGGAGTTGTTCCACAACAAATCACCTCATTTGTTTTTTTTTTTTTTAATTTAACCACTACATCTCAGATTTTGATTGAAATTGCTGTAATGAGTTATTTGACATTTCAAAGTCATTGGTGTGAATAAAAAATTCCTATGCCTTATAGTTTTTGAGTTATGGAGGAATGAAAATTAGTGAAATTTTATAAACATGCATGGTGCACCATAGAATGATGAAATAAAACATAGAAAAGACCACAGTCAATATAACAATTAATTTTTGACACCTGTAAGAAATAAAACGTCAGTGAAATGTTATTCTTTGGAATGACCCGGGGGTGCAGCTTCTTGTTTCTAGCCACTTTCTCTATTAACACCCAATCACTAATGCCAATGAAACATACTACGTTGCCTTGTCTTCCATTTTAATTGTTTTAATTTTGTTCTTTAAAAAGAAGCCGAATAATAATGAGATACAAAGCAAGCCAACAGATGACCTGGCTGACTCAGATGCCATTTGCACCCGTCTCTTTCATGGAATATCTGTCTCTTTAAAATGTTTGAAAAAAAAAATGAATGTCTGCACTTCGTTTACGGTCTACAAAGCTTTTGGATGGTGATCTTAGAAAAAAGAAAGTCAATTTTTGGAATTACCACTGTGGTGGAATGAGAACACTAACAACAACAACAATATTTATTTATTTCCATAGCACATTTTCATACAAATGATGTAGCTCAAAGTGCTTTACAGGATGAAGAAAGAGAAAAAAGACAAAATCTAAAAATAAAATTAGGCAATACTAATTAACATAGAATAAAAGTAAAGTCCGATGGCCATGGAGGGCAGAAAAAAACAAAAAAAAAACTCCAGATGGCTGGAGGAAAAAACAAAATCTGCAGGGGTCCCAGGCCACGAGACCACCCAGCCTCCTTTAGGCATTCTGCATAACATCCATCCATCCATTTTCCAACCCGCTGAATCCGAACACAGGGTCACGGGGGTCTGCTGGAGCCAATCCCAGCCAACACAGGGCATAAGGCAGGAAACAATCCCGGGCAGGGTGCCAACACACCGCAGATTCTGCATAACATAAATGACCTAAATCAGTCCTCATTGTATTCAGGGTTCTCATGGAAGAACTTGAAGATGATGGTCATGTGGACTTCTGGCCTTTAATCCATCAATGTATGGACATCATGGTGCTTTGATCGGGTGCTGGTGGCGCAGATCGCCACCACAGAAAACTGGAAATTGAACAGCAGATAAAGTAGAGGTTAGTATGGATTTCGGAGCCACCATAAATGATAATGATAATTAAATGCATATATAGAATATCAGGGTTACACTAAAATGAAGCTATGAGAAAACCATATTAAAATAATGTGATTTTAGCAGTTTTTTAAAGTACTCCACTGTATTAGCCTGGTGAATTTCTATCAGTAAGCTATTCCACATTTTAGGTTCATAACAGCAGAAGGCTACCTCACCACATCTTTTAAGTTTAGCTCTTGGAATTATAAGCAGACACTCATTTGAAGATCCAAGGTTACGATTTGGAGTGTAAGGTGAAAGACATTCTGAAATATAGGATGGAGCAAGATTATTTAAGGCTTTGTAAATATAAGCAGGATTTTAAAGTCAATTCTAAATGACACAGGTAACCAGTGTTGTGACATCAGAACTGGAGAGATGTGCTCAGATTTTCTTTTCCTAGTTAAGATTCTAGCAGCTACATTCTGCACTAGTTGCAATCGATTGATGTCTTTTTTGGGTAGTCCTGAGAGGAGTGTGTTAGAGTAATCTAGCCGACTGAAATCAAAAGCCTGAACTAATTTCTCAGCATCTTAGATCTCAGTTATAAGAGATTTAACTTTTGCTATATTTCTTAAGTTAAAAATGTTGTCCTAGTAATGTGATTTAAAATTCAGGTCAGAGTCAATAATTACCCCTACATTTTTTACCTCCATTTTGACTTTTAATCCTAATGGATCAAGTTTATTTCTAATACCCTCATTATATCCATTTTTGCCAATCACTAAAAACTCTGTTTTCTCCTTATTTAGTTTGAGAAAATGACTACTCATTCATTCAGAAACTCAAATAAGACATTGTGTCAGTAAACCAAGAGAGTCGGGGTCATCAGGTGCTATTGATAAATACAGTTGTGTGTTATCAGCCTAACAAGCCATAGAATTAGGTAATGAGTTTCATTAAGAGCTTTACAGGAGATTGGACGGAGTGAAGATGGTGACCATCCAAGACTATTTGATTCCCCTGACTTAGCTGATCATCTCTTTATTCTTTGACTGCTGGTTAAGGAAAAAAAAACAATAAGTAAAATAAATCTGTCCCATTAGCTGTAGCAATTAGTTACTAATTAAGAATGTGGCTGGAACAAAAGCCTTCAGCCACTGGGGCCCCCCAGGATCTGAGTTAGACACCCCACTATAATTACTTCAAACAACATAACCACTGCAAGCTTTTTGCTTAATCCTGGATATGCATGAGCATTACATGAATGAAAAATATGGTTGTCAAAAATTTTTACTTCATGATTATTCAAGTACAATGAATTCATGGATGGATCCCTACTGCTCATGAACATCCATTTTAAATTATGCAGTATTTAAGGAATCAGGTATCAGTATAATGGCACTGAACTATTTCTCAGAAATGTCATAATTGAAGGAAAAGACAACCATGTACAACACAAGTTACAATACACATTTCAAAATTCAAGACTCTCAAAAAACCTGGAAACTTTCTCTTCCTTTTACTTAAATTTATATCTTACTTTTGCTTTTGTTTGGCTGCTTCTGAGAAATACCCATCTTAGTAGGAAGAAACAGGCTGCATTATAGGGGAGTTCCCCGTGATCCAGACTTGCGGTCTGTGGCTGGTCATGGCACATGTCAGACTGAATATAAATTCCAAACCAGCCACCCAGCCATCAGACAGATTTTGACATTAATCTTCAAATCAAAGTTCTTTTTGAGAAGTTGGTGTGTCTGTCACAATGATCTGCATGGCGTTTCTTTTCCTTGCTTTCCTTTTGCACCCTACCACTGAAGGTGAGTATCTGAATCGCTCTCATCTTTTCTTTGTATAATTCGTGCTCCTCTCCATGCTGGTGCAGTATTGACTCTCATTTCCCTGCTGTTTCAGGATCCCCCCTTCCCACAAGGGTGCGCTGCAGCTGCATTGGAAGCGGGGTTGACTTCGTTCCTCCAGCTCGAATTGAGAAGATTGAAATATTTCCATCCTCTGCAGTTTGTTCACAACTTGAAATTATGTGAGTATTTAATCTTACTACAGAAAAATATTGACATAATGGAGAAGTGCTGTGATATTTCTAGTGTGATTTCCTGCTTTTTACCATCTTTCCAAAATCGAAAGGGCTTTGCCTCCCCATAATACTGTCAGAAGAAACTCTTAGAAAACAGCCATCTCGACTTATACTGTATGTTGTATTTCTTTTCTCAGTGTTACCCTGAAGGATACAACACAGAGGTGCATGAATCCAAAATCCAGATTTACTCAAAATATAATCAACAAAGCAAAGAAACAAAGGTAACCTGGCAAGTCCTTCATTTTCAGACCTTATGTTAAAATGGCTTGGCAACTCTTAATGTGTACTGTGACTTGTCTAGTTGATAAGTGCTGCATAAGCTATATATTTGTTTTAATGTTGATAATCTGAAAGCCTCCCTTGAAGTTTTTGTATTTGTTCATAGTGATGAGCATCTTTTATTCAAAGGTTTAGTAATAACAGTGACACAAGAATGAAATTTAATAATAAAAACACTGCAAAGTTTTAGTAATATTAGTCGTAGTGATTTAAGAATGAGTGGCATGATGTGCAGCTGCAGTGAACTCCGTTCAAATTGCTGGCCTGGTCACTGTAAATGTTACATGGTGTTTGTGTTACATGGTGTTTTTCCTGAATACGCCAGCTGTCGTCCTACATCCCAATGACATGTGTGTTAGGACGACAGACATCACTAAAGTGACAATGTGTGAGGTGTGTGACCCTACAATGGACTGGCACATTATCCAGGGTGGTCTTCTGTCTTGTGCTTGATGCCAGGATACAAGGTCTAAGAATGGATAGATGGAAGGACTCAAGTGAATGTTAACAGTCAAATTAGTTGTTTTATTTATATCGGTAATGATGGTTCATGAATTAATGTTAACAAAGAACTTTCACTGTTTTATAGATCTTCACATTAAGAATCTCACATCTGGTGATAAAGAAAGAAGGCTCAACCACAAAGAGGAAATTTGGCAAACCTACTCTGACCTGAAGTGAATTTAGTAAAACCAAATGTTTTTGGTTAAGAGTCATTCCTGCCAGTAAAGAAGTCTTTATTATTATTTATTAAGTAATCAATACATTGTTCTTTGAAAGAAAATAAATTAGAATAATGCTTATAGTAAAACTTAAAAATTTACTAATGATGGCAATTGATTTTGAGAGTAAAATTTCTCAAGTATCTTCACAAGGATTTCTTTTAGTGTGAACGTGACTGTAATGTTTGCACTTTTAAAGATTTGTTGTGTTCATTTCAAAGTAGTTTGCATTTTGGCAAATTCATTTAGGGCAGTTTTGTCCAAGATAGATTATAAAATGTAATTGTAAATTCTGTAATATATCCTTTGTAAATTTCTGTATATTTTTATTGTCAAAGAGTAATTAAAAATATAATTATATACCAATGCAATTGACTTCTGTTTTTTTCTTGGTTGCCTTGTATCAGCAATGATGGTGGCCCTTCAGTTATGAAAGACACTTTACTTTTTGGCGACACTTTAAAAAATGAACATTCCTTAGACAGAGACTGCAGTGAAGTTCACTGTGTTATAAATAGAAAACCAATCCAGAATTGACTCATTCTGACACTAGTGCCCCGAAACATAAAATAGTCATGAGTTTATAGGGCCGTGTATTTGGGGGTTTCACAGTTTCCCAGGTGTCATAATAAAGCCAAGACTCAAATGGGTTACTGAATGCAATGCCTGTTTTATTACTCATTCTAACAACTTAACAATTCGACCCCAACATCGTGGGAGCTGCAGTGCTAATCAACTAATTATATACAATTTATTTATATATATTGTGACAGTTTGAGGTCCTCTCGACCCCTTGAACCCTCTGACCACTCTTCAGACACCAGGTAAAAGTCCAATAATTATTTATTCGGAAAATAATAAAGTGCACAAAGCACCTACACTCCACAATACTCATATAATAAATCAATAAACAATAAACAATACACTAATCACAATCCTCCACACTCCCAGACGTGTCGCCACCCTTCCACCCAGCTCAACTCAACAGAACACTTGGAACACTTCCAGGTTAGATAAAAATCCTTTCTTCTTCACCCTGGAAGCACGTCATTCCTCCTGTCGATGTGACTTGAATGTACTTCCGGGGCGTAGGGCAAATAATCCTTGTTCCTCCCTGCAGCGTCCCCTAGCGGCCCCCACAGCATCCAGCAAGGTTGTGGATAAAAACTGCATTGTCCAGAATTCCCTGCTGGCATTCGGGGTACCTCCATGCTGCAGGAAGGGCTCCACCTGGCGGCCTGGGGGTATTGGCCGGGATGAACGGCCGGCCACCTATCACAATATCTATCTATTGTCACACACGTGGGAGTAGGAGGCAGCTGAAGGGCTTAAGTAATGGTAATACCACATCCGACCAGGGGTGGCAGGATGCACTAACTGTCTTTCTCAGTTCCCTGCAGACTGTTCCCGAGAAATCCTGCCAGGTTCCGGCTTCCTCGATGACGTCCCTTCCGGGTCCGGCCCCCTCGATCACAACACTTCTGGGTCCGGCCCCCTTGATGACATCATTTTCTATATGGGCCTTTAAAGCCGCCATCTTACCACCAAGAAATCAGTTCTGTTTTGGACTCAGTATTGCAAATATCGCTGTCAGCTTAAAAGAAAAACCTTTTGCAGCCAGGGATATTATACGGGTGGCTGCCCCAAACCTTTTTATGCTGTCTGCTCTGTGTTTTTATTACACTATCTATTATAATAAAAAAATCTTGGGTCAAGAAGTGATCATCTCAGAGAGACAATTTCACGTCACGCGAGACTAGACATTAAAACCTTAGGAAGCAAGACCCATGCCTTGTCTCACGGTAAGACAAAGGGACAGCTGCTGTACAGGCTTTTAAATGATCGACGTGCAGTGTGACAAACAGAGCACGCAGCTCAGCAGCAGCAGCAAGCCAGCAGGTGATCCGACCACATCTCCTTAGCGTGCGTTCAGCCCCCCCTTCACAACGCGAGCGGCAGAGATGCAAAGTGGCTGGTGCATAACGTGCCCTGGGGGGGGAGAGGGGGTGGTCGAGCGAAACGAGCAGGGGGCAAAGCCTCCTAGTATATATATACTCTATATATACTGTATACACATCTCACCACACCAGGTTTGTGTTGGTTTTCCTTCTACATACCAAAGTGTGCAGGTTTGGTTAACTGGAGGTTCTGTCTTGTGCCTAATGTTGCTGCAATCAGCTGTGGCTCCCATGACCCCAAACTGGGTTTGCTGGATTCAAAGATGGCTAACGGTTGGCTTAATTTAAAACATCATCTTACTCATTTTTTAATATGTGGTCCTTTATGGCTTCCAGTGCAAATAAAGCTGATGATGTTTAATGCAGGGAATGTTATGAAAAAAATATTAAATCATAATCAAGAACTCCACAAGCTGAAGGTCTTTGGAGTGAAACAAAATGAAAATAAGAGACAGTGAAGAAGATCGCATGGAAGGGTGGCCAGTGTGGTGAACAATAACAGATTTTCTTGAACATAAGAAGGCACAAATTCCAAGGACCGTCAGTTTTCACTTAGCACTTTTGCTAGCTTTGAGTCGGTGGTAACTGGTTTTTTTTTTCTATGTGAAAAACTGCTTCTGAAAACATACAAACATAAACAGCATTTCTCAAACTTGTCAGCAGAAGAAGGGAAGTGTTTCCTGTATACTGCATATCATTTGCTCTTGTATTATTTCCCCATGCTTGCGTGTGTTTTCTGTAAACAGGGTCACATGCTTGCATTTTATTAGATGTCGTTTCACTGCTCTGTACTGTGAGAAAGTTTGAGGCAGACTCCACAGATGTAATGTGAGAAGAAGTGCAGAATGGTGAAAGAAGCGGTTTAGATGGGATCATGCAGACTGGGAAGATGAGGGTGTGCTGAGCTGTGCTGCAGACAACACCCCGATTGTTTGCTGCTCCATACTGCCCTTAGCAGTAATGGTTGTTAGATCCATATTAGGTTACTTTGGCCACATATCTGAGGGGTTTGCAATTTTTCTCCTTCATTCTAATGTGCTGACCTTACTGCATGGAAGCACTTGTAAACTACCTCTGTCCTGTGCAGTTTCCATTATGCATGTGCAGAAAGTGTGAGAAAGAAGAGTGAGGAGAGTGTTACCCAACAAACTGCCTTAAGTCTAATATGAAGTACAGCAAATTTTTTGTAAGACTGTAGCAGACACAGCAGATAGAGAAGCAACTGTCTGCTTTATTGAGCATCTGTGCTTCAGTATTTAAAGCCAGCCACAGACCTCTGAAGTCCAATGCAGCACTTCAGTACATCAACTCAGTTAAGTTTTCACCGATTGTAGAAGAAGCAGCCTAATTGTACTGCTGGGTCTCACTCCTTATACTCTTCCTTTGATGGAAGCTGTTTTGTCTTGGTAGAGTAATATATTACTCTTTTGTATTATTAATATGTAGCCTTTGTCAGAATGCCTCAAATCTCCGAGACTTACCACTGTTTATAAGGTGTTGTACATATAACCTCTCCCCATCTTCCCTTCTACATTTATAACCCCAGAGCAATTAGGTGTAGTAAAAAACAAGCAGGAGTTAAGTTACAATTTAAATAATGTATTATTGATAATATTCATAAATAATAACAATATGCAAAGTACATTTCAATATTGGCAACCATACAGCCTGATAAATGCTGATGTGCAGTTTCAGGTGGCACACAGACTTTGTTAGTTACTTAAAATGTCTCTAGTTAAGTCCTCATTTTTGGTCAGCTTTCTTCAGAACAGGCCGCATGCCTGTCTCAATATGGCTGCCGAGTTGTGCTCTTCATTGTGTTGTCCATGGTGTGTGAGATGCTCCTTCATCATTTGGTAAGAGAGAGAGTGAGGGGTAAATCAAGCAACTTTATAAATTTTCTGTCCAACCCCTACAGCCAATAGGGTGTTAAGGTACTTAAAGGCTTCTGATACAAGCCAATTGCAAACAGCCATACTTCGGACCAATGGGGGAATAGAACACCTTCACACCTGCCCCAAAAACCATGTTTTCAGGTGAAGCTTGTCAGCTAGGCAGTCTGGCTTTCCTGTGGGGGTTAACCAAGACAATCCTGCAGCAAAACACTTGCCAAACTTGTTTGAGGCTGTTCCCCCAACCCTGTCGTAAAATTCACTATCCCGACTTAGTCCTTGGGGGTAAACATGAATGTTTCTCACTAATGAAATACTAATATTACATTGCTTTGCCTAAGTTACAGATAAAGACTACAAAATATTTATCAACTTGTATGCAAAATGTCACACCACAACAGAAGCATTTTTCATCCATCCATCCATCCATTATCCAACCTGCTATATCCTAACTACAGGGTCACGGGGGGTCTGCTGGAGCCAATCCCAGCCAACACAGGGCGCAAGGCAGGAAACAAACCCCGGGCAGGGCGCCAGCCCACCGCAGAGAAGCATTTTTATTTTCAGTAAGTTTATGAGAATTACTAGAGTTAAAGTTTGCAGTTTAATTTACAGGATGCAGTAAATCAAAACAGGAACAACAGACTGAATCTGAGTGAAAGCAGAGTCACTGAAGAAGGTCAGCATAGCCATTTGTATTTCCTTTCTGCTCTCTGACAAGCTGCAGTACTTTTATCAGAATCTTCCTGTTTGGACAAAAACAGGAATATTAGTAAAGATTAGATTTATTCTAGTAAACTGGGGAGTTCTTGGAGAAAATAATTGAAGTGAAGACAGTTGAACTGAGCTGACATACTGGTGGCTCTGAGGATGAGGATCTGTGTTGGTGTCTGGAAGGCTGCCGGTTCAAATCCCTGTTACTGCCAAAAGAGATCCTCCTCTGCAAGGCCTTTAACCTGCAATTGCTTCAGGGGTGCTCTACAATGGCTCACCCTGTGCTCTGACCCCAAGGGGTATGTGAAAAAATTTAAAATTTCTAATACAAGAAATTGTATAAAGTGAAATAAAGAACAAATTTGAGTTGCTACCCCCTAAAAGGCCGGCTATGTGAACTGGTATGGATGTTTCTGTTCTTCTAATGGTGACACGGTGTTTGCTGTGTGAACCACTTTTCTTCTTACTTTGCATTAATGAGAGTTTGTAATGGTGGGGTGATTGCCTCTGCTTTAAAGTGCAATGAGCGTGGTTTGTGTTAACTCTGCTTGTAGCACTTCATGTGGTGGGAATCTGAGCCCTGTGAAAATGCAGGGTACAATGTTTTCTGTTACCGTATCTTCATCTTTTCTCTTTAACCACACATGCCCTAAACTCTATGATTTGCATGTGCACTCCTCTTACAAATGCCCCTTTTTAATTATACAGCAATGTCACTATTAAAAATAAAGGTGCTACGGTTGATCGTCAAACTATTTTTGGTTCTGTAAAGAACTATCCACATGTCAAATTCCAGAAAGATCCTTTATTTATTTAGATTATAAACAGATAATAGCAAATTTATAAAATACCACTGGGTCCCTTACTTTAAAAAGACTTTAAAAGGATTCTTCCTACATACAATCACACTGACTAAGTTCACATTTTCTTGATGTGCTGTATCTTGCTAGTTAACCCACTATACATTACAGATTTCATATTTTTCCACATGTTAGGAACAGTGTAGCGTGCGGCCGGGGTGTCTCCACACTGGGAGGACTGGGGGAGCAGCCTTGGCCAGAGTGTTACCTCCCCTGGGACCCTAGATGGCAACCCCCCTGGGTGGCAGCGGTGCTTCGGACTCCCGCAGGGTTTCATGGGAGTTGGAGTGTGGTGCAGCCCTGTTGGGATCTGCAGGCGCCGCCAGGGGGTGCTGCAACAGGAGCTGCTGAGCCTTTATGGGCAGTGTTATCGCCACATCTGGAAGTGCTGCCAGAAATGAGTGATAAAGCATCTGGAGCACTTCCAGGTGCCTTATAAAAGGAGCCAGCAGCCACTACTCGGAAACCAGAGTTGGGAGGAGGGAGACAAGGCTTGCCGAAGAGGAGTGGAGGAAAGAAGAAGAAAATGTGTGTTGTGTCTTGTGCCTAAGTGCTTGGACTGTGTTGTGAATGAGGGAACGGTGAAGACGTGGCCCACAGGTGAAAAAAAATAAACATTTATTTGTTTTATATGCATGTGCCTCCTGTGTCTGTCTGTGCCGGGTTGGGTGGCTGGTACGCTCCCTAGTGGTCTTGTCACAATGTTTACAATACCCAAAGAACCAATTCCATGTGCAAAGAACCCTTCGAGGTATAAAGTGGTCCTTTATCAATCGATGGTTCTACAAAGAACCACACAACCCAGTAAAGCACCATTTTAGAACCTTTATTTTTAAGAGTATAGGGCATAGTTTGCTGCCCTAGTCATTTGCCTATACTTCTCATGTGAATAAACACTTTGGCTACTAAATCCATTTTAGGTTATTCTTGATGGATGCGTTCATCTGTGTAGACTTTTTCAGGTGGCTGAAAAATATTGAATTCCTTCAAAATGTGGTTTGGATATTTTTAAATGAACAGTAGTATGTTAGGACCTCGGAGAGCAGTTCAGATTTGCCAATTAACTTCTGCATATTTGGGATATTTGGGATGTATGGATACAAGACGTGGCCTACTCTAGAAATAAACGTTAGAGGGGACAACTGAGGCTGAAGTACTAACTGCTGCATCACCCTAAAGTAAACTTCATTTTGGGCTGTGAACAAAAACACACAAGATAATTCAGAAAAGGGTGGGATTTCAGGTGGGAAAGGCTCATTTGATAACTGTGAAGTAGGTCAAAGGATGTAAATGCGCTGCTGTTGTTATTGTTATGAATTGTACAAAGATCAAGGTCTCCTTCTTCCCAGAGGGTCACGACAGATATCTTGTGGCTGCAGTGATGATCTTTTTAAAGTGGTGGTTTCCAGGGATGTAGGTGGAGTTGGTTGGATGTTACTGGTCTTCATCCAGGGCAATTAACTTTGCTGCTGAAAGGGAAATGGACAGATGTGACCTCTTGGGCTTGTTTTCGCAACACTTACCTCTGTCCCTACCTGAGCCCACTCCATCAGGCTCAATTTGATAATCATAGTCATGACAGAATCTAGTAAGCCTTCTCAGTTTTCACATGTCAGTACTTTTTACTCTTATTAGATTTTATATGAGGTTTAGCCATCCAAGAACTCTCCTTTTTTACACTTTCTAATGCTGTTAATTTTGCTTCAGTTAATATTAATAACATCTTCTTGTCATTCTTGCATTCTACACTGGATTAAGAAAGTTTTCAGACCTGAACTCTTTGGTACACTTTATTGTGTTGTAGACTTAATTTTAAATAAATACATTTTCCATTTTTTCAAATCAATTTACACTTAATAACCCATAATGCCAAAGTGAAAATGTTTTCAGAAAGGTCTGAAAATGTATTCAAAATCAAAATCTTTCATTTATTTAAGTATTCAGACCATCTGCTGTTCTACTCCAACTTGTGTTCAAGTACGTCCTGTTTGATTTAATTAGCCTTGAGATGCATCTAGAACTTGATTGGTGTCGACATGTGGCAAATGCTTTTGACTGGACATCATTTAAAAAGACTCACACTTGTGTATGTGAGGTCCCATAATTCACATTGCATGTCAGAACAAAAAGAAAACCATAATATCTCAGTCTCAGTAGACCGCCTGTGGTGAGGCATAGATCTGGGCAAGGGGATAAAACTGTTTCTAAAGCTTTGAGTATTCTGGGAGCACAGTGGCCTCAATAATTGTGAAATGGAAGAACTTTGACCACACCAGAACTCTTCCTAGAATTGGCCATCTGGCCAAACTGAATAACCAGGAAATAAGGGCCTTGGTCTTGGAGGTGCTTCACTCATGCTATTAAAAATTAAATCTGTGAATCCTGAGACAACTTGTCCTTGGTGTGAACGTGGCCTTCTTCTTCTTCTTCCTTGTTTGGGTTTGTTACCTACTGTCATGTTTTTTCCAGCATTTTCTCCTTGGTTGAGGTTCACAGTCGTGTTTTTTTGTTTGTAGTGTCTAATTTCATGTGATTTATTTGTATTTATGTCTCTTCGATTTATTACATACATTTTTCTTTGTGTTCGTTTGTAAGTGAATGTGGCCTTGGTTATGTCCATTGTGTTTTAAGGGTGGTTCCCCAAGAGGTGGGGCCACCTGTCAATCACTGCCAGGAATGGTCCTCCAGCCTTATTTACTGTAAGTGAGGACCTCCCATAGTTCCTGGTGGATCATTCGAATGCACTAGGGAGTGGTAAGTTATTGTGAGTTCCTGTCTTTGCTATTGTGTTTTGATTTTCTGGAATTTTGAACCTGTGCTCAGTTTTTCACTACGTCTCTGGATTTCACATTGGGATTTACAAAATGTGCTTATTGATATTTTGAACCTCTGCTCTGATTTGACCATCACCTTTGGATTCTGTTTTGTGGCTTTTTTGCTGTGTCTGCTTTGCCTCTTCAGGCATCTCCTTTGAGCTCTTCAAAACCTTCTGTTTTACAGTGCCTTTGTGAAAATAGACCTTTTATTTTTTCAAAAAGATTTGTCTCAGCCCTTGTGTATCCCCCCCCCCCCCAACTAGTGGGCAACTTTAGAAAGTGTTTTTGAATTTGTGCTTTTGGGACTTTCTAGTTTCACAACACCTACTGCATATATTACCCCTTCTTTGTTTCTTTGTTCTATTTAATGTACACACACATCAGGATTAGGCTGCAACTCTGCCCGTAGCTCCTCCTTTTGGACACATTTGAGCTTGACGTTTGCTCTTAGCTTTGGCTTTCATGTGAGGTTTTTGCCTCATTCTACTCATCTCTACTGGTTGAACTGCAAATAATGCCGAGGTGGGGCACAAAATGAAAAAGCGGTTCAACTCTTGTGTGGTTGCTTTAAAATCATGCTTTAACACCTTTAAAATAGACATAAAGTAGCTTCTAGTACTTTCTTTTTTATTGTTTTTGCAAAATGTTGTAGTATTTTTGACCTTTTAGGCCTAAGAGAAGGTTTATGGATGTGGTGAGATAGGACATGCAGGTGATGGGTGTAACAGAACAAGATGCAGAGGACAGAAAGATATGGAAGAAGATGATCTGCTGTGGCAACCCCTAACGGGAGCAGGCGAAAGAAGAAGTCTGTTTTTCAGACTTACCATTGTCTTGTATGTTTGTGTGTGTGTGTGTGGATATTATTTACTATGTACTGACTAGAGAATAAATCATTATATTTTTGTTATGAAAGAGTGGGAGAAAGAGATAGTCAGGAAAACAAAGTAAGGTCAATACCACAAGAGCAAAGAAAACCAGTTGTTTAAACAAAATGCTAACTGTTGTTAAAGAGTACAAGCAGGGGTCAAAGTCAGAAGTAATCGCTATGAACCACAAATTATTAGTAACACCCGTGAACCTGCATATCCTTGCAATTATCTAATCAGCCCATCATGTGGCAGCAGCACAATGCATGCAATTATACAGATATAGGTTATGAGCTTCAGTTAATGTTCATATCAAACACCAGAATAGCAGAAAAAACATGATCTCGGTGATTTCAACTATGGCTTGATTGTTGGTGCCAGATAGGCTTGTCTGACTATTTCTGTAACTGCTGATCTCCTGGGATTTTCATGCACAGCAGTCTTTAGAGTTTACTCAGAATTGTGAGAAAAACAAAAAACATTCAGTGTGCATCAGTTCTGCAGACAGAAACATCTTATTGATGAGAGAGGTCATAGGAGAATGGCCAGACTGGTCGGAGCTGACAGAACAACAACAACAACAACAACATTTATTTATATAGCACATTTTCATACAAAAAGTAGCTCAAAGTGCTTTACATAATGAAGAAAAGAAGAATAAAAGACAAATAAGAAATTAAAATAAGACAACATTAGTTAACATAGAAAGGAGTAAGGTCCGATGGCCAGGGTGGACAGAAAAAACAAAAAAAAACTCCAGAAGGCTGGAGAAAAAAATAAAATCTGTAGGGGTTCCAGGCCACGAGACCGCCCAGTCCCCTTTGGGCATTCTACCTAACATAAATGAAATAGTCCTCTTTGTAGTTAGGGTTCTCACGGAGTCACTTGATGCTGATGGTTATACAGACTTCTGGCTTTTAATCCATCCATCATTGTTGGAACATCATGGTGCTTTGGGTAGATGGTGGTGGCACAAGCCACCACCAATAGGACACCGGAAAAGAAAACAGAAGAGAGAGTAGGGGTTAGTACAAATTTTGAATGAATAGTTATTATAATGAATTGGATATACAGAGTGTCAGGATTAGATTACAGTGAAGTTATGAGAAGGCCATGTTAAAGTAATGTGTTTTCAGTAGTTTTTTAAAGTGCTCCACTGTATTAGCCTGGCGAATTCCTACTGGCAGGCTATTCCAGATTTTAGGTGCATAACAGCAGAAGGCCGCCTCACCACTTCTTTTAAGTTTTGCTCTTGGAATTCTAAGGAGACACTCAGTTGAGGATCTGAGGTTGCGATTTGGAATATAAGGTGTCAGACATTCCGATATATAAGACGGGGCGAGATTATTTAAAGCTTTATAAACCATAAGCAGAATTTTAAAGTCAATTCTGAATGACAGAGGTAACCAGTGTAGTGACATCAAAACTGGAGAAATGTGTTCGGATTTTCTTTTCCTGGTAAGGATTCTAGCAGCTGCATTCTGCACTAACTGCAAACGATTGATGTCTTTTTTGGGTAGTCCTGAGAGGAGTGCATTACAGTAATCTAGCCGACTAAAGACAAACGCATGAACTAATTTCTCTGCATCTTTCGATGATATAAGAGGTCTAACTTTTGCTATGTTCCTTAGGTGAAAAAATGCTGTCCTAGTCATTTTATTAATATGCGATTTAAAATTCAGATTACAATCAACGGTTACCCCTAAGCTTTTTACCTCCGATTTGACTTTTAATCCTAATGCATCCAGTTTATTTCTAATAGCCTCATTGTATCCATTATTGCCAATCACTAAGATTTCGGTTTTTTCTTTATTTAATTTGAGAAAGTTACTATTCATCCATTCTGAGATACAGGTTAGACATTGTGTTAGCGAATCAAGAGATTTGGGGTCATCAGGTGCTATTGATAAATACAGCTGTGTGTCATCAGCATAGCTGTGGTAGCTCACGTTATGTCCCGAGATAATCTGACCTAATGGAAGCATGTAGATTGAGAAGAACAGCGGACCCAGGATAGAGCCTTGTGGAACACCATATAGAATATCATGTGTCTTTGAGTTATAATTACCACAACTAACAAAGAATTTTCTCCCTGCCAGGTAGGATTCAAACCAGTTTAAGACACTGCCAGAGAGGCCCACCCATTGACTAAGGCGATTCTTAAGAATATTATGATCAATAGTGTCAAATGCGGCACTCAAATCTAAGAGGATGAGAACAGATAAATGGCCTCTGTCTGCATTTACCCGCAAGTCATTTACTACTTTAACGAGTGCAGTTTCTGTGCTGTGATTTGTTCTAAAACCTGACTGAAATTTATCAAGAATAGCATGTTTATTGAGGTGCTCATTTAACTGCATAATGACTGCCTTCTCTAGAATTTTACTTAAGAAAGGTTACATTAATTCATATAACAATTTTTTATAACTGTGGTGAGCAGGAAAGCATCTCAGAATGCATACACGCTGGACTATGAGACGCATGGAGTACAACAGCAGAAGATCAGGTTGGATTCCACCCCTATCGGCAAAGTACAGAAAGCTGAGGCTGCAGTGGGCACAGACTCACCAAAATTGGACAGTTGAAGACTGGAAAACAGTATCTTGGTCTGATGAATCTTCTGCTGAAGCACACAATTAGTTGGGTCATAATTTGGTGCCAACAACATGAATCCATACACCCAAACCATCTTGTGTCAACAGTTCTCGCTGGTGGAAGTGGTGTAATGGTTTGGGAAATGTTTTCTTGAAGCACCTTGGGCCTGTTAATATCGATCAATCAGCGCTTGAAAGCCACAGACTTTCTGAGTATTTTTGCTGACCATGTGGATCCCTTCATATCCACAATTTACCCATCCTCTAATAGCTATTTCCAGCATGATAATGCACCATGTAACAAAGCAAAAGTCATCTCAAAACTATTTTTCTGAACATGACAATGAGTTAATTGTTCTTCAGTGGCCTTCCCAGTCACAAGATCCAAATCAAATTGAACACTTTTGGAATGTGATAGAAGAGCAGATTTACTGAATGAATGCACAGCTGGCCACCGAGAAATGTAAATGTAAGTTGTGTGAGGTAATCATGTCAACATGGACCCAAATTTCAAGGGATTTTTTTCAACATCTTGTGGAATCCATGCTATGAAGAACTGAGACTGTTTGAAGAACAAAAGTAGGCCCTACACAGTATTCATATAGTCAGTCAGTCATTGTCCAACCCGCTATATCCTAACACAGGGTCAAGGGGGTCTGCTGGAGCCAATCCCTGCCAGCACAGGGTACAAGGCAGGAATAAATCTCTGGACAGGGCGCCAGCCCACCTCAGGTATTCATGTAGTGAACCTAATAATTTGCTTAGTGAGCATAGAAGTAAAAACTAAGGAAAAAATAAAAATGATTAAAAGTCACAATAGGCTAATGATACTGTATTGCACGTTTTTGATTACTCTTTTGAGTGACGGACTTAAAGTAAAACTTCTCTTTGAAAGTCAGTTGACTTGCCATGCTTTGCTTTATCACGGTCTGGGGCCTCAAAGCCAGCTGTGCCTGTTGGCTCGTTATTTTACACTTCATTCTTCCAGAATGACCTCATCATCTAAGAAGCCACAGCTTGAGGGGCACACCTAAAAGAATGCCCACTTCCAAAAGTGTGGCCTGACTGCCACATATAAGAGATGGGAAAAAAGTGTGTTACAACAATCATAACCCTTGAATTAGCTTCAGCACAGCATTCCAAAGTATTCTGTAATGGATCACATTGCAAATTAGACTCCGTTTGTTCAATATTATATGGATATTAGTAAGGTGGTGTTTTTGTTGTTGGACAATGCTCACTACTGTATAGGACCTTGAAATACACAGACATTCTTGGCAGCACACTTCCGATCTCAGCATATTCATCCCATATTGCACACATATAGGGAAAATAATTGTCTACAGAATGACAAGGTTGTCTCTTGCATGAAGTTTGTTTTTAGACAGAGCAGAAAAATAAGATATAAACTACAAAGCTTAAGAAAGACTGTTTCAAAAGCCTTTGCTGTCTGTCGATAAGGAATCTCCCTTTAACACTGCAAAACTGAAACGGGAACTTGGCATTCTGCTGCAGCGCTGGCATTTTGGAAGTATCCGTTTTTATTTAGAGCTGGGTAGGCAGGAAAATGAACATTACACAAAACACAACTACACTACTATGGCAGAGGATACGATCTCATTAAATACATGGTATGGCAAGAGGATCTTAAACTCTTTCAGTGGTCTGAGAGTTGACAACATGGAATTTACAAAACCTAAAGGAAACCAGAGTGGGTGCTAAGAGTAAACCACAAAATGTTCAGCACTGAACTTTTGTACTTCTTTGCTTCTGCTTTTACCCACTTCACTTTTATTCACATGCTACCATGTATTTAACAAGATACTTTTATAAAAATAGCCCACTCCTTTTAAAATCACTAATATTTTACTGTATTTGTTGTTGATCATGTTATAGGTGTTAAAAGACATAAATGTAGCTCTCAAAAATTTCAGTAGAATAATTTCCATTATTGGGAAACAGATGTCTGTCCACATCCTGCTAGATCTCTTCTCTGCCTTTGACATTGTCAACCACCAGATCCTCCTGGACACATTCTCTGACCTTGGCATCACTGGGACTGTCCTCAGGTGGTCTACCTACCTCTCGGACAGATCCTACCATGTGTCCTGGTTAGGATAGATGTCAAGAGTGCACCAGGAAAGCATGGGGGTGCCCCAAGGATTGGTGCAAAGTCTTCTCCTCTTCTTTCTATACACCTTCTTACTAGGTCCTATCATCCCCACCTATGTTTCCTCTTATCAGTGCTACGTCAATGATATGCAGCTGTTGCTCCCTCCATTCAGCTGGATGAAGAAACCTCATCCCCAGCTGAACATGGCAATGGCGAACCTTCTTGTTAAAATGGCTTATCCATCCATTCAGCACCCCATTTTTACTCAGCCTGGATTATTACCACTAACACCTGCTAAGTCCATACACAACCTTAGGGTGCTGATCAATGACCAGCTGTCCTTCACTGGCCATGTTGCAGCAGTCTGTCAGTCTTGTCGATTCACTCTATACAATATTCATTGTAGATCAAGATCAGACTGTATCTGACAAAGTATGCAGCACAGCTCCTGGTCCAGGCTTCGGTCTTGTCACGTCTAGACTATTGCAACTCTCTTCTGGCAGGAGTACCAGCATATGTCACCAAACACCTGCAGACATTCCAAAATGCAGGGCATGTCCGGTGTTCAACCAGCTGAGGTTGGCACATGTCACTCTTCTTTTCTGATCATTACATTGGCTACATGATGCAGCACATACAGTATTAAGTTCTACAGAATACTCATTGGGTCAGCACCTATACTTATGGACACACCTGTGAGGTTCTATGATCCTTCTTGGCCACTCAGGTCTGCTGATGAACAGCATGTGGTGTTGACACCTCTGCATGGCATCAAATCTCAATCCAGCTTATTTTCACATGTAACTCATTGCTGGTGGAATGAACTGACCACCTTCATTCAAAATTGTGACACCCACAATGTGTTTAAGAAAAGTTTGAAGATGAAGAGTTTGAAGACTCTCGTTCGGCGAATTTCTGTCTAATTGATATTAGCTGTCAGGTTTTATAACCAAGACACTCACCCCCAGGGCCAGATTTATATGAAAAGTGACCCTAGGCTATTCCACTTATGAGGCCCTTTCACCTTCCATTTTTAAGTTTGTAAATTACATGAGAGATAATAAAATACGTAATACGCGTTGATCTTAACCAATACATTTTTATGTTTGTTTATTAGTCATATGTGTAGAATTTCTCCTTATTTTCGGTTCAGTGTTTTAGTGTTCACTGTTTTTAGAATAGTGTATTTTTAATTTTGCTAACAATTTGAATGTAGGCCCCTCTTGATCTTGAGGCCCTAGGCTGAAGCCTAGTTAGCCTATAGGAAAATCCGGCCCTGCTCACCCCTATCCGACACGCCTTCTCATTGAGCGCTTGGACCTACAGTAAGTGCGCTGCCATTTCTCACGGAAAGACTTGAAGGAGAAGAGCGATACGAGCAGCTCCCGCAGAGCAAGGTGCGATTCCCCGTCCGCTCGCAGCACAGACCCCCAAAGCCCACTGGAATCGCTCCGCCTGCCCCAGCGGCCCCACATGCTGACAGAAAAGCGGATCAGCCAGGTGAATAGAGATGCGAGGAAAAGCGCGATGAGGAGCGGCGAAATCCCGGCGTGCAGCTCCATGGTGGTTGCGAGCGAGAAAGTCGCGACATCGTTACACGCAGCCAGGCCCCCATCAGTAGAGGGGAACCCACCGCACAACCACAGCTCCCGGTACGCGCGGGTGACATCACGCTGGCTCAATAGCCGCTGGGCAGGAGAGTCCACAAGAGCTCGCGACCGTGGATCGGGTAGGCTTGGCTCTACTGCACATGCTCTAAACACGACAGGTGTGTATGGAATACCGTTTGGGTCAAAAATATTTCCGCGTTACGACTCAAACGACATTCGAATGCAGTACAGTACTTCAATGCCATAAAAATTACACAGAAAAATCTCAACATTCAGTGGTTAACTGTGGAGGGGACGCTGGCGCACGCATGTTGCTGCCACTCTTCTCTGTTATCAACACTTTTCGTTTCAGCTCCATAGCACCCAGACTTTGGAATGACATCCCAAAATTAATTACATCAGCCGACTCCATGAATTCTTTTAAAAAACAACTTAAAACTCATCAATTTAGGAAGGCTTTTAACTTAACATTTTGCCCTTTCTTTCAGTTTACCACTCTGTCCAGGTGTTCAGGATAATTTGTGTGTCTGTTATATCACAAATTAGGTTATTTGTTAGGTTTTTCCTTTAGTATTAAATTTAGTATTTTACTCTGGTTTATTGTCCTTTACAGTATTCTGTTTAATGCTTTGTTATCTGTTTCATTGTTCTATTCAAGAAAACATTTGTATCCAATGTTACATATACCCTGCTGTTTCTTCTAAGACTCTGTGAAGCGTCTTGAGCATGGGAAAGGCGCCATATAAATAAAATGCATTATTAAGAAACTGTAACTATCTTGTATTTTTCCCTAACAGGACTACCTGATAAAGACATAACAGGATAAAGATTTGTGGTGCCAGAAGGTAACCCCAATTTAATGTACAAGTTAGAGTTCTTTTTTTAGAAAAAAGAAAAGATACACCAGTATTGATGTCTTGTTGAAAAACAGAGCTCTTCAGGGAACCAGTCTGCACGAAGGTTGGGTCCACAGGTATGAAAACTTCCTGTAACCACTGTTTTTATATGGTGGAACAGCAGTGAAAAGAGCAGGGGTGGTTGATAATCCCAGCAAAAATTACATCAGTGGTCATCTGAATTGTCCTACTCCATTGTGGAGAGAGAGGTTAGGAGCACACACTGATATAGCTCATTGCCACACCCACCACATGACAAACCAACTCAGGATCCCAGATTAGGACCCGAAGTCAGCCATGCGATGGGTGACACCTCAGCACCACACTAGCTCAGATGGAATGGAACAGTGTGAGGTTTTTTTATGGTGGCTGGAGTGCCAATTCTACCACCAACCCCCAAGTTTTTCCCTGTAGGTTGGAGGGCCTACATGCAGGGCTAGATGCAGATTAACGTCACACCCAGGACAGAGCAATTGCAGGTTAAGGGCCCAACGGAGTAGATTCACTTTTGGCGTTTACAGGATTTGAACCGGCAACCTTCTGATGACCAGTGCAGCTCCCTAGTCTAAGAGCCACCACTCCACCCAACTCTGCCCTCCCTTGTAGGGCAAATGGAAATTGGGTTAGTGGAAGTGTCACAGTCAAGTCTTTCCTAATATTTGATAAGCCCATTCCCATCATATACATCCTAATCTCACATGCTTGACAGTTGTCTGCAGCTAATTTGAATCTGAGCACATTTCACTAGTCTTAGTTTAATTAGACTGGTTGTCTGTATCGTTAAGAACTGATTTTAAAATGCTTGGAATTACATATAAGGCTCCTAAAAATCTTAAACTTTCTTATTATTGTGGACTGTATGCCCCCCTTGCACTTCTAACTGTAATTTTAAATCCTTTAACACTGGTTTGTTTATTATTCCAAGAGCAAAGAATAAGAGAACTGAGAAGGTGATCTTTACACCAAAAATCCAGAAGGCTTTACTAATAGACATGTGCTGGGCTAACACCGTGGAACATTTAAAAAAACATCCCACAACCCACTTCTTCAATTTGGCCTTTTCATACTGTAATTTCTTTTTTAGACTGCCTGTAATAGACATTGCAATATTATACACTTAAGCGATTTGCTCTGGTCTCTAACCACTGCTGTTCTTGGTTTTCTTTTTCTAGTTTCTGTGGTGGCTTCCTGCACTCTGTGGTCAATTTTTGGTTTTGGGAGGAATGTGGATACTCCAGCTGCTGATGAGACCTTCTACGTCAAATCTACTAAGACAGTGCATTCTAACAATAATGAATAACTTTATCACATTTATGTATTGTAGAGGTCCCCCCTGTGTGGAGTTTGCATGTTCTCCCCCGTGTCTGCGTGGGTTTCCTCCCACAGTCCAAAGACATGCAGGTTAGGTGGATTGGCGATCCTAAATTGTCCCTAGTGTATGCTTGGTGTGTGGGTGTGTATGTGTGTGCCCTGCGGTGGGCTGGCGCCCTGCCCAGGGTTTGTTTCCTGCCTTGCGCCCTGTGTTGGCTGGGATTGGCTTCAGCAGACCCCCGTGACCCTGTAGTTAGGATATAGTGAGTTGGGTAATGGATGGATGTATTGTAGAATCCCCAGAGTGTGGTGGTCTTTTGGCAATGGAACTCCTTCAGGTTTTTTTTCTTCCAGAATCTCATCATTTTTCTGTTTTCCTCTTCTGTCTGTCCATCTGACTATAGCTCATAACTATTAGAGACTTAAAATGTGTTGTTTTGTTAATAATTACTTACAATAGGCTTACCTTTTTGTTATTGTAATTCTTTCTCTGATAATACTTTAGGCGCTGCAAAAATGCATCTGTCGTATCACTCATTTGCAAATATGTAACTAGGTATTAACAAAGACTTCGTTGGATCTTCATAACACTTACAAGTCATGAGTAAAGTGTTTATTCATCTCTGCAATGTGACCAACTAACAAAATGCCCCTTTGGGGTGGTCTGGGGTGCCTTAACTGAGACACACTTCTCATGATATTCCATATTTAGCATAAGACCCGTGAATCTTTCATATTAATAAGTAATCTTACCATCATGTCAATATGCCACACTGCACAGAGGTGAATACCCCATCTACTGATAAATCATGAAGACCTAAAGAAACCTTGGTTAAGGTCTTGTTACGTAAGAGTAAATGAGTAATAGATACATTTTTGCAGTACCCTAACTAAAGTGTTTCCCATTCTTTAACTTGGTGCAAAGCAGTATGAGCTACACTTTGTGTGTGAAAATGTGCTATATAAAAAAATGTTGACAATTTGATTTTGTAACTGGTTTACCTTCCACCTCTCAAACACACGAACTGTTTATTTTCATTATTGAATTAATGCATTTCCAAATTCAACTTGCAAACTTTCTTTTCTTTTTATTTCATATTTTCATTTCTACTTTCCCTACAGTGTGCACTGCTTACAGGAAATAATCCTCTTGTAGAAAGAGGCAGACTGCACAATGGACAACAGATTAGGGAAATCCCTGTTTTTTCCAGAATTTCTGCTTGCAGTCAGCAGGACCGGGTGTCAAGAGAGTATAAATTCAAAGAGGGCCAGCTAATGGGCATAGCATGCAGCATTAATCTCAAGAAATCAGAATTATCCTCAAAGACGCAGGACTCTTTAAATACAATGATCTGTATAGCATTTGTTTTCCTTGCTTTTCTCCTGCATCCTGCCATTGAAGGTGAGTATTTGAATCAGAATGTCTGATCTTTTCTTTGTGTCATTTCTGATGATCTCTGTGATGTTGTGGTCTTGACTTTCATCTCTCGGTTCTTTCAGGATCCCCACTTCCAAGCAAGGGTCGCTGCATCTGCATAGGAAGCGGGGCTAACTTTATTTCTCCAGCGCACATCAAGACGATGGAAATATTTCCATCCTCTGCAATCTGCCCACAGCTCGAGATAATGTGAGTATTTGAATTTACTTGTCTATTGCAAATTGATAAAGCTGAATCTAAATGGTGACATGAATAGTGTAATTTCTGTTTTTTTCAGTCCCAAGCTTAATGGTTTCTGTCATCCAACTAAGCAGATAGAATCGCCTTTCTGAAAATGTGTTTTAAGCCAACAGCTAATCTTTTCTTTTTTTAATTTTCAGTGTTACTCTGAAAGATAAAACAAAGAAATGCTTGAATCCCAAATCCAAATTTACCCTGAAGTTCATGAAAAATGCAAAGAAATCAAGGTAATTAAAAAAAGAAGGCAGTGATTCTGCACACCAAAGTCATCTGCTTATCTCTTTCATTCAGCACTAGGTTACAGTAACTAGTGTCAGTCTACTTCTTAACAAAACAGTTTCTTATTGTGTTAATTATGTAGCACCAGAAAATCCAGATTTCTGTTTGTTTACTTTATTATTTAAATGTATTATGTTATGTTATATATTGTATGTATGTTTTAAATTATGTAAGATTATACTCCTATAATGGACTAGATAGTTGTTAAGTCATTTGCTTTTAAACATCAGGATTCAAAATTGAAAAATAATCAGGCATTTGTCTTTTTATTGTGTGATTTAATATCATCCTTATTATAAAATAAGTTATTTCTTTTGAACTGCCTGGTGCCCGACCCAGAGTTGGTTCTTATCTTCTGACCATGATAGGGTTTGACTCCTCATGACCCAATATCAAAGTAAGCTTGTTGTAAGCACATGAATAGATGGGCCTGGGAAATGTGTTGGCAGGATCTGTGCTTATAATCATTTTATGTTGTTTTCCAGACGCTCACAATCCCGTCTCTGAAGACATAACAAAGTTAATCCTAAGGGTAAAAGGGCCTTCACGTTCTTCAGATTTTATTTGGACTCCATCTCATTCTGCTTTGCCCTGCCTTCAGTGTCTGCCAGGTCTGGTGGCTTAAAAACGTGATATAAAAGCAATGTGATCATGAACTTGTAAATGGATTTCAGATGCCTAATTTCTCCTGTATGGACCAACCTGGAGAAAGCTGCATGAATAATAAAAGAAAATGTCAATATATTATTTTTATTATAATGAAAGCTGTACAGTTGAAAAGGATGTTAAAGGAGTCAATTTCTATAAGCTCTGGTACTCTTGTAAATAATATTTATTTTTCCAGTGCTCATGTATAAGTGTAATATTGTTCAATGTGCTGCTCTGATAAAGATAATATGTTCTTGTAAATTGTTATATTTTGTCAAATGCTATAATTAACAGATATTCATTGCACAAGTGCTGCAGTAATATGGATGAAATTCCATACTTTTATATAAATAAAAATAGACTTTTTTTAGAAACATCTGGGAGTGTGTTTAATATGCAAAGGCTGACAAAAAGGATTGAGTAAAAGAATGCAAAAGTGATTGATGAACTTTACAAGGTCCAGTAACACACTGACTTTGTGCTGTCCTGATAACAGCTGCTCTTGGTAGCCTCGTTCATAACCTTTCCCACCCTCACGGACCTGGAATAAGTCATAAACAATAGACAGCTAGGGAGCTGCTGTTGTTGGTCGGTGCTGTCGAGTCAGTTCTGACTCATAGCCACCCTGTGTACAACAAAGCGAAACATTGTCCAACCCTTAGCCATTCTCACCATTTCTTCCACGTTTGAACCCATTATTCCAGCCACTGTGTCAATCCGCCAGGGACAGGGCCTTCCTCTCTTCCACTTTCCTTTTCCTTTACTGAGCATGATGTCCTTTTCCATCAAAAGTCCAGCACACTGTTCATTACCTTAAAAGACAGTCTTACAGCAAACAAATCCAATCTAAAAGCAAAAGCCATTAACAGAAGCAAAATAAATTAAGAAAAAAAAACAAAGAAAACAGCAATAGTTACAACCTCCTCCACAAACTGAATGATCTTCTACTCTTGAGCCTTCAATCTCCAGAGGGAGGGCTGAGGAGTGGTGACATAAGGGTGGCTCCGCCTCCAGGGGTTACATCCACAAAGAACAAGGAACATGGAAAACCTAAAGAGGTGGTAGACAATTAACAATTATAAACAAATTTGACAGAAATAATATACAAATCTGAAAATGAAATAATTCAATACTGACAACAACCTTTAAATACTGTCACACATGTGCACTTAGGAGGTAGCCAACAAGCCCTAAGGTGATTGATCCACCACGAGATGAAGGGTTGATTTCGAGTACTAACGTCTCCCTCTCTCTCTCTCTCTCTCACCATACCCAACGAAAACAAATAATAATTCTACTCACTTACCTCCATCATTTCCAAGTTCTCAAAATGGCCAGTCTACATCATTTCTGCTTCCGGCTCCTTCATGATGACATCACTTCCGGCTCATTCATGATGACATCACTGCCGGCCTAAAGTTTTGATGTTATCTTCTGCCAAATCACATCCTGTCGCCATTTTCTGCATAAATATCTCCATCTCAGTACTGTATGTTGTCAAATGCTTTGGTTTTTGATCCGTTTTTTTCACTCAACTTTTATCAAGTCTGATGGACATTATACAGGGCAATTTCCCCAATTCTTTTTGACGTGTCTGAGTCAAATTTTCTTATTACAATACACAATTACTGACTATAACATAACACTAGTTATATTATTCTTTTGTTTTCAGGTGGTTTTAGCATTGTTAAATTGCTAAAAACAGCATAGTATTTCACATCATATGACATAACTAGTGTGACATTTTAAAAAGCCGGCACCGCTTGTAACTAGTCATCCAAGTTTTAGATCCGTGATACAAATACCTTTTGTTAGTTTTCTCAGTTTACTTGTTACAGCTTTTTTGTCCTCTGATCAGAATTTTCATTTTGTGTTTCTTGGCTCTAATTATGTTTTCCCTTTTTTGACTTTTGACTTGCCATTTTGTTCTCCAAACATAATTCTGACTATACATCCTTAGGTTTGTTATTAAATTATTCTCTTCCTGGTGCAGCATAACTGAGCCCAAATCCTTGACACCACTGCAAAGCTAAGGCAAAAGTCCCAGGTTCAAATCACCCTTTTTAATAAAGACAAAATAACATTGTCACAAGCTTCTCACACAATACAATTTACTTCTCCCTTTTTTTCCATCATCACTCCTCCCCAATGAGTTTAGTCTCTCCTCCATAACCAACTCCAACTCCCGGGTGACCGGGAGGGCTCCCTTCTAAACCCAGCCTGGTAATAGTAACAGTACTGAGCCATATACTGCATTCTATTTACCTTGGAAATGTTGGGAATGACGACACACCTGAGTTCACCACGTTCCAGTATAACATTTGGAATGCCAATATCGATGTGTCCAGGAAACCTTTGTTGTGCTTGTTCCAACTAAGAATTCAGAAAATCTGACTTCCAATTTCAAATGGAACGCGGCATTTTCTAATATATAAAGCAGAGTCTATGTATGTTTGTTTGTCCACCATACAAATCTGCACCAAGTGTGCGATCGCCACCAAACTGGGCATGGGGCTGCTTTGTGACCAGGAGGAGGTCATGGGGTATGTTTGGTTGGGAAAAATGTCCTTGGTCAAGCGCAGGACACCTTTTGACCGACACAACGTTCACAAAATGTCCCCATACTTATCATCGACAAGATGGCCGCACGTTGCAACAGACATTAACGGCGGCGCTTTCTAGCGGCACATTTGGTCTCTGTGCATCCCTCTTTACCAATGTTTCTTTAAATTACCAAGACATTGCGGAAGTGTCCAAGTATGAGAAAGCCGACTGCTTTCATCGCATGAAGGGGAACTGCCGTATGGATGTAAAACGTGAACGACCCAGTGCGTGAGACTGGCTTTCCGTATTTGTGGTGCTATTTGCTCGCTTTCCGACTCACAGTAAGATTTCAGTCTTGGTCTTTCTGACTGACTGGTGCTATTTGTTTGCTTTCCAATGTATTGTAAATAACGTACATTCATCTCACTCTGGTGCTTATTCCGTACGTAATACCATGTGACACATTATAATTGTCCTGCTTTTCACTAATATACCCATGCCACCAAAAAAAAGACATAGCATTAGAAAATCCACTTCCGATGCCACAAAAAAGTCTATTTCAAGGCCGTCTCAAACATTGCGCAAGACGTCAAGATGTTTTCATACCAAGAATTCTGCTGATTCCGAATGGTTTATTTACCCTTTGATTTCAAACGTCTACAATTTCCTGTTCAAAAAGTTTTATTTCAAGGCCATCTCAAACCTTGCACAAGACATCAACATGTTTTCATACCAAGAATTACGCTGATTCCGAATGATTTACCCTTTGATTTCAAAAGGCTACAATTTCCTATTCATTTGGATTTTGCTATGTGAATTACAAAGACTGAAGGGGAATCACTCCAATTTAAAGGCATCAATTTGGAAAATCCATGCCTTTCACACGGACAACTCTACATAACATGTCCTACAGTGGGCAAATTTGTATATTTTTGGAACCCCAAGACAACACAAAAAATATACCGTATCCAAAGCCTCTAAAATGACCACTTATATTACCTATTACAATAAAATGTTGATCAGAAAAATGTTAGTTCGATTTCTATGTTCTGTTTCTTTCCTTTGGGAAATTCACCAGTTATATTAATATCTAAGAAAGACTTCCTGGTTGAGTTGAACTGCCCTTTCCAACAGCTCCACTTTAAGGCACCCATAGAACCCAACAGGGCAGCTCTATTGAACTGCAATTTTCATGCTGCCCTGAGGGAGTCCAACTAGGGCATGCCAAGAGTGATGCTGCCACTCCGTGTACTGGGTAATGACATGTAGATGGTCTCCCACAGCCCCTTGGTTCTTTTTGCCTTCCAGTCAGGAAACTGAACACCAACCATCCCAGACAGGGTACTCCACCATTATTATATAGTCTTTCAATTATACTGGTCTTCTGGCTGGTTAAGTCATATCTGTTCACCCATGCTGGAAAGCCAGTCCGTCTGTTCCCCCACCATGCTGGAATCCTATACTAGCCTTCTGGCTGTGACAGGAAATGCTCTGCCTCGGAAAGCATCTGCATTTTATATTTTACAAAGGAAAGACCACTTTTTCCAGTGTAAGAAGACAAGATTCTCAAGGTTCTTTTTCAAGGTTTTTTTTTGGTTATTTGGATGCTTTCTGTCTCTTGATTAGGAGCTTGTATTGACCTTTTGAATTTATAGGAATGCCAGCCTTTGTAAACAAACTCTCTTTAATCCTGATGTCTCTCTTTTACTCTTTTTTCTCTTCAAAGATATCTCTGCCTCCTTTTATAAAAATATCAACTATTTTCATCTTTTGACATGTGTATGGAGTGGTCAGATTGGTCACAATACCATCTCTCCATCATTCCGTTTTCTAAACCTGATGTTTCCAGCACAGGTTCCCTGGGAGGTGCAAGGGAGGATCTACCCCTGGATAAGATGTTACATATCTTACACAATATCTTATGTATTGAAGCCAGGACCAATTTTTGTAAAATTGTTTGTTCAGCTCTGTATTCAAACCAAGCATGAATTAAACAATTTTGCATAATGCTAACCAAATGTTCTCTGAAGAGTAAGAAGGATAAATGCTGAGGCAGGTAGACCACCCAATTTGTTTGAAAGAGTTGGCCGTCTTTTTATACAACATCCAAGCCAGACACATTTAAAAAGCCACAGACAAAGAATAGATGTTATTTTCAAAATATACTGTAAATCCCATTGTTTTCTTAATAACTCAAGTTGGGCTAAGCCCTTTATTGGAGGACAAACATGTGCAGCATACAACAGAAAAATGAAATGCCAGACAGATCCATTCCTATACCCATTATCTTCATATTGCAAGCAGGGAAAGATTCAAAGTGAATAGTATTGGCAAGCTTGTTGGGAGGAACAACCTGTTCTTGTCAAAATTATTCTACTCAAATGTCACTTTGTGAAAATGTAAAAATTAAAACTTTATTTGTATATGCTCATAAAAATAGGTATGAGGGTAACCTGCACTGTGTCTTCCCATCAGCCCCAAACTCCTACTTGCTCCAGAAGTTCTCTTCCTGAACCTTTTGGAGAGCTTCTGCTTCTTTTTCCAGTCTAGACCCCACTTCAGAGCTCTTCACTGTTGTCCCAGTATTGTCTTGGCCAAGATGCACTAAAACAACAAGTAAAATATAACCAATGTAAAAGAAGGGTTTTCAACTAAAATAACCAAAGACATGAAATCACAGGAAGACTGGTAAAAAAATAAACACAAGTTGCGTAAAATTGAAACTAATTATTATTCAAATGCCTGAATGACACAACTAAAATGCTTAGTAGGCTATTTGTTAGAAGCCTGAGGCAACACATTGAAACTCTGTGAAGTGACACATTAGTTTTGATTACTGAGTCAACAAACGCCCAAGGGCGTAAAACCCTGAGACTGTAATTCTAAGAGCTAATGTGCTTCAGAACTAAATCATATCTCTAGAGACAATAACTAGCTTCTCATTTGCTTGATATTGACATTGTTATTTTCAGATTTAGTTTATTTACTTGTCCTCTGATTTCAGGCTCAGAGGGTGGAGTGTAGTTGGCAGGTAACATAAAGAACAAAGTGAAGTCAAGATTGGCTTCCACCTCAATATGTCCAAAATCCCTCCTACACTCTTAAAAATAATGATTCCTAAATGGCAGTTTCCTATTTTAAGTGGTTCCTCATAGACCCACTACTTGACAAAGAACAATCCTTTCTCAAAAATATTCTTTGTACAAATGAAATCTAAAAGAAACCAATCTAAATTATTAAAAAAAATAATATCATGTCATTACCATAGAAAGATGCTACAAATAAATGAATAATGTTTTTCTGATGAAGATAACCATCAAGTTCTTGCAGACAATAATAGCTGCAGGGAGCTTTGTATTACAAAGAAAATGAGGACGCCTGTCACCTTAATATTGTGTAGTTAAATTGTAAATATTCAGTGTTAGCATGGAGAAATAAAAACTACATAAATACATATACTAAATGAAAGTTAAACACTGCATCCAGGTTACAAATTAAAGAAAAAAGCACAAAATAAATAGAAAAGTCAAGATTAAAGACATAAAATGGCACTTATGCATATATAAATAAAACTAGCTGGTGCCTTGCTTGCAAAGTATGCAGTGGGAAGTCGCTTGACTATTGATTTACTATTTTACTGTTTTTTTCATCCGCCCTTAAGCAGATGAATGAGGAGAGTTTCAAGGCCGCTCAGCATTTGCATGCACCAGGCTATGAATAACCCCAAAAATGTTCACTTTGTTCACAAAATGCAGTGGTGTTATGGTCAAAGAGGGGACAGTTCGAGGACAGAGTGAAGAAGGATCTTTTCAAATAACTTTGTTTTATACAGTTATTTCACTAAACAGATTATTTCATACCACTCAAGAATGCAGATGTATTTTGTTTTTTCTGAGATTAATGGCATTAATTAAATACAAAGGGCCGAAACATGCCAGCCATGCCCAATGACGAGATCATGACTGCAGTGAAAGTACCTGTGAGACACACTTTACTGTAAATGCTAGCAAAGGCTCAGTTGGGTAACATCTTATATAAACATTACATAATCAAAATACATGGCTAATCTAATAGCTTTTTTATTTTATTTTTTATACAGAAAAGAAATGGCAACATTTATTTAATGTATCAAGGCCACACAATACTAAACGCTACAGTTCCTTTCTAAGTAGGCAAGGAAAAAAGGTTCCAGCAATGCTGTTAGCTGTGAACTCGACAGTCCAGAGACGTTTTGTCAGAAGGGGTCAGAAGGAGACTCAGCTGTAGAATGGCCATGGTGGCTAGTTGGCCGAGGTCTCCAACTCTCTCACTGTGTCTGGCTTGTTTGACTCCTTTTCTACAATCTGTCAGTGGTTCTGCAATTAGCTGATGGGCAGATACTGTTGTTTTTCATGTATGTTAATTAGTTTCTATTTTTATGTATTGTAATAAATTGTAATAAATCTTTACCTTGTGATAGTTCTGTATTTAGTGAGATTTATAATCCGTTCTTGCATTTTGCCTTGAGAGCTGTCGTGGTGCTCTGTGCCTGCACTTGGTGAGGAGCGCTGGGCAAGAACAAAGTAGTTTGTACTGTGGAATTATATATCTCAGGTGGCCATGATAGATTAACCATCTAGCTCTGTAAAGAGGATGACTTGTGTTCTGTTCTGTGTGTTTTACTTACCCAAGTTTTGGACACTCATAACACACCCAACCTGCCTGGAAGGGGGTCTCTCTCTCTCTCTCTGAATTGCCTTTTCTAAGATTTCTTCCATTTTTTTACCCTAGAGTTTTTTTTGTGCAGTGGGTTCTTGTCTTCTAAGGGAGTCAAGGCTGGGGGGCTCTCAAAAAACAGAACCTATTAAATCCCATTAAGGCATTTCTTGTGTGAGTTTTAGGACTATAAAAGAAAAAAAAAATGTTTTCGTTGCTGTCTTCATGGAAGAGTTGCTGCCAAAAAGTCAGGTGGAAACAAGGCCAAGAGACTCAGCTATGTGCAAAAATACAAGCACGTGTGTTTTGAACAACAATGCTCTGAACAGATGGGTGAACATTTGAAAGTTTTTGCTCAAATTGGAGATAGTTTGCTGGTAGAACAGCTGGATAGCATTATACGTAGATGTTATCTACCTGTCTTGGGCTGCATTTCTGCAATAGGAGTTCTGTGAGGAGTAATGGAATCCTCAAGACTGAGAAGGACAAGCAGATTCTCATCCATCACACAGTATAATCTGGGAGATGTCTGACAATGACACCAAACACATAGTCAAAGTCATAAAGAACTATTCTCAGCAAAAAGAAGACAAAAGGAGTTCTGCAAGAGATAGTATGGCCTCCACAGGCCCCTGATCTCAGCATCATCGAGGCTGCATGTGCATGTGATTACTAGTTGAGACAGCAAGTCTGCAAGTCTGCAAAAGAAACAGGGCGACTTCATCAAAATGCCTGAAACAAGCAACCGGCTGATTTACCTATGAACCTACATGACAGTGGACATAAATAAATAAATAAAATAAATTCTTTGCATTTAAATAGCACATTTCTCACTACTCAAAGCACTCAGCAATTACAGGTTCAGGGCCTTGCTCAAGGGCCCAACAGAGCAGAGTTCCTATTGGCATTTACGGGATTCGAACCGGCAATCTTCCAATTGCCAGTGCAGATCCCTAGGAATGGGCAAACGGTGATAATAACAAATATTAATTAGCTTTATATTTTTACTGTTTACTGCTCTTTAATATTTTTTTTTACATTTAGATTTTTTTTTCATTTAATTATTCTTAAAAAACATCTTCACTTAACAGATTTTTCACATGTGCTTAAGACCTTTGCATAGTGCCATATATATATTCCTTTGACTTCTTCACTTCACATGATGCAGGTTTGTCATCCTTCCATTACATCAGCATTGACTACAGCAATTTGGGAAACATTTTGTGGATACATCATATTTTATATTTAAGAAATATCTTTTGGTACTTTCATTTTCCCCTGTAAATAAACACTCTTCCTTAAGTCTGAACAGTTTCTCAGAAATCAACAGTTTAGATGCAAGAGGCACTTTTACCTCCAGATGACACAGTGGAAGGGAATTCCCCGGTTTTCTGTTGTGCTGTTTCTGACCAGACTGTCTAAAAACTGAAAGGACACTGAAACAGTACAATTGGTAAAGCCCTCTATCCGAAGCAAAATGACAGATGTTTTCTCAGTTCATTTTTGATGGGGAAGTGGTCTTCTTCCTAAACTGGGTGTAATCAAGAAAAACATTAGACCAGGTTACAAAAACAAAACTGTCTTACGCAAAGACGAAACGTCAAAGGAAGGCTGCAAATAGCTGCTCACCCAAGTAACCTACTATTACGTCAACCATTTACATTGTTATCTAAGACCTATCAGCGTGAGAATTCATAGGAAAAAAAATTTATTCTTTTGTTACTTCATATGGATGCTATAATCAGATCCTAAGCAGTGTCAATAAATATGATGGTGCACCCAGAGATATATTTTTCTGTGCAGCACATACAATATTGCCTGGATTGAAGTTCCTCCATTGAAGTAGTGGGAGGTTTACATTGAATCTTAAAATTTGCAGGTATGCTAATGTTATCATTCTGTTTCAATATTCCATCCATTACCATTACGTGCTTTCCCTAATTGGCATCATGATAATCCTCTTCCATTTTTTTCAAATTTCCCTTGCATTCCATTTGTTTAACAGAATATGTGCACAAATCTGTGTAACCAAATGTCTAACTTATCAGAACAGTACATAGTAGAGAGGTTTCACAAGGTCATCTACACTAATAAAAAGGATTGAAAACAACTGCATAGGACACCGTTCAAGCAGAGCACACTCATGCTCAAATTTAGAGGCACTGATTAAATTATTTTTATTTAATGAGCTCCTCAAATGAGCTTGATGGACTGAATGGCCTCCTCTCATTTGTCATATTTCTTATGTTCTCATGTTTTATGTTGTAACACACCTGTAAAGAGTGTGTGGGGTCGGTCTGGAGAGTACAACACAGAAAAAGGGAGAACGTGCAAATTCCACTCAGAAATTAATTGTGTCTGGATTTAAACCTAAATCCTTGGAGATGGACAGCATTAATACTTAATTAATTAATATGACTATACTTCCTTAGAAGGCTGGTGTCCCTCAACATCTGCAATAAGGTGCTGCAGATGTTCTTTCAGACAGTTGTGCCGAGCGCCCTCTTCTACGCGGTGGTGTGCTGGGGAGGCAGCATAAAGAAGAGGGACGCCTCACGCCTGGACAAACTGGTGAGGAAGGCAAGCTCTATTGTAGGCATGGAGCTGGACAGTTTGACATCTGTGGCAGAGCGACGGGTGCTGAGCAGGTTCCTGTCAATCATGGAGAATCCACTGCATCCACTGAACAGTATCATCTCCAGACAGAGGAGCAACTTCAGCGACAGACTGCTGTCACTTTCCTGCTCCACTGACAGACTGAGGAGATCGTTCCTCCCCCACACTACGCGACTCTTCAATTCCACCCGGGGGGTCAACGTTAACATTATTCAAACTTATTGTTTGTCTGTATACCTGCATTGTTATCACTCTTTAATTTAATATTTTCTTTATCAGTATGCTGCTGCTGGAGTATGCGAATTTCCCCTTGGGATTAATAAAGTATCTATCTATCTATCTATCTATCTATCTATCTATCTATCTATCTATCTATCTATCTATCTATCTATCTATCTATCTATCTATCTATCTATCTATCTATCTATCTATCTATCTATCTATCTATCTATCTAATAACACAACTGTGGGAGGTTTTACACCACTCATGTAAAATCTGAAATGTTTTGGTTTGCTGACAGAATTAGATATAATCATACTATCTGCAGTTAAACCTCAGACTTATCAGAATCCTGCATACTGATAAAACAATATTTTTATACAGAATGTTTGTAGTGGAGCTACTCAAAACACCTTTTGGAAAATACACACAATATTTTGAATATACAGAAATACACACATACCTGCGTGCTCAGAGGTGACAGCTCCAGGAGGCTGTGGTTCACATCCTGGTCATGGTCACTATCTCTGTGGAAATTACATGGCCTCCTTGCATGTGTGTGTTTCTTTTGGCTCTCTGGTTTTCATCCTATATCTCAAATCATTGAGTCCACTTATGGGAGTGTGGGACTGTGTTTTGAATGGTCTGAAGGCGAATTAAACCAGATTTGCTTAGACAGATAAAAAGAGAGATACAAAAATCAATGCCCGATGAGATAAAAGCATGAATAAGCATTTCCATCTCAGCTTTAGAAACAACAGCTCTTAACTTGAATAAAATTCTCAAGTGAAAAAAGCAGGAGTGACTAAGGGACCTCACATGGGCATCAAAGTTCAGGGACTGTTCGAAAACAACACCTATGTTGTGTAGAAAGATCTGAGAGAAGCTAGAAAGTGACGAAAGCTTTTGACTAACTGCCGTGCACAGGTCAGGAGAGGCAAAAATTACAAGCTGTGTTTTATGAGAGTTTAGCTTTAAGTTGTTGGTTAAAAGCCAGTCTCCATCAGACAATCAACAAGAAAAGCAAACTTGTATAGTTGTTGCCCAGTAAAAGAACAACAGAGCTGAAAGTCATCAACATTAAAATGATAAGAAATATCCTTAAAAGAACTAATAATATGAACTAATGGTAGCACATACAATATAATGAAAAAAGGGTAGGCCCAAAAACAGAACCCTGAGGCACCTCACAAAACAGCAAAGCACTGACTGACGTGAACTCGCCCACACAAACTGAAAACTCCAGTCAGTTAAATAGGATGAAAACCAGTCTAAAGCTGAGCCAGTGATACCTGCAGAGTGGGATATACAGTCATCCTATCCAGGGGTGGTCCTGACTAGACTCAGGTTGTTTGCATTCCTAAATTAAAATAGGCATGCTCAGACAATGGATTGATGGCAGGAAACAGTGAAGAAACAAGAAAGTGAATGTTCTGAAGGATTCACTGGTAGTATGTGATACTTTATCAGTGTAGTGTATTTGATGAATGAAAGCTATATTTACAACAAAAAATAAGACAAAGAGGACAGCATTGTATACACCATACACATTCCTGTTTATCATGGCATTGGAGAGTGGCAACAGGTTGACTGTTGATTAGACCAGTCAGACTTTCATTGTAATTTGTACTTGTGCTAAAACTACAATTATTTCTAACAGTGCTGCTGTTACTGCATTATTACTTACAGTCCAAGGGACTCTCACAATAAAGCATTAAGGCTAACATATCATGTCATACTATTAATAGCAATAATAATACATTTTGTTTATAATGTACTTTTGTTAACCCAAAGAGCTACGAGACATAACAAAAAAGTAGAATTAAAGGTATAAACTAAGCAGCAAATGGCAAAATGAAAACAATATGTAGCATACAGTCAAATATACAAAGAAAGCAGGATAATAAAACAGAATTAAACATACAGCATAAGAAGTAAAGGCAAAAAAAAAAAAAAAATTTGTTAAAAAATCTTAAAAGTTACATAGCATAAATGTACTGTATTTTCAGTAGTTTCTTAAAGCAGTCAAGAGTTAGGGAGTTTCTGACACCTCCAGGCAGGGCATTCCATAGGTAAGAAGCATAACAAGAAAAAGCTCTCTCCTCTGTGGATCTAAGTGAAAGAGCCAGAAGCAGACATGATACTGTTGATATTGATGACACATTTCTAGAAAAACCTGCAATCACGTGAATTGCCAAAAGAGGCCAAACTTACCTGAACCTTATCCCAAAAAAAAAAGGATAACTGATTGATTATTTGATTTATTAACAAAATATGAATTACATGCCAAATAAATGGGCAGGCTCAAAAGAGGAAAAATTAAATAAAAACGTAATTAACAACAGAATGACATGCAAAGTTACGTACCATTCAAAGAAGCTAACAACTAACAAATAAGGGAAGTAAAAGTGGAAAAACAAGATGTATAACTAAAAATAGACCCAAAACTCAGAATACTAAAAAACAAGACAACATGAAATTCTACTAGCTGTCAAAGAGACCAGCTACTAAACGTAAAGCTACTACTAAGCCTAAAACTAAAGACAAAACTTACAAACAGATCTAAAAGGAATAGAGCAGAGAAAAATATATTAATGTGTGTTGCAATGTATGTATTTTTTTACTTATTTGTCTACTGTGTTTATTTCTTACAGGCAGGACTGAGCGGATTATTTCAATGGCAGCATACCTAAGAGATAAGCAATGATTTAAGGCTCCGTATTTCAATAATTAGGGAAAGGACGGGAAAAGAATGAACAAATAAAGGAATGACCTTGGGGGGCTATCCATAAACGTAAAGAAGCAGGGGGCGCTCCAAAAATCTCACGTACAAGTTCAGTGAAATTGCAACTTTATATCTAATCAACAGGCAATACGCAGCAGCTCTCTAACGCCATGATCAATGACGAACTAATCAGACTTGGAGCAAAACTTAAAAGAAGTGATGAGGCGGCCTTCTGCTGTTATGCACCTAAAATCTGGAATAGCCTGCCAGTAGGAATTCGCCAGGCTAATACAGTGGAGCACTTTAAAAAACTACTGAAAACACATTACTTTAACATTGCCTTCTCATAACTTCACTGTAATTTAATCCTGACACTCTGTATATCCAATTCATTATAATAACTATTCATTCAAAATTTGTACTAACCCCTACTCTCTCTTCTGTTTCCTTTTCCGGTGTCCTATTGGTGGTGGCTTGTGCCACCACCATCTACCCAAAGCACCATGATGTTCCAACAATGATGGATGGATTAAAAGCCAGAAGTCTGTATAACCATCAGCATCAAGTGACTCCGTGAGAACCCTAACTACAAAGAGGACTATTTCATTTATGTTAGGTAGAATGCCCAAAGGGGACTGGGCGGTCTCGTGGCCTGGAACCCCTACAGATTTTATTTTTTTTCTCCAGCCTTCTGGAGTTTTTTTTTTTGTTTTTTCTGTCCACCCTGGCCATCGGACCTTACTCCTTTTTATGTTAACTAAGGTTGTCTTATTTTAATTTCTTATTTGTCTTTTATTCTTCTTTTCTTCATTATGTAAAGCACTTTGAGCTACTTTTTGTATGAAAATGTGCTATATAAATAAATGTTGTTGTTGTTGTTGTTTTGAAACGGTTAGATAAATTGTCCCCTTCCAGTCGGCAGCTAAGATACTAAAATTAATAATACGGGACACTCTTAAAATCTCTCTCTGTATTACTATATATATATAAATTTATACATGCCCCCTACACCCCCAGATATAAAAGTAGAGACATGAGTTATAAACATAAAGCAAGGATTTTAATGTGTTATGAGGAAAACAAAAGTAAAATCATTTGAAAATGATTTAATACAAGCTAAAAAAATTCTGTAAAAGTGAAATCATTTGAAAATATTTATTTAATACAGACAGCAGAGAAATATTATTTAATACAGGCAGTTAGAAAAATAGTGGGCCGTGGCAAGTAGTAACAACACACTTTGTTGACCCTGTATGTTGCAATGCTGATACAGAACTGCACAGCAGCGCGGCTGGAGAGCAAAACGGTAAGAGTGTCGCTGTCCTCAGCCAACCATAGCAGCTGAACAAGTTGCAAACAGGCAGCAAACATTAGTTTCCTCGCTACATTTGGGTTATTTTCATCAAGAGAATCTGAGAAAAGAAGGTATACATAATTACTTATAAAATTACAACTAAGTACCGTAAGAAGGTAGTAAAAATATTTTTTATTACGAAATTTGAAAATGAACTAAATACAGGACATTTGGGTGTCCTTGAAAGGTCAGTATGGGACAGGAGACAAAATTAGCAAATATGGGACATGTCCCGTATATAAGGGACGTCTGGCAACCCTAACAAATAATAATAATTAATTGTATTTATATAGCGGCCGTCCCTTGCTAAAGTGCCAAGCAGGATAGCGACATCAACCGCTAACTATATAAACAGCCTTTTGACAGGACTTCAGATGTCTACTATTTAACGTGTGTTCATTTTTCTGAAAACAAAAAGCTAAAAGATAGTATTTTAAGGTCAGATTTGCAAACCGCTGAAAGACTTGTGAGTTAACGTGGGACGTTTCACTTGTCCGTGTTCATATCATCCTCACATCACAGTCACCTAATACTGTTTAAGTGTGTATCATTTACAATAAAAGCAGTGTGACCGTTTTGCGTGACTGTTAACTTTTGCCTGCTAAGGAAGCGCATTTTGAAATCTGAAGTAAATTAGCGCCCCCTAGTAGTCAATAAGCGTATCGTGGTTTATTGGGCAAGAGCAAAAGTAGGTTAATTTCGAGAGCACGGTGGCGCAGTAGTTGACACAAGTGCTTCACCTCGAATTTGGCACAATCACCCCAGTTTTCTTTCCAAAGTCTAAACACAGTATATGTTGATCTGTGAACTTAAACTGGCCTAGACTAAGTGAGTTTGTTCTGCAAACAACTGGCACCACTTGTAGAGCTGGTTCCTGCCTTGCATCTGATATAACCCAGGCCCCTGCATGAAAATAAGTTCATCAATAAAACTGATGGACGCTAAACCTACTGAAATACAGTAAAAGAGCTGAGAACGACATCCCAGGTCTGCACTCAAGTACCAGTAGTATTTTAGCACACAATAATATTATTTTACTTCTGCTGGCTAAATTTCTCATTTTCATAATTTCAGCTTGTGCTCATCGGCTCAGCATCACAGGTTCTTGCCAAGGTGGTTTTCCTGAAAAATTAGTAGCTCATAAGAGAACCAGGTGTCCAAGGTATGCTCCTCAGCTGCCTACTTTCTGTAATTTGACAGCGCAGCCTTATCTGTTTCTTCTCAGAATTGTGAACCCTCATCGCCTGGAGATTTCCAACTTCCTATCAGACTTTATAGTGTCTAGTTTTTCTCTGAGGAGGCATATTAGTTACTTTCATCAAAAGGAAAGAACCCTGCTGTCACCTACAATACAAGTCAGTATGCCTTGTAACCTCCTATCAGCCCTCATGGTCCCAATCTCTCTCTCTCTCTGGAAATGGTCAAGAATCAGTTCTTACATTCTAGGGTCCTTGGCCTGATTGTCTAATGGCCCAGAGTAACTCCTGATTTCTCACACTATCATGCCAAGTTTCTGTCTATTTGCCAGTGTGGATGCCATTCTTTCTTTTGTGTGGTTATTTCCCATGCAGCGTTGATGGTGCCCTTGCTTCAGGCAACATCCATCAAGGTCAGCACACTTTCATAGCTCTATAGCTCTCTTTAACCCATTAGCAGTGATCAACCTGTTAACAATTTTAACACAAAATTAGTAGTACTGCAGCATATACAGTATTATCTGGTATTTGTTTTCATCAACTTTTAGAACCCTCTATATAATATAAGGCTGTAGGATGCTCAAACCTACACTTCAATAAATGGGAGCAAAGCAGAAGAAAGCCCTGGATGGGATGCAAGTCAGCTGCAGATCATACTGTACACACACATACTCATTCATATGGGGTCATTTTAGTGTGACGGTTAAAGGAATTTAGATGAAAAAAAAAAATAAATCAGAAAAAAGTGAGCAATAAAAAAGTAGACAAGCAATGCAATCCTCAAGCATCCCAAGTTTGTAAACCTCACAGTCGGGAATTTTATTTAATACTTCCTGTCAGACACGTGTCAAAGGAGTGTTTTGAGGTTCTGTCCAGGTAACAAATGGGGGGGGGGACGATAAACTGATGACACAGTTGTTGACTTCCTTTCCTTCTGCCACACCGCAAACATGCAAATGTTTTGATGTACACTTTAAATTATGCAAACATCTTTCAGAAAAAAAATGTGGCATGGATTTTTTTTTATTTTTATTTTTGAGCCGAGTTCAGATGAATGTTTTAACATAACCATAGTGTCGTCAGTTGAAGCATGTGCAATAGCACCCTGGGAAAACTCAAACTACAAGGCAAACTCATTCACGTCATCAAGACAAAAAGGCCATAAAAAACCTATACAAATAAATCTAAAAAATCTAAAACTTTGAAAGCCCCGGAAAATGTCTGAAATTACTGGTGATCATGGTATCCATCAGTTTGAGTGCCAATCCCTGATTTCTGTTTTACTAAAAGTAGTGATTTTTCAAGGCTTTAAACCAATGAGAGGTGGCTTTTCCCATTTCACAACTGCAAAGTAAAATTTCTTGCACTTTTACAGTACAGTACTGTCTTTAAAAATGGTGTCTTTCTTGGTTCACTCAAACAATCTAATTGCCCTCTTCTTGGGCTAGTGGTTCAGTGTAGTGTGCCAGTGCTATGCACTTAATTTCTTTTTCTTTTAATGTTCTATGGATGCTTCATTCACCATGAGACCCTGGGTACTGCTGCAGTTTGGGCTGAGAACAAATATTTAGAGGGATACATTTCTGTGTTGCTTTCTTGATTTTTTCTGTATCACAGCTGGTGTCATCTTATCCACTTGACAGACTGATTTATTTTTATTTCTTTCAGTGGATTTTCTTTTTTGCAATTGCCCTATCCTGGCATATCAGACAGGACACGTACCAACATCTTTCAGCTTTGTAATGGTATATGCAAGGTCACAAAATAAATGGGTCTCCTCGTCAAACTTGCACATTATCCCTGGCTACATGTGTTCCCTTCTGCTTCAGATAACCTTGCATATAATTTTGATTTGCATCTTTAAACAAGCTCTAGTTTTATGGTTTGAATTCAAACATGGATTTTATTCATGCATCCATCGATTTTATGGATTAAATTCTTGCATTACAAGGTAACTGTAGACGATGTTTGTCCTGTTAGCACTGGTCATAAGCAGGAACCAACCATGGATGAAACATCAATCCAGTGCAGGGCAAAGTCACATAAAAAACCCACATTCAATTTATTTCATGCCACTTAAGAGCCACCAGTTAATACAATATACATATTTTAGGAGAAACCCTATGAAAACCTATACACAGACAATAACAAGGCTGAGAAACAAACAAAGCTTTCAGGCCATGCAGTTAATCAGTACATCTTCAGCTTGTTTAATGCATTGATAGGTTGATATGGTCATCACTGTCATGTGTAAGGAGCACACTGAAATTCTTAATTGCATCACATCAACACTCTCCTGTGCCATGATTAGTGAGTATAGCTAACTAACTTTGAAGCTTCTGTCTTCCTTACCTGGAAAATATCATAAAATAACATTAACATTGTTTTATTTTGTTAGTACTTAAAAATTGTTCTTGCTCAGTGGATTGGAAATACATTACATACATAGACCATTTTGCTTGAATTCAAAGTCATCAATATTTACAATATTATTTAATAACACAACTGAAAACCTTTCACAAAAAAGGTATTTTGTCCCATTAAAATATACTCAGATGGAAATATTATGCTGGAAGAGCTTTGTCAGTGCTCTTAATAAAGTATGGAGTTAATTCAAATATCAGTTTTCCTAACTTATTCATTTCTAATGTTATGGGGAGCCAGACCAAATTCTGGTAATATTAGGCACAAGGCCAGATTCAGCTGTGAAATTTATAGTAGTCTACCATAGTTCACACTTACACAGACTTACAACCAGAAATGCAAATGGTTGTCATTAAGCATACGCAACTATGAATATTTTTTGTATATTATGGTATTAGCATCATGTTCAGTGGAGTCTGGAATGCAGTCGTAATGGAAAAGATCATTGGAGCCATCTAAACTTGAACTTGAACAGTGGTGATGGACCTAAAAACTGCATTTTACTCAAAGTGTAACACCCTTCAACACAAAGTGATTGCACTACCTGTGAAAGTGAAAAAAAATCCAACTAAATTTTGGCAAAAGAAAGCTTTTGGAGTACAGTTATCCATTCATCATTTCCAGAGAAAGTTTAAAGAGAACTAAAAAGAAGAGAAAATTGTCCCATCTTCCCTCATTTGTCCTACATATAAGATTAAGGTACTTTTGCACTTCAAAAATATTTTCCTTCTCAATAACAGATAACAAGAGACATGGAAAATAACAATAGTGTATCTAGTGTAATGAAAAGAAAGCAAAGAGACACAAATAAAGGTTTGGGATGCCATCCCGTATACTGTCTGTTGGTCTTGACAACTCTTTTGGCACTGATATCGAACATATACAGCACAATACAGACATTTGAGAGACAATGAGTAGGGGTTGAACTGAAGCTTTTATGGAGTCAAGGCAGGAAATGACATGGATGAAAGATGTGACGTTGATTGGATGAGACGGAGATGATGACACAAGCAGTAGACGGAAGTGAGATCATCAGGAGTGGACCGGAAGTGAGGTCATCCGTGAGAGTTGGATGTTTGGAACCCAGAAGATAAGCGATTCGTGGGACTTGCAACGATCTTATTCTTGGAGGAGCTTCGGAAGGTATTTATCTTAGTCTTCTGTTTTCCTGGTTAATAAGGGAGAAAGGCATTAGCACTCAGTGTCAAATCCCCCCATTTTGTATTTTCACATTGCGTCGAGCGTGTTGGCTGCCCCCTATTTGCGCGTGTATAACACTACATTCAAAAAATATGTTTATCCTTTACATACATCTCATCTAAAATTGTCAAAAATATACCCAGGGCATTATCCAATCTGTGAGTGCATCGCTAGGTGAAATGTTCTTGGAATGTCCCTATTCTCAGCCCATTTTAGACAAAACATTTTGTACATCTCTTGTACAACCGTGGATCTAAACTCACTCCTAATACTTTAAAAGTAATATTTGGAGTAAAATTCATTAGAACATAAGAAATATTGCAAATGATCATTTAATCCATTAGGCTTGTTTGTTAGGTAACAGATAAGATATTCCAATATGTTATCTGGGATAGTGTGGATGTGGAGAGTTGCCACACAAAACCCATTTTTAATATTTGGCCCTTCCATGCATCACACTATGCCAATGATGCAGAGGTCAGTTCAGTTACCAAGGGGTGTTTGCACAAGACTGACGAAACATTGAATCGGAATCAAATAGAAGAGCTTTGTGAATGCTACATTAGTGTTCTCAGTGGTTATCTTGAAAAACGAGACTTGTTTTGTTTTACTGGTATTTCTCTTAATGGGTTAAACTCAAAACTTTTTGACCACCCCTTGTATGCAATATAATAGTGAGCACAACATAGGCCAAGTGATGATGTACCAGTCTTTTTCATAATGAGTAATTAAATATGAGGATGCACTCTTAGTTAAAGACAACCAGTCCTGAATGATATGGACTTATTCCTAAAAACAACTCAAATTAATTTAATCCATTACGCTAATTAAAAATTCTACACCTCTTGTTACAAGTGAAAAGATTTCTGCAGTACTTGATTCCATGCTTATACTGTTATTCTGCTAGCTACCTTTCAAGGAGAAAATGCTTCTGAGCAACATTATGCAAAAGGTAAGATTGTAGTGCTGACTATCAGCCACTTTTGAATCCACTTTTTTTTAACTATATGGCCTAAACTAACTAGATCCAGACATCAGTGTTGATCTTATAAAGTCTCTCAAGATTGCCAATCACTTTAACAATACCATCCTTTGCATGTTAAAAGGAAAATAATTTATGCAGTTGTTTTAAAATACGTAACCTTGGTAAACTTTTTTTTTGATCATCATGTACCATGAGTATATTTATGTTATGCTTTGTACATGCATTGTCTTCTGTTTTCTCTGCATCAGCTCTATTTTCTTTAAAAAAAAAAAAGCGTATTGAACGATAACTCATCGATTCTGTTATTTCTCTGAAAGGCCGGGCTTGCTAGAGTACATCGTCAATAGTTTTTAAACTTTCATTTTCTTCATTAACTGCTCATTTCTATGTATATCAGCATATGCAGAATGCCCACCAAATCTTTGCCAATCAATTTCATATCCACCAATCAACGCACGAGCTGTTTGCCGCCTCACAGCCGTTTTAATTGGAGCCGCTGGTTTCACGATGTGCGTGCTAGAACTTGTAGTTGGAGGAGGTTGTGTAGTATAAAGGCCGCAGCCTTTGGAGGTGCGTGTTTTCACAGTCGAGTTTGTTGCTTTGTTAATCGTTATTTTCATCGACATGGTGAGTTTGTACTTTTTGAGTAAGAATGGTTAAGTTTGCTGGGGAAGGTTTTTGAAGACGCCATTTGTCGTCACATTTCGGTTCTGTAGAAATACCCCAGTTGTATATTTTTGTAGACTCATTGTTTTAATTTACGTCCGTAAACATTTTTTCTTAGTTTTGTATATATAAACGTCTCTCCATGCATGCTGACGGTTCAGGGCCAGTGTTTGTGCTGTTTGCATATGTTTCAGATTGTATTTCAAAAGAACTTTTCAAGAACATGAACCTTCACAAGATGAACAACCACCAAGCAAATGTGGAACAGACCCCTAAGCAAACGCAGCATGTGCTTATTCCGTTTGCATGTCGCATACAACTTATGTATACAGGGCCAGAGTTGAAGGCTTGAGACGAAGCGACGTGGAACTGCGTCATTAACAACAAATCGTATATTTCGGGTTCTTACTCCTCCATCGACAAGTCAAGGTCGTTAGGTTAATCGGTGACTACGTTCATTTAGCTTGTGGTTCTTATGCGAACACGACATCGACTACTCGCGACGTTAAAAGGTGCTAGCTGCGCAATACTGTACACGGGTGGAGTTAAAGATGTATAGTCTACACTCGATGCTTTTATAACGCGCGGTCTTGAACTGGCAGAACGGTAGAGTTGAGGTTCTTGGTGATTTCACCGCGTGTAGTGGTGCGTCTGCTTTTATGAATAACAGTCTCGCAACTGTAATTCAGCGTAGGTACAGTAGGTGCGCACTTCTACTTGTTGATCAAGTACAGGTGATCTTTATAGTTCTGGTACTCATTAGGGTAACAGTAAAACAAAGCAAATGCAATTTTTAAAATCTGCTTTGTGAAAGGCTTTCAGCTAGTGGCTCTCATTAAATTCTAGAATGCCGCTGTATGTACAAGTAATTGACCAAGCCTGGTTTGTGATCAGATCCAACTTCGAGTTTGTAATTCAGTTTCGAAAATCTTCTAAATCAGTGTTGTCCTGCTGCCTTAATTTCTGTAAGAAAGTATCGAAATGATAGACATGACCTGTATCCGCTTTCGTAATTTTTTTTTTTTTTTAAATAGATTTGTTTCGGTTTTTAAAACCAGTTAGTCGTTCCTGTTGAACACGGCTGCTTGATTACTTGTGCGATAAAACCGTACTTAAATAGGGAATTGTTCCTCTTTGGGTGCAAAACATAGAAAGAAAATGTTCAAGTAACATAGTCCAAGTACAAAAAGTAATTGGCTACTTTATTAGTTTTACAAAATTGCCCAGATATATGGCAAGATGACAAAATCCTGGTTAAGCAAGCACTGCTATAAATGAGGGTGTTGGGTAGTCTTTGTGAATGCAATACTGGTTTGTGTTGTATGTGTACAGTACATGCTTTCAAGAACACCACTTTAAGGTATTTATTTTTTTTATTTTATAGTAGCTCATCTCTAAGCCTAGGATTTGTTAAACTGTACTGTGTAGATGTCAGGTTTTGCTTGTCTAGACAAAGAATATGGGTTAACTGTTCATTTATATTTGCCTATGTACTTTATCATTTTTCACACTGAACTGTATTTATCCTGGAGTTTATTTTTTCAATCTTGACTGTCCAGTCTAAAAACTAAAGTACAAGCTCTTAAAGTTCCTTATTTAGGCACAGTCCAAAGCAATCTGATTTGTTGGTCTATACATCTGATCATTTAAAATGTTAACTGCACCATTATTTTTGAATTGCAGAATTTGATTGTAGGTCTGAAACTATCTAAATATACCTTGAGCCAGTATTGGTATTCTGTGAAATTTGCAATAGTGGTTTTCTCTTTGAATTTACTTTGTTTCTGGTGACCTTGATTTTTGCTTTTTCTCTGAAAATTCAGTGTCCAGTTTAGTCAAAGAGCCCCATGATACTTTGTCAGGTCAGCATGTTTTCACTAAGCTGTAGCAGTCAATGCTGGATGGGGTTGTCACAACACAATATGTACTACCTGGCTGATTTTTAAATTGCATTTACAGAACTTTATAATGCATGTGTACTGTGTCATCTCACACTTTATGGTGCTGCTCCTTTTTGTGTGTTTGTGTAATTTACAATATGTAAGAGTATGTGTTCCCATCCAAATGGTTTTGAAGCTGATTTTGCACTGGGGGAGGTTGTGTGAGTTGTACCTCTCAAATGAAAATAGTTAAATTAGGTGTCTATAATGAGAACATTCAGAAAATACTTTGCCGTTCTGCATAGATTAAGCATGTTAACATGTGAATATGTAGTCCAAATTGGGTAGTGACTGGAGCAGCACCCCAAGTATAGAACAATGAGTCACATTTAGGCCACACAATACTTAGTCCAGTGCTCCACTCTAATCAACTCAAAGTAGTTAATTTTCTCTTTCCCCTTTGACTTTGGTGCGTTTTGCTGAAGTTGCTGAACATTTGTGTTTTTGTTTGTTTGATGGTGAAATGAACTCCGCAGGGTCTGCTCATCACTAGTCAGAGTGTGTAAATTGGATAAACAGGTACAGTCAACTGGATAACTAAACTATTAACTGTGACAAAAGTGTTACTAGTAACCAAGGACAAGAAACACTTACCATGCGAATAGCTGAATTTTTTTATATTTTACACGTGTGTGTATGTATATGCCACGTTGCTGTATCTAATGTTTCATCATAGTGTTAAGACCTCTTAATAGCTCCATCCAACCTAAACTACAAGACAGGATTGTATATCTACATTTTTCCATATTTTGTGCTCTATATAAGCAGCAGTGAATACAACTGTTGTGATGATTTTGTGTTATGCATTACTTTGTATCTGAGAATTCAAATTATTGGCAACTATGCTTCCTGATGATGTTCCAGTTAATTGAAACACGCTGCAAGTTGTGGAAAAAATGTATGGTGAAGACCAACTATAATCAGAGTTCAAATGCAGTGGAAGTCATTCAGGGTAGGTACAGGGGGAAAACTGACCAGTTGTTGCTCAGCCTTGAGATTTTCTGAATGCTTATGTAATAAGTAGCAACCATTTTAAAACTATAGATACAAGTTTTGCAGGGGCATATTGTCTTGGAATACAGAAGCATGTATGTGGTGTATAGGTGGTTTCCCCCCCCCCCCCCCCCAATTCTCATCAGACTTCAAGAACTGCCAACCTAAAGCAGACTGCTGGAAGTCCATATCCCATTTGTGTTGTATTTTCAGAGGGAGTGCATTTCTGTCCATGTCGGCCAAGCTGGTGTCCAGATGGGGAATGCTTGCTGGGAGCTGTACTGTCTTGAACATGGCATAATGCCAGATGGAACCATTTCTGACCTAAACAGTTCAACAATTACCGACTCTTCCTTTGGGACCTTTTTCAGTGAGACTGGTTCAGGAAAGCATGTGCCCAGAGCTGTGCTGGTTGATTTGGAACCAACAGTTATAGGTAAGAAAGGGGCAAACGCACTTCCCCTCCCTCACACCTTATTTGAATTGATAGTGAGTTTGCATTTTTGAGTACTTTTTACTAAGTTTATATGAACCAATCTGTTGGCAGATGAGGTCAGGAATGGTACATATCGCCAGTTGTTTCACCCAGAGCAGCTGATCACTGGGAAAGAAGATGCAGCCAATAACTATGCCCGGGGTCACTACACTATTGGAAAGGAGATCATAGACCCTGTTTTGGACAGAATCCGTAAAATGGCAAGTATTTAACTCTTATGTATAGCTTTTTTGGAAGCAGTTGATTTTTGTTTTGCAATGCTTGGCAGGCTGTCCCAATTGTCAGCAAATCCAGCTCTGCTTTTCTGTTAAAGCTGACTGGTTTTCATTCCTGATTGAGACTACAAATATTCAACATGGACTTCAAACTTAATTTGTTTCTGGAGGCTGTTTGAACTCTGAATTTTTCAAAGTTCAAATGTGTTCCCCATTCGAAATAATGGAAAGTGTATTAATCAGTTCCCAGACCCTAAATGATACCCATTTCGATAAACCGCAAATACCCAATTTGAAGTAAAAACAATACCATAAATAAAATGTGAACAAGAAACGTGTAAATGCCATATAACTAAAATTAATGGAGGCACACAGACACAGCAGCTTGGTGCTCTTCCTTTCTTTATTTGCCTGTTTGTATGTGTTGCTGTTAGTTATAATATTTTGCTGCGTGAAGGTCTATAGCCGACATGATCTTCTTAAAAATAGGACTGTGCAGTGAGCAGACTTACAATGGAGTTTCTCTGCTTCCTCAACATTTGGGCGGACATAGCCAGGCGTCAGGGCTCCCTTTGAATTACCATCACCACAGGTAGGAAATGGGCTGGTGAGGTTATGGAGGCAGCCACACAATCTCTTCCTAGCATTTTTCTCGCCAATGCAAGATCCCTTTCAAATAAGTTGGACGAGTTGAAGTTACAAGTTGCAGCAAATATGATTGTAAAGGACAGTTGTGGTCTGCTAATTAGAGACCTGGCTTCATTCACTCATTCCAGATATAGCTATTGAGTTAATGGTCCTGTCCTGCCTGTATATTTTGTGGCCCAGACTACAGTAAGAGAAGGGGGGGGGGGGAGAAGAATGCTTGTATGTCAACAGCTGGCATAATAAGACTACACAACAGATTATGCCCACTGCAGTAGCGCCATCTTTTGCATTTTTTTCACTACGTGCACAGATTGAATCTAGAAGCATCATTCAAACTTCAAATCGTATTTTATTGAATTTAACATTCAAACTCTGGAACGTTCAAAGTACAAGGCACCACTGTACTAAATTTTTGCAGTGAAACTGATTTGCTGTGCATTAGACATTGTTTATGTATGAGTAATGTAAAACTAAATTTGTGAGAAATTTTGGATAATTCCTTTCTAAACATTCAGGAACCATATAGGTAATTTGTATATTTAGCAGGATCATGAGTGGACACTATAGTGGTCTTTCACCCTATCCAGGGCTTTCTTCTGTCATGCTTTCAGTGCCTGTCAGATCAGGCTTTGGTCTCCAATGACTGAATTATGTTTTGTTTAGATTAAATTTATGAATCGACTGTTGACTTGACAGTGCTTTGTGCCAATACCTGTATCTTTGCAGAGGTAAAGCAAAATAAGCTTGTCAGAAATTGTGTAGGGTGGTGTGAATGTGGCTTTTTTTAATATAAACATTAAGCCGGTTCACCATGCGTTACCAATGGATTATTCATTAGAGCTATTTAGTTCATCAGACCTATAGTAAGGAATCTTAAAGGTGGCAAGTCATCTTTTTACATGTGTACAGGAATACTGATTTATGATGGCACTTGTAGCTTTGTACAGACTAGCTTATTGTGCCCACAGTGAGAACCTAAGCAAATGAGATCTGTACCACCAAAACATTAACCATGAATGAATGTTGCTCATGTTTTTTAAGTTAGTACTTTCAGTCTTGGGTTAAAGTGGACATACTTGAGTAAAGGAGTTAATTGTTCATTTCTTTCAGTCTTTCACATTTAAGTGTTTCCATGTTGGCATAGGAATTTCATGCATACGTGTAATGCCTTGGGGGAATGGGAATCATTGTTTTATGTGGTTTCTTTTCTTCTAGGCTGACCAGTGCACAGGTCTGCAGGGTTTTTTGGTTTTTCATAGCTTTGGTGGAGGTACTGGTTCAGGGTTCACATCCCTTTTGATGGAAAGACTATCTGTGGATTATGGGAAGAAGTCAAAACTGGAGTTTTCAGTCTACCCTGCCCCACGCATCTCCACAGCAGTGGTCGAACCCTACAACTCTATTCTGACCACACATACTACCCTGGAACATTCAGATTGTGCCTTTATGGTGGACAATGAAGCCATCTTTGAAATCTGCAATCGAAATCTGGATGTTGAGCGGCCTTCGTACACAAATCTAAATAGACTTATTGGCCAAATTGTGTCTTCAATTACTGCCTCTCTGAGATTTGATGGTGCTTTGAATGTGGATCTAACTGAATTTCAAACCAACCTTGTTCCTTATCCCAGAATTCACTTTCCTTTGGTAACCTATGCCCCCATAATCTCTGCTGAGAAAGCTTATCATGAGCAACTATCTGTTCCAGAAATTACCAATGCCTGCTTTGAGCCTTCAAATCAGATGGTGAAATGTGATCCAAGGCGTGGGAAGTATATGGCTTGCTGCCTCCTGTATCGAGGTGATGTTGTGCCAAAAGATGTGAATGCTGCCATCGCTAATATTAAAACCAGGCGTACCATCCAGTTTGTTGACTGGTGTCCAACTGGGTTTAAGGTGGGTATTAATTATCAGCCACCTACTGTGGTGCCTGGAGGTGATCTGGCAAAAGTGCAACGTGCTGTCTGTATGCTGAGCAATACAACTGCCATTGCGGAGGCATGGGGTCGCTTGGACCACAAGTTTGACCTGATGTATGCGAAGCGAGCATTTGTTCACTGGTATGTGGGAGAAGGCATGGAAGAAGGGGAGTTCTCAGAGGCTAGAGAAGATATGGCTGCTTTGGAAAAAGACTATGAAGAGGTTGGAGCTGATTCTGCAGATGCACATGAAGAGGAAGATGAAGAATATTAGTTTTGAGAAGATGACCAGATTAAATTTCAATTGTGTCTAAGCAGTTGCATTTTTGAATTTGTAGTACAATAAATTATTGCATAATACCAAATGTATGGTCTTAATTGAATACAATTCAATGCTGATTAACTACCAATATAGGTTTAGTGTTAGCCCACCTAGAATAAAACCGGACCTGGAATGTTAATCTAAGATTGGCCCTGATTACAGATCATCCCTAGTGTGAAGCCTAATTTGTTAAAATTGGGGGACCTCTACCTCCAGGCCTGTTGTGAACTGCAACACTACTATCCAATGTCCTTTATGCTTAAAACTTATGACTTAAGACATGAGTTGATGCTGATGGGTGGTTGGTTAAATGTATCATTTTTATTATAGTTGTATATGGCCTAATCTGTACAGATGGTGGCTCTATCATACCTGGTGAGTGAATAGTTTCAACTAACAATTGTCAGTGATGCTGACATATCTCAGTCCTGAATTGCCACTTGATTAGATCATTGGGTGGTAGCCATGTTTGGGTCCATGGCACAGGAATGTTTTGTCACTCTGAGGATTGTAAAGGGTCCTGTCTCCTTGTGAATCAGTGGTGTGGTCGTTTTTTGTAAACGAGCATGGATTTTTTTTTAAATTTATATATTTAAAAAAAAAAAAAAAAAAAAAAATGTATAAGTAATTAGATTTACAGTACTTCCAAATCTCTCCAACATCCACTGAGTATTACCAGACTTGAGTAGCCAAGCTTGCTTTGACCAAACTCCATAGTGTAGCATGGGTATTTTATCGTTAAATCCATCCAGCCATCCATTTTCCAACCCGCTGAATCCGAACACAGGGTCACAGGGGTCTGCTGGAGCCAATCCCAGCCAACACGGGGCACAAAGCAGGAAACAATCCTGGGCAGGGTGCCAACCCACCACAGGACACACACAAACACACCCATACACCAAGCACACACTAGGGCCAATTTAGAATCGCCAATCCACCTAACCTGCATGTCTTTGGACTGTGGGAGGAAACCAGGGTGCCCGGAGGAAACCCACGCAGACACGGGGAGAACATGCAAACTCCACGCAGGGAGGACCCAGGAAGCTAACCCAGGTCCCCAGATCACCCAACTGCGAGGCAGCAGCGCTACCCACTGCGCCACCGTGCTGCCCTTGTCGTTAAATGCATTTGCGTAAACATAAGGCAGTTTGTGAAAGCTTTTATTTGAGCTTCTATCCCAGCATTGCTGGAGGAGTTAAAGCAGATTGGACACTTTCTGTAGTTTTTAAAGTGAGTTAGTCTTCACTAACCCTAAAATATGGCACAATTTTGTAATACCAGTGTGCAAGTCAGGAATACCCTCCAGCTTTTCTTTCAGACATCTGGGTACCAAAGCCATTCTCTGCACAATCACACTTTAATACTAACACATTTTGCTAAGCCAATAGATTAATCTTAGTTTGTCTGTAAAAAGTGCTATGTAAGAATAAATTTGCAAATGATTAGTTTGAGCTCTTTTTTTAAATGTTTTAATTGCAACTTTGTCATTCTACACTTAAGGGGATGTATTGATAAAGGGGACGAGACTATATAGGAGTTAGGTGAACTTGTTTCTTGTTAGAGTTGTCTTCAATTTTAACATTAGCAAAACCAAGGCAATGTGTGGGTTTTTTTTTTTTTTTTTTTTTTTTTTTTTTTTTTTTTTAGATGCACCAAAGAGCAGCTACATCTGGTCAAGATTCAAGATGTGGATGTAGAGGTGGTGCATTCCTATAATTACTGGGGGTGGGGTTGTCCCACATTAATGACCAGTTGGACTAGTTACATTAGGCTCTTTTCCATTGGGTTACTGTGTTCCTTTTATTGAGGGAAGAGACCTCCTTCACATCTTTAACTTGGTGATGGCCAGTGATTTTCTTTATGGTGTACCAAGATGGTAACATCACTTCGAGGGGCCCACTGAATCAACTAGCTAAAAGGGCAGAATGGCTGTTGTGATGCACTCTGGACCCCCTGGAGGTAGTAGCAAAGAGTTGAAACTGCCATTATGAACAATACTGCACATTCTCTGACACCCTAACACAGAACTTTTGGCCAATGAGTTATTCAGTAGAAGAGTATCGGGAAACACTAACTGGGTCTCCTTTATACCAACACCAATATGCCTGCTTAAGCCCTCACTGTGATTGTGACAGACCAGAAGTTTTCTTAGTGTTTAATGTTTGCAGTGCATCATGCAATGCATATTGCTGTTGTATGGAATTTGTTCAAGCAGTGGTAATGTTTGTGACCTACCATCTTTTACAATACATATTGTTATAAACATTTGTGGTGTGCTATCTGTTGAAATGATGGAGATCTAGTAATCAGATACATAGGCACTTATCCTTTTAAGGTGGATACTGGAGTAGCTGGAGAAAATCTGTGTGGACATAGGAACTATGTGCAAATGCCCTCCAGAAGGTGGTGATGCCCTGTGGGGCCAGATGAACTAAGAGTTACACTGATATCTACACTGTACCTCATTGGTTGAATTCAACACACAGCGCTAATACAATATCAGTACAATATCTAATTAAACTGTCACTATTTCAAAGGTGACAGCAAATGGAGAGCATTCAAGCTTCACATAGACAGTGCCTCAGTCAGGAACTGAACCTGTGCTCAAGCAACAGACAACTGGTGTGCTGCCCTGCTGTGAATAAGTTAAAATTCATCCACCACTTTTCTGGACCCTCTTATTTAAGCTGTTTTAGGTAACAAAATTAACATTGCCATTCTGAAAGATTGCTCTTACCTCTGGCTACATGTAGAAATTCACCTATTTGTGCTTTTACTTTAACCTCCTTAGTGTTAGACCTGCACGTCACTCAGATTGTGAAAACAAAAGTGTTTGTTCCAAGTGTCACTTAGACAACTGTATAGACGTGTCTCGTGTGAGCTTTAGACTCCAGGATTACTTGGGCTTTAAGTTGGCAACAGTGTTAGGGCCGAGCATTGCTTGGGGAAAATGATATAGGCATGTCTCGTGTAAGCAACAGGCCTGCATGTTACCCAGGAAACGGTGTAGACGCGTCTTCTCCTAGACTCAATAGTGTCTCGTAAGAAACGTTTTTTAGCAGCCCAGGTGTTTCATGTTCCTGACAGTGATACAAGCAGTGATGAGAGAGTGCATTTGTCTTCAGGTAGTGGAATTGAAATGGACAGTGAAATCGAAAGTGATTCTGATGAATCTGAAAGCTACACTCGTCAAATAGCACTTGTGCAGTATGCTGTTCAAAAGTTGATAGGTCTGGAAAGAATGTGCAAGGAATCCTGCTACTGTTGTCCTGACTGTGACATCGGATTGTGTGTTTTACTGTGCTTCAAGATATACCACACAAACACATTTTGACACTATATATGGTATTAGTGTTATGATTTGTATCATTACTCTTTATACTTTTGACTTTTAGTGTTTTGCATGTTTTACAGTAGAAAGATGAGATTTAATGTCATTTTTTTCAAGCCAAGAAATGCAGCACTTTTTACCAGTTTATTTGGGAAAAAGTGCAACACTAAGGAGGTTAAAAAGCTTGTTAGTTAAAATGAAAGAACTGAGAAGTTCTAACATATGGAAGCTTTTTCCTGCCACTCAAAAAATGTTTTTGTTTTATTTTGCAAAAGAATTGCATTATTTCACAAAGGTACTTACTTGGTGTGGTCTGTATCACTTGAAGCTTTGAATGCCAGGATATGACATCACTTGATTGAAGATTGTTCCCTTTTGAAGACTTGCATAAAGGTTCTGGTGTTTACATGTATGTGAAAAACAAGTGCAGATGTACTGCATACTGGTGGATACCAGCCCACTTCAAGCATTGAATCGACATGAACAGCAAGCAATCAAGTGACAAACTGAACAAAAGTTATAGGAATACATTTAATGGGTTTTTTTTTTTTTTTTTTTTTTTTTTTTTTTTTTTTTTTATGTGCTGATTCGTAAATTTAATCCAGTCCAGTTTAGGGTCACAGGACGCCAGCTATCATTGGAGCAGCATGTGGTCTGTTAGGCAAGAAGCAAACCTGCTGAATGGTGCAGCAACCCTTTGCCTGGCACAATTGCACAGCCTTATGAAAAAGAGTGTGTTGTGTGCTGTCCAGTAACAAGTGTCAGTTTAGTTTTAATCCAGTTACTTGCCATAGATATGTTAAAACAGTGTGATGTGTTGGCACGGTGGCTGGTGTTCATACCGTGAGTGGCTCAGATTGGAGATGAATGTTACTTCACAGATTATGTAGGAAAAAATATCTTTAGTTTTAAAAGTATTGACACATGACCTCATCTTGAAGTTAAGCACACATTTAGCATACAATCAACATGTACAGGGAAAACATGCAAACTCCATGCAGATTCTGGCACTGAGTCAGGAATGCTAGCTCAGATAAAATGTGTTAAAACATCTGTATTAAACTTTGATTAAAATGAAATGTATGCCTATAATTTTTGTTTAGCTCTTGATTGCAAGCCTAGTGTGTGATTGAGCACGTTTGGATGCAGGGGTTAATGTTAGGGGTGTACCGAAAATTCAGATCCGCGTAAAATTTACATTGCTTTGTACTTAATGCGCTTTCGCAGAACTTTTAAAAGTATCGGTGCAAGCAGGACTCTTAATAGAGCATTCACAGTATAAAAAAAATAATTTTTAAAAGAACTGAAGCAAATTGCCCCATTGTCACATTAATGAGTTGAGAACATCTGAAAACAAGTTCAGAACTGGCGATAGTCGAGTCATTTTGTAAATGTTATTTATTCACAAGAAGGAGTGATGATAAGCAGTGTAGATGCTCCAGAAGACAAGTGGGCAATCCTGCCCAGGAAGGAGGTGATTCCTGACCTGGCAGGGATGACATAATGGAAGGATGGAATAAGTGGGGGCAATACCTGGCTGAGATGCCTTAAGATTCCCATCCTGATTGGGATGCCCGAAGATGTCAGGAGCAATTCAACCCCCACCTTTTTAGGTGTCGGTGTCCCTCATGTAGGGTCCCAGTCTGTATACCCCCAGGTCTGCATGATGGATAGATACTTTATTAATCCCAAGGGGAAATTCACATACTCCAGCAGCAGCATACTGATAACTCCTACCACTTTCTTTTAACAGTGAAATACAGAAAAAGGTAGAAAAATAAAGTTCTACATGGAGCTGCTGGAGAGTTGGAGTCCGGAAATGCAGCCCTGTAGGGTTCCCCGGCGGATGGTAGATGGTGCTGCCGAAGGAGGCTCTCCCTGGCTTTCTTGTAGCCTGGAAGTGTTTCCAACTGCCCACGTAACATCACCAAAGTACTCCTGGGTTCGTCTGATAAAGAGCCTGCGTCCATGGCTCTTAAACTCACAAGTCTGGAGAAGTGGGCAACACTCTACTGGAGCATGGAAGGAAGAAGATGCATTTGTTTATCGTGGTTGTAATTGTGTTTGTGACTTGTTACTGGAAGGAAAGTTGGAGAGGTGCTTGGAAAAGGAATAAAAATCCTTTATTTTATCCTATCAACATTTGGTTCTTTACTGTCTGTGGTTTAGGGCTCTCTGGTGGCCCTTGTGGTTACTGCAGTACCACAGCAATTGGAGTACATCTTGTACCAAATCAGACATTTGTTTGCAAATAGATGTTGTTGGGCCCCTCTCACAACTCATACTCCACATATCCTCTATTTGCACCCCTGTATGCAATGTGGCAGTGATGAAGGCATATCTTGATATAGATGCAGTGGGCACAACATCACAACACACATCTTAAGGTTAATAACATTTTTACCTGCAGGCAAACCTGTTTTATATGACTACAATCATTTGAATTTCCATAATTTTTCCTACAGCGACAGAAATTCATTTGCTTTTGTCACTTCTTAATTTTCTTGCTCTAAAACTGCATGTGGTGGCCTATGATTTGTCGACTTTTTCTTGTGCATCCCAGTGAATCATCCAGCAGTGGTCTGCCATCAGACTGACATCCCAAAGTCTGTGAAATCCTGATGGAATCTTTCACCCTGCTCTTCACTCACTGATCGAAATATTTTCAGGGAAAAATTCCAAGTGCAAATTCAAAAAGTGAACTTTGACACTAAGGTTGCAATCCAATTCCTTAAGCTTAACAAATACATTTTTTCATCATTTCATCGTCACTAGAATCATTTTTGTTACCTAAAGACACTGAAATGACTTATTTGAATCATACTCAAGCTTTTCATTCCAGGGCCGCCTTCAAACCATCAGAAATCAGTTTTTTTAATATCCGATTCGACAAAAATGCCCCCTTTTAATTTGGCCTCAGACAAACCCATAATCTCTCTGCACAAACGCATCAAGCAGACACCATCTTTTGAAAGGTCTTTGACAAAGTGTTTCATTGAACCAGGTGCAATATGAAGGAGTGGTAGCAGCACTTTATCTGGATCCACCAGAATAGGTCTGAGGATGTTATTGGCACTGAGCTGCAGCTTTTGTCTCGCTGGCCATGCCTTCTGAACCCAAAGTCAGTTCTTTGTTCTGACGTCCCACTCATAGAGAAAACCTTGGAATTTTGAATGTCCTGCCTGCTAACCCAGTAAGGTACACAGAACTTTCAGGTTGTCGCATATGAACAAAAGGTGCTCACTGTAGTTAAATGCTGTTAAAACATAGATTTAAACATTGTTTTTAATATTATAAAATATTAAACCCTTTCATAGCGCTCAGTGAACTGAAGACATAAAAAAGCGACAAACTGGCAGAGCATGAGAAGAAGTCCATAATTAGCTCCTTACTTCTGTCGTGGCACCTGCAGGTATGGGCTAGTCACCCCCAAATCGTCCTCCATCTAAATTTTGCTTTTGGCATAGCCAAATACCACTAGCAGGGGCTTCGACTTCATCCCGCGTGTAGGTTGACGTGGCTGGTGGGCAGTGACCGAAGCTTCTCTACGCGTCCTTATTGGTTGTATTGGGTTCAATTTTGTCACGGGAATATTTTTTGACACGTGACGATAGGCGGATACTTCTGTGCCATTGCTCCGGGTAGCAGATGAGCCGGATGCTGACTGTGAGGGAGTGTTACCCTCATTTTTTGACTTGTGAAAAAGGCCTTTGACAACGATTTCACGAACTCACGTCGATTGTTGAAGAAGAGCAGTGCTTTGCTCTAGGGGTTACATTTGCCAGAAAGAAATTCATTAGCGACACGAGAAGTTTAAACAAAAGCACGTGTTGCCCACGTCAGGGGTTGAACCCAAATCATTAGCTGGAAAACGCAGCAGTAGAGCTTCTCTGTGTTTCCTTGGACTTTCCGAGGCTTCGGCGCCGGAACAAGTTAAGTACGGGAGCACTTGATTCCCTCAGTGCACTGGGACGGAAGACTGTAAATACAGATAAAGCCCACGCGCATTTTGATCCACAACAGGTCTGAAAGAGCACAGCAGATTGAACATAAACGACGACGTCCTGCATAACATAACGTCAGGATTGCACTGAAACAAACAAATGTTATGTTTTACAGTAAATTAATTTATGCGCACTGTATAGGTAAAGTAAAATGAATACTGAAAAAGCATCGATCGCCTTTACCTAGCGCGTTTGCGTCTGTCGGCCGCAATTTAGATTCAAGAGCTTCTGCTTGGTGTCATTATAAGCATGTCTCCAAATGGCACACAGCCACGCAAGGTAAAGGCACACGGTGTGGGGGTGAGTTTAGGTAAGAGTAATGGTTTTTAGAGCCTCGTACCCAAATAATGTGTGACCCAAAAACCAATTATGAAAAAACAATGAAAATTCAATAACAGAAATAACCTGAATTAAAATTACTGTTCAGCAAAAAAAAATAGTGTGGCATTATCTTACCTCACCAGCAATTCACGGAGATTCTGAAGGACACCTTTAAGAACGCTGCATAAAAAGAGTGCTATAAACGCTTCCACATTGATTCATTTATTTTTTAATATATACAGGTATATATATTAAACATTTATTACTGTGATTTTGTGTGTACTTTTGGGGGTGCGGAATTAAAAAATGAAAAACATTTTCTCCATCATGTAATATTTTTTCACAAAACACGACGGGTCAACAAAGAAAGTTTTAAAACAAGAAAACTAAGAAGTTACTGTTAAGTTAAAACTAACTCTGTTCAGTGACTGAAGGAAGCATTGTAATTATATTTTTATTGTGTCCACGAATGCAAATAAAAATACTCACAAATAAAAACATTTTTAGGAGTTTAATTTTGCAGGTATTCACAATTCACGTTTGCCTGAATGCTTGCACAACTGTCTTCCAAGTGGTGAAACTCCAGGTTCGGTTTTCTCATCTGAGACAAATTCAATGAAAAAATATGAGAGGAATTCAATTGAATACACACTCACACAAACGCACGAAAGGTTTGCCTGCTCGTGAAATCGTTAATCTAATAATCTTTAAATTTTGTTGTGATTTTGTGATATACTGTACTTTGTTAATCCCCAAAGGGAAACTGTCTTTTCGCATGACTTTTATGGGTCGGCGCAGGATCGGGCATTGTTCAGCGCCACGGAGTAATTTTCAGGTTTAGATGACGTGCCCATAATGTCTAACTCGAGGGATGTTTGTCTTCACCGTCACCTGCAACAGTTAATACCAACCTGTGAATGCTGCTTGAGGCGTATGGCAATGACCTGAACATGGTATTTGCGTTACACACAGAGATCCAAATACACTATTAAAAATAAGGGTGCCAAAGTAGTTCTTCCCAGCAATGCTACAAGGGAACGATTTTTGGTTTCCAATACAACTTTTCACATGAGGGTTTCGGGAAGAACATTTTTTTATTCCATAACTGGTTCAAAACGTATAGGTAACAGATTTGTAAAAAAAAAACCCACTTACAGTAACACAGGATACGTTCACGTTTTCAGGTTTTGCCGTTTGGGAAGCTGCGAGTTTTTAATTGGGGAGATTTAGTTGAGCGTGTTTTTTTAGCAAATCTCCAGCTATGTACCTATGCGCGTCTGCCGCTTTACCTATGGCTTTCAGTGCCAGTTCTATTTTGGCTGCAGAATTTGTGAATCAAGTAAACAAAAAAATCGCAACATTTGCGTGTGTGTGGAAAATTGTGCGTTTTACGCTGTATGTAAACTTCCAGAAACAAAGGTGCTTTATTAAAATGGTGACTTTTTTAAATTATTATTTTATTTTAAGCAACCTTGTAAATCATACAAATATATAAAAGATACAGGGCCTTTGAAATAAACACACTATCTTGATTCAGTCATTAAATTTAAATGAAAAGGAAGGGGCTATAAACATTTGCCTAAAATACTTACCTACTGATCGGTCGCATATTATGGAAATTAACTCAAATTACCGCCCAATCAGCGCACGACATAAGAGTTCATTTTACTGCCCCCACCTCCCACGTTGATGACCAGTCATTCAGTTTTTGACTCCGGAGAATATTTTGATTTATAAAATGCGCGCAGTATGGAGGTCAAAAATAAATCCCCCCCAAAGAGCTAATTGACCCTCGCACAGTATAGTTACTTTTATTATTTACATGTTTTTTCACAAAATTCCTAAAATTGTATTTCTATTCCTGATATATGTTTGTTTCCACCTTTTTATTTTTATTATTCTTTTAAATGTCATTGTGGTAAATTACTCGGTAGTAAAATCGCTACTCGATGTAGGATATCAATTTTATAATTGAAATTAAATGTACATTGTTCGGGAGGAGTCTCCACGGCGTCAATACTGAAAAAGCATCGATCGCCTTTAGCCAGCGATTTAGATTCGAGAACTTTTGCTTCGTTTCAGTGCAAACCTGTGGCATTGCGTTGAGAAGTCGTTTTTCTTCAATCTGCTGTACATGCACTCTCTCAGATACTTGCTGTGGATCAAAATTAACGTGGGCTTTATCTGTATTGCAAATGTTCGTCCCACCCCACTGTGGAAATGAAGTGGTCCCGTTTTTAACTTGTTCCGGCGCCGAAGCCCTGTAAAAGTCCAAGGCAACACCGACAGAAAAGCTTAGCTACAGTGGCAAGTCGGCTGCCAGGTGTATTTTCAGACCTAATAATTTAGGTCCAATCCCTGTAGGAACGATGCGCCTTTCTTTAAACGTCGTGTTTCAGGCTGACAGAACCCTTACTTATTACGCAAAGCGGCGCTCTTCTTCAAGAATCCACGTGAGAGCATATGAAGTCCTTGTCGAGGGGATTTTTCACAAGGCAAAAATGAGGGGTACTACCGAATTAGGGCACCGATGCTTCACAATGGGCATCATGCTTCAAAGCCCACTCCTGAAAACCGTCATCCTCAAGCTACTCAACCCGCATAAAAGCTTCAGCCTATCATCACGGGTCAAAAAGACGATATTGAACCCAATACAAACAATAGGGACACGTCACGCAACAAAAATAGAAGCTTCGGACAATGCCCACCAGCCGCATCAACATCAAAATGATATGCACGATAAAATCGAAGTCCCTGCTAACAATCCTTGGCTGCCCCAATAAGAAATACATGAATGGAGGACGATTTAGCAGTGGATGGCCCATATCTGTACAGGTACAGTGAGGTAAGTAAAGCACTAATTCAGTGTTTCCTTTCAGGCTCTGCCATTTAGTGGCTCTCTTTTATGTGTTTCATGCAAGAAGCACTGCGAAAGGCTCCTGCAAAGGCGAAAAAAACTGAAGACTCGATTCCAGGGGTTGAGGGATGAAGACCCCAGTTTCAATGTATAAGAATAAAGGACAAAAAAAAAAAGGAAGGAAGGAGGAGAAATTAAAGAATATCCTCAAATGGCACAAGGCAACATAAAGTGAACATTCTGTCCATACGGAAGTGTGTGTGTGTTTAGGTTAGAGGAATGGGGTCTGGGCCTCATGTCCAAAAAATGTGTCCCCCAATTGAAAAAAAAACAGGTGTATATGTTTTTACCTCAAGTGTTTTGCAAAATAAAAAATAAATAACACAAATGACCTGAATTAAAATAACTTTAGCGAAAAGAGTAAAATGTGGCATTGTCTTACCTCAACAGCAATTCACAGAGATTCAGGAGGACACCTTTAAGAGCGCTGGATAAAAACTCTGCCAACAAATGCATTCACATTTGTTACATTGCTTCAAATTTCATGGGTGTATTTTGAAAAACGTTTTGAGTCTTTCATGTGATTTTTGTATAGATTTTTGGATGCCAAATTCAAATGCAAAGACTGTTTTTCCTAAAACACATTTTTTATCTGGTAATTATAGTTTTTTTATTGTTTTCATACTGTAAATAATTACATTTTTATTTTAATAATGTGTTTGAATGGAATAGTTTCTAATATTAAAATGTGTTTAATACAAAACTTTTTTTTTGTTGCTCTTGTTTTTAATGTGAGCACTGTTGGTTCATATGTGGGGACTTGAAAGTTCTGTGTACTTTACTGTGTCTGCCGACAGGACATACAAAATTCCCAGTTTCTCTCTGCGAGCTGGACAGCAGCACAAAGAATTGACATTAGGTTCAGAAGGAATGCCCATCCAGAAAAAGCTGCAGCTTGGTGCCAACAATATCTCCAGACCTAGCTTGGTGGATCCAAATAAAGTGCTGCTACCAGCCCCTCATTTTAAGCTCGGTTTAGTGAAGCACTTTGACAATTTAAAAGATGGAACCCATCTGATGTGTTTTTGGGTTTGTCTGAGGCTGAATTGAAGGAGGGGATTTTTGCTGGATCTGATATATAAAAAATTATATCTGATGCAAAATCCTATGGTGTGAAATTTATAATGAATGATCTCGAAGAAGAGGCATGGGTATGATTCAAAGAAGTCATTTCAAAGCCTTTAAGTAAAAATATAGATCCAAATGATAGCAAAATAGTGAAAAAATGTTTTGGTTAAGTTTAAGGAATTGAGTACCATAAGTATCAAAGTTTATGTGTTGGATTCACACTTGGAATTTTTCCCTGAAAAAATATTGGAGCGTTGAGTGAAGAGCAGGGTGAAAGATTTCACTGGGATATCAAGGACATGGAAAGAAGGTACTGGGAACTTTGGTATGACAGTGTACTGCTGGATGATTCATAGGGAAAGTGGACACGGTGGGCCACCAAACAAATAAACTGAGAAGTGACAAATATTAGAGAAGCTCTAAAGCAATTAATATGTACTAAATTAATTAATTAATTAATCTAAAGCAATTAATATGTAATGTTTGTTTTACAAATATATTTAAAAATATTCTTGTTAAATTTTAATTAAAATTATTTTAATTTACTTTACTTAAATGTGGTTGATTGAAACATTCTGTTTTAACATTATGCAAATAAAAATAACATTAATTTTAACTTTTTATTTTTTTAATTTTGCCGACCTGTCAATTAGGTCTCACAGATCCCAACATATAATAAGGTGTGTTAAATGATACTGTGTGGTTTAATTTGTTCTGTCTCTTTTCCAAGTTATCGATTAATTTTTGCACGGGCCCATAACGCAACGTAAGCTCCGCACTTTGCTGAAAACTTACGAACTTCAATTTACGAACTTCAGACCTGAAACTGCGGTGACGTCAGTTCCGTCCTGGACTGAGACCTGCGGTGACGTAGAGTGCTGCGGCCCAACAAGTGGATCATATAGGCAGCGCAACTCGGATAACGATGTGCACAGCTGTTGGCTTTAATTGTTGGATTTTCAGTCCAAAAGGCGCGCAGGCGTTCTTAAAGAAGGCGCGGCAAGCTAGTCAGTTATTAAGGGCCTCGCGTAGCGTTTGCTAGTTTTCTGAGAGGTCAGTGGTGGTGTTGCTGCTGCTCCTCAAACGTGACGACGCAATGGTTTGTTAAATGATTATTCTTTACTCGTATGTCTTTTTTTATGTTTACGTTTAGTAAAAGTTTGACTTGTGGTATGTAATGCATTTATAGTGCGTCTTGTTTCCAAAACTTTATTTGTAGGTTGTAATCCGTGAAGTTTGAAGGTGGCTTGGCAAGCTAGATTCACAGTGTAGTATTAAAACGTAGGCTATCTAATTGAAACTTTTTTTTTATAATAAATAGTACGTCAAGGTGCCAAATGTCATCTGTTGTTCAATGGAAATGTTGCTCCTTGTCTCTTTGAATGGGCGTAAATTTTGAATTTTGCATCAAAACACCCTCGCCATTTATGTAATGCAGCTTCAGGATGGTTTCTTTCATTTGAAGCCGTTCTGCTTTTATGGCTTAAGAGACTTTAAGCGTGAGCTCAGTCTCTAATCATGAACCATGTTAACCTTTTTGAATTTTTTTTTTTTTTTTTTTGGTTGAACATCATCTGATGGCAGTTTCAGACGTGCAGTTCTACTGCTTTTATCAAGTGTAAAAAACGGTCTTGCAGGGTCGGATTAAGACATTACTTTTTATTGGGGAAATATAACAATTTGGGCGGCCCGCTGTTAGTAAGCCAAACATGCAACCAGTCCTTAAGGATAATGTAAAATGAGACCAAACAACCAAATGGTATAGTAAGGAATTAAGTATCAATTAAAATGTAAATGCGTCCACACTGGCGGTTAGTTTCAGACCTTTGCATTGCTCAAAAAAAAAAGCAATTTGTATGTCTGGCGTGATGATCTGAACTTGCACACGTCATTAAATTGACACCTTGCCTAATTAGTGTTTAATCACTTGTAAGTATGCTTATTCTTGCTCTTCAGGTAAGAGAAACGTGCGTTATTTTATAATTGCCTGCTATAATTCTTAATATCGTGCACGCGCGACTTAAAATTGTCAAGTGGCGAGGTTTTCCAACTCCGTCCTGGGACTCCAACGTGGCTACAGGTTTTTGTTCAAGCCATTTTTTTTTTTTTTTTTTTTTTTTTTTAATATAAAACACATTTGGGTTTTTGCTATTGCGTTAACTCTTTCCATATTTGCATTTTCTGTGCAGTTGATTTCCTTTTATTTTATCCAAATGAAAAGCTGCAACTACTGTACTTCACCATCACACCCACTAACGTGCTCATTGGCAAATAATGGATTAAATGTCATTAGTATATGATGCGATAAATATCCAACACATAGAAAAGCAGAATGAAATTAATGATGAAAATCTTAACCAGGCTTAAAGACTAAATAACCCTTGTGTAGCATTCATTCTAATTTACAGAGTTTAATTTTGCAGTTTCCATATTTTGATTACTAGTGTGGAAGAGCTTATGCACCCGTGTAGTTAAATTACAAGAGCTGAGCAAATGTGCTATACACTGCACTATTTTTTTTTTTTTTTTTATATATAAACATTTATGGTAAAGTACTGGCAGCTGGGTTGCCAAAATTTTACTGTAATAAGGTGACAATATTTTTAGGTCTACAGTATAACTTTGTAGTAAAAACTTTTTTCTTTGCAACACATTCCAACAGAAGGGAATGTTTAACCATACTCAGAAATTCATGTACTTTAATATGCCAATCAATAAACCATTAGAAAGTACTGTCAGGGTCAAACCCCAGTACACAACTTGCATCAGTAAAGTAACAACAACCAATAACAAACAAGTACCATTTAATTTATACACATTGAATTGTTTTCAATGTTTAAGAAAACTAGGGCACATTGTCTGGTGGGGAAGAAAAATGTGCTTTTGTGGTGTATGGTGTCCAACAGGTGTGCCAGCTTATCGAATACAACCAACCATAAATCAGCTTCCACAACCTCAAAAAACCTTCAGCATGCAGGGAAAAATACACCTGCTAACTGTTTGTTTTTTTTTTCCCCCAACTATTCAAAGGTATGCGGTTCACCAGGAAAAATATTGTAAAAGGGGACGTGTCCTTATGCAAATATTGTAACCGGTTTTACATTTTACGGTTGTTTACCTTCGTTATTTAACAGTTTTACTGTAAAATTAACAGATTTTTTCAGTGTAATTGTAATGCTTCAGGTAAATGGTATTTAGCATATTTTGAAGGTAGAAAAATAATGAAATGTATTGTTTAAGAGAGACCTTATGTTCTACTGAAAATTACCTGTAACTTTCCTTTTTTCCCCAGAAAAGGTCTTTTACTTTCACCATTTACAGTATTTTTACCGTTAAATTTACTGAAATTTTTTAGTGTAAAAGAAATGTTAAATTTATGGTAATGTACTGGCAGCTGGGTTGCCAGAATTTAGCAGTAACAATGACAGAATTTTTAGGTCTATGGCATAACTTTGTGGGACAATTGATTTTTGTATAGCCCAAAAATCACACAAGTGCCGCAATGGGCTTTAACAGGGTCCCCCCAGCCTTGACTCTCTAAGAAGACAAGGAAAAAAGAGTCCCCCCCCCCCCCCCCCCAAAAAAAAAAAAAAAAAACCTTGTAGGGGGAAAAAATGGAAGAAACCTCGGGAAAGGCAGTTCAAAGAGACCCCTTTCCAGGTAGGTTGGGCGTGCATTGGGTGTCAAAAAGAAGGGACAATACAATACACATTGTAGTAAATAACTTTTTTTTCTTTACAACGCATTCCCAACAGAAGGTAATGTTTTAACCAGAAATTTAGGCAAATCGATAAACCATTATAAAGTGTTGTCAGGGTCAAACCCAAGTACGCAGTTTGAAACATGTATCACTTAATTATACACATTGAAAACAATTCAATGTTTAAGGAAGTTATGGCACATTGTCTGGTGGGAAAGTGAAGTTTGCTTTTGTGGTGTATGGTGTCTTACAGGTGTGCCAGCTTATCAAATACAACACACCGTAAATCACTTCCATAACCTTAAAAAACCTTCGGCACGCAGGGGAAAATACATCTGCTAAGTTGAAGGTTTTTTTTTTTTTTTTCTCTCTCCCCCCTTACTATTCAAAGGTATGCGGTTCACCATGAACAATATAACTTTGGTGTTACTGAAACAGCACTTTACCATTTTACAGTGGTTTACCTTTGCTATTTAAGTTTTACACTGAAATTTTTTTTTTTTTTTTTGTAATTGCAATGCATCAGTCAACGGTATGTAGCACATTTTGAAGGTAGATAATCAATTTTACAAGACTTGGCTGTAAAAAAAATAATGAGATTTAAGATATACAGGTAATTTTTCAGTAGAACATAAGGCAACTCTCTCCATTTTCAGAAAAGGTCTTGCTTTCAGCATTAACAGTATTTTTACTGTTAAATTTACTGACATTTTGTTTACAGTGTAGGTGTAGATTTAATCCTGCATGTGCAAGAAAGCAAATTTTAATCCACTTAGTTTAGGGTCACAAAGGAATGCTCTAGTTACTCCAGTTATTTGCTAGATATTTTGAAACCATCAGATTTGTTGCTTCAGTGGCCAGTGTTCTTTGGGGCTGTGGTTGTGGATGCAGAGAATTATATGCAGCTGACCACACTCACTAATACCAAACAATCCAAGTGCATGAGGAGAACATGACGCCAGAACTTTGTGCAGGTCCTGGTGCCATGAAGCAGAAATATTAGCGATGTGTTACCACTCTGCCTATATTGGTACATCAGTACTAAATTTTTAACCTGATTAATATACACCTGTAACTTCATTTCTCGTGACTTGATTGCATGCTATATACACTTGCTTAATCTGTAACTAGACAACTGGAGTACTTGCATGTTCTAGTACCAATTTTTTGTGAAAAATTTGAGTGACAAGAATAGCCTTTCATTGTCATTTTTAACTTGGCTACATTATTTTACAGACCTCTGTCTCTCCAGACAAGATCCAGAGTGGCCCATTCTCCAACTACAAGCCTATGAAATGTGTGTTTTTTTTTTTTTTTTTTTTTTTTTTTTTAATATATTATTATTGCCTTGTCTGTTCCAGACTAGTCTTTTTGGTGACATTGCAGTATGGACTGAAAATTGCATCTCTTTAGCCTTGTTTAAGGAAGGCTATCTAGGAACTTATCAATGTCTTTGATAGTGGTGTGTTTTTTATTTTTATTTTTTTTAAATAAAAAAACACCAAGTTGATCAAGCAGAACTCTTGTCATGCACTTAAACACATTTTGGGTATGTAACATTACCTCCTGAGATGTGGTTTAACCGAGAACTTTGTCGACTTCTGTAAGGTATCTAGATCAGTTATTGGGACATCTTGGTTGTAAAGTAACCAAACAAGCTTGGACTGAATGGTCTATTCTCATTTGTCAAACTTTTATGTTCTTGGTTTTAACAGAATTTGTGAGATTACGTCTTGCACTAGAGTAGATTATAGTGGGAATGTAATTCCCTAAACAGCCTTTTTACTTATTAGGCCAGACTGGTTGCTGCTGGGCCATTATTGCACATTTTATTGCTCACACTCCTTTTCATTAGTTGCGTTACCTGAGATGTAAGGTAATGGGGTGAATAAGTGCATTATTTTTGCCCATTTTGATGCATCCACCTGGTGGTTTATAAATGTCTTCCTCAGTTTTTAGCATCATGCTCTTTTGATCCCTATTTCTCTGTGAGCTATCTGAAATTGGGGTGGAAGAAATGTGTTGAGGTACAGATCCTTACAAAGTTGTGTGCTTATCTTTAAGGGTAAGTGTTTGTATTAAATATAAACTTAATTTTTAACTGGTTGTGTTAACTTCATTTTTATGCAGTACAACAGCCTGTGGCAGCTGGGGGGGGAAAGGTCTGGCCTATCTTGTTGGCTAATCTGAGCCTGCTGCCATGATAGTATTTATAAATGTTAAGCAGTTCACAGAACAGACTTTTCCTTTGGCCTTGAGTAAGGTCTGCCATTCATAATTTTGTTAATGGTTGTTGCCGACTATTTGTAGGTAACCATGTACGTAAATTTGCGTTGTGCTGGCAGGCACAGTAGCAATATGCTATAGCACTGAAGGAGGAAGTGCCTTATAATTTTGGGATATTTTGAACTGGTCAAACTTGTTAAAATTCTGACCTGGTAGTTCCAGTATGTGGCATTTGCTAGTAGGGTATTGATTGGTGGGGGGGGGGGTGGAGACTGCTGATGCCCCAACAATGTGCAGTTATTGCATGTTGCCTTCTGGTTGGAATTCCAAATCATTAGCACTAGTGAGACTTCCTTCATTAATCAACAAAATTGACATTTGAAAGTCTATTGGGAATATCTTTCTGGAGCATTGCCTTATAAGTTGGACACTCTTGAAGCGGTGAAAAACAATGATTGTGTTTATCAAACATCTCTGAATTACTCCTAGGAATTGCATTAAATTTTGGACCTTGGTTAAGAATTTAAGAACCAAACAGAGTAGAACATAGGTAGTTATTGTATGAAGCGTCCTACGCTTTCTCCCAGCTTGAAGTTATTCATTCTCGGACATGAATTCTGCAAAGTGGAGCTCATGAAGATGTGTTGTAGTTTCCTTAAATATAATGTTTTCTGATAGCCATGCTAAGACTTTGCCACAAAGAGTTTGAAGGGAAGCAATTACTTTCAAATGAGTTTGTCATTCGCACAAAGTATTCTAGAGCAATTCATTACACTAGGCCATTTGCAGCATCAGGAATATTACTGTATTGAGCACAGATGGAAAGACAGACATACACCCTGAATAGGTGAATCGTAGCCCCTCTTTCAAAAGAATCCCCTTCCTGGTGGTGTAGCCATCAGAAATGCCTGTGTTTTTCAGTGGTTCTGAAACTAGTCACTGCTGTTCTTTCACTGTTTCTGAAGTAGTGTTTACTTTTAAAGTGTTCCTGAGAGTCTTCCACAGTCTTGACATGTTAGTCTTTTTTTTCTCACACCTATTTTATTCAAGGTGCATTTTTCCTGTTAGTCTCCTCCTGCTTCCTTGAACCTTGCTGGGCTTGTAAAGTGTAATGCAAATGTTCCAGGGATTCATGGAATACATAGCACTATGTACTGGTGTGATACTTTGTCATTTACCCATCCAGCTCTGCCTATCTTCAGGGTAATATGATACTATACAAAACAGTTTGGTTTTGCTTGCGATTCACATCTGCATGTTTATACACACTTTGGGTAATGATCTTTAACTGTGTGCAGTCAGTCACACCAACTCCAGGAAAACCAGCAATTTGCATGAATGCAGTTTGCTTTAACAATACCTTGTGTGAAGTGTACATCTGTATGTCGCATGTTGGAAGAGTGTTAAGTTTGCTGCAAAATGGTTGGTTGTGACTTGCTTTAATGTATTGCTATTGTAAAGGTTGTCAAAACTCATTTTGGCTGATGGAGCATGACTTTGCGGTGTACATGAAGCAATAATGTGAGTTCCAAGACTATAGCTTTATATTAAAAAAAAAAAAAAAAAAAAATGGAACATTAGTAACAAGTTCATTGTACAATGTTTCCAAAATATATGGAATTTCCCAGAATATGTATGCTAATCTCTGCCTGAACCAAATCTGGCAACTCCTAATGAGTTAGGACAGTTTATGAGCTATCATAAATCCTGGTGAAATTAAGTGGTAGCTTCTTTCCTCCAACTCCTAAGGGTAGGGTTAAACTTATCAATCTCAAGTTGTTTTTGAACCAATTCAGTTAGTTTTCAATCTCTACAATGCTTGATAGATATGGGCACAGAACATCAACATGGTGATAGCTGTAGCTAAACTAGCCCTAGTCTTCAGTTGGATTAGGTTATTGGACTACCCAACTTTTAGATCCATTTTCTTTTTCAGGTGGTTGGGGTTGTGTGGTTTTTTGCAAACTGATTATCCAAGAATGAATGTTTGTTTGATACAGAGTTGTACACTAAAATGCGGTTTCTATTTTAAGATTAACACTCCCCACCTCATTTCTTATGTTTCCCTCTCCAGAGGGAATGCATTTCTGTTCATGTTGGCCAAGCTGGTGTCCAGATGGGGAATGCTTGCTGGGAGCTGTACTGTCTGGAACATGGCATAATGCCTGATGGGACGATTTCTGACCCAAAGAGTTCAACAATTACAGACTCTTCCTTCGGGACCTTTTTCAGTGAAACTGGATCAGGAAAGCATGTGCCCAGAGCTGTGTTGATCGATCTTGAATCAACTGTTATAGGTAAAGTAATATGTTTTTGTGTAAGCCTCTTTCTTGCCAAATCAAGTTACTTTGTGTCTCCTAGTGACTTTGGTTTTCATACTTCAAGGAAAACCAAGAAAAAGAACCCATTCATATGATACCTGGCTCTCTCTCTCTCTCTCATATGCATATATATAATTTTTTTTTTTTTTTTTAAGCTGTGATTAGTAAGAAAGGAATCGCATTGGTACAGACAGGTTTAATAAACACTTAGGATAAGGGGGTTTAAAAAAAAAAAAAAAAAAAAAACCCACACATTCCCATCAGGTACCTTAACAAGACAGTACAACTGTTTGCTGGGAAAGATGTTGCAGTGCATGGTTTAGTCTTTTTGACTTCATAAGAAGTCAAACATGCAATGAACCAGCAGCCTCTAGTAAAGTAACCTTACAACTCATTGTGCTTAAAATAAAGTTGTACTATAATACTTCAACAATCCACTATTTTGCTAATTATTTAGTTGGCCAGTTTTGATTAAGTTTTAATGCATCCAACATTTGCGTATAGGTGCAAGAATTTTATTGAAGAAATTGTTGTATTTCTTGCTCTGTGCTGTCCTCCATTCCACAAGTATGCTTTAAAATGTCAAAAATGATTGCAACATTTTTTTTTTTTTTAGCTTAAGGTCTATTCCACAACTTTTCAAGGTTGTCCTTAACATAAAGGGCTTAGAAGGCTACCAAATTTGTGAAACCTGGATAAATGTTGCCTTGGGATTAATAAAGTATCTATCTATCTAGAGCAGGGGTAGGCAACGTCGGTCCTGGAGTGCCACAGTATGTGCAGGTTTTTGTTCCAACCCAGTTCCTTAACGAGAACTCAATTATTGCTGATGAAGCACATATTGCTTAAGTGACATTTTAATGCTTCATTTTAGTGGTCTCGCTTGTTAAGGTTCTCCAACCTTAATTGCTTATTTCAATCTTAAACTGCTGCATTCAGTGTTTTAATTGCTCATTAGCAATAAGATGTAAAAGACAAAGCAGCCAGCAGTTCTCCAGCTAGCTTTTTTCCAATTACATCTGTGTGTGTTCATCATGCACTGTTTGATTTAATAAAACACTTAATAGAAAAATGTGACAGACTGAAAATGATCTGTTTTAGGCTTCAAATCATTTGGATGATATCCTTGGAAAGGAAAAAAATCTGATATAAAAGCCTTACATTGCACAGACTAACAAGCCATAAAATTAAATAAGGTCTGAGATTGGCAATGATTGGTTTCTAATTAAGCAATTGGGTTGGAATGAAAACCTGTAGCCACTGCGGCTCACCAGGACCGACATTGCCTACCCTGTTTTACATCTTATTGCTAATAAGGAGCAATTAAAACACTGAATGCAGCAGTTTAAGATTGAAATAAGCAATTAAGGTTGGAGAACCTTAACAAGCGAGACCACTAAAATGAAGCATTAAAATGTCACTTAAGCAATATGTGCTTCATCAGCAATAATTGAGTTCTCGTTAAGGAACTGGGTTGGAACAAAAACCTGCACATACTGTGGCACTCCAGGACCGACGTTGCCTACCCCTGGCCTAGAGTACATCTGCTTGATGGCAGCAATGGCAGTGAGGCATTGTCTAGTGCAATTCATCTTTTTTTTTTTTTTTTTTTTTTTTTTTTTTTTTTTTCACCCTGGCAGCAATTACTTACTCATTATCCTCAAAAGAAATCTGTAAAAGATGTTTTGCATATTGACTCAAATTTAGAAATGTCATAAGGCTTTTGAGCTTCCAGAATAAACTGATAGAGGGTGATGCTGGGTTATCCCCATGTGTGGGAGAGAGACATCCATTACTCCAGTGGTTTATTTTCAGGTGCACACGCATATTCGTGTGCCAACTGAGCATGATGCAGATTTTTTTCTTTTCCCCATCTACCCGATGAGAAGTTGAATTGACTCCACACTTTTCAGTATTGTTTAACCCTATGCCATATTTACATTGTTTTGTGATGCACATTACTCGAGTTGTACATCTGTAGTACTCCTCTGATTGGCAACCATTTTAATTTCATTTGATTAGCAGTTGCAACCCTCATAATGTATTCATAAATCCAATGTATAACTGGTAAAGCATTACAAGGTTGTAATAACCTTTTAACTCCAATCTCTAAAATGTGTGAACAAATCTCTTGGCAGATGAGATCAGGAATGGTGCATATCGCCATCTGTTTCACCCAGAACAGCTGATCACTGGAAAAGAAGATGCAGCCAATAACTATGCCCGTGGTCACTACACTATTGGAAAGGAGATTATAGACCCAGTGCTAGACAGAATCCGTAAAATGGCAAGTACTTGGCTTGAAAATTGTCTTTTTTGGAAGCAATTAAGGTGAGGAAAGTTACACTTTTTACATTTGTTGGATAACTATGGATGCAGTTAAAGGCAAGGGTTATTTCAGGAAAAGATTAGCTTAAGATGCATTGACTTGTGGTTGCTGGTTTATGTACTGGGTGCTTTAGAGAACCTATATTGGTTTAATGCTCACTAAGGTCTAAATTTTTATAGTGTTTAATTGTATGCATTGAATGCTTTAAACGTATTGGTTACATGTTTCAACCAGCATAAGACTGCTGCTGAAAGTTGGTGTTTTAAAGATGCAATGGTAACATTAGCATGCTGGTTATAGTGAGTTAAGATGTGAAAAATTTAAGATTGCAGCAAAAGCTTGGTGTCTCATCTCCACATGTGCAAAAACTAGGACTATATTCAAATGTCCTTTTTTCTCTGTGCATGAAACAATAGTGTGCTGACAGTTGATCTTAATTTGTTTGTCTGACTAAATTTCAGATCATTGAATTCTGAGAGCATCTTTGAGTGTAGTTGAAAGCCAGCTGAGCAAATGTCATTCTTACAGTTGGTAATTTGTGTCCACTTAGTTTGGGGGGGGGGGGGGGGGGGTGTATATAAAAAGTAGTACTTTTTTGGTTTCTCTATGGGTTGCATGAACTATTTTCATAAATGCTTAATTGAACCCTTTGATTTATACAATCACATCAATATGATATTCGTAGTCCCTGTTGGCTGCAACTTGTCTATTAAATCATTAGTGGTTTCTATTGTAAAATTTTAAACTTGCATGTTAAACAATGGGGCATAAAACCTAAGTTAAGTTTAACTATTTATACAAATCGCACAACAAATTTTCAAAACATCATGTACTTTGTGCATAATGTTTGTGACAACAGGTTTTCACTGTAACAAACCACTGTGCAGCATAAGAACAGCTGCATCACATTCTATTAATTGTAATGTTCTAACATAATCTAGAACAAGCTGTAGTATACATTCTTAGTACTAGAAGCAGTGTACAAGAACACTTCATGATTTTTCACATTTCAATCAATGGTGGTATGTCTCTATGGCCTTGAACTCTAAGATTTAAAGTAATGCAGCAGTTAGTCAAGCCATCAGTTATGACGATAGGTGGTCCATTCTATGTCCTTTTCAGGTATATACTGCTATGCACCTGGTCCAAAACAGTCATTTACTGAATTCCACGTAGAATAAGCTGTCCTGCATAGAGTATATTGGAGAGATCCCCCAGCCCTAATCAAAACTAATATTTTTTTTCATACCCTGCTTTTGTTACTATCAAGCCCATGTTTGACCATACTTTAATTACTGTAAATCATTCACTGTTTCAGTGTATGCATGGAGTGCATTTAAATTTCTCATTTGTCATTGCAAATCTATTCCAAAACTTCAGCTTAAGTAGGTAGGAAAAGGTCTAACTTCTCACTGTTCGAATGAAGAACCATTAAATGAAAACAAGACTGATCCCTTTCAAATATCCTAGAATTTACTGATTAATTTGAAGTCAATATTTTATTAGCTTCTGAGTTTGTAAGGAAGGGTTAGGAGTAACTTGAACTATTGAAGTCTGAATTTTTCCTAGCGTGATTATTACACAATAGTCTCCAAGAGATGTGTACAGTGTTTTTACATCTACATGGTCTTTCTAAAAAGTTTTACTTTATGCAATTGCTGTATTATACAGAGTTGCCAGTTAGGTACACTTCTCTAATGTTGTTCCTACATGGCTTTTAGGAAATTATTTGTTAGATTGTGGCCCATCTGTTTTTCTTGAATTTTGTTTTGGATTTGCTAGGACATACAATCCTAGAACATCATTTGTCCCAAAGAGCATTGGAATAGGCAATGATCAACTTAAAGCCAACTGATGCTGAAAACACTGGCTTACCTCCTGGTGCAAGATAGGTTGGAATGTATAATCTGTGTGAAAATTGGGTTCATATTAAATTGGTAGCAAGTAAAATTGACTTTCTGCATTAATCAAGTGGCCTACTAGATAGGACATCAAAGAGTAAACCTTTTGGAAATTTCTCCTTTCCCCATATGCTTACACTAGAGAACATTTAAATTTTACTACTTGGTAAGCCAAACAATCCCACAAAGGCAGCTTCAGGAAAAAAAATGTACACGTGTTCCTTATTTACCTAGTGTTTAACATTGTATAATTTAGTAATGGATTTTTTTTCCCTTTCTCTCTTCCTTCAGTCTGACCAATGCACTGGCCTGCAGGGTTTCTTGGTTTTTCATAGCTTTGGTGGAGGTACTGGTTCAGGGTTCACATCCCTTTTGATGGAAAGACTATCTGTGGATTATGGGAAGAAGTCAAAACTGGAGTTTTCAGTCTACCCTGCCCCACGCATTTCCACAGCAGTGGTCGAACCCTACAACTCTATTCTGACCACACATACTACCCTAGAACATTCAGATTGTGCCTTTATGGTGGACAATGAAGCCATCTTTGAAATCTGCAATCGAAATCTGGATGTTGAGCGGCCTTCGTACACAAATCTAAATAGACTTATTGGCCAGATTGTGTCTTCAATTACTGCCTCTCTGAGATTTGATGGTGCTTTGAATGTGGATCTAACTGAATTTCAAACCAACCTTGTTCCTTATCCCAGAATTCACTTTCCTTTGGTAACCTATGCCCCCATAATCTCTGCTGAGAAAGCTTACCATGAGCAGCTTTCTGTGGCAGAGATAACCAATGCCTGCTTTGAGCCTTCAAATCAGATGGTGAAATGTGATCCAAGGCGTGGGAAATATATGGCTTGCTGCCTCCTGTATCGAGGTGATGTTGTGCCAAAAGATGTGAATGCTGCCATCGCTAATATTAAAACCAGGCGTACCATCCAGTTTGTTGACTGGTGTCCAACTGGGTTTAAGGTGGGTATTAATTATCAGCCACCTACTGTGGTGCCTGGAGGTGATCTGGCAAAGGTGCAACGTGCCGTCTGTATGCTGAGCAATACAACTGCCATTGCAGAGGCATGGAGCCGCTTGGACCACAAGTTTGACCTGATGTATGCCAAGCGAGCATTTGTTCACTGGTATGTGGGAGAAGGCATGGAAGAAGGGGAGTTCTCAGAGGCTAGGGAAGATCTGGCTGCTTTGGAAAAAGACTATGAAGAGGTTGGAGCTGATTCTGCAGATGCACAAGAAGAGGAGGATGAAGAATATTAAATGTTTTGAATTATTGATCAGCTTTGCTTTTCATCTGTGTAAAATGGCTTGTATGAAATAAATGCATACCTATAATATGAATCGAGTGAATTTCTTCTGGTCAATGCAACTTTAAAATCTGAATTTATTTAGTTGATTTTAAAACGGCCTTATTTGAGGTTGTGGAGTGCAAAAACGAATTTCTAAATTGAGAAGTATACTTGGAACACTGAAGAGCTTTTAATCTTTTTAGAAATGCATTGGTTAAACATTGATTGTAGCTAGGAAGTTAGATTGTGACAGTGTGGTTAATAGTGGTTTGTGTTAAATAACCAAAGGTATGAAAACTTTTGTGCAAGTTGTAGTGGAAATTGTGAGGAGTGCATCAGAAATGGGACAATGTTCTGCCACTGCTAGGATGAAGGGGGGGGGGGGGGGGTAACCAGAAAGTGAAGGCACATTAACACTAAAAAAAGGACTGCACAAGTATTTTACAACTTAGGACAGCATAACCAAAATGGTAGATTTATTTATACAGTTGCAGCAATAGTGATTATAAGCATGACTACTGGGGACATGTCCCTAATGACCTAAAGTTGAACATAGCAACCTGAGCCCAAAATGGCTGCATTCCACATTTAACATAAGACCATATTCTTGATGCAAGCTTCTTACCAAAGTCTTGAACAGTGTTCTGCATCGTAAAATGTATAGTAAAGAGAGAGCTTTAAGTAACACTTTTTTTTTTTTTTTTTTTTTTTAATTCTTTGTTCAACCGAATTTTGGGAGACTGTTTTGGCTGTTACTTTGAATCTTTTTTTTTTTTTTTTTTTTTTTGGCCTAGTAGGAGAGCTTAAATTTCCTATAAGTACCTAGGAGGTACTAGATCACACCACCAAATCTCCTTAAGGATCTTGCCTTGGATCAGCCCATGTTTCATGGGAGGGTACAGATTTGTAAAATCAGTTCGACAGCAGTTGAGGAACAAGACCGTATACCCTATATTGTGGCCTTGTGGGGATATTTTAAATTAATATTCTGTGCTAAATCTTCCTCCATAATGTTTATAATGAACTAAACTCCATGAATGTTTCTACTTTGAGTTATTCATGTGCTTTCTGTGTACTACTTTTAGAGTGTTTTGAAGTTCATTAGACTGGTCTGTCATTTGCCCCAGCCTGTATCAAGTTAACGAAGAATTTTGTGTCAATACATAGGTCTGTATTTCCTGGTAGTTCTGCTTGGAAGCAAAGCTGACCTACCCTATTGGATTGTAGCTTAATTCAGAGTTTCAGGTGTATTGTCATGCACAACAGCATCAACACTACTACTAACTGTTCCTTTCATAATGAGGATTAACCCTTTAATCTAAAACCCAGCTAACATACTTTTTTTGGGGGGTTGGGGAATGGGCTTACAGTGACAGTCTTAAGCCGAGGAAGTTAAATGTCGTCTGCCCAGTCAGTTGTTATATTAGAAAGCTTATTTGTATTGTACCAGCCTCAATGGACTTGTTCTTTTATTCTCTTCTCACCTCCAACTCAAATCCCAAATGAGGACATGGTTACCATGAGCCAAGAAACTCCTTCCTGACAAATGGTGAAAAATATCACCTGGCTAATCCTGGTATTTGCTAAGGATCAATAATGTAATTCCTATTCTGGAACCCCATTAATCTTGGACAGTGAGGACAAAGGGGGAGAGGGTGCTAATTTGATGATGGATAAGTGTAGTGTTCTTGATGTGTAACACAAGGTTCATCCCATTCTTTTCAACTGTTAAGTTTGGCTGGTAAATAGAAGAATGATTGCCTTAAGGGGGCTTAGTAGAAAATGGCTTCTGGACTACCTTAGCTAGCTCCCTAATTTTGAGCAAGTATTAAAGATGTTGCCTGGAGGACAGGATCTGAGACTAATCTTGAGTTTGAAGACCATAATGTTAAACCTATTGTCCTTGCTGAACACAGTAAAATAGTTTGTTTTTGTATAGCCCAAAATCACACAAGAAGTGCCACAATGGGCTTTAACAGGCCCTGTTTCTTGACAGCCCCCCAGCTTTGACTCTGTAAGACAAGGAGAAACTCCCAAAAACACCTTTTGTAGGAAAAAAATGGAAGAAACTTTGGGAAAGGCAGTTCAAAAACAGACCCCTTTCCAGGTAGGTTGGGCGTGCAGTGAGTGTCAAAAAGAAGGGGGTCAATACAATACACAGAACAAATCCTCAATACAGTAAAAATTTTACAAGTGTGGAGCAAAATTTTAACAGTAGATATCTCATAATATGATTTGTTTTGAGTCCTGCAGACCTCAGCCATCAACCTGCCCTCCCCCATTTGGCTATTCCACAGCTGAAACAGCACTGGGCCAGCCAATCCGATGAAAGGACCCCACGATTCCTGCGATCCTCCATCAGGGATGACTTTACCTTGGGCAGGCAAAACAACTTGGCAGGTGGGCCATGACACCAAGTCCCACATTTGAGTACCGAGAAGAGAAACTGAATAGGTGAGGGTTAGATGGAGTATCGCTATGACTGCTGAAGGCCTGTGCGCTGGAGCTGGGGAGTCCTCTACAGTGCATCTTCAACCTGAGCCTGGAACGGGAGATTCCCGGGGCTTTGGAAAACATCTTGCATCACTCCAGTCCCAAAGATATCACGTCCTAGTGAGCTGAATGACTTCCGGCCTATTGCTCCAACGTCACGTGATGAAGACCATGGAGCAGCTGCTGCATCACCACCTGAGGCCACAGGTCTGCCATGCCCTTGACCCTCTGTAGTTCGCATACCAGGAGAAGGTGGGAGCAGAGGATGCCATCTATATGTTATACCGATCCCTCTCCCACTTGGACAGAGGCAGTGGTGCTGTAAGAATTATGTTTCTGGACTTCTCTAGCGCCTTCATCACCGTCCAACCTCTGCTCCTTAGGGACAAGCTGACAGAGATAGGAGTAGATTCATACCTGGTGGCATGGATCGTGGACTGTCTTACAGACAGACCTCAGTATGTGCGTCATTGTGATCAGCAACACAGGAGCGCTGCAGGGGACTGTACTTTCTCCGGTCCTGTTCAGCCTGTATACATCAGACTTCTAATATAACTCTGAGTCCTGCCACGTGCAAAGGTTCGCGAATGACACTGCTATCGTGGGCTGCATCAGGAGTGGGCAGGAGGAGTATAGGAACCTAATCAAAGGCTTTGTTAAATGGTGCGACTCAAACCACCTACACCTGAACACCAGCAAAATCAAGGAGCTGGTGGTGGATTTTAGGAGACCCAGGCCCCTCCTGGACCCCGTGATCATCATGGGTGACTGTGTGCAGAGGGTGCAGACCTATAAATACCTGGGAGTGCAGCTGGATGATAAATTAGACTGGACTGCCAATACTGATGCTCTGTGCAAGAGAGGACAGAGCCGACTACTTCCTTAGAAGGCTGGTGTCCTTCAACATCTGCATTAAGATGCTGCAGATGTTCTATCAGACGGTTGTGGCAAGCGCCCTCTTCTACGCAGTGGTGTGCTGGGGAGGCAGCATAAAGGAGGGCGCCTCACGCCTGGACAGACTGGTGAGGAAGGCAGGCTCTATTGTAGGCATGGAGCTGGACAGTTTGACATCTGTGGCAGAGCGACGGGTGCTCAGCAGGCTCCTGTCAATCATGGAGAATCCACTGTATCCACTAAACGGTATCATCTCCAGACAGAGGAGCAGCTTCAATAACAGACTGCTGTCGATGTCCAGCTCCACTGACAGACTGAGGAGATCATTCCTCCCCCGCACTATGCGACTCTTCAATTCCACCCAGGGGGGGATAAACCTTAACAATATACAAAGTTATCTGTTTTTTACCTGCATTTATATCACTCTTTAGTATTGTTTATCAGTATGCTGCTGCTGGAGTATGTAAAGTTCCCCTTGGGATTAATAAAGTATCTATCTTGTAACAAATTATAATGATCCTGTTACTTATGTTTTAGTGCTAATGACTAAGAACAGAGATACACTCTGTACAGTTAATCAGCAGCTCTAGTCAGGATATGCTGAACTGAAGTAGTAAGTCTTAAGCCGGGATTTAAAAGCTGAGACTCTTATAGTAGCAGGCAGACCATTCCATAGTTTAGGGGCCCTGTAACTAAAAGCTCGACCTCCCACTGTTATTTTATTAATCCTTGGAATCTTAAGCGGACCGGCATCTTGAGATCTCAATGTGCGCTCTGGTTTGTAAGTCATGATAAGTTCAGACAAGTAAGCCGGACCTTGGCCATTTTAATGCTTTATATGTTAAAAGGGGGATTTTGAAATCTGCCCTAGATTCAAAGATAACTCCTAGATTGCGGTCTGATTCAGTAAAATTAATGGTGATTCCAACTGAGTTCAATGATAAAATATTGTTTTGATCAGTGTCATTCCCTCCAACAATTAACATGTTTTATCTATGTTTAAAGACGAATAGTTCTCAACCATCCACTCTTTTAATTCACTAACACAACATTGGAGAAACTTCATTTGATCTAAATGAAATGTATACAGTAATCCCTCCTCCATCGCGGGGGTTGCGTTCCAGAGCCACCCGCGAAATAAGAAAATCCGCGAAGTAGAAACCATATGTTTATATGGTTATTTTTATATTGTCATGCTTGGGTCAGATTTGCGCAGAAACACAGGAGGTTGTAGAGAGGCAGGAACGTTATTCAAACACTGCAAACAAACATTTGTCTCTTTTTCAAAAGTTTAAACTGTGCTCCATGACAAGACAGAGATAACAGTTCTGTCTCACAATTAAAAGAATGCAAACATATCTTCCTCTTCAAATTAGTGCGTGTCAGGAGCAGAGTCTGTCAGATAGACAGAGGAAAGCAAACAAATCAATAGGGCTGTTTTGCTTTTAAGTATGCGAAGCACCGCCGGTACAAAGCTGTTGAAGGTGTCGGCTCACACCCACTCCATCAGGAGCAGGGAGAGCGAGAGAGCCAGAGAAAAACAAACAAACAGTCAAAAATTAATACGTGCCCTTTGAGCTTTTAAGTATGCGAAGCACCGTGTAGCATGTTGCTTCAGGAAGCAGCTGCACAGAAGATAGCAACGTGAAGATAATCTTTCAGCATTTTTAGACGAGCGTCCGTATCATCTAGGTGTGCGAACAGCCCCCCTGCTCACACCCTCTACGTCAGGATCAGAGAAAGTCAGCGCAAGAGAGAGAGAAAAGTACGTTGGGTAGCTTCTCAGCCATCTGCCAATGGCGTCACTTGTATGAAATCAACTGGGCAAACCAACTGAGGAAACATGTACCAGAAATTAAAAGACCCATTGTCCTCAAATCCGCGAACCAGCAAAAAATCCGCGATATATATTTAAATATGCTTACATATAAAATCCGCGATAGAGTGAAGCCGCGAAGCGCGATATAGCGAGGGATCACTGTAGCTGGGTGTCATCTGCATGCGACTGAAAATTAACATTGTTTCCTAATGAGAGATCCCAGTGGAAGCATATAAAGTAAAAACAGTAAAGGTTCCAGTACTGAGCCCTGTGGGACAGCATATCTCACTTCTGTGTATAATGATGGAGTACTGTCAGCATATTTTTGTACATATTGGAATCGATTTGATAAATAAGAACTAAACCAAGCGAGCACAGTGCCTGTAAGCCCAACATCATTTTCTAGCCTGTGCAGTAAAATAGAATGGTCAATGGTGTCAAGTGTTGTGCTTAAGTCTAACAACATAATTACAGTGGAGTTTCCTTCATCAGAGGATATCAGGATGTCGTTTACAACCCGCGTTAGTGCCATTTCTTTACTATGACCAGTGTGGAAACCAGACTGGAAATCCTCAAATAAATTGTAAGGTGTGACTGAAGCTGATTGGTGACTACTTTTTCTAGTATTTTAGAGAGAGGGTAAATTTGAAATAGGCCTATAATTATTATGTGTGGTTCTAGGTCTGACTTTTTAAGTAATGGTTTAATGACTGACACTTTTAGTGCATCAGGTACTGTGCTATGCAATAATGAACTATTGATGATGTTTAGAATAGGCGCTGCAAGAAATATCCATTACACTTTTTACTAGTTTTGTTGACACTGAATCTAGGGAACAAGTAGTGGGTTTCATTTTAGAAATTAAAGTTAAGACTTCCTGCTCAGTTACAGGATTAAAATTACTAAAGTGATTAATGCAATGCGAAGCAGGGCACTGTAGTGTTTAAAGCCAGAATCTGACCAGTTACTTAGTTTGTCTTGGTATAAAATTAGTTTTGAGAACTTTGTTTTTCTATGAAATGTACTAATTTGAAAGTATGGAAGTTGCAGGATCAATTGAATGATTTGGTTGCAACAACCCAACAATAAGCCTTAGTCCTGCTGTATAACCTAAGGTGTTTTATTGGAAGAGAAAGTTTAGCAGGGAATTTGATTGTCACTTGGAAGTGTGACGGTGTCCCATCAGCTCACCTTGGCGACAAGCTGTATAAGGAGCATGATGAAGGGTATACAACTTAAAAAAAAAATCCAGTTTAAGTAATGTAAAATATGAGAATTCATTTAATTTGGTGTGATCTGTGATGCTACATTCTGCACAAAGTTTAAAGAACATGATGAAATATACAGTACATCCACTAAAATGCATCTGTTTCACTCTTCATGTTCTCTTATTCTTTCTCCCCGTTATTTGATGTCTAATTGCATATTTTGGGTGCCATTTGTGTGGAACCATAGTGGGGTTTTTCCTTCTCCTTCTTACCAGTTATCCACTTCTGAATTTCATTTCAGTTGTAGGTCTTCCATACTCCCCAGTCAATATAAGTCAACAGAAGCCACAAAAACTGTTAAAGAAAACAAGTCCAGAGGATGTTTTCTTTTAGACTAAAATGGCAAGATCAAACTATGAATCGCTAAATTTGATTGGGATGTACAACCCTAAAAAGCTTGGTAATGGGAAAATACAAGTAAGACAAAAATCAATGATTCTTAAATTTATTTTGACTCTTGTTTTATTGCAGACAGTATGATCCCAAGATATTCCATGTTTTGTCTGTCAACTTCATTTCATTTATTAATATACATCAATTCCTGCATTTCTTGCCTGCAGCACAGTACAAAAAAGTTGGGACGGGGCAAATTATGGCCATTAACGAGGTAAAAAATTTAAATGTTATTTCAAATAGGTGATGTCAACAGGTGATTATAATCCTGATTTAATATAAAAGAAGTATCCACAAAAAGCTGAGTCTTTGAGGAACAAAGATGGGCAGAGGATCTCCAGTTTGTCCCCCATGGTTTAAAAATGTGTAAGATTTCCATGAGAAATCTTTAGCTGGATCATCAATGTTCTTTAAGCAGCATGTATTTAAAAAGTATTAAAACTGCAAAAGTAACATTTCTGAAGTGTTTTTGGTTCTAAAATTTTTGAAGTACTGCTTGTCTTGAGCTCATGTAATTTCATATCAACCTATGCAATCTTGTGTGTTAACCCTTGGCTAATCTCCCTTTGCAAAATCACACTGTCCAAGATTATGAAATCCCCAGTTACCTTTTGTCCCCAAATTTGTTCCACTGTGTTTTCTTAATGAATGCATCTTTATGTATGGGTTTTGGCTTCCTTGGTATTGAGGGAAGTTAGGGGGTTGCCCTCGGGTGATAGCACTATTTTTATTATGAGCCTAAAGGTTTTTTTTTTGTGTTTTTTTTTTTATGCTATATGGCACAATTTGTAACAATTTGAGTTTTTCTGTACTACAGTTAAATCTATACATATGCCAGGCAAGAATAGTCTAATATTTGAGGTACAAGGTTACATTTGAGGACTGTCACTAATCACTTGATCTTCCCTTTCTTGCCGTGCTGGTCTTGCATACTTGTGGACAAGATCTGTTCTTGCTTCACCAGCCTTTGTTCTTGTATCTAGAATCCTACGGTGTTACAGTATTGTAGCCTACTGTGACAGATGCTGTGGTCATGTTCCCTTTATTCAGTCATCGGGTGCAGCTTGGAAATGTTTGTATGCAGTAAGGTGTGTTTTAGCTCCTTCAGAATAAGATTCTTTTAAAACATTCAATTTCTGATTGTCAATTGTCTGGGTCCTGGGGGCCCATTGTGGTTTCAGGTTTTTGTTCCAACCAGATTCATAATCGGTGACAACTGATAACGCTGATCTCATTTAATTTGCTGGTATTGTTTTCTGTTATTCTACATTCATGAAAAGGACACGACAATGATTTTTTTTTTTTTTTTTTTTTTTTAGAACTATTTCTATTTTTGCTATAGGTTTAAATGTTTAACTCTGTTTTGTTGTTTTTGCTATGTTTTGCCCTTTTTCTGTGCAGTTTGCTCCCTTCATGATATCTTAATAATGACAAATTAAATTGACTGCAACTACTTTAGCCTCAGCCCCACTAATTAGATATTATTACTAATAGATTAAACAATTAGAACACCTGGAAAACTAGAATGACTATTGTTAAAATGAAAAAAAAAAAAGATTCCCATATAACTGCTTACATTTTAATTTTTTTAACTTTTTTTTTTTTTTTTTTAATTTCTGTATTGTTCCCAAAACACAGAATATGGGAAATAACAGTTCACTTAATTAGACCAGGAGTCCAATTAAAACCAGAAACTGATTGGAACAAAAACCTGCAGCCACAGTGGGTCCCCATGACTGAGTTTGAGAACCCCTGGTCTAACCTACAGTGAAAGAGAATACAACTTTAAATGGAAGGGTTGCCCTTAGCTATTTTTTTAATATTAATTTCTTACACATTCTAGAAAATTTCGATTTAAAAGACCGCTGGAAGAGAAAACTTTCTTAGTTCATTGTTCATTTCCAGTAAATCGGAATGTAGCAAAATGAAGCAAGTCTATGTCCCTTTGTGTAGGAGTGGCATGGGGCTCATGTATAGCGCAGTGCATAGAATTCACAGTAAAACATGGTGTACAGACAAAGCTGAAAATGTGTGTATGCACAAAAAATCCAGGTGCATAAAACTGTGTGTGTGCTGATTTCCATGCACTCCCCTTTATAAGTCCCAATGAACGTGTGTGTGCGCCTACAGCCAAACCCTGACTCCTCCCACAAATGTACATATTTGAATATGGAAAATCAATATGAATATTTATTTATATAGCACATTTTCATACAAAAGATGTAGCTCAAAGGGCTTTACAGGATGAAGAAAGAGGGAACAAAAACAATTAAAAAAAAAAAAAAATGAAGCAATACTAATTAACATAGAATAAAAGTAAGGTCCGATGGCCAGGGAAGACAAAAAAAAATTTTAAAAAATCTGCAAGGTTTCCAGGCCACAAGACCACCCAGCCCACTCTAGGCATTCTACCTAACATAAAAGATCTCAATCAGTCCTCATGGTTTTCAGGCTTCACATGGAACAATTTGATGATGATGGTCCTCTGGCCTTCAATCCATCAATGTATGGACTGCATGGTCCTTTGATTGGGTGGTTGTGGCGCAGATCGCCACCACAGAAAAACGGAAAAAGAGCAGCAGAGAAAGTAGGGGTTAGTACGTATTTCGGAGCCACCAAGAATGATGATGATAATGCATATACAGAATATCAGGGTTAAACTAAAATGAAGCTATAAGAAAGCCATGTTAAAATGAGTTTTTAGCAGTTTTTTAAGTGCTCTACTGTATTAGCCTTCTATTGGTAAGCTGTTCCAGATTTTAGGTGCATAACAACAGAAGGCTGCCTCACCACTTCTGTTAAGCTTAGCTCTTGGAATTATAAGCAGACACTCATTTGAAGATCCAAGGTTACGATTTGGAGTGTAAGGTGAAAGACATTCTGAAGTATAGGATGGAACAAGATTATTTAAGGCTTTGTAAACCATAAGCAGTATTTTAAAGTCCATTCTAAATGGCACGGGTAACCAATGTAATGACATCAAAACTGGAGAGAGGTGCTTGGATTTTCTTTTCCTAGTTAAGATTCTAGCAGCTGCATTCTGCACTAGTTGCAATCAATTGATGTCTTTTTTGGGTAGTCATGAGAGGAGTGCGTTACAGTAATCTAGTCAACTGAAAACAAAAGTGTGAACTAATTTCTCAGCATCTTGCAAAGTTATAAGATCTCTAACTTTTGCTGTATTAAGTGGGGAAAAAATGCTGTCCTAGTAATCTGATTAATATGTGATTTAAAATTTAGGTCAAAGTAAATAATTACCCCTAAATTCTTTACCTCTGTCTTGACTTTTAATCCTATTGGATCAAGTTTATTTCTAATACCCTCATTATATTCATTTTTGCCAATCACTAAAATTTGTTTTCTCCTTATTTAGTTTGAGAAAATTACTACTCATTCATTCAGAAACACAAATAAGACATTGTGTCAGTAAACCAAGAGAGTTGGGGTCATCAAGCATTATTGATAAATACAGCTGTGCATGTAATAGACCCTTCTGTTCAGTAATTGTGTTAAGACCATGGCAAAAGCATGTTTGAGAAAACAATTTCAGCAAACATGAAGTGGAGCCAAGGAAAAACCTATTTATTGGCTTAAGCAGTGGTATAAGCAACAAAAGGAAGTTGATTGAGTGATAGAGTGGTGGTGACACTCAAAAGTTCAAGTTCAGAAAGACGCAAAGTGCTTGCAATAAAGTGGTCAGATATTAAAGTCACTGTGAAAAGGTGAGTCGCAGCCCAGTCCGTTTATTCTTTCAGACAACATTACACAAGCTGACCCCCATGTCAAGGATGCAATCTTAGTGCTGCTTCAGATGCTGAACACAAACCCCTTCCTTGGAAGCCACTGGGAGACCATGTGGCTGTGTGCTGACTGATGCTATTCTGGAGTCAACGAAATGTGATACTGGATGCGTGTAAGAGATGTGGCCAATGAACTAAGGAATATAAGGGCTGTACGATGTGATATTGACCACAAATTAAATGAATTGGTGAAAAAATAAATGCTGCATCTGATTACCTGTTTTTACATTCTGCTATTTTATATTCAAACAAAGTTGTAACGGTGTCCAATTGTCTGATCGTTTGGTGGGTCAGGTTCATTATATACCGTATCTCTTCAGGTATGGACAAGCCACGATTGTGTGCCACATTATGCAGAGCATGTTACATGCTTGCATAATGCAACACACTTTCTGTGGATTATAGAGCAGCACATTAATAGAGTGGAAATGCTTTCTATTTACATAAGCAAATTCATTCTGTGAAGATGCCTTTTTATAGTGTAGCATTAGTGTCGTGCCACAACAGATCGATTTCTCAACTCTTTATGTGGCTGTTTGAGGTGACTTGCTACCCTTAAAAGGACTGCTTGCCTTTTGACACACTAGTTGGAAAAAGCAACTGCGACTGTGCGGAGCTGGCTTTTTTTTTTTTTTTTTTTATAGGTTCTCAAGCTATACTGTATATGATACAATTCCAGCTCATTCTTTGGGTGATTCATCCATGGCCGATGTAACTTGTCCAATGCTGCTGTAATAACATGCGTGCAGCTGACTGCTCAGACTGCATTGGGAAAACTGAACATTGCTGCAAATTGTGCATTCATGTTTGCCAGTTCGACCACAATGTAAGGAAATCTTATCTGGATGACAAGCGGATATTGCCATTCTATATGTCTGACATGGAGCGGCTCAATGATATTTACAAAATACCCAATTGGTCAACAAGTTCACGTTGAAAAACTCCTGTGGCTTTAAACCTGAGGGTGGGTGCACCTTGTAAAATGAGCAGGTAGAGCACAATTCTTCAAAGCACCAGCTTTTTAAAAGCAGAACAGTTCAGCACACAGCTCCAAGAGGACAGGTCTTGGAAATCTAAATCAACTTAGAAGCCAGTCTTCATCATCTCTAAATATCCCTTGTAATTCTCCCATTTCTGATGACTTCTAACAATGTTAAAGCAGCTATAGTAGTTAGAATAGTTTGGCCATTCCTTGCACCATTATATTGTTACAGAATAATTACAATCAAGTGAATTAAATCTGGAAACAATATGCAATTAATTTTATTGTATTTGATAAATCGTGTTTAACTGACGTGAAACTGAAAAAAGGGAGACCACACAGAAACAGTAGCACTGCTTTGACCCTGGGTGCCGTCAGTTTGCAAAACCGACCAGAAATTTGCATACGCATGGTCTGAGGCTGCCGTGAAAATGTGCATGGCTTTACGCCAAGTTTAGTTTTTTATACATATCGAAGTGAGCATGGAAATGGGCGTATGCAACATTTTTGTGTGTAGGCACCGTTTATACATGAGGCCCATGGTCTTCAATGCAGCAGGCTTCCTCAAATGTTGGAGAACTGATCTTTCTTCGGATGTACACCTTTCTTTTTAAACCACTTGGGTAAAAGTTTGTTTTTGCATCTCCTCAAATTTTGCCCATACAATTTTTTGTTCATATTTCCAAACCACAAATTTTAATTATAACTTATTTTATCTATAATAAATGGGGTACTACATAATTTGAGTTTTTAGCAATCTAACTGCATCAACTGGCACAAATGTCTTTGTACAGTGACCACAGCCAAATCTAAAATTTGGCACCAACTGTCAGCTATCTTCTCCAAAAAAGTATCACTAAACTAAACCTCACTTAACATTGTCGCATTTTAAAATCTTTTGAGTGCTGAACATTGTCACCATTTGACATGTCTGTTCCTGTTGGTGGTTCATATTGTGGGGTTTTTGTTTCCTAGCCTTCCTCTTAATTTGCCTTTTGGATATTAGAGGTTTCAGAGCTAGCACTGCTCTTCTGAGGGTCATATATATTTGTTTGAGTTACCGATTTGCAAATGATCATATCTGCTCATGTGGGAATCATGCAGAAATGACACATTATTGGTTTAACTATTTAGTAGGACAATGTCTTTTTTTAGATACTGTTTATAGTTGTACATCTTGTGGGTTTAGTTTCTGTCAACTCCTTACCCTGAAGTTACGCTTGTTTAGGTTTAGTTTCACATGAGAAGTCTGACAGGCTGCTATTTAGACAGAGTACTCATCTGTTGCTGATATTCTGAATTAGATTATAAAACTACTGCATTTTATATTTCCACCTGAGGGCTTGATAAAGACAATGCTGCTGTTAAAGACGATTGCATTATGCCCAAGCAACCAATAATAGGCAGGGACCAAAACCACCTACAGACCCTGCTTTTTTGTCTCCACCCCATCTCTTGCTGCCTTCTAAGAATCCCTAAAAGCATGTAATTTAACCAGTATGAAACTGTGTTAATTGTTGTGAATTGCAAATTCATCGTGCATCCAGAAGATGGCAATCTAATCTAACTTTTTTCCCCGTGAAGTATAGTTTAATATTTAGTTCTTATGAAGTGTTGGTAAATGTTACGTATTACAGTACCTGTTATCCTGATTGAGTGGTACTTTGGGGACTTCTCTGAACACCAGCTTGACACCTTAAAGCTCTTTGATGGCAACATGAAATCCTGTGAAGGGGGGGGGGGGGGGGGGGGGGTAATTGAGTGTTTTGGAATGCAAAAGTTTAGTCATGGATCACTAAGAGGCTATGGGTGTTCACTTCAACCAATGTTTTCTTTTAATGAACTCCAGGTTTACATTGTTTTAGTTTCTGTTGTTACTGGGCCAGAGCTGTATTTATTTGGACTACGTGTTCTCTTATATTTGTGTTCTGGGATTAGATTCAAAATAAAATTATAAGCAATGTGTGCTTTTACTGTCATTTGGTACACAAGTTGGTTTTTTGTCTAGTTTGATTTCTATTTTTTTTACCAAAAAAACACATTTTTAATATTGGTTTTTAATATTTATAATTTTATTATGAAATTGATGCATACCAGATTCTGTGAGCTGAATCCATGTGTAAATAAATAAGACTATTCTTAGACTCATTTAATTCAGTTTGTTCTTGTGGGTTCCTGGCACCTATCCTCGCAGTACTGGAGGCAGCAGAGCATTACCCAACCCAGTACATGGCCAATGTATTTTTACTCTCTTAACAGGCATATTTATCCAACATTAAAGAGTTCAACATAACAAAGTACATAACAGTCCAGAGGACTGTTTTGAAATAAGTACTAAAGGCGAAGTTTCCAAAATTGCCAATCACAAATGAAGAGTTTTAAATCAGACCGAAAAATTCAATTAGGAATGGTCAGTTTTTAGTGGTTGTTCAAACTTTGTGAGAATGCAATGCAAGATACCAATTAATCTTAGAAGTGAATGCAAAGTAAATTTTACCCAACTACAATAAAACTCAAACCAGCCACAAGAATTTTGTTGCAGTTAATGTATGACAGGTGCCGGAACGTTGAAGTATAGGCCCCTATAGCCTGGTGGTGGTAGGAATTTATGAAGGTTGAAATGGCAAAGGAAGGGATTTGGAGATTGATCCAAAATTTAAACCCAGTCAATGCACAGAAGAGGCTATTTGAGTGAAACCAGAATATTAGAGTCATAAGTGAGAAATTAAAATTACTGCAAATATATACTGCTCAAAAAATATAAGTAACACTTTTTAATAAGAGCATTAAGTCAATGAAACTTCTGGGATATTGATCTGCTCAGTTAAGTAGCAGAGGGGGTTGTTAATTAGTTTCAGCTGCTTTGGTGTTAATGAAATTAACAACGGGCATTAGCGGTGCAACAAAGCGACGACCACCAAAACAGGAATGGTTTAACAGGTGGAGGCCGCTGACATTTTTCCCTCCATCTTTTCTGACTTTTTTTTTTTTTTTTTTTTTTTTTAAACTAGTGTTCCATTTGGCTATGGTAAGTGTCACTACTGGTAACATGAGGCAACACATGGACCCTACAGAGACTGCACAGGTAGTCCAACTTCTCCAGGATGGCACATCAATACGAGCTATTTCCAGAAGGTTTGCTGTATCTCCCAGCACAGTTTATAGGGCATGGAGGAGATTCCAGGGGACCGGCAGTTACTCTAGCAGAGCTGGACAGGGTTGTAGAAGGTCCTTAACCCATCATCAGGACCGGTATCTGCTCCTTTGGACAAGGAGGAACAGGATGAGCACTACCAGAGCCCAACAAAATGACCTCCAGCAGGCCACTGGTGTGATTGTATCTGATCAAACAATCAGAAACAGACTTTGTGAGGGTGGTCTGAGGGCCCAGAGTCCTCTAGTGGGCCCTGTGCTTACTGCCCGGCACCGTGGAGCTCGATTGGCATTTTCCATAGAATACCAGAATTGGTAGGTCCATCACTGGCTCCCTGTGCTTTTCACAGATGAGAGCAGGTTCACCCTGAGCACATGTGACAGACATGAAAGGGTCTGGAGGAGCCGTGAAGAACTTTATGCTGCCTGTAACATCGTTCAGCATGACCGGTATGGTGGTGGGTCAGTGATGGTCTGGGGAGACATACCAATGGAGGAACGCATAGACCTCTACAGACTAGACAACGGCACCTTGACTGCTATTAGGTATCGGGATGAAATCCTTGGACCCATTGTCAGACCCTATGCTGGTGCAGTGGGTCCTGGGTTCCTCCCGGTGCATGACAATGTCCGGCCTCATGTGGTGGGAGTATGCAGGCAGTTCTTGGAGGATGAAGGACTTGATACTATTGACTGGCCCCCACGCTCGCCTGACCATCCGACACTGCCAGGTTGCACCTCAGACTGTCCAGGAGCTCAGTGATGCCCTGGTCCAGATCTGAGAGGAGATCCCCCAGGACACCATCCGCCGTCTCATTGGGAGCATGCTCCGGCATTGTCAGGCATGCATACAAGCATGTGGGGGCCATACAAACTACTGAGTACAATTTTGAGTTGCTACAATGAAATTTCGGCAATACGGACGAGCCTGCTGTGTAATTTTTTCACTTTGATTTTCAGGGTGTCATTGAATTCAGTCCTCTGTAGGTTGATAATTTTTATTTTCATCAAACGACGTGGCATCCTTTCGTTCCTAATACATTACCCAGTCCATATCAGTATAGATATCCAGCAGGATTTTTTTTCCATTGAGATCTGATGTGTTTTCAAAGTTTTCCTTTAATTTTTTGAGCAGTGTATTTAAATGTGGGCAGGAAGGTAAATCACTGTACCATTTAGATATGGATAAAATCTATAAGGGAGCTACATTATAGGTTACTTAAACAAGGTTCAGAGATTACATGTGACTGAATTGGAACAAAACTACATTCAACCTATTCAGTACATTGTCCGTAGTGCTAGAAATTGATATCACACTTGTATGTTTGCATGCTGTCTGCTTCAGTGACAGAAATGGCTTCTCCAGTTTTAGAGGCCTTAAAGGGTGCAACTTTTTTTTTTTTTTTTTACTTGGTCTAGCCTTAGCTAGTTTTTAGGGAGAGACTGTGCCTCATCCTCATATTTGTTTTACTGAAACAGTTGCTGTTTACATCAGAGTACAGCAATGTTCATTAAAGTGTGAAAAGGCAATACTTACCAAATGTAATTTGTCATTTATACATTCTTGGCTTTTGTGATAATGTTACAGTGGAGAAGTTGTATTAGTGCTGGTTCTTCACAATACCAGGGACCTGGGTTCAGCTTTGGGCTCGGTCACTGTGTACAGCTTGTATTTTCTCCACTTTACACGTTTTATTTGGGTACTGGGTTTACTTCCCATAATTGAAAAATGCAGTTTAGGTTAATTGGTGACCAAATTGACTGGGTGCATGTGCATGTGCCCTGTTGTGAACTGGGATCTGACTAATCCATGGTGGGTGCTGTGTACCTAATTTTGCTAGGATAGACTTCAACAACAACAACATTTATTTATATAGCACATTTTCATACAAAAAAGTAGCTCAAACTGCTTTACTTAATGAAGAAAAGAAAAAGTAAAAGACAAAGAAAGAAATTAAAATAAGACAACATTAGTTAACATAGAATAAGAGTAAGGTCCGATGGCCAGGGAGGACAGAAAAAACAAAAAAAAAACTCCAGATGGCTGGAGAAAAAAATAAAATCTGCAGGGGTTCCAGGCCACGAGACCGCCCAGTCCCCTCTGGGCATTCTACGTAACAAAAATGAAATAGTCCTCTTTGTATTTAAGGTTCTCACGGAAGGACTTGATGATGATGGTCATGCAGACTTCTGGCTTTTAATCCATCAATGTTGGAACATCACGGTGCTTAAGCTGCCACCACAATGAAACCGGGGAAAAAAAAACAGAAGAGAGAGTAGTGGTTAGTACAGATTTTAGAGCCACCATGAATAGTTATTATAATGAATTGGATATACAGAATATCAGGATTAAAGTGAAGTTATGAGAAAGCAATATTAAAATGTGTTTTTAGCAGTTTTTTTAAAATGCTCCACTGTATTAGCCTGGTGAATTCCTATTGGCAGGCTATTCCAGATCTTAGGTGCATAACAGCAGAAGGCCGCCTCACCACTTCTTTTAAGTTTTGCTCTTGGAATTCTAAGGAGACACTCATTTGAGGATCTAAGGTTACAATTTGGAATATAAGATGACAGACATTCCGATATATAAGATGGGGCAAGATTATTTAAGGCTTTATAAACAATAAGCAGAATTTTAAAGTCAATCCTGAATGACACAGGTAACCAGTGTAGTGACATCAAAACTGGAGAAATGTGCTCGGATTTTCTTTTCCTAGTTAGGATTCTAGCAGCTGCATTCTACACTAGTTGCAAACGATTTATGTCTTTTTTGGGTAGTCCTGAGAGGAGTGCATTACAGTAATCTAGTCGACTGAAAACAAACCCGTGAACTAATTTCTCAGCATCTTTCAATGATACGAGGTCCAACTTTTGCTATGTTTCTTAAGTGAAAAAATGCTGTCCTAGTGGTCTGATGAATATACGATTTAAAATTCAGATTACAGTCAACAGTTACCCCTAAGCTTTTTACCTCCGTCTTGACTTTTAATCCTAATGCATCCAGTTTGTTTCTAATAGCCTCATTGTATCCATTATTGCCAGTCACTAAAATTTCAGTTTTCTCTTTATTTAGCTTTAGAAAATTACTATTCATCCATTCAGAAATACAAGTAAGACATTGTGTTAGTGAATCAAGAGAATCGGGGTCATCAGTTGCTATTGATAAATACAGCTGTGTGTCATCAGCATAGCTGTGGTAGCTCACGTTGAGCTCTAAAATAATCTGACCTAACGGAAGCATGTAGATTGAGAAGAGCAGCGGACCCAGGATAGAGCCTTGTGGAACACCATATAGGATATCCTGTGTCTTTGAGTTGTAATTACCACAACTAACAAAGACTTTTCTCCCTGCCAGGTAGGATTCAAACCAATTTAAGACACTGCCAGAGAGGCCCACCCATTGACTAAGGCGATTTCTAAGAATGTTGTGATCAATGGTGTCAAATGTGGCACTCAGATCTAGGAGGATGAGAACAGATAAATGGTCCCTGTCTGCATTTACCCACAATTCCTTTACTACTTTAACGAGTGCAGTTACTGTGCTGTGATTTGTTCTAAAACCTGACTGAAATTTATCAAGAATAGCATGTTTATTGAGGTGGTCATTTAACTGCATAATGACTGCCTTCTCTAGAATTTTACTTAAGAAAGGCAGGTTAGACATGGGTCTAAAATTTTCAAAAGCAGAGGGGTCGAGATTATTTTTCTTAAGTAGGGGTTTAACTACAGCAGTCTTAAGACCCCTGTATCTAATGACGAATTTACTATGTCAAGAATATTATCAATTAGCATGCCTGATACTTCTTTGAAAAAACTTGTTGGTATTGGGTCACTGACGCAGGTGGAGGGTTTCAGTTGAGAAATTATTTTATGTAAATCAGGTAAATCTATCCTGGTAAGAGAATTTAATTTGTTTGTAACGGAGTACTGGGGTTTAAGAGGAGATATACTATGTTACTTCTAATATCATTAATTTTTTGATTGAAAAATACAGCAATAGCCTCACAGGTTTTACTGGAAGTACTTTGGAGGCATTCCTTTGAGTTACCTGGGTTTAGGAGACGATCAATAGCATTGTTATTTATAATCTTAGAGAAATAGCAGTGCCTCTCAAGACGGACTGTGTTATTGTATTCTGTTATTTTAACCTTTAATATTTCATAGTGGATAGTTAGTTTAGTTTTCCTCCATTTACGCTCAGCTCTACGGCATGTTCTCATTAGATCAGACACTCTTTGGGTCTTCCATGGTTAAACAATGCTAGAAGATTTTTTACTGTTTTTTCAGGTGCAACTATGTCAACAGCAGCTCTCACTTTAGTATTAAATCTTTCCACCTTACTATTTACATTATCCTCGCTATTATAGTTGGCACTATAAACGGACTGATTGCTTAGAATGTTTGTAAGTTTTAAAGCTGCTGATGAGTCAAAGAAGCGTTTTTTAACAATATGCTTCTCATGAATTTTTTCTATCAATATTTCTACATTAAATAATAGAAGAAAATAGTCTGATAGACAAATATCAATGACCTGCCTTACATCAACTTTTAGTCCTTTAGTAATTACTAAGTCTGATGTATGACCTGCTTTATGTATAGGCTGATTAACGAGCTGTCTCAAATCAAAAGAGTCCAGGAGGTTCATGAATTCTTTTACTTTTTGGTCACACTGATTATCTATATGAAAGTTAGTCGCCGACTATTAAGAGTGTGTCATAGTTCGTAATTAAAATTGACATTAAGTCAGAGAATTCCTCAAAGAAAGACGCGTTAAATTTAGGAGGTCTATACATGGATAATACTAGAATGTGAGAATTTCCATGAATAACAACGGCGAGATACTCAAAGGACTTGAATTTACCAAAACTGACATATTTACACTTTAACCGGCTTGAGTAAATGTTTGCCAAGCCGCCGCCACTTTTTCCTTGGCGATCCGCACGAGTAAAACTGTAATCCGGAGGCGCAGATTCGATTTAAAACTGCCGCGCCATCAGCGCCAAGCCACGTTTCATTTAGTGCAATAAAATCAATTTTCTATCACTAATAAGATCGTTGATAAAAAAAGTCTTGTAAGTTAAAGGTCTAACATTTAATAGTGCCATATTTAATGTTTTGGAGGGGCAGAGATGAATACTATGTGTGTTATTGATATTTGGAACAGGAACTAAGTTATTTTTGCTAGCGACGCTCTGTGTGTATTTTTTATTTAATCTATAGTCTGTTTTTATAGTTTTAATACATTGTTCATCTAAAGTAGTAATTATAATTAAATTATTTGTGTTTATGCCGTATTGCCTAGATTTTCTACGTGCATTGAGATTGGTTATTAGAGTATTAATGTTGTGCACTTTTACGGAAGATTTTGTTAAGCAATTATGACCTAGTACAGCAGTAGCATTACGGAAGGGGTTAAGAGTAGAAACAAATAGTCAAGATAAACGAATTACCTCTTCAGCCTCCTCTGACTATGCCACTTGGCCATTAAACCCACTGACTGGTGAAGTGAATAACGTTGAAAATGTCATAATGGAACCTGTCAATGGGTGGGATATATTAGGCAGCATGTGAACAGTCAGTTCTTGAAGGTGATGTGTTGGAAGCAGGCAAATGGGCAAGCATAAGGATATGAGCGACTTTGACAAGGACCAAATTATAATCACTGGATGTCTGGGTCAGAGCACCTTAAACAGTAGGTCTTGTGGAGTGTTCCCAGTATATAGTGGTTAGTACTTACCAAAAGTGGTCAAAAGGACATTTGGTGACAGGGTCGTTTCTACCCAAGGCTCAATGATATGCGTGGAGAGTGAAGGCTAGCCCATCTGGTCCAATCCCACAAAAAGGCTGCTGTAGCATATGTTACTGAACAACTTAATGCCAGCTATAAAAGAGAGAGGTGTCAGAATGCGAAGTGGATTGCAGCTTGCTGTGTATCTGCAGACTGGTCAGTGTCTCTATGCTTATTCCTGTCCACTGCAGAAATCGCCTACAATGGGCATGTTAGTGTCAGAGCTGGGACATGGAGCAATGGAAGAAGGGGGTCTTATCTGATGAATTGCATTTTCTTTCCATTTGTGGATGACTACAGAAGAGAAGGCATTATGGGAGGAGGGAAAGATGGCAGAGGCAGCTTGTTGCTCTGCTCAGTGTTCTGCTTGGAAACCTTGGATCCTGACATTCATATGGATGTTACTTTAACGTATACCATCTAAAGATTATTGCAGACCTCTTATATCCTTTCATGCTTTCATGACAATGGTATTCCCTGATGGCAGTGACCTTTTTCAGCAGGATAATGTACACGACAAATTGTGCACGGTGTCGACATAGCCACCAGATCCCTCAAATCTTAGTCTGATTAAGCATTTGTGGAATGTGCTGGAAAAACAAGTCCAATTCATGGTGGCCTCACCTTGCAACTTAAAGGATCTGCTGCTTTTTGCCAGATACCACAGAACACCTTCAAAGGTCTTGTGAAGTCCATGCCTGGATGGGTAAAAGCCATTTTGGTGGCATGAGGCAGCCCTTCACAGTATTGGGAAGTGACTTTAATGTTGTGGCTGATTGGTGTAATCACAATGTGTGGAGTACCAATCAAGGGAAGTTATGCTTAAGTTATATAATGCACTAGTGAGGCCTCACCTTAAATACTGTGGATGTGTTTGGCCACCATATTGGGAAAGGTGCCATATAAATAAAATGTTTTATTATCGTTATATTACATAAAATGGCGCAGCAGCCCTCTAGAGAAACTCTGGAGGGAAGTTACTAGGCTGATTCTAGGACTAAGAGGTATGAGCTATGAGGAGAAATTGGAGTAGAACCTTTTCAGTTTGAACATGTCACCTCTTATTCTGTTTGCTTAAAGTATTGAAAATGATGGTGGTGTTAGTAAAGTACGAGGGCAATCCCAAATGTAAGTTCTCCTATTTTTTTTAGAAATACAAACAACTGTTTATTTTCTATAATATTTAGAATTATTTATTTTTCTACATAATCGCCATTTCGTCAATGCATTTTTGTAGACGCTGTGGTAGTTTTAGAATGCCCATGTCATACCAGCTCGCCGCCATGTCCTTCAGGAAGTGTTGAACCTCATCTTTCACCTCTTAGTCGGAGCAGAATTGGTTTCCAGACAAATGTTCTTTCAACTTAGGGAAGAGGTGGTAGTCACTGGGTGCCAAGTCCGGACTATAGGGTGGGTGGGTCTTCTGTCAGCATATGTGGTACCCATCTTGCGCACACCTTCCGATATTGCAACTTTTCCGTTAAAATCCTGTGGATGGTGCTTCGGGAAACTTCAGGAACCAAAATGCAGAGAGCATCCAGAGTGATCTGCCGATCTTTACGCATGTTTTCCTCAACCTTCGCCACTGTCTAGTCGGAAATTGACGGTCTCCCGCACCTTTGTTCGTCGTGAATTTCAGTATGACCGACTGTAAACTCTCTACACCACTTGCGAACGTTTTTGACATCCATGCACGACTGTCCATACACTTCCGTCAATTTGGCAATGAATTTCAACTGGTTTAACGCCTTTTGCGTTCAAAAATCGAATAACTGCGCGAACTTCGCACTTGGCGGTAGCGTTCAACGGGAGCTCCATTTTCAAGGGCTGCCAAGCCAAGATTGAGCATCCCAGCGAAACCACGCATGCTTGTTTGGGAGTGGAGGAAGCACCAATCACAACAGTGTGGCCAACAGCCATATGAACAGTTTCTCTACGTCCCCACCACTTTGGAGACCTTACTTTTGGGATTGCCCTCGTAGATCCCACCTGTTTAAAATTCCACAAAAAATGCAGGGATACAGTTGGAAACTTGAGGGCAGATTTTGCAAAAATGTAAGTTTTTCTTAATGCAAAGACCCAGAATAAATAAATTACCAAGTAGTGGGGTAGAGAGTAGGACTTCAGGGTTTTTTCAAATTTCAATTTATTTTGGACTGTCTAGGCATATAGGATGGATGTGCTGCTTGGGCTGAATTGCCTGTTTTTGTCATGAACCTATAGTTTTACCTTCACCACTTGCTGTCTGTCCAAAAGCTAATCCAATAGCCAGTACCCCAAGTACATTTCTGCCACTCCACCATCATCCAACATGCTTAATCAGATTCAGTGTTGTAGGAGATGTATGTAGCCTTTCCAGGTAAGAAGGCAGAAAACAGCCTTGAATAGGGCTGTCGGCGTGTTACAGGGCCCACTTAGACAGGGTCCAGTTTAGAATTGCTTAGCAACCTAACTTGTATGTCATTGAGGATGCAGCAGGAGAAGCAATGTACTCATTTGCAAAACATGTAAACTTTGCACAGACATCAACTGGACACAAGATTTAGACCAAGGATGCTGGACCCATGAAGCAACAGTGCTAATCACTGTGTCATCATACACCCAATGTCTACCAAGGAGAAAGCTGTTAAGACAAAAATAGGCAATACAAGGGTAAAAATGATTCCAGTCAAAGTCCAATGCCTTAGCTATATGAGCATGCTGCCCCTCTCGAATCTCTATTATTAGTAAGGGTGTTTAAAGGTTAACCGTGCCAAAGACTACAATGGAGTATAGAAATTTGTTATAGCTGCCTCAGTTGAATGGTTCAGAATAAATTTCTAGATTTTAAAAGTTGGTGCGATTGTTCAGTCACACAGCCTTTTATTGGATGACATCAGATGGTGACTTTATGATGGTTTGTAAAAAGTGAATAATGATTGAGCTTTATTGATCTAAAAGTGGTGTGCTCTTTTAAAATTGTTCTGATCTGCTTGTGTTTATATGCAATGCAGAAAAAAACAGAATTGTTAAATTTAGCATTTCTTTATTTTCCCTTTATTTTTTTTAACATTTCCCAAGTCTGTCTTGCTGCATATTTTCACAATTTTTAAATAGTATTGAAACTAGTCTAAATAATACAGAATAGTAAAGTCAAACAAAATGATGTTCTTTTGTACTATTACTAGTCTGAAGTGTCCACAGTACATTTTCTCACCATGGCAGGTAGTACTTCACAAATTACCAGGCTGTTGAGTGTACAAATGCTTCTGCCTAACATCTATTTAATTCTCTGGCTCCATCATAATAATTCTGAGTCATGGGTCATTGCCTGGTCAGTTACTCAGTCTGGTTATTTGCATATACATTATGTGTCTGCCTTATGTAGATGAATTTTCTTTTTTTAGAAGGCAATTTCTATGGGTAGTTCATAAGTAAAGATCTATGTCAAATGCCTCTGTTTCTGTGGCACACTTTCAGAGATCTTGAGGTGCTCTTCAGTTTCTGCAAACCTAGGCCAGACTTTGCTGTTCTGGACTGTATGGATAGAGAAACTGACCCTCTCCATCCCTCTGTTCGACCCCATGAAAAGTTTAGTGATCCATAGCCTACTGGTGGGCTCAGAGGTGAATGGAAGTCACACACAAGAGTTCAGCTGAAAAACTTGTACCACTACAACCAACAAGTCAATCTGCTTTTCATACATAGATCATTCAGCCCTATGCATCCTTCATCTTTATTATGAAATTTCTCCACTGTATTAATTAAATGCTCTTTTTCGTGGATATACTCAAGCCCTTTCTTATTAAGTGCATTCTTCAATAGGGTTGTCCAAACTGTTTACAAGTCTCCCAGTATCACAGATGACTTAGGCAGGAGAACAGCTTGGCACAGTAGTGCAACAGGGTACCGAGAAAAGAAACCGAATAGAGAAGGGTTAGCAATGGTTTATAATTAATGTAAATGACTCCTGTTTGTAAATATCTGGGTCGGTGGTACAGTGGCTTATGCTACCAGCACTTGGCACAATGCAACAGCCAGTTCTGATAAGGAGCTAGTCCTTAGCAGACTACCAATAAGCACCCACATACTCACACTAGGGCCAATTTAAACTTCAGTTAACCAAACTATCCTTGATGTCTTTGGTGTTGGCACACAAACCATGTGTAGATTCTACTTCTACAAACAAAACTCTGGATCTGTAATAAAGCAGTAACACTGTAGTGTTTTATACTGTATATTACTAGATTAATAGTGTTATGTTCATTTTCTTGAAAGTATCCAACCTCACAAATTGTAGTGGGGCAGAAAAGGTTCAAACTGTGACTATTACATATTATAATAGAATGATGAACGGCACTGCTTTATTTTCTCAGTTTTACCATAGTGTTAAATAGAGTAAGCTGACTTACAGCACTAGTGATGAGCAAACCCTGGAGTTTGTTTTACCATGAGTTCAGCAAAATCACGGAAATGTTTGGGAACTCCTCAGTTTTGAAGTCAATGGCCATGAAGGAACTGAACTAGTTTGGAGGATTATAAAAGTGAAATGGTATTTAAAGTGCCCCTGAGGGCTAGGGAAGCCACTGCCAACTATACTGGACCGATTATTACGGCCAAAACTGTGATGTGAGCTGTGAGTCCGCAATGCTGACCAATTATCCATCATTTCTCAAACAACAAAAGATGCAGATAGGATGAATACTGTTATGTTGCATTATTATTGTTGTTAATTTTGGACAATAAGTGGCACTGTAAAAAAATATATATATATTCTGTATATATATATATATATATATATATATATAGAACTGGGAGAGGGATGGAGGGAGAGTTAGGAGATGGAGATTTTGCAGTAATAAAGAAAGAAATTACAACCTGGAGATTTCTTTACGTACTGATCAATACAACAAATACCTCAAACAAAATCCAACAAACTAGCAATATGTAAATTAAATGTAGATTATTGCAGTTGTACAATTCAAATCTAGGGACACACATTGACTGTGGCAGCATGGGACGAACTTGTTCCATTGTTGGAGGTTGCAGCAACAGGTGCACCTTCCCATGTATCTTAGCAGATGTTTCACACTTATAGTAATGAATCTTTCACTTTTATTTAATTGGGTCTCATTCTGACCCGAGTGGGGAGAGGAATCCTTTAAGGCTTGCTTTGAGATGTAGCTTGGCACATGATTAACCATGTATGCAAATTATCCATGTGATGCTGCACTGCCAGCAAACAAGGATCAGTATCATATCTGGTGGCAGTACTAATATTCATATTGTGGTCAGCTAATGCAGTGTTCCTCAACTTTTATGATCCTGTGCCCCTGTTTTTCCTTTTTAAATTTTATGCATCCCACTAGCAGCAATACGAATTCTTCTCTTGGTGAAATGAGCAAATAAGCGTGATTGATAGAATGAAAGAGGGGTGGAGTGTTCTCTGCAGTATTTTCATATTTTTTCTTTTTTAAACACACAAGATGGAAATCCTGCTGAAGTACTGATCAGGTTGTGATGACAATAATCTTACGATAGGCCTGCGTGAAAGTTCTCTGCATGGCTGCTACACCTCTGTGATGTCATGCTGCTTCACAGAGGATCATGGAGCACTTGAAACAAATGTTTGCCTAAACCAGGCCAAGGCAAATTTCCAGGTAAATAGTTAGCAAATAATGTTGCTGGTGAACAGAGTGTATTTTCTGCGAGAAGCGCTTTGGCAGATTTTGTCAGTCAGTACTATATAGCACTATGCTACATCTTGGTATGCTGTGTGAGAACAGTAATATTTACACTGCCTCAGAATAATACGGTTTTAAATTCACTTTAAAAATGTGATAAAGTCAGCCAGTAAACCATCTCATGGTGGAGATTTATTCACAATTGTCCCACATGTAAGATAATTTCTATTGAGGGCAATGAGAATGTTGAGTCAGTTAAGACGAGTTGGAGTAATGGATGAGCACTTTTATTGTTCCAGCTCTGTGATCCTTTTTAGTTTTTTTCAATCATCATCTTTTTCTGTGTCTCCCTTTTGGATCCCACTTTCCGATCATCCAGAGATGGCCTTTCGGTTACTTTTAACCACCTCATCTGGTGGGTGAGCAAGTCTTTTTCTAAAGGAAATACCATATTTGGAAAACCTTTTTTTTGATACTGTATAGCGGTTTCAAGATTGTAGTTATTTTTAAATCCTTTGCTCTGTAAATGAAACACATGAAAGTTTGAGGTTCTGAAGGATACCCCATTTAATGTCCGATTAAACTAGAACTATGGAAAATGAAAATGTATTTGCCCTCGCAAGTCTTCAGTGCACTCTGTTGAGCTATAATTAGCTTCTTGACCATCTCATAGGCTTGGAACATGGTCTCAAAATGAACAACTTCTTTCAGGAATGCAACAGTATATGGTGGAGGAACTGGAAGTGGGGCTTGTGATGTTACTGCAGAAGTCAGGCAAAGTACTTCCAAAGTATTCTCCAGAGATGGAAACCAAAATTGCCCTATTGATTTTGTTCCACCCGTTTCCCTTCATCAAGACCCCTGAGGCACACTACAAAATCCCATGTGTAACAACTTTCATTGTTGAAGTAATCTTGGAATTTGCCTTTGTCAGTTTTCTGAAATGTTTTTTACGCAAAATTTTGACATTCAATCTATTATGATTACCTTGTATGGGATCTTTAAGGAATCATGTTAGATAATGAAAAACTGTATTTGTATTTCTGAAAATTTTAAATTTGGAGCATGTTAACTTCTTTCCAAATTAAAAATAAATAATGAATTAAGTACAGCTACATCAATAGATGGATGTCAGATTGTTCAGTATTATATAATTATCATTTTTCAAAAAACATGCAACTATTTACTGTTTATATACTTTAAATATCTGTAAAATTCTTTATATATGTATTTTTTATAAACATGCAAGCAATGAATCTTGAATTCTCAGACAGGAACAATAATCTATTCCAAAAAAAAAACAAACAAGAAAAAGAAGAGAGAGATAAAAATAACCAAAGTTCAGTAAATATGGAGAAATGTGCAGTGGCACACTCAATTTTCGTATTACATCATATGCAGAAAAATGTCAACGTCATGTCAATATTCATTTTTTATATTCGAGATTGATTGTTTGGCTGCTTAAATGTATTTTTAAATGTTCAAAAAACAAATTTTCTTATCACAGTGAAATATTTTAGAGAGTTCCCTTTATTTCCCCAAATAGCTTAACATCTACGATATTTGTTCAGGTTCATAACAGTGAACTTTTGCATTGATGCCCTTAAATTAGTTCTATAATGTACTATTCTCAGCAATGCTATACAACATTTATACAGCAAGGGGAATTTCATAGGTGCTTAGCTCGGGGTGAGTGTTTTAAGTGAGCATAAATCTGGAATCACAAGTTCATAAGCAGCAATATCCTTTAGATGGCAGACTCTTGGTACAGAAAAAAGGCTTGGCTTTCAATTACATTAGGGGATGGGTTTATCAAATATATGTATAAAACTTATTTTCAAAAATTTTTAACTTCAAATTTCTTAATTTTATATATGCATTATCCAAAGATACCCAAGGGTCATAGTATATATTCATTGAAAGACTCCTTGCTAATGCTCGTCATGACTCCTATTTGATTAATTTCAAACAAGTCAGACCTTGATATGTGTATGTTCTTTAGATTTACAGAAAATGTCAATTGCATATAGTCCTTATATACCCATCTTAAAAGGAGGTAGTGTTCTTATAGCAACTTATTGTAATTGGAATCCTGGAGAAAAAATATACAAAACAGTCTCAGTGTGGGTGTATTATACAGATTAACAAAATAGTAGGATCTGAGTAGTGGAAGATACAGTTTCAAAGTACACCAAAGACAAATTAAGCCCTTTAGCCTCTCTGCACCTGCTTTAGTCAGTCTTGATTCCTATCTGCTCAGTAGGGTGTCTCAGTGATTTGCTGATCTCTGAATCCTATGTGAAAAACATTCTCATCTGTGCCAACCCATTTCTTTTTCTCTTTCTTGTAGTCCTAGATTTGTTTCCACCAGCTAGCCTTTGCACTGATCATCTTCCAATTCTAGATTCTAAAAATTCCTTCTGAAGCAACTTTTAAGTAATTCCAGGTTCAGGCTGACCTTTATCAATTCACCACAGGTCTGAAATTCATTTAAAGTGTTTGTCCCTGCCTAGTTAAAGTGTTTAGTGAGAGACCACTGCAACTTTGAGCATTTGATACACCTTAAAACCCTCACTCTTAGGGAGCTTCTGGAGTTTATAACCTTGAAGTTCCCCCAATTATTTAGCATGAAGTAAAAATAATCAGAAATCGGTACATCACTCTGATTTGTGCATTCAATGGCTTGGCAGGCATACATGATGCATTTTTTTGTAGCTATATATACACATTTATGTACAGATTTAATTTACTTTTAAATACATGTATAACACAATTTAGCTTGTGCTAAAAAATCTGTGCAATAAATTAGAGTCCTGGCCACTTTTTACTAATTCTATGCTTCCTGTGAATTCTTGTATATCAAAATCGCTCATTACTCTTTGTGGTAAACCGTTCATCTCCTGTTTCACAGGACCATTCTCTAAATTTCATTGGAATGGCCTCAGGAGAGGGAAGGATTCCAGAGTCCGCGTCTTATGTGATTCCATTGCAGGAGGACATGCCTACTGTTAGTATGTTCAATATTATTACTATCAAAAGTAGGCACCAGATATATCGGTACCAGTAATTCATTTGATTCCAGGCACTAGTTCTGCATTATTCACAAGGTACGCAGATGCTTACAGCCCACAGGATTACATCTTGGTTAACACCTCCTACTTGGTAAATTTGGCAAGAGCTGGAGGTGTCAAAATAGTCAAATGAGTCCCCTACCTCTGTTTCTGCAGTTTTTTTATTTATTATTATAATTCAGTCAAAAGTAACATTTTTCTTTCATCTCTCAATATACAGTATGTGTACATCAGGTCTTGGATCCCATGAATCTCGTGAGCTGCAACATAATATGTATGAGTGCAAGACATGTCACTTTCATGGGTGGGCAATGGGCATTCAGAATTGAGAGTGTGAGAAAATGCAGGATGACAAATTGCTTATAATGGTCAGTACAACAGTAGTGTAAAATCTCGTTTGCCAGAGCATGAAAAGAAAAGATTGTTATAAACAAATTTAGGTTTATGTATTAAAAACCCATTGCAATGCCTTTATTTTTACAATGTTAAAAATGTCCAATATAGTACAGTAAAGATGGGGAAGTGTGGCATTTTGGACCAGGTTTTCACTCATTTTATATTTAGATGGAAAGGGGCTGAACTATGTGAGTTATGACAAAGAAGGCAGAATTTTAAGGTACATTGTTTATGTTTGGTACTGATAGCTTACTGTGGCATATTTAACACTTCTAGCCAAACAAAACTGGGTTTCAGTTAGAAGCATTAGGTGTACCATACTAAAAATATAGTTTTGTGCTGAGCTGTCGTCTGATTTGCTCCTGGTGTAGTCTTTCTGAAGCTTGCTCAGTGCTTCTTTAGCACAGCTAAGAAATATGGAAGATACAGGTAATCAGTGGAGCATTCTGTCAAATGAACCCAGAATTCTGGTTTTGAATAATTGCACAGCTACTGCCCTTGTGGTGTCTGCATGTTCTTTCTCAGAAGTTCCAGGGCAGAGTAATTCGACAATTTTGGGGTTCTCAAAACGTGCAAAGGTGCGGTAACTTTTTTTTTTTTTTTTTTCCAACTTTAGAATAATATTGTTTGGTACAATAAACCATTCGGTGTTTAAATTGGAGCTTTGTCCCCTCTTCCGCCAGAAATCCCTGGGAATAAAGAATGGCCTGAAAACTACTTTTTTTCCACCCACAGACAGTTGCAGCATAAGAGAAAAGCAAAAATCAAGAATGTATAATGAAAATAAATTAATTCAACATCATAATTAGGCAGAAACAAGGTGTATGTTTTATATGAAATAACTTGCTTATGAATTATTTTGAATGCAAAGCTTACTACAACATTAATACACAGACCACAGTGACACATTGCATACTGAGTAAACTTCACTGCTGCCTACAGCCACGAAATTACATATACATACATTTTTTTCTTTCCTTTAGTTTTTAAAATTTATTGTTGGGATTTGTAATCTCACCCATGTCTTGGTATCACACAATAAGCATTCTGTGACCATCAATCCATTGGCTGAACCTACTTACATGAATTTAGTGTCTTGAGCTAGAATTTATTCATGCAATATTAGGCTGAGCAGTACTCAACTCTGGAATAGGTGCAAATGCATCATAAGTTACGGATATGTATTTATCCTCATTAGCACTGCTACTTAACTAAATCTGAACATTTTTGGGATGTGGAAGGAAAAGCTGAGAACCCACAGAAGAATTCACAAAGACAAAGAAAAACTCCATGTATATAGTGACTAGACTGAGATTTTAACTTGCGCCAGACTTGGCTGCCACTATAATTTGGTTTTTAGTAACTTGTTTTCCTCTTGTCTTGGTGAAGGACAGTGCCCTACCACCTGATGTGGATAAAACACCATTGCTAAGCAGAATTGAGTTTTGCCATCACCTTCAAGTATTAATTCCCCATTGCAACAGAAATGTTGACATGTTTCCGGGTAATGCACCAGAGCATGGCAGGTTATATTTCCTCACAGAAACTGGAAAAGCCCCTAACCACAGTTTAAAAAATATTTAACCATGATTTAAAAAAAGGATAAAAAAGTACTGAAGACAATTTTAATGCACGCCTTGTCAAACAATGAGTAATTTGTGCAGTTATCTACTGAAGTACACTTGATGAAGGAATACTATATATGTGCTGAAAAAAAAAGGTTTTTAATATTTGCTGTACTTTTATTTTTGTTACATATAATGGTAAAGAATAACAGATGTTTTATTTTTGTATCAATAGGAAAACTTCTTGTACACATAACTACAGATTAAAATCACTGTACCCTGTCTTCCACCCTGTTTTTGCTGCTCCACAGATGGATATTAACAGTGATTGCTCCAAAGATCAGAGCTGGGTTTTTTTTTAAACACACTGTACTTCTTTCTAACTTTGTCTAATGATCAGTTCTGTTAAAATGATCACTGTATATGTTAGCCCTCCTGATGAGCAAGTAAGCCATCTGACAACTAGCCAACATATATGTAATGAGAGTAAGACATCCAAAGTATAAAATGGCAAATGGATCAACTACTTCAACACCCAATTAGTTTTTCAAATTCAACTTATTAAATTTGAATCCTTAAACTGGGCCTAATTTACTGTTGAAAGTGAACTACTTGGCTAAAAAGACCTGAAGGAAGCTAACAAAAAACATGTTTGAAGTAACACAAGAGGCAAAAAATAACATAAATGTACTGGCATTCACTATACCCATTGCCTTTAAATACCTTGTGATTTTACTTTTAAAAATTTTTAAAACTTACAAGGTTTTTTCAGCTGTATTGGCATCATAATGCCATTATGAGTCATGAGCTAAAGTCTCATACAGGCTCATCCATGTTGTCCTGCTTATAAGGTATAACTTATGATGCCGATTAATTCTGAGAAATACTAGGTTGTCAGGGCAGCCTGTTTGATGGTTGTGGCATAGTATGTTGCAGTAAATAAATATTTGTACCCTTCCTGATTTCCTCTATTATTGCAGGTTTTTCATAATGAAGGTTTGTAGGCCTTCAAACAAAACCTAATAAGTAAAAGGCACTTAAAGAATTCAAAGGAACAAACTTATCCAATGCCAAGTGGCATTTTCTGAAAAAGTAATTACTCCTTATTCTTCAACATTGGTTGCACTCCTTATATTAGTATGCCACATTGTTGTAGAAGAATTTTAGTTCACTTTCTACTGTAGGTCATGCCTGAGCAAATACACTTGGCTTAGGTTTGGATTTTGACTATGATCGTTAATTTTTTTCCCCCAGCTATTCTACAATTTAACTTGCATATGGATTACTGAACATTCTTATTAGGAATTTAATGATCGAGTAATTATTGGTCCTCTTGGTCCAGGTCATGTGGCAGGAAAGCATCCCCAGAGAATCACCACACCATGTCTGATGTTCCTACTGTAAAATGGTATGTTTGGCTTATGCAAGACATAATGAGACAGACTATGTCTAAAGGGTTCCACTTTCATCACCTTTAATTAATATATAGTTTTTTTCCTGTTGATAAAAGTGTTTTGTTCTTTATATATAACTTAGTCTCCGCCCCAAAACTTTTGGTAATTAAGCATCTCCAAACTGTTACGTCCAATATATACATCTGGAAACATCTCCATCACAGTCTACTTGCATTTATATAAAACAATAGCAACATACCACATATTGCACCAACTTTAATCAGTTTGCTTTGTTCACATGTGTACACTAAACATGGGCTACTAGAACATTCCTTGATGTTCTACCAGTTTTCAGGAATTTGGTGCACTAAAAAGAAACGAGTGATGCCCAAATGTGTGAATGGAATGGGAAAGTATTCTGTTGTGAAAGTTCTGTAGACAGGGTCAGCAGAAAATTCATTGATAAGAAACCATTTCTAACAATTTGCTGCAGCAAAGTTGTATTCATTTTATTTATTTAGGGCTTTTTCCAGTAGAACAGCTCAAAGCACTGCATATATGAATTATTCGTCTTATTAAAATTCTAATTTTTCAAGTTTCACTATGTTTTTATATAGGAGCCTTTTCACAATAAAACAATTCAATGCAGCATCCATACAGTAAATATGTAAGTTGTAAAAAACAGCTATTTCATTTTCAGTTATTTATGTATTTTCACATGGAACAGGCTAAACATGTTAATTCTGCACCATGTTGGTTTGATGAGGACAATTATTCCTGTGCCTAAGAAAACTACTGTATATCAGAATCAGATTGGTCTGACTGAATGCCTACATACTTGGTGCCATTCACTCCAACTGTGATGAAGTGGTTTGAGTAACTGGTACCTAGGAAACATTAAACAGAATATTCCAGCTGGTCATAATCGCCTCCAGTTTGCATATCTTCACAACTAGCCCATAGAGGATATCGCATCTCTTGCACTTCATGCCATCCTTTCACATCTGGATAATACAAACTTATGTCAGAGTTCTGTTTATAGATTACAGCTCTGATTTAACACTATTGTACTATCATAGTTGAGAAGTCTGTGCCATCCTCTCACAATTGGATTTTGGATTTTGTAACAAACCAGCCGATCGGCAGTTGCAGATTTGTAGCATCATATCCTCCAGGACCTCTACTTCCTTAGACACTTGAGGATTGTTCACATTTCTTTATTTGTTCTCACAAACTCAAAAACCCAGGCTTTTCTCAAAAACACCAGTCTCAAAGGGTCCAATGATGCCTAGCAATAAAGTGAACCTAAACCCAAAATTTGGAAGGTGGCTTTAGGCCCAACCAAAAGTGGTAAAAGTTTCAATATCCATAAATGGAAGAAGTGAACTATGTAAACCCATGGGCCACATTTAACAAAAACAATGATTATTTAAGGATTGAAATTTATTTCTGAATTTCTAAAATAAGTACAAAAACAAAGAATATCTCAAAAAGGAAATGCCTAAAAAGGCAGTCTTGAAAATCAAACAAAACAGTCCACAATCCAAAAATCAATAACCAGAACATCAAAATACAAGTGCTTACAAAGTCTAAAAATTGGGAATCTAAGAAGAAATCCAAACAGATGTTTAACTATAATCCCACATTACAACAACACTGCTTAAAATTCAGGTTATGAAAGCCTTGGAGTAGTCCCCCAGGAGGCCCTTCACCCTAAGCTCCACACAAAGTATACAGTGTGTGTGTGTGTATATATATAAATATGTGTGTGTGTGTGTGTGTATATAATATAATTTATAATCTCGACGACCTGTGTGTGTGTTTGTCCTGTCCAGGATTTTTGGGGTTGCACAGGCTATTGCAATAGGTGCTTCATGAAATGTACTCGAACACACCTAAAAGTAAACATAAAAAGTATCAGTACAAAAAAGGATTCCCTTACAACAGCTACTGATGTTGTTTCTTAATAGTTGCTTAAATGATTTTTTAGTTGATGTAATGGAAGGTTAAATAATCTTTTTTCCAGTATTTGATTTTTAGTACATTTGCAAACCTTTCTGGAAACATGTTTTCACTTTGTCATTATGAGTTAAGCGTAGACTCATAGGCAAAAACGGCAAATTTATCCATTTAAAATTAAATCAACAACACAATAAAGTTTGCATAAATGAAGGGGTCTGAATACTTCTGAATCCACTGTATGCAATGTATATTTCTGTATATTGTATGATGTCTCTGTGTTTGTACATAAGCATTGTGGTTTGTTTTGTGTTTGTTGCACTTCATTTATATACTATTACTAGCTGATTACCCAGTGGCTTCGCTCATCGAGTGCAGGGGAAAAAAATAAAATGTCTAAGTTATGAAACAGTAAAACATTAACATTTTAAGAAGTAAAGATACATTGAGCACTACTGGAGTCGTTTCGGGTAAACTACATTTTAAAGGCAGTATAACACAACAGGTAAGTAGTACTAACAGCAGCTAAAATGTATTTGGATCAGCTCTCGGTAGTAGATCCCTTTTGAAAGGCGCTACATGACCGCTGTGGTATAGAAATTACATTTTCTATGTGAACATCCAAATTTCTGCCTGACAACCTTGCACTATGTGCCTGTGATTTAATTGAAAAATAATTCAAATAAATATAGACGCTGTCCTTTATTGCTTAACAGGCAGAATGTCCAAACAATTCCCAAGTCCAACACTTTACATGAAGAAGTCTGTACATCTTCTTAGATGTAAACTCTCCTTCTTAAAATAACTGATCACAAAAGCAACCGTGAATGTTTTAGTGACCCGAACTCACCTTAAGGGACAGTAAGTAGTTGTGCAGGGCAATTTACAAACAGAGTCCTGCTTCGATGGCGCCAATTACTCATTCGCAAAGATTTCCACTCTCCCAGGAGCTGACGGGGCATTTGAAGTGTCGCAAACAGTGCGAGAAGAGAGGACACTGCCCGAAACTGCGAAGCTCTCGACCCAGCTGAGCAGCCCTACATTCCGTGCCTCCCAGCGTCCACTTTGTTTTCACGACCCCTCACCGCTGAAGGTGGTCTCGTCTTCACATAGTTTACAGCTCGGCGCAGTTAAAATATGTTCTGTGGTCATATGTAATTTCCATATCGCATGGTCATACGTAATTTCCGTTTCATACGTAATTTCCATATCGCATGGTCATACATAATTTCCGTTTCAAACGCGAAAAGAATTTTATTTATATATATATATATATATATATATATATATATAGATTGTAATTATTAAATTGTATGATAGATATGGGTGGCATGGTGGTACAGAGGTAGTGCGTGTGTGTGTGTTCGCCCTTTCCAGGATTTGTTCCTGTCTTGTGCTCTGTGGTAGCTGGGATTGGCTCCTGTTCCACTGCAAACCCTAGTCTGGATTAATCAAGTTAGAAAATGACATGACATGAAGATACGCATTATAAGTGGAAGTTTATCTAATAAGGTGTACACAGAGTACTTTATCCCAACAGCAATACAGGGTATGTCTGCATAAAGCCTCACTTTGACAGTGACAACCAAGTCAGACGTTTTCTTGCTTTAAAGTCATACTAATGTGTGTATATTTATTTATTTACTTACTTATCTACAGGTTTATGTATTTATTTATTTAAAGAGCTTCTGTACAAAGCCAAATTTCCCCCCAGCAACAGGTAAATGAAGTTCCATCTATTTTATTTATAAGAACACATTTAAATGTATCTGCAATGAAAAAGAAAACTGTGCACCAATAAAGCTTTTGTGTATAGTCGGCAAAAAAAAGTTCTAAGGATTTTTTAAAAATTTATTCCTGTATAATGGTCTTAATTTGGGTTATGACATTTTTTTCTTTTTTATTGTACATTAGGAAGAAATCTTGTATGGGCTCGGGAAACTTTATAGAGGTTTCCATGTTTTATGGAGCATATGCAGGTTTAGTGATTTGCTCACAAACACAAGGAGTTGGTGATGGGGCTGAACTAGAAACCTTCTATTCGGCAACTGATTGCTTTGGGGCTTTAATTATGAGTACCTCCTATACTTGTCACTACATCCCACATCAAATTGGATGATGTAACTATATAAGTAACTATGTATTTTAAGAACAAAGGTGTGCCCTCATGATTTTAGTGGGACAACACATATCTATATATAATTAATGCATGTTGTCACAATGTCAGTATACTAATCAAAATGTCTTACTTGAAGGTATTCTAAATAATGGATTTAAAACAGCCTTTTAATATTTTAATAACACAGTTGCCCTATGTTGTAACCCTAATAGCCTTTTATTAATTTTTGAGCTTTTGTTTATGCTTGAGAATAAGGAATAGCATTGCATGATCTGTAATTTCCCAGTCAGAGAAAACTTTGAGAAATGTCTCAGATTCACTTTATCGATGTAATTGAAACTACTGTAGATTCAGCTCCAGATAGCTTTCTGTGATCAAGATAAAAGTGAGAATATTCTCAAGGATGACGGTGTTGTTACATTTTCTCATCATTTTGACAAGAAAAATACATTTTGTGAAATTTAGTGAAAAGAAATGTTTCCTCTTACAAAAAACAGTGGAAAGTTGTGTTGTCAGTCCTGGAAATATATGCAATCTGTTGAACAAAAATAAAATCTACTTCAAATGGCCCATTGGAAAATGTAAAGAGTCTAGGTGAATGAAGTCAACTGATTGCCCTGTTCCTACCTGGTGTAGCCAGCGTTTAAAGTATGTCATTGTGATCTGTTAAGTTTATTTCATTGTATCTGATTTTAGTCATATGAACAGAAACCAGATAACAAGATAAGCAACAAACAACTGTTCGCTGCCAAGGCAGGATATTTAGGGGAAAAAGCAATGTGCAATGATCCAAAAGTCAGTTTCTGGTTCTATTTTTCTATGAGTGCTGAACCAGTAAACCAGAATGTGCCCATGCTTGGAGGTTGCATATTCAAAAAGAAGGTATAAAAATTGAACAACTGCACAGACCTCCAGAGCTCACCTATGGATGGGATGGAAGACATTGCTCCTGCCTGTGCCTAGGACAACGCTTTCACATATTATTGTGAGTGTTAAACCAATATTAAAGAGAAGCGAGTATAATCTTCCGTTAGTGTTACCGACTCTTTCGATCATCGCTGTACCACTAGGGAATGATTTTATTTATTTATATATATATATATATATATATATATATATTCCCGAGAGGGAGTGCAGTGGAGTGTGTACGCCTGATGAGCCCAGAATGAGGGCGAAACACGTGTCGCGTACTCTTTGCATTTATTTGACAGTAAACTATTTCAACCATTCTATGATCTGCTCCTCACAAACTGAGGGCACCGTGGCGGATGTTAGCAGATTGCTGGCCAACCACAAGCGTTACCTGGTAGGTAACCACCCATACAATCAGATTGTGACACAGACTTCGAATGCTGTGAATGTAATTACCCCGATCTACATGCTGTCAAATAAACGAACCACACGCCATGGCGCAACGTTAGGGGCATCGCGTCTGGCGCTGACGTCCGAGGTTCGATTCCTGAGAGGGAGTTCAGTGGAGTGTGTACGCCTGATGAGCCCAGAATGAGGGCGAAACACGTGTCGCGTACTCTACTGTCAAATAAATGCAAAAACTATTTCAACCATATATATATATATATAAAATATACAGTTGTGGTGGGTCGGCACCCTGCCCAGGATTGGTTCCTGCCTTGTGCCCTGTGTTGGCTGGGATTGGCTCCAGCAGACCCCCATGACCCTGTGTTCAGATTCAGCGGGTTGGAAAATGGATGGATGGATGGATATTATACAGTACTGTGCAAAAGTTTCAGGCAGGTGCAAAAAATATGTGTGTGTGTATATATATATATATATGTGTGTGTGTGTGTATGTATGTATATATATATATATATATATATATATATATATATATATATATATATATATATATATATATATATATATATTTATATAAAATATAATATTTGTACATTTATTCAATATCGCCAGTCCATAGGCACTAGTAATTTGGCAGTTTTTATCCTACTTCATTCACACTCTACTTCAGAAGATTCTAATTTAATATAACGTGTGGTATAACTGAATCACCATAAATCCTTTTTCACTGTTAACTTCCTCGGAGAGTAACTGCTCTGTCTATATACAGTTTCACAAATGAGTTGTAATTTTTTATGCAAGTCTATCAACACTGGCCTCATAACCAATATATTCATATATGTATTCCTTTATGTGGTTTACAAAAAAGCACTTTTCTTTGTCAGCAAAATGAAAACAGGAAAACAGCAGAATAGAAGAACTGTGACAGTTACTGTCATTAGTGTCTAAATTTATTTAAAAACATCTGAAACCACAAGAAGATGTTACCCCGGGGATTTTCTATTTACATAAGAGCTGCAAATAGTCTAGTGAAGGTAGCTCATAAACTGCTTGCTTTTCCCTGATATATTTTTACATTTAGAGAAAAAAAATATAAATGTGTCTTATGATTTTGACCAGTAGAAGTACAATAAACAAAAATAAGAAATGACTTCTAAATCTGTGATTTTTCTTCTTCATGTTACATCTTGGGTAAACCTAGGTAGGTAACAATATCCCAGATTGAACTTTTTCATGTTTGTGAGTCTTTTCATAAAGTAGAAGTCTAAATCTAGAGGTGCATTCTCACTACGTTTTTCTACAACCTGGGCTGAAGTACTACTTTGAAGGCACTTTAAGATTCTCGTTTCCTACCTAACTAAATATTATCCCTTGTTACTTTAAAGTTTTCATTTAAGATTACATTTATCTGTTTTCTGAACTTGCTTACAGTGTGCCAGAGTAAATCCCAGAGGAGGGCTGGAACCCAACCCAGCTGGGAGTCAGTCCACTGTTGAGATATGCAGGTAAACAAGTTTATGGTTTCCAGAATAATGGACTGTTGGGCAGACCACAGTTTGTGAGGCCCAAGGACTGTCTCATTTATTTGGATATGAGCAACCCTGGAGCATCACAAAGAAGAGTCCCATCTCCTTTTTGCTTCACTCTGTACACCTCAAACTGTAAATATAACAGCAGATCCTCTCACTTGCAGATATTCTAAGATGTTTATACACTTAGGATTCGTCTCCCTCATTGATACACCCCATATCATCTGCCTCAAGTGGAGAACCTTGTTTCTTGGTGCAAAGAGAATTGTCTGCATCTTAGCATCAGAAAAGGCAAAGAACTGGTCATTGACTTTTGCCGCATCAAAAAGCCTCTGTTTGGTCACTATTCAGGAAGTGAAAGTAGATGTTGTATACTTCTACAAGTGCTTTTTGGGTCCTCGTCAATGACAGGCTGGACTGGTCTAGTAACACAGAGGAGCTATAAAAAACGAAAAATAAAATGGGCAGATCACCTTTTATTTTACTTAGGAGACTGCGTTCCTTTATGTGGGTAGTGACATCCTTCGCAATCTTCTATAATTCGGAGACGGCAAGTGTGATTTTGTAGATTGTGGTGGGCTGGGCAGGTGATGTCACATCAAGAGAGACCCACCAAAATAACCATGTAATTAAAAGGACAAGCTCAGCTATAGAACACACTCTGGACCCCCTGGATGTAGCAGTGAAGGAGAGAATGGAAACAAAACGGAGTGCCATAATAAACAATGCTGTAAATCTGCTCTCAGACATACTAACACTGAGGACTTTCAGCCAATGAATTATTCCGTAGAAGTGTGTCAGGAAATGCTACTGGGGGCTCCTTTATACCAAATGGCAATATGCCTGTATAATGCCTCAATGTGACAGCCAGTCAGATGTTTTCTTTCTTTTCAATTTCTTACTTTCTGGTGTCTGTGTGTATATATTTATTTATTCATTTATCTATCTATTTATTGAGCTTCTGTAAAAATCCAAATTTCCCCCTGTGGACAAATACTGTTCTATCTACCTATATACCTATATGAAGAATAAATGTTCAAACTCACAATACTGAACTGTGACTTAAAAAATATATATGAAATAAAATCTTTAACAATGACTGAAAATCAAAATTTGAACTGTGTGAGCGAACACTGATTAAATATCCAGCACTCAGGACTTGGGGTCAGATTTATAAAACTTGGCCTCTACATAAATATAGGCTCACAATGTGACTACACACCTTTCTACGCAAAGGCTAGGATTTACAAAAGAAAAGTTGATAGGATTTTCTAGCCAATGAAGGTCTGCAGTATCATGATTACATACAGTTAGGTCCATAAATATTTGGACAGAGACAACTTTTTTCTAATTTTGGTTCTGTACATTACCACAATGAATTTTAAATGAAACAACTCTGATGCAGTTGAAGTGCAGGCTTTCAGCTTTAATTCAGTGGGGTGAACAAAACGATTGCATAAAAAATGTGAGGCAACTAAAGCATTTTTGAACACAATCCCTTCATTTCAGGGGCTCAAAAGTAATTGGACAATTGACTCAAGGGCTATTTCATGGGCAGGTGTGGGCAAGTCCGTCGTTATGTCATTATCAATTAAGCAGATAAAAGGCCTGGAGTTGATTTGAGGTGTAGTGCTTGCATGTGGAAGATTTTGCTGCGAACAGACAACATGCGGTCAAAGAAGTTTTAGGCAGATGTGAAAAAATGTTGTAAACAAAGTATGCTTTCAAAAATGGAAGTGTTAATCAATTATTTTCATCAATCAACAAAATGCAGTGAATGAACAAAAGAGGAATCGAAATCAAATCAATATTTGGTGTGACCACCCTTTGCCTTCAAAACAGCATCAATTCTTCTAGGTACACTTGCACACAGTTTTTGAAGGAACTCGGCTGGTAGGTTGTTCCAAACATCTTGGAGAACTAACCACAGATCTTCTGTGGATGTAGGCTTCCTCACATCCTTCTGTCTCTTCATGTAATCCCAGACACACTCGATGATGTTGAGATCAGGGCTCTGTGGGGGCCATACCATCACTTCCAGGACTTTACTCTGAAGATAGTTCTTAATGAATTACTTTGGCTGTATGTTTGGGGTCGTTGTCCTGCTGCAGAATTAATTTGGGGCTAATCATAACCTCCCTGATGGTATTGCATGATGGTTAAGAATCTGCCTGTATTTCTCAGCATTGAGAACACCATTAATCCTGACCAAATCTCCAAATCCATTTGCAGAAATGCTGCCCCAAACGTTCAAGGAACCTCCACCTTGCTTCACTGTTGCCTGCAAACACTCATTATTGTACCGCTGTCCAGCCCTTCGACAAACAAACTGCCTTCTGCTACAGCCAAATATATATATAAATATAGATCGAGAAATATATATAGATACTAGAGAAAGAGCCCGTTTCGACAACATAAGATGAAACGGGCACGAGTGGAATAGTAATAAGTATAAGCACCACAAACCTGATATAGGTGTATTGAATGAATGCGTAATTAGGCCTCGAGCTGTAGTCGAAATCGCCTTTCAGGCCTCTAGAGCTTTAATCGAAGTCGCCTTTCTCTTTGAATTTTCGCGGCCATAAATCCGCCGCCTGCCGCGATGTCGTTCTTGTAAGGTTTTTCGGGCAGCTGCGCAGAAGGCAACTGCGCATTCGGCTTCGGACGTGCACAGAAGGCGACTGCGCATTCGGCTTCGGACAGACGTACGTGAGTAAGTGAGTGAGTAGGCTGACGAATTATATATAAGATATATGTAGATATATATACACATTATTTTTATATATATATAATATGTGTATATAGAAAGCTCAGGAATAAAAACTACTTCATGATACGTGATTCATTTTCTCCCTTTGTGGATCTCCAGCTGCAAATATGCAAACCGTATCACAGACCTTCTCTTCCATTCATACAACCTTCAGGCAAGAAGCCCTCCAATGTATTAGACGATGGGAAACTTCGCCAATCCGTGAAGCACACAGCTATGAAAAACTCTTCTTCCTCCTCAGTTGTATCACGCATGATGTAACTCCAAAATGTTTGATTCAAATCACCAACGAACATCCCGAAGATGTCAACCATCATGCAACAATTCACAAAACGAGTTTTATATGAACTTATTACAGAAACACAGCGCCAACAAAGCTATTAGAGATCTGAAACTACGAAGCAACACTCTAAACTCCTCTCAACATGCGTACAGACGATTACAGAGGAATTAACTAAACGGATCCAGGACACAGCTTCCAAAAACCGTATTTCTAAACGACATACAGTCAACAAAAAATTGAATAACTGAAATTCAACATACTAACAAACCTCAATCCAGAGTATACAACTTGTCCAAAAGACAGCTCTCCACTACAGAACACAATGTTCTCGCCAGGGGACTAAAATTCAACTACAAAGATGCATCCCACATGAACTTCCTAGGTTTCTTGGAACAATTCTTATTAACCGAAAAAATACAGATAGAAAACGCACAAGAAATAAGATGCAACATCGCCAGCCAGTTACACACAGGACAACCAACCACACATATTTCCACAAAAGAACAGAAAGCTCTACGATCGCTATGGAATGACAATAGCATTATCATCACACCAGCCGACAAAGGAGGCGCAACTGTAGTATTAGACAAGGAACAATACACCACAGCTATGGAAGAAATGCTTTATGACACCAACACTTACGAACAGCTGAACAATGACCCAACGTAAACCACGCTTAATAGAATAAAAACTTCTCTGACCAAACTCTGAAATAACAACCGCCTGTATTCACAGAACTATTACAAAATCAAATCCGACGATGCTAACTGACCCGAATTTTATGGACTCATAAAAATACATAAAACACCACTGAAATTCAGACCAGTGGTCAGCCTAATAGGTGGACCATCTTATAACTTGTCAAAAAGACTTTTCCAGTTACTCAAACATTTAACTTATGACTCTGAATATTCTGCGAACAGCGCCAAGTTGGCATTACAATACTTGAACGATGTATCCATCGCCGAGGACGAGGTCATGGTCTCGTTTGACATCATGTCGCTATATACCATGATTCCGATTCATCTGGCCACAGAAACACTATTAATGAGACTGGAAAGTGACCCCACCATAGAGACATGAATCAGACTGTCCACTAAAGACATAATGCACCTAATATCACTCTGCCAAAAAACTCACTTTCATTTCAATGGCAAATACTACATTCAAAAAGAAGACATGCTAATGGGATCGCCGTTATCAGGACTTCTAGCGGAACTGGTAATGCAGCGATTTGAAAATGCGGCTCTATCCCAGTTCACACCCAAAATTTGGATACGCTACGTGGACGACACATTCGTCATACTAAAAAATGACCAGCTGAATGAGTTCTACAACCACATCAACACAATATTCCCTGCAATCCAATTCACCATGCAAAAAGAAATGAACCGACACTTCAGCTTCCTGGACATCTATGTTGAAAGAAATAATGACGCCAACCTGACCACAAGTTTTTACCATAAGGAATGCTATGCAGATAAGATATTACACTTTGCCAGTAACCACCTAGTAACTCATAAACGGAGCTGTGTTAAAACTCTATTCAAAAGAGTCCACACCCATTGTAATACAAAGGACACAAAAATGAATGAAAGACGCTATCTTTTCCATCTTTTCACTTCAAACGGCTACTGAAAAACATTCATTAATCGAAGCTTACACAGAAGACGCCAAAAAAACTCAGCAAACAATAGACTTGAACCAGAACCTCCACCCCACCTGGTACTCACTTCCTTATCACCACATGGTGTCCGAAGGTGCAGCACACATCCTGGCCAAGTCAGGTGTCAGAATAGCACACAAACCCACGAATAATCTGTGCACGGTCCTCTTTAATGCTAAAAACAAGAAATCGACAGCAGAAACACGAAACGCAGTTTATAGCATTCCATGCAGTTCTTACCCAGCGGTACACATAGGACAAACATCAAAAAGAATCGCAACACGTATACAGGAACATCGCAACGCCATCAGAAGGAAGGACTCAAGATCACTGATCTATACGCATACTAAATCAACAGGACATACATTTAACTGGGACAATGTAAAAGTAAGATTTAAGGCTAGTACCAAAAGTGCCAGAGAGCTGGCTGAATCTTGGTTGTCAAATGAGAATGCAATCAACAGACATTTGGACATAAATCCAGCATATGCAAACTTAAGAAGAACATGTTCATAATAAATAAAACTTGACAACCAATAACCCACCCCCTCCTGATCACACTAACTTAGCCCTCCCCCTCGCTCCTCGCCACTACGTAATGTTTGCTATATATTGCCTTTGATTCTTGTAAGTCTAAACATTATCCTCTGATGAAGGCCCCTGGTAGGGGCTGAAAGCTCAGGAATAAAAACTACTTCATGATACACGATTCATTTTCTCCCTTTGTGGATCTCTAGCTGCAACAGGTCTGACATTGTGGTCAGCAGGACAGGAGCACCGCAGGGGACTGTACTTTCTCCGATCCTGTTCAGCCTATATACATCGGACTTACAATGCAACTCGGAGTCCTGCCACTTGCAAAAGTTCACTAACGACACTGCTATCGTGGGCTGCATCAGGAGTAGGCAGGAGGAGAAGTATAGGAACCTAATCAAGGATTTTGTTAAATGGTGCGACTCAAACCACCTACACCTGAACACCAGCAAAATCAAGGAGCTGGTGGTGGATTTTAGGAGACCCAGGCCCCTCCTGGACCCCGTGATCATCAGAGGTGACTGTGTGCAGAGGGTGCAGACCTATAAATACCTGGGAGTGCAGCTGGATGATAAATTGGACTGGAATGCCAATACTGATGCTTTGTGTAAGAGAGGACAGAGCCAGCTATACTTTCTTAGAAGGCTGGCGTCCTTCATCATTTGCAATAAGATGCTGCAGATGTTCTATCAGACGGTTGTGGCAAGTGCCCTCTTCTACACTGTGGTGTGCTGGGGAGGCAGCATAAAGAAGAGGAACGCCTCACACCTGGACAAATTGGTGAGGAAGGCGGGCTCTATTGTAGGCATGGAGCTGGACAGTTTGACATCTGTGGCAGAGCAACGGGTGCTGAGCAGGTTCCTGTCAATCATGGAGAATCCACTGCATCCACTAAACAGTATCATCATCTCCAGACAGAGGAGCAGCTTCAGCAACAGACTGCTGTCACTGTCCTGCTCCACTGACAGACTGAGGAGATCGTTCTTCCTCCACACCATGTGACTCTTCAGTTCACCCGGGGAAGTAAATGTTACCATTGTACAAAGTTACTGTCTGTTATACCTGCATTTTTATCACTCTTTAATATTGTTTTTTATCAGTGTGCTGCTGCTGGAGTATGTGAATTTCCCCTTGAGGATTAATTGTCTGTCTGTCTGTCGGTCTATCTAGATTACTAAATTAGTTCTTCTTTCCATCCTGTTCAAATGTGTAGGTGCACTGTACCATTTTCTTCATCTCCCTCTTCTTCATCTCTGGTAATTTCTGCCCTCCATAGGTTTTATTGCTTTCATTTTAATAATGTTGATGTAGTTTGTGACAATCCTTAATGCCTGGTGTACCCAACCTCCACAAATTACATGTCAAGTTTTTTTTTTTTTTTGCATTATATTTCTTACCTTTGACTTTCTCATAGTCTGCGGCCACATGTCCTGTTTGGTCACATAAATAATCTCTCTTCCCCACCTCGGTACTTGTTTGTAAGGTTGGAGGAAGGCAGTTTTAGTTTCCATTTACACCTTTCTCTGTCTTGACTTGGTAGTTATAATATAAAAGGTGTGTGTTTATTTTTTTTCTCCATGTCTTCCTGAAGTTCCTGTCTTTGCCTTGCAGTACTTTTCCAACCATATTTCAACATCCGCTATACCTGCTGCTTCTCAGAACACTGCAATATTAATCGTCTTTAATGCTTCAGGAATTGTAATTTTATTCTTTCCAAACCGTTGTAATTTCCAAAACACTCCTCCATTTAGAAAGTTAATGATAAAAATGACTTAATACATTATTTATTGAAAAAAAGGCTTTCAAGTTCAGTTCTGGGTACCCTCTGTGGCTGCAGATTTTCATCTCGACGCATTCTAATATTTGTTCTCTTGTCTTGATTTAGCAAGATGTTATTTCCCAGTTACTATGAAATGTACAAAATCTTCCCTTCCAGCATTACTTACGGTAATAACAGGAAAATAATCAAATCTTACAATAATTGACTATTTATTAACAGCAAACTCAAAACATTAAATATACAGTAACAGAATAAAGTTATAAAAACTGAAAAATAAAGACTAAAAGAAATACATAAATATGCATTCTGGGGGCAGTTACTTATCTTCCCTTTGTGCATTCAAACATATCCTTTTCTGCAATATGAAATACAGTATCTAAAACATGAGTCTTAAGGTCAAAGGTCACCAAACCGAAAAATTATTCTATGTAGCCCTTTAAACTTCAAAAAAGTTAATACCAACTCAGCAGGGTGACAAGGAGTGCACAATGAAAAAAAATATTATAGCAGAAGCATACTCTTCTGAAAATAACCCCAAAAGATTCATCATAACATTAACATTAAGACCAAACATGCCCTTGAAAATATAACACATCATTAAATTATTATGATTTTTGATTGCTTAAGGCTGGAGGACTGTCCATGTGCGTGGAGGCAAACATTTGCAGCTGTGTTCCCATCAGATGAAAGCAGTTGTCTCTTTACATGAGTAGGCAGCACTTCATTGTTGATGCAAATATAATTTCCTTATTATAAACTCCAACTGTATGTCCTTTTACAGGGGAATATATAGAGTCAATGGTGTGATTTCATCTATGACCTTGCAGCTACACCACCGGTTCATTGTCAAGTAGATACTACTTCCAGCCTTAGAACCCATGCATGACATTATTTAAACACAACTGAATCCAAGATGAATGCACCTCTTGTTGGTTTTGATGTAAACTAAAAGTGAAGACCTGTTTCTGCTGGCTTACATGTTTAAATAACTTTAGCCCCTTTTATCTACATTATTTTTAAAGGTTAAATATTAAAGTAGGTCATAGATAAGCAGTACAGTAACACATTTGCAGTCAGTTTACTATTTTGCTAAATATGCATTTTCATTCTAACAGTACTGCAGTCTTCTGCACTTCTGACCCTGTCAACAGTAAAGCTGAATTTTGACTACCAGTGATGCAATGCTAACAGGTCAAGCAGTGAGTATCCAATGCTGTTTACAAATCCTACATGGCAGTCTCTGCACACTGCACACTTTCTGTTCCTCAGTCCTTTGGGTTGTGCCATGAACACAACGATGTTGCAACTGAAAAGTAACACTTCTATATTATAAAATTTCACTGTCAAAAATTTAAATGAGCAGCATTTGTGATTTGAGCATGCCATTTCAATGTGTTTTCCATTATATTTGTCAATAGGGCTAAACTCATCATTTTTTAAATATACTGATCATTAGCTATTTCTAAACCTCACTGTTCACACTTTCCATCATCTGCCAGATCTTTTTGCAGATGATGTTGTCCGGTTTGCTTCATCAGGCCGTGATCTTCAGCTCTCTCTGGTTCGGTTTGCAGCTGAGTGTGAAGTGGCTGGGATGGGAATCAGCACCTCCAAATCTGAGACCATGGTCCTCAGCCGGAAAAGGGTGGAGTGCCCTCTCAGGGTTGGGGGCGAGATCCTGCCTCAAGTGGAGGAGTTCAAGTATCTCGGGGTCTTATTCACGAGTGAGGGAAGAATGGAGTGTGAGATCGACAGGCGGATCTGTGTGGCGTCCGCAGTGATGCGGGCTCTGCATCGCTCTGTCGTGGTGAAAAAGGAGCTGAGCCGTAAGGCAAAGCTCTCAATTTACCAGTCAATCTATGTTCCTACCCTCACCTATGGTCATGAGCTATGGGTAGTGACCGAAAGAACGAGATCGCTAATACAAGTGGCCGAAATGAGTTTCCTCCCCAGGGTGTCTGGGCTTTCCCTTAAAGATAGGGTGAGAAGCTCAGTCATCCGGGAGGGGCTCAGAGTAGAGCCGCTGCTCCTCCGCATTGAGAGGAGTCAGATGAGGTGGCTTGGGCATCTGATCAGGATGCCTCCTGGACACCTCCCTGTTGAGGTGTTCCGGGCATGTCTAACCGGGAGGAGGCCCGGGGGAAGACCCAGGACACGCTGGAGGGGCTACGTCTTCTGGCTGGCCTGGGAACACCTCGGGATTCCCCTGGAAGAGCTAGAAGAAGTGGGAGAGGGAAGTCTGGGCATCTCTGCTCAAGCTGCTGCCCCCGCGACCCGATCTCAGTTAAGCGAAAGAGGATGGATGGATGGATGGAGGAGGAGTATGATATACAGAAAATGTTCAAAACAGAAAGGTGATGTGTGCTGATACAAGCTGCTGAAATAATAGGATGTAATGAGCCATTGATGATAGATCTAACATTTGCATCCGTAGACATTGTTCAGTGTAATTTGGGAAATTCTGACTTTTCTCAGAAATTTGAGCAAGTAAAGATGTTTGTGAGCCTTCTTGATTATACCTGAGATGTGTTATATCTCTTATCAGTGATGGTCACTTAAGGAGATTTTAAAATTGTTGACTCTCTCCACCGATCTATATGAGAGTGTGATTTTTCTCCTACTGTACTTCTTGAATCCTTTGACCATCATCTTAGTTTTGTTGACATGAAAGAAGAAATTGTGGTATTGTCAGAAGTTTAAATCTCTTCTCTGTCAGCTCTGTCACTGTTGAAGATCAGGCATAAGATGGAGGTGTCATCAGCAGATCTAAATTATGGAGTTGAAGCTGTGTCTGACCATGCCGTTTTATATTATCAAGGAGTACAGCATAGGGCTGAGCACACTGTCATGTGGGGTGCTTGTATTGAAGATCTGTGAAAAAGAAGAAGTGCTGGTAAATTCACACATGATGAGGTCTGCCAGTAGAGATGTATGAAATCAAGTTGCAGAGGTAACATAAGTCCCAGGTCTAAGGGCTTGGTGATACGTCTTGATGTAGTAAAGTATTAAATCCTGAGCTGTAGTCTATAAATACTACTCTGGCATAGCAGTTTTTTTTTTTTAATTATTCTGGTGTGTTAGGATGGGATGAAGTGCAGGAAATATGGTATCCACTGGACCAATTGTGGCGATAAGCAAACCAGAGGTCATCCAAAATGTCTTTCAAAGTATTTCATCACAATGGTAACATGTGTCACCAACAATCGTTTATGCTGCCTGCTCGTTTTCTGTGACACATGGATAATTGGTCTCTCTTTTTTAGCAGGTGATAACTGAAGATTTTGTCATATGAATTACTTAACATGTCTGTGAAACTGTCAGCTCATTGGTCAATGCAGGGTTTCAAGTGCATCCTGACACTCCACTCGCTCTGGATGTCTTATTTATATTGGAAAAAAAAATTATCCTTATAATATTATCTTCAGGAACAGAGATGGATATTGTTTGTAGTTCTGCAGAAAAACACACACACAGGAAGAATTTTGTTGTCAACATCCTGAAGCCAAGTCCTGAAGCCAACAAACAAACCGGCAACGAATTTGTCACACAAGTCTTTGCGCAGATGCATAGAAGTTACACTACTAATGTTGCACCATTTCAATTAGATATTAAAAAGATTAACTCATTGGATATCTACTACTCAACAACGTTGAGTCATTCATTTGCTGATCTGGTCATACATGCAGAACTGTGTACACTGGGATCTGTAACTGCTTTATCAGAGCAAGGAGGAAGAAGACTAGTGGTGACTTGTAGAGACAAGAACTAGAATAACATTCAAATGAAAGTGTGTCTCAACTACAAAGGATATCCTCAAAGTATCCAGGAAAGATGATGCCAAATTTCTGGACATTGTTCCCTCATCTGTAGTTCATTATTTTCAATAACCAGATGTGGGCTTCGACATGTTCAGTAGAAATGCTTGTAAGTGCTTTAAAAACAGGTGGTTGAAGAAATTGAATTAAAGACCTGAATAATTTTTTTTTAAAGGGCTGGGGTCGACTGCTTTGATTTTGCAGCTGCTAATCTGAAGACCACTCAGGAAAACTGGAAAGACTTTAGGTGCTGGCGACTGAACTTCCTGAGTGTGGTGAGTTGTGCAATGGTGTCACTTTTATTGTAGGTTTTGTGTAACTTTTTATAGGCTTTCCTTTTGTTTAGTTATACACAGCTCTTACCTAGAGAACTTGAAGGTGGTGCCAATGAGAACTCCAATGAAGGAAATGACAGGGAAGCTGCACGGGTGTGAGTTTGTATGAACAAGTACACACACACACAAGAGTGGGTACAAATTTGAGTTCCTTTCGGATTATGGCACATAGAGTGACCTATATGAAAGTGCACAACATAATTGGAGGGGGCTCAGTAAGGCATCTTTCGGAACTGAAGGAATGGAATCCCATGGGTGTATAAAGTGAAGGTGGATGTCTGATGTCTTTGTTTTGTCAGCATTAAGTCCATCATTAGTGAACAAGGACAGACAGAAGTACACATTACTCTTTGACCAACCCTTAGAGCTTATGAGAAGTGGGGATAATATGGCGAGCTTGGACTTTAAATTAGTTGGAATTATTTTTCTTTTAAAACATCATTTGTTCTCTTGAAGCAGCCAGCAAAAGGAAGAAGGGTAAAGAGCAGGGATTATTGTTTTTTTCCCCCTGATTTAGAGAGTCCTTGGTTCCCTTTGAGCAGCCTGAAAAAGGAAGAAGTGAAAAGGCTGGAGTTTTTGTGCGTTTTTTTTTTTGTTTGTTTGTTTTGAAAATTTTCCCTTTATTCATCATTTTTTCTGCATACATTTAACAGTAAACTCATGAAATTGCTTGTATGATAGTTTGATATTTTTGAATATTATTGCTTTTTTTGTTTTTAATAAGGAACTGTGTATTTTTGTACCATCTTGTCACTTTTTCTCACTCTGCTACTAGAAGACCCATGGTTAGACCACTGTGAGTTATGTGGTGGATATGGAGCATCATACTGAGCAGGATGAAGAAAGTGTCATGGAGGCAGATCTTTCTTTTTTTAATTTTTAAAAAGCAGAATAAGTGTTCATTTGTGGGACAGAAAATGTGGCTGAGACCTGACTAGGCTTTGGTTTGTAATACATAAGTGTCTTTATACCCTGCCACAATTTTTGTGCATCATTGGTACTGCTGTATTGTTTCCTGTGTAACCTGATACTACGTTTTAACATCTTTAATAGCTTTCATGAGCTGCTACCTACTTTTCGTATATAGTTGGTTTAATATGAACCAACCTAAAATGGGTTAGTGCAAACCTTCAGCCATCAATTACACCACCTTACGCAATACCATTTAATTTCTTTCTTTTACCTTAAGTGCTAATTGCAGCTTCAAATAATTTTGCATCCATAGACATGGCTGCAACATCCTGACAGGCTGACTCCTCAAAAACACTAGCAAAACCAGAGAAATATGCTTAGACAACTTATTGTGTGACCAAATTATTGAAATCCAATGGACTCATGTTTTTTCTGTTGGCAGATTTTCGCCATTTGAAGTTTTGCTTGTCTGCGTGGGTTTCCTCCGGGCGCTCCGGTTTCCTCCCACAGTCCAAAGACATGCTGGTTAGGTGGATTGGCGATTCTAAATTGGCCCTAGTGTGGGCTTGGTGTGTGGATGTGTGTGTGTGTCCTGTGGTGGGTTGGGATTGGTTCCTGCCTTGTGCCCTGTGTTGGCTGGGATTGGCTCCAGCAGACCCCCGTGACCCTGTGTTCAGATTCAGCGGGTTGGAAAATGGATGGATGGATGGAAGAAAGTTTTGCTTTTCCACAGTCATCTGGCGTAAAGCTTACTTAGCATGAGACCTGCCTTTCTGAACATAACTTTTATGTGTGTATTTTCTGATCTGCTTTACATTTGGCATTTCATGCGGTGCTTTTACTGTATTAAGTCACTATGTAGCAATAAGCTGAATTAAACCAGCCTCAGAAGTATTTGGCAAAGGGTAAATACTAACCCTGGATAGGGTGCTAGTTTATTAATAGGGCACAATATCATTCACATTTACAATTCACAATTACCTTAATCAGAACCTCTCTGAGATGTGAGAGGAAACATATGGACATGACACACTCCACATAAACCATGATGAGGCCATTAATTAAACCCAGGTCTCTTGAACTGTAATGTAGTAGAGCTCTTATTCTACCCTGAAAGGAGAGAGCCAGAAAAGGACAATCAGAATTTACAGTAACATCATTGTATTAAAAAAATTAAGAGCATCTTCTTGCACATCCTGCTTTTCTTCAGAAAGTTGATTTGTGTCTGTGTGTGGTTGTAGTGAATCATAAATTGATTAAAATAAAGTTTGTTTAGTTTTACTCCACTTAATGTGTCTTAAATGTTTGCTCTTTGTTATTCTGAGGTCACCTTTGTTATCCTTTTAATTGGCAGTTTCAACTTCAATCTGCCACTGTCTTGTATTTTATTAGATACAGCTAGGTAACTGATTCAGGCAAATAACTGGTGATCTTTTCATTAATAATAGTAGAAAGCGTGAAGTTCATTCAAAATTGGTATTGCTGTCAAAATAAGATTTTTCAATTTATTCTTTTAACTTTTTAGTTCTATGGTTAGTTTGCAAAGAGCAAGAACCTGTACCAGTGGCACTGGGCAAAAATCAGAAACCAATTCTGGATGGCATGCCAGAGCACTACTAGGTACACCCTACAATCACCTTCTGTTCTGGGATGAATGTCTTTGGGATGTGAGAAGAAGCTAATGCAAGCACAAGATGATCATGCAGACTCCAAATATAATACATAATATTCTCAAACCCACCGCAGCTCATCAAGGGCTTTGGACATAAAGCAGGAAACAGCCCTAGGCAGAGTGCTACAGCTTTATTAAACCAAGTTATTGTGTACACATGTACACTCTCTTACACATGGATCACCAGTTAATCTAACCTGTACTGAAAACTGGAGCATCAAGAAAACTCATGCAGACATGAGGAGGAAATTCAGACCCTACATGAATGTCTGCCAGAAACAGGATTCAGCTTCAGGGCATGCTTACCACTGTTGTCTACATACATAGTGGCCAGGAAATAAACCCTGATTATTATGAAGCAATGTTGAAACTGCACCACATTAATTAATATAATTGTAATTCAGAAAATCTCATAACGGAACTGTCTATTATGTACAAATTTCTTTGACAGCAGGTAGGGTAGAGTTGAAAGGGTAGATAAAATTCTGCTGTAATCTTCCATAATGCAAAATCTTATCTCTGCTTAGTTACAAATAGTCTGCAGAAAAATGATCAAAGCACTCCCATCTGTTACATTACTGAATCAACAAGAAACTAAAGTTCAAAAGTTTCTGGTAGAATATGTAGTAATCATATTTCTCCTTCTTTTGCTCAGTTATCTTATTTACTAATCTCAATTTAAATAGGCTTTTATCTTTATTGTTGTGTAAATGAGTTCTTGTATGCTGGGTTTTATGTGCTGAGCTGGGTTAATATTGCTAATTAATTGCTTTTATTACTTTTCATTCAATCTTTCCAAAGCAGTCAGTATGTTAGTTCTGGTACCGGGTTTGGATGCTCACGCTTGTGATTATCTGTGTAAAATCTGCACATCACACAGAGCCCTCAAGAGTTTTCTTCAGTGTCCTGCCTGTCACTTAATAATGTCAGATAGAATCAGTCTCCCTGTGACACTAAAATTTAAAGAAATGGAGTTCCTAAAATGAATGATTGGACATTCTGAAGTTTATTCTCCTGGCAAGGGTTAACATTCATTAGTTTTCTAACCGCGAGTTTATGAACACTGACAAAATTTTGAACTTTTTGAAATTGTGTCATAAGATGAGTATAGACATCTTGTTCTCAAATCCATCCCCAGTCCCCTTAATCATCCTCCATCTGCCTGGTAGTTGCACTAAGCAATGCATACTATTGAAATGGTGGTGTTTGATTCTTCTTTCATTCATTTTGCACTGCTAATCCAAAGCCATGTTGTGGGGACAACAGTCTTAGCAGTAAGGCTCATGTGTTCTTTTATCCAGTCCATTACAATGTGAAAACGGACACACACATACACCAAAGCCAATTTACAACGGAAATTCTCCTAACATACATGTCTGTGGAAAGCAGCAGGAACCAGGAGCACTCATGCAGACATGGGGAGAACATGGAAACTCCACTGAGTGTGAACCATTTTGCATGTGCATGTGCAAGAATCGAGTGAACACCTTAAAAATTGAGTAAGACATCTTTCATCCTTTTATTTTTTTTATCTGAAATTGGATGTTACCTATGGTGGGCACTGAGTTGAACTGCTGAAGTTCTCACTTTAGCCTCACTTGTAAACCTTAGCATTATAAAGCCACGGCTCCTTAGGCATTGGGGCGCCCCCTGGCGGTGACCACGGGCCCCTTTAGGGTTGAGCTTCTAAGCTCTGTTCCCGTGGTCCACAAAGCCACCAGGGCGGTCGCCCCCTCCTGGTCTGGAGGAGGCGTAAACCCTCCTCCAGTCCTTCTGGGCATTCCGGCTGGGTACCACCCCCAGCCACTCACCACAATATATATATATAATGTGTGTGTGTGTGTATGTGTATATATGTGTATGTGTGTGTGTGTGTGTGTGTGTGTGTGTGTGTGTGTATATATATATATATATATATATATATATATATATATATAATACATACAGTCGGGTGGCGCAGTGGTTGTGCTGCTGCCTTGCAGTTAGGAGACCCGGGTTCGCTTCCCGGGTCCTCCCCGCATGGAGTTTGCATGTTCTCCCCGTGTCTGCGTGGGTTTCCTCCGGGTACTCCGCTTTCCTCCCACAGTCCAAAGACATGCAGGTTAGGTCGATTAGTGACTCTAAATTGGCCCTAGTGTGTGCTGGGTGTGTGTGTCCTGCGCTGGGTTGGCGCCCTACCCGGGATTGGTTCCCTGCCTTGCGCCCTGTGTTGGGTGGGATTGGCTCCAGCAGACCCCTGTGACCCTGTGTTCGGATTCAGCGGGTTGGAAAATGGATGGATGGATATATACAGTCATATGAAAAAGTTTGGGAACCCCTCTTAATTCTTTGGATTTTTGTTTATCATTGGCTGAGCTTTCAAAGTAGCAACTTCCTTTTAATATATGACATGCCTTATGGAAACAGTAGTATTTCAGCAGTGACATTAAGTTTATTGGATTAACAGAAAATATGCAATATGCATCACAACAAAATTAGACAAGTGCATAAATTTGGGCACCCCAACAGAGATATTACATCAATACTTATTTGAGCCTCCTTCTGCAAATATAACAGCCTCTGGACGCCTCCTATAGCCTTTGATGAGTGTCTGGTTTTTGGATGGGGGTATTTTTGACCATTCTTCCATACAAAATCTCTCCAGATCAGTTAAATTTGATGGCTGCCGAGCATGGACAGCCTGCTTCAAATCATCCCATAGATTTTCGATGATATTCAAGTCAGGGGACTGTGACGGCCATTCCAGAACATTATACATTGCACTCCCTCTGCATGAATGCCTTTGTAGATTTCAAACTGTGTTTTGGGTCATTGTCTTTTTGGAATATCCAACCCCTGCGTAACTTCAACATTGTGACTGATGCTTGAACATTATCCTGAAGAATTTGTTGATATTGGGTTGAAATCATCTGACCCTCGACTTCTACAAGTGCCCCATTCCCTGAACTAGCCACACAGCCCCACAGCATGATGGAACCTCCACCAAATTTGACAGTAGGTAGCAGGTGTTTTTCTTGGAATGCGATGTTGTTCTTCCACCATGCAAAGCACTTTTTGTTATGACCAAATAACTCAATTTTTGTCTCATCAGTCCAAAGCACTTTGTTCCAAAATGAATCTGGCTTGTCTAAATGAGCATCTGCATACAACAAGCGACTCTGTTTGTGGCGTGAGTGTAGAAAGGGCTTCTTTCTCATCACCCTGCCATACAGATGTTCTTTGTGCAAATTGCGCTGAATTGTTGAATGATGTTCTTGCAGGTCTTTGGAGGTGATCTGTGGGTTGTCTGTAACCATTCTCACAATCCTGCGCATATGCCACTCCTGTATTTTTCTTGGCCTGCCAGACCTGGGATTAACAGTAACTGTGCCTGTGGCCTTCCATCTCCTGATTCCATGCATTACAGTTGAAACTGACAGTTTAAACCTCTGAGAGAGCTTTTTGTAGCCTTCCCCTAAACCATGATGCTGACAAATCTTTGTTTTCAGATCTTTTGAGAGTTGCTTTGAGGATCCCATGCTGTCACTCTTCAGAGGAGAGTCAAAGGGAAGCACAACTTGCAATTGACCACCTTAAATACATTTTCTCATGATTGGACACACCTGTCTATGAAGTTCAAGGCTTAACAAGCTAATCCAACCAATTTGGTATTGTAAGTAATCAGTATTGAGCATTACATGGGTACCCAAATTTTTGCACAGCCAGTTTTTGACATTTGATTTAATTTCATACAACTAAATAGTGCTTCACTAAAAATCTTTGTTCGGAAAACACCCCAGTACTCAGATGTTCTTAGGAAATGAAGGACATACCACTGTTATCTGTTATCTTTTTTGTTGAAAGTAGAGTAAATTATTATGCAGGCTGAGAGGGGTGTGTGTGTGTATGTATATATATGTGTATATATACAGTACTGTGCAAAAGTTTCAGGCAGGTGTGAAAAAATGCTGTAAACAAAGAATGTTTTCAGAAATAAAAATCATTGTTTATTGTTATCAATTTACAAAATGCAAAGTGAGCGAACAAAAGAAAAATTGAAATCAAATCAATATTTGGTGTTACTACCTTTTGCCTTCAAACCAGCACCAATTCTTACAGGTACACTTGCACAAAGTCAGGGATTTTGTAGGATTATAGTCAGGTGTATGATCAACCAATTATACCAAACAGGTTCTAATGATCATCAATGTCACACGTAGGTTGAAACACAGTCATTAACTGAAACAGAAACAGCTGTGTAGGAGGCTTAAAACTGGGTGAGGAACAGCCAAACTCTGCTACCAAGGTGAGGTTATGGAAGACAGTTTCATGTCATGGCAAGATTGAGCACAGCAACAAGACACAAGGTAGTTATACTGCATCAGCAAGGTCTCTCCCAGACAAAGATTTCAAAGCAGACTGGGGTTTCAAGATGTGCTGTTCAAGCTCTTTTGAAGAAGCACAAAGAAACGGGCAACGTTGAGGATCGTAGACGCAGTGGTCGGCCAAGGAAACTTAGTGCAGCAGATGAAAGACACATCAAGCTTATTACCCTTCGAAATCGGAAGATGTCCAGCAGTGCCATCAGCTCAGAACTGGCAGAGACCAGTGGGACCCAGATACACCCATCTACTGTCCAGAGAAGTCTGGCCAGAAGTGGTCTTCATGGAAGAGTTGCAGCCAAAAAGCCATACCTCCGATGTGGAAACAAGGCCAAGCGACTCAAGTATGCACGAAAACATAGGAACTGGGGTGCAGAAAAATGGCAGCAGGTGCTCTGGACTGAGGAGTCAAAATTTGAAATATTTGGCTATAGCAGAAGGCAGTTTGTTCATCGAAGGGCTGGAGAGCGGTACAATAATGAGTGTCTGCAGGCAACAGTGAAGCATGGTGGAGGTTCCTTGAATGTTTGGGGCTGCATTTCTGCAAATGGAGTTGGAGATTTGGTCAGGATTAATGGTGTTCTCAATGCTGAGAAATACAGGCAGATACTTATCCATCATGCAATACCATCAAGGAGGCGTATGATTGGCCCCAAATTTATTCTGCAGCAGGACAACGACCCCAAACATACAGCCAAAGTCATTAAGAACTATCTTCAGCGTAAAGAAGAACAAGAAGTCCTGGAAGTGATGGTATGGCCCCCACAGAGCTCTGATCTCAACATCATCGAGTGTATCTGGGATTACATGAAGAGACAGAAGGAAGTGAGGAAGCCTACATCCACAGAAGATCTGTGGTTAGTTCTCCAAGATGTTTGGAACAACCTACCAGCCGAGTTCCTTCAAAAACTGTGTGCAAGTGTACCTAGAAGAATTGATGCTGTTTTGAAGGCAAAGGGTGGTCACACCAAATACTGATTTGATTTAGATTTGTCTTTTGTTCATTCACTGCATTTTGTTGATTGATGAAAATAAATGATTAACACTTCCATTTTTGAAAGCATTCTGTGTTTACAGCATTTTTTCACACCTGCCTAAAACTTTTTGCACAGTACTATATATATATATATATATATATATAGTATATAATGTGTGTGAGTGTGTGTGTGTTGCATGGAATTGGTTAGGCTTATACAAAGAAAAGACCAGCAGAAGAATACAATGTAAGGTTGCCAGTCATCATTTCTCAATACCCTACTGTGAAGTGGAATGGCCAAATGGGGGAGGCAGCTTGAAGGATGAGGTCTCCAGGACTCTATACAAATCCAAATCTTATTATGGGATATATCATCTACTGTTAAATTCTGCTCTGTACTTCTAAAATTTATATTTTTTATTACTTACTATATTGAGAAATTGTTCTGTTCTGTGTACTGCATTGTATTGTATTGACCCCCTTCTTTTGACACCCACTGCACGCCCAACCTACCTGGAAAGGGGTCTCTCTTTGAACTGCCTTTCCCAAGGTTTCTTCCATTTTTCCCTACTAGGTTTTTTTGGGAGTTTTTCCTTGTCTTCTTAGAGAGTCAAGGCTGGGGGGCTGTCAAGAGGCAGGGCCTGTTAAAGCCCATTGCGGCACTTCCTGTGTGATTTTGGGCTATACAAAAATAAACTGTATTGTATTGTATTGTAAGTGTCACCCGTTGCACTCAAGTCCCAATCCAGGTGGTTTGTCATGTTGTGGCTGCGGCAATGCGCTATCAGCGTATGCTCTCAACCTACTGTGAAGAGTGAGAATGTTTTATAAGAAACTTTGTTTGCTTGGTAATTTTTTATTTTAGGAATGAGTGATAGAACTTGAAGATGGAAACCAGAAGCCAAAACTAAAAGACTAATGAGGGTTATACAGTAGTGTGAAGTAGAGGGCAAAACCAGAATAATAGCGGAGAGTGCTTAAATTAGAAACCTGAAATTCTCAACTAGAGAACAACTTTTAAGTTGAAATCATAAATGTTTGTTCAGTTTTTAAGTAAAGTTCAGACAAATGAGCCTCTTGTATGCCTTTGACCTTAAATGATATGATATCCATTACATAACTGATTGATGCACGCGCTCACCAGAGCATCTCTATAGGGAACTACCTGTGATAACTGGCATGATGCAAACATTGTACTTTATCAACAAAACCAGAAAAAAAATAAAGTGAAACTCTGATAAAAGTAATGTTAAAAAAACAGATGAGTAAAAAAGTATTCAAAACTATTCAAAAAAATGTTAGGGATCATGACACCCTTAAAAAGACAATTTAACATAAACTAACCTGGAAATATTTATTAGATTATTGTGACTTTTTTTTTTGGTTTTATAAATCACATTACGGATTAAGTAAAACAGGTGCTTAGTGACTTTGTTCACATTTCAGATCTTCTCCTGGATTGATTTTGGTTAATCTTAGATTAGTGTGTGCAAAGTAATATTTGCTCATTACTAGACAGAATTATTTCAGTCATGGATACTGATTGCAGATTAAGAAATCTGAGCAGGTTTCTTCTAATAAACTTTCTGAATTGTACACAATGAAAGTAAGTGTTACTAGATGTCACTGGCATGAAATTACCCCAGGGACACCCACTTCTGTGTTTCACATCCTTCCTTTGAGATGCAGGCACTTAGCACATCTGAGTCAGAAAGTATTAGGACCTGAGTTAAAAGGATCTCCCATTAGCTGAATAAGATAAGCTGCTGCTTACTGACTTCTTTGCATTTTGTGATATCTGAACTGCATTTCAAGATATTTTAAGTAACATCTATGCAATTTAAAGATCAAAACTCAAACTCATTTTAAGATATCTTAATATGACTGGAAGCTCCATTGAAAACATAGAAACACTTACTGAAAGTCATTTTGAGTTTTGTTGAATTGTATTTTAGGTGCCACAAAATGCCCACAAAGTTATTTTAAGATATCTCAATATGTATATGGGATATCTCAAAATTCATGTGAAGGTGTTTGAATATATTTCAGAATTCATTTCAGATATTTGAAAATAAATTTAAGATATCTTGAAATAGTTACATTGTAAAACCAGATACCACACGGAACGAGAGTGAAGAGACTGTCAGCAGGGTTTGAAGTATTGGAAAAAATCTTAATGTTTGGTAAAGAAAACACATACCTGGTAAATCATGGAGATAGGATGGTAAGAGCAATCCAGTGCTAAGCTGTCCCAGTATCTCATCAGATACTTATTTATGGTTGTCAAGCGTTCTTCTTTAATGACACGCCTCAGTAGTTTGTTTAGTATTCCCAAATTCTTTGTGTAAAGTGCTCCCTGGTTTCAGTGTTAAATACTCTACCCCTTAATTTCCACAAGTGTCCTTGAGTAAGTTAAAAGAATTCTGCTGGATCAATGCCTTTGAGAATTTTGAAGACCAGGGGCCTTATTTATAAAGCTTGTGTATGAACAAAAAGTGGCTCAAAATGTGCATACACTACTTTCCATTCAAGCATCAGCATTTATATTAAAAAAAAAAAAAAAACTTGACAGGGAACTTGTATATATTTACAGCAGCTGACCCATCCATACACAACATTTTGGAGAACTGGAAAATGACAACACCCTTGATCAAGTAGGAAATGTAGCCAAAGCAGCTAAATGATGACTCTCACAATAATTCATATCACTGAGCATAATACACCTCAAAAATGAAGAATACGATGTACAGACTATAGTTTAGTTCCCTTTTAAGAGGGCCAATGCTCCTAGCATATCTGTCGCAATTCACTGCACTCATATTGAAATAAGGATACTAGTGAGAATGAATCTCCTTTTGTTAACTGCGAGCGGTGACAACCCATTAACACATATGTCACCTGTGATGCCAAGATATGGCTGACAAATGTCTCAGTGGCATGGATCAACCTGTGATCCATTTATTTTGAAGCAAATAGCTTTGGTGGATGTGACAGTAATATAGATAATGAATGGCTTATTTTTAAGGTAAACGACCAAACCCTCAGTGCTTCATATGGCCTATACTATTCATTGCAACAGCAATCACTTTATTAAATGTGATAGTGGTTACATGCTGGCACCTTATGCCTTTCCCAGACCCCATAAAATGCAGAGGAGAGGCACTACAATGCCATGCCTGATCTTACGGTCTCAATTGCGGAGCACAGCCGGATACTCTTGAATGCAGGTGGTGGTGTCTTGATTCATCAGGAGGGAGGCTGCTGTACCAGCCGATGAAGTTCTGCAGCATCATGATTACATTTATGTATGAGGTTGATTAGCATGCTCCATTTCTGGATGTTTCAGGGTGTGGTTTGAGGTGTATTCACATATGCATGTTTACAAGGTGAAGCATAAAATGATCTAATGCAATGTTTTTATAAATGAGTCCGCAGAACTCCAGATGCAGTCTCACTAATGAATTATGTGGTCTGAACATAATGTCTCTCAAATTATATTCAACAGTTTTTATGATATAACTTCTGATTTTATTTCCTCTTTTAAAAGCTTCTATGCATTACTTAAATGTTGTGTCAGCATACACCCCTAACTCTCACGTCTTATATTTATAATTGAAATTCATTTTGCCCAAATGTAGCACTTTTCTGCATTAAACTCCATTTTCCAAGTGTTCACCCAATTGTAATGCTTTTCGAAGTCTTCTTGAATGTTTTGCTGCCTCCTCAGTGTCTCAAATTTTAGTATCATCTGTGACTTTTACAAGTACCAAATCCCATGCCATTAACAAGGGATGCAACTAAACTTTACAGCTTATGTGAATGATCAACTGATAGGTTAGCCCATAGCAGGTTCAATCTGGCAGCCCCGATACCATGTCTTACACCTCCATATTTCATTAAAGGAGAAAACACAAGTCACTCCAGTCAGTCTATGCCTCTTTGTTTTTTTTCTTATTTTTAGATTTAGAAACAGCAGTTTGGTGGCACGGTGGTCCAGTGGTAACGCTGCTGCCTCGCAGTAAGGAGACCTGGGTTTGCTTCCTGGGTCCTCCCTGCGTGGAGTTTGCATGTTCTCCCCGTGTCTGCGTGGGTTTCCTCTGGGCGCTCCGGTTTCCTCCCACAGTCCAAAGACATGCAGGTTAGGTGCATTGGTGATCCTAAATTGTCCCTAGTGTGTGTGCTTGGTGTGTGGGTGTGTGTCCTGCCGGTGTGTTGGCACCCTGCCAGGATTGGTTCCTGCCTTGCGCCCTGTGTTGGCTGGGATTGGCTCCAGCAGACCCCCGTGACCCTGTGTGTGGATTCAGCGGGTTGGAAAATGGATGGATGGATGGATGAAACAGCAGCTTAGCATGTTTACATTTAATGGCCAGTGGACCTTAGTGGACTGGGAACAAAAAAGGTCCAAATGAGAGTGACAATGGCAATAAGAGAAAGGTCTAATCAATCTGGCTGTTTAAATATATAAAACAGATCTGTTATCACTATTTCAGTTTTTTGCTCATTTTCTCGGCTAAAGAGAGTGTAGCAGCCATTTTGTCCTTAAAGAGTAATGTTACCATTGTAGCTTGTCTTGATTTATAGTATACTTACTATCGCATGAAGCTATACAACAATCATTAATAAAGAATTAATAACAATGATAAAATAATTGTGCCAGCCAGACCAAATTTGAAAAAAATATCATAAGCCTGGAACTTTTTAAATTAAAAATAAAGTGTCAGTGGAAAGCCTTCAAACTGAAATCAAGCACATCATATTTGCATAACTAAATTATAGTCCTTCATCATAACCAGGTTCTCCCTTCTTATATTTTAACTGTGCAGTCTTTATCTGCTAGCCATTTCACCACAGTGTCAGAAAAACTTTTTTGACAAATAATAATTCAAATAAAGTATAACAAGTTAGTTTCAGTGTATTGATAGACTTCCATGTAGCAATAATAGTACTGCCTGCAGTGAACAGTACATGACATACAAATTTCCTGCGTCTGCTCGGTACAGAGTCTACAGTATTTCCAAAGCCAAAAGTGCTAGTACTAGATCTGGCGGCACACGAATATTCTAATTCCATCCATTTTTATTTTTCCATTTTTGGTTGATAGGTAGCATTAGTTTGAATGCTGAAATAAGTTCTGAATGGAATGCCAGTCCATCGAAGAACCCACTGTTACACACAAGACTAATTTACAGTAACCAATTAAACTAATGGGCACGTTAATGGGAAAGTGGGAGACACCTGCATGAATGGGAGAAGCCCCACATGAACATTTTGAAAAAGTGAATAGTCCACATTGACACTCAAAGCAATGACCTTGAAACCTATGAGGCAGCAAGAGTGACTTCACTGTTGCGCTGCTTCCTTTCTAATTTTAGCAAGCTATTTTTCTGACAACTTTCGAGGTTCACATTTGAAGACTTCCATAACTGCAAGTTAGCATTCTGTAATAACAACATGAACCCACAGCATTACGTAGCACCTTTTGATTTGTTCAACTTTTAATTATTACCTTCCTTACTGAGAAAAAAAGAAATGGTCTTGCCCCGTGTTAGTTCCAGAGTCCTGAGTATGAATGTGGAATTCTCCACATGTTCCTTTAGGTACTCGTATTTCCATTCTGATTTCCTAAAGACAAGCATATTAGGTAGACAGACATTCTAATTTAACCCCATATAAAGGACAGTGAGCACAATCTTGCTCTGTGATGTGGTAATGCCATATCCTTGGTTGGTTAGTACAGGCTCTGACATTTGTAACCCTGAACTTAATAAGCAGATTTGATAATATATGGAAGGGGTTGCTCCATTGAGCCAGATTTATGTGCTTAAGTGGACAAAGACTATGAAGTATAACGGTCCTGCATTTTAAGAGTATCATCCACTCATCCTTAATAACCCACTGAACCTTTCCTACTAAACTGTTACCCGTTTCTGATGATACAAGTTTAAAACATGTAGATCTGCTATGCTTCATTTCTCGGCAGCAAAGCTAATTTGCAAGAAACCGCAGCAACCACTTCCACTTTCTCCCAAGCCAAGGAAGGTACTTCACAGTAAAGAGGAGGTTTACATTTTGGAGTCAGTTTTTGCAATAATTATCTCTTTAGCAGATGGAGTATACCCAGGGACTTAGTGTGGACAGTATCTTCTGGCCACTAAACATTTCTTGCAACAATCAGCTTGATCAAACTTGATTTGGTGTAATTTATTACTGAAAATATTTGACATATATTTTGGCCAGATATTGTTGCTACCAGAATATATCATTCAAATTGCATGAAACATTATTTCAGATAGTAAACATTTATTGACAAAACATAGGGTTATATACAGTATAGGGATCATTAGTTTCTAATAAAACCCTCTGGTTTGCAATACTAGCAGCTATGTATTGTGGCATGGATTCATGCCTAATGATGTTTTGTGGCACATCTACTTCCACTTAAGGGTAATGGTTCATGGCAGTATGGAGTAGACTGAAATTCCCAATTCAGAATGTGCCACACATACTCATTTGGGTGCAGCTATTGCAAAAGCATTGTCAGTAGATGTCATCTTTTCAGTGGCTGGGCATTGTGGTTTTGTAAATTGGAATTAGACACACCAGTAATGAACTATTATATGATGGAAGAAAGGATAGAACTTGGTCTGCTTATGGCAATTTTAACATGGACATGACATGAAACACAGATTCATATTATTCTGTGATTACAGAGGTAACCTCTATTCTTTTCTCATTGGTTACAGGGCTTTCTAGAGCTAACTGACAAAAAAGCATATGACAACTGTGTGTGGTGATAAATGCTTGCAACTAGTGGAATGTAATTTAACAGATGTCAATTAAACAAAAAGGTTCCATTTCATGTGCCATATTATGACATGCCTGCTGCTTTTGGTAACTCCCTTCTCCAGACCTAGAGGTGTCCAAATCAAGAGATGTCCAGCTTAGTCACAGCCTGTAACAGTTAATACCAACATATGTATGGCTACCACATGTTAGACATTTTGTAAGGGATTGCACATAATGTGTCCCTGTATATTGTATGGTACAGTTACCCTTTGATTTACATGTTTTTATGTTTTCTGTCTTTGCAGTGTTTCTCCTGATATTTTTTACCATATTTTATTGATTTCATTTATATTATGTAATTTAAAATATCTTTCCAGTAAATAACTATCATTTCTGGGGTAAAATTACAATTCACAAAAGCTTTATATATTATAATTCAAATTGTATTTATATGTGTACAGTATGTATAATGCAAACATTAAGGGAATTTTAGTAGCAGTGCACATTTGTTACTGTACACTTTTGTCAGTACACTTTTATTGTGTCACTACTTTCTAGTTATATCAGTTGAAAGAAATTAGCCTAATTTTAAGTTGGAAATCGGCTCACAGCTAATGTTACATAAGGAAGACTCACAAAAAGCTCCCATATTATGGAGAACTGTCTTGTTAACTGTGGTCTAATGGTATAAACCTTGTCACACATTAAATTATTATTATGTAATGATATCTTTTGTGGTTTTCAGCAAGCAGCACTAAGCACATGCAAGCAGCTTGCTATGTCTGCTTGGTGAAGAGTCTTGACATACTTGGTCTTTGTGTTCATGTTGCCAGCACTCTTCATCCTCTTTTATCCTCTGGATCAAGAGAAGCCAGTTAAGGTGGTTTGGGTATGTCGTAAGGATGCCTCCAAACCCCTCCAAGGGGGCAACTTCCCCGAGAGCTGCATCAGGAATATTCCACTGGGCAGAGACCTTGTGTCAAACCTATAGGCTTGGGAATGTCTCATAATTCAACAGGAGCAGCTAGAATCTTTAGCAGGGGGACGGGGAAGTGTGGACTGATATGCTTGACATGCATCCACCGTGACTCTCACCAGGAAAAGAGGCTTAAAAAAAATAAAAAGAGGTGCTGCCACTTTCTGGTTCTTGATTTCTTAAGTGATGCTATTTTTGTGTCTGGTTGCTGTGATGCTGTTTGATTCTTGATCATGTGATGCACTTACAAGTGAACTGTAACATCATGGTAGTCATTATATATAAGATGGCAGGTTACATTAAGTAGCATCTGAACTTTAAGCATTTAAATAATGACCTTGAGAGAGATGAGTACTGAATGATTATGGTGCTGACGTTTGCTTTGTTTCAAGTTCAACTTTGGCTTTTGTGTATTTGACCTTTTTTTATAACCACAGCAATCCTTTTGTTTTGTGCTTTATAAAAGGCACTTTTGGTATTTGACACTTATTATCAAAATCTCTTTGAAAGACCATGCAATATGTCATCAGAGCTGGAAGGACTGCACATTCCATCAATTTCTGTCCTAACAGCTCATCAGCAACCACTCCAAATTGTCATATGTAACATATTTTATACATGTTTTTTTTTGTTATATCTGTGAATTAATTTTCAAATTGAACTCTTTTGAAAACATATCATTTCATTCCCATCATGTTTATCATTGTCTATGCAATGCATTTTGATGCAATCATTGGATCTCTGACATCACGGAAGTGATATTATAAATATCTCAGAAGTTACAATGTTATCCATCGGTGGTGACAGAAAGTCTTGAAGAATCTTTAGCTTAGTTTGTTTCAAAGCAAAGTAGGCCCTGGCACAAGGTTTCCATTTCAGCTTTGACATTCTTTTTGCCTCTGACTTTCGATTCTTGTTTCACCCTCTTAATTTCTATTTGCCTAGTTATTCTCATTTTCTCAGTCTTGAACTCTTTCCTGTCCTGACCACAATTAAGACTGCATGTCATCTCCCAGTCTTTTTCCTGTTTCTCAGAATAATCCTTCTACATTTATGTGTCTCTTAGCTTGAAAAAGAGCTACAAGACCTTGAATGTTGGATTCCAGCCTCCAGGACAGAATGTGGACAACTAAAACAATACTTCACCTGATACCCTCTCCTTACAGACGTGACAATGATGATGAGTAAAATTTTGGGTGCTGCGCTGGGATGTTCCTTCTGAACAATGTGACAAATTAAAGCTACAGTGAGCAGACATACTGATTTTGAGCTGGCGTGTCATGATAGATCACCAGAAAAGAATGTCTTAGCATCCACTCAAAAATGTCCTGGTCATCATGCTTTTCAAAATCAGAAGGGAAGTCTACAGTACAGGCAGGCTGAATAACTCCCAGGTGCGGCTGAAAGTCTTGTAGAATTCTTTCAACTTAAGGGTGAGTCACGTAGTTGAGGACACCAGTGGAAATTAAGGGGAAGTGTATTTTAGACTGAAGTCAGGATGCAATTGTTTATGCAAAGAATTGTAAGAATCTGGAACAAACTACCAAGCCATCTTGTTGAAGCAGAAACCTTGACCTCCTTTAAGAAGTATATCGGGATGGCTCTGCTAATAGCTTGATGGACTGAATGGCCTCTTATCGCTTGTTAAATGTCCCATCTTCTTATGCCTTGGTCACTGTCCACCAGATGAGATTCATCTTTAGAATATTGTGTCCTGCTTACACTGAAGTTCTAAATCTGCTGATAAGGCTTTCCATTTTTAACCTGTTCATAAGGAACATTGCCTTAAATTCTTGAATAGTTAATATTCTGCATATTCATTATCGGCCATTTAAAGTCTAAAAATGTATTTTTGATCTTTTAATGGTCCATGCAATCTGAATTAGTTCTCTGAGCATTCATCTGTTAAAGATAACATTATGAGCTGCCTAGTGGCACAGTGCTTTGTGCAGCCGCAGCTCCAGCGGCCTTCACAGGTCAGGCCCCACTCAAGCACACACTTAATCTTAATATGTCTAATCGTGTGTTTGTCAGGTAGAAATCTATTCTGGCAGCACTGGCACAAGGTAGGAACTAATCCATGAATGGAGTTCATTACACAACATACTCGTAAGAAGGGGTGAATTCATAGTTGCCATGCTAATCTCGTGTGCACTTTTCTGGGATTTGTGGGCTAAACCCAGAGTACCCATGGCTAGAATGTGCAACATGCATGGAGTGACTAGCCTAAGATTTGAAAATTCCCTTTGAGCTAGACAAATGTATTTTAGACAGAAAAATGTGGGCCTTCAACATTTTTTGACACCTTTAGTAGGCTGTCACGCATGAAGAGTGTATAACTTTCCGACATAGCAAGCAGTTACTGGTAAATGTACCATTGACTATTAATATTATTAATTGAGGATTTCCTGTGTGAAAGTTTCCTATACAGTACAAGAGATAATTAGAATGATGCGCCATGCGTGTGTGTTCCACTTGCTATTGACACATAGCATTAGGTGCCCAGATGTACATCACACACCGCAATCTGACATTTTCATTATATCACATTCAGCTCCAACAAATGTAAATTGCAAACCAAGATAAACATAACTTAAGCACAGAGAAGTGGGAAACCTTTCCAAAGGTCACAAATGAGTCACTCAGCCGTCGACATGATACTGACATGAAACTGTTATTCAGTTATCAGGATGTGGAAACCATCTGAAACAGCATTCACAATTTATACTTAAAAACAGGCAGCTTCATATAATTGTTTATAGATGCTTTCTTATTTACGTCAGCATCTCTTTGAATCACAGTTATCTTCTACAAAGAAGCAACATGAATAACACATCTAATAACAGGAACACACAAATTCCACATGCTTCTATATGTTTACATTATTTTAACAATGTCAAAGTGAGCTCACTAACAAAGCAGGCCCAACAGCGACAATGTGAGAAGAGAAACCTGCATCGCAATGACTTTATATTTGTACCTTTTTTTTCTTTTTTTGTTTTATTATTTTTTATTGATCACTCCTATTCAAAGTTATTGTCTGTTATACCTGCATTTTTATTACTCTTTAATTTAATATTGTTTTTGTATCAGTATGCTGCTGCTGGAGTATATGAATAATAAAATATCTATCTATCTATCTATCTATCTATCTATCTATCTATCTATCTATCTATCTATCTATGAGTGCTATGTCTAATTTAGCACTGCCTCCTAGTGTACATGGCTGGAACTGCATAATGGTCAGACAAACTGCTGTTAAAGTTTCCTCAAGTTCAAAGTACAGAGCCTGCAAAACACAATGAGTCACCCTGCCAGGAGTTCCACAATGCAATGAGATACAATATATTTTTAAAATTCAATTTGTAAAATTAACTGTAATTTTAACGTTTTATATTATGATTAAGGGCAAAATTTTATGAAAACCACAAAAATAATCTATATAGTTCTCTGATTTGCAATATATTGACATAAAAAGTAGATTTAAAAAATGGATAGTTGGATGGATAAGCATTTGATCCTGAAAAGACAACTTTATGGCAGGAATTACCCCATCGGCATTTGGTGGAAACTTTGTGACAAGTTTGATGAGTTTCCAAAGTGATCCATCTTCTTTTTTATTTTCTACTTTGCATTATCGCGATAGTTAGGACTGCATCCTCACAAGTTTCAGGGATTTGGGATCAATTTACTGTAAATGTGGAATCTTTAGTTCACTTTACAAAATAGTTAAGAGATTGCAATTTGAAAATTAAAATAAATAAGACACTTAATTGTTCCGTAGGGGAAATGACGAAACTGAGCTGGAAAATGTATTCCAACACTTTATACTAAGTATTCCCGGCAAACTTAAATTATATGACCATTATACATTAATGAACATAAATTGCAGTACAGTATATACTGCAACTATTATACAGTGTGGCACAGTGGGTAACACTTCATACTTTAAATCCTGAGGTGTGTGGGTTCAAACCCCACAACTGACACTGTGTGACCCTGAGCAAGTCTCTTCACCTTCCTGTGCTGTAACTGGAAAAACAAAAGAAATATAACCAATTATATCTCAAAATCTTATAGACCTCTTTGGATAGAGAGGTGTCAGCCAAATAAATGTGAAAAAGATACATTATACTATATGATGATATATAAACATACTGTACATTATGTTGTATTCCCACCTTCAACTTGCTCAAAGAGTTGCCAGGGAACCCTGGACTATCCCAGCCATGTCATCTGTCACAGCGTTGTAGATCACAACTCTAATTTAGTTTAATTTCATGGAAGTCAACTTTTACGGTTGAAACTTGAATTAATGGATGCTGTTCAATACTCTGTCTTGGCCGTGTCCGCTACTTACAATGTGCTGTACATTTCTCCCTCTGTTTATGTTGGGGTTCTCCCTGTCATTCTGCTGTTTCCCACGTCCCAAATACATGCGTTTTAGTTTAGTAAGAAACTCTTGACCTGTAATGGATGCAGTTTAGGGAGGTCTTAATGCCTAATGTTGGTCTGATAGACTCTGGCTGCCTGCAACTGTGATGGAGAAATTGGGTTCACAAAATGTGACTTTTTTTTGCCATTATTCACACATACAGGCACTCTTTTAAGTAGGAATGCCGACTGTTGCCTCTTGACGCCATACTTACAGATCTTTAAAAATCCTCATTGCTGTCTCCTCTCCTTGCAAATCCTATCTTTTTTTGTAAACACTGTAGTATCATTGCATTTGTGATGTGACTTGACTTTCACTCAAAGGTGATGATGCCTTAAAGAAGCAAAGGAAACGTAGCCAGACAAGAAATTAAAATATGGATGACATTAGAGTATTTTCTTAAATACTTTATGCTTTTATCCATAACATGCTTCTGCAGTTGGTTTGTTTGTATGAACTGCAGATTTTTGAGAATTCTTGATTCCACTATAATTCTTTATAATATCTTTGTTGATGTAATTTTCTTCTTCTTCATCATCTTTTTCCATGTCTATGTGTGTTTGATGTGCTTGATCAACCTTCTCCAAACAGCCCGGTCCTGCACCTCCTCGCAAGGTCATTTTAATATTAATAGTTCATTTCCAAGGCTATGCAAAAACGGAGCACAGAGTACAATAAGAACTGTATTCTAAGCATAGACAAATAGAAATGTTTATATTCCTGAAGGAAATTGCATGGTTACAGCAACAGTCAAAAATGTACAAATAAACGTATAACAGGAATGATCATAATGTTATGTATGTAAATTAACAAAGAGTAGATATTTACCAAGTGTAAAGTGATTAAAATTGTATATATTTATTAGTACAGGATGTCAGTCATAGGCGCAGTATAATGGCATGGTATATTGTAATTAGGGTCAGTGTCTGTTAAGATGTCTGCTAGTCCAGTTCAGTACCATTCAGCACACAGCACACCAAACAATACCACCTTGGCCAAGGGGAGACTGACTCACTATAGAGCCTGTTGGCTGGGGGTAGAAATGACCTTACATAGTGCTCCTTGGGGCAATGCAGATGCCTCCTCTGTTGCTGAACGTGCTCCTCTGTTTAGCCAACACCTCAGACAGGGGATGAGAGTCACTGTCCAGGATAGTGGGCATCTTCCCACGTGACCCCTGTTGTACCACTTCCTCCAGTGAGTCCAGCCTGACTTCTAAGATTGAACCTTCCTTTTTAATCAGTTTATTTAGTCTGAAGGCATCACTTGCACTAATCCTGTTTCCCCAGCATACAACCACATAGAAAATTGCACTGGCCACTACAGACAGGTAGAAAATGTGTAAGAGCGCCCTTCTATACTTTTAAATTCATTCACTTTCTCATTTAATTATTTTTTTCTTTATGGTTCGCATTATTTGAAAATTGTTGTGGAACTCTTAGGATGGGTAGCGCCGCTGCCTTGTAGTAAGGAGGCCAAAGCTCATGTTCCGGGTCCTTTCTTTGTAGAGTTTGCATGTTCTCCTTGTGTCTGCATGGGCTCCCTCCGGATACTCCAGTGTTTCCTCCCACAGTCCAAAGACATGCAGGTTGGGTGAATTAGCAATGCTAAATTGTTCCGGGTGTGTGTGTTCAGCCTGCAATGGACTTGTGTCCTGTTCAGGTTTGTTCCTGCCTTGTTCCCTAAGCTAAATGGGATTGGTGCCAGCACCCCTTGTGACCCTGGTCTGGACTAAGCAGCTCAGAAAATGACATGAACTTAAGATCCACTTGCTGTAGATCCTTGTTGGCTGTTCCATTTTGGACTAGACTCCTTTTACTTGGTTCCATACATAGTCGTTTGGAGGAGTACTGATATTTTATTGTATTGTAGATCCAACGTGGTCATTTTAGTTAGCTTTGCTGCCGCACATTCCCAGGAGCCTGGACAACTGGTCATTGACTTTTGTAGTTTCATGTTCTCGCTGTGTCTGTGTGGGTTTCTTCCTACATCCAAAGAACATTCAGGTAAAATTAACTACAATCTCTAACTTGACTCAGATGAGTTGAGAATGAGTGAGCGTAGATGTGCATGCACTACTGAATGCGATAACATCTCATCCTCTACTGAGTCTTACATTGAGGCCAGTATTGCTGCCACTATTTCTGTTTTCCTTTGACACAGTCCTAGTTGACCAAACTAAAATTTACTGGCTGATCAGCTAAATACAAGTTGTTGCAATGTTATTTTTTCCAGCAAAACTATTCCTTGGAAAGCACAAAAATCCATTAGAGCCCCCCACCCATACCACTTTGAAAAACTAATGACTGAACTAAAATAGTCTTCAAAAATTCTTCAAGTATGAGAAGACAAAGAAAAAAAGCTATTAAACAATACTTCTTCTGAAATGTTGCAGTCCCTTTGACAAGAAACAGTAAAAGCCTTTGTGGACATCTTACCCAATGGTCAATGAACTAGAAAGAGGACTTTTGAACACACCACTGTATAGACAGACGTGAGAAAGTCTTTGTGCTACATGGTGCCTAGATTAGCAGAGACTAGAGATTTCTTTGTTTCCACTATCTAATAAGCAAAAGATTCAAACAGTCCACATCTTCTATTGATATTCCATGCTCCTGTCTTCCCTCTGTATTGCCCCCACCGAGTCTGACCCATCAACACGTGCCATACGTGGCCTTCACCTTTTGCTAACTTCTTTCTCATTTCTACATTTCACATCTTCAATCTTCTCTCTCACTCCACACTGATCATTAAGATTCTTCTCATCTTATTGTTTGTAGTTGGCTTGATGTTACTGTCATCACACACACTCACTTACACAAATCAGCTCGACTTCTGCTGCCAAGACCTTTTAAATGTTATCCCTGCACGGAAGACGCCAACCTATGATTCTTTGATTCCAACTTATTTCCAATTTCATACTTTCCTCTCCTGCTAAAAGCTAGATACACATTTTGTCTACCCACCTTATCTGGCAGCTACCTACCAGCCTTTTTTCTGACTGATTCCAGTGTTGGATTTTTACTCGTTGCACTTCTCCTGTTGAACTCACTTTTGACCTTTTCCAAATATCTATGTATCTGCTGACCTGCGCAGTTCAATATTGAGTCCACGTGTTTTTAATACTGTTTTAAATTGTCTGCTTCTGCTAATGACACCTGTTCAAGAATTTCTGCCAACATCAAAACACCAATGAAACTGAATATCAGCTCCTCCAAAACTGATCTGTGTCCCCCTGTCTTGAAATGATGCACAAAACAGCTCTAACATCTTTCTACCATCACAGAATACTGGTGACACTCTAACCTTTTCTCTCCTCCTTCAGTGCAGAACCACTTTCTCACACCATTTCGTCTGGATTACCATAATTCACCTATCAAATATCTTCAGACATTAAGCATTAGCAGATTTCAACAGATTCCACATGCTACTGCCTAAGTCCTGCCTTAGACTGAAGGCAAAGTCCACATCACAGCTGGCTTAACTTCACTGGCTTCCAGTCTGATTATTGAATCGCATTCAGAACACATGAGTTACTGAGTTAACACCTCTGCCTGCCCATTGCCACACTTATCCTTATCTCATGTCGTCCTGCTACACCCCGAGATGACCGGACACACCAGGCTATTCTAAGCCACTTTGTGCTGCTCTTTAAATTTAATGTCTTCTTGCCAAAGGAGCTGTTCAAATTAAATCTGGAAATTTGATCTTTTCTGTCACAATTTAAGTGGTTGATCTTCTTACTTTTACTTTTGTCATACTGTATATTTATTTATTTATTAACTATTTTCATGTTACACAATGATGACATCATCACTCTGGCATTTTGGATTATTCGTTGGTATGATGCCACGTATCACTAGATGAAGCGACATTACAGTGCCTTATTAAAAGATGCACTGCATTTGTCAGCACTTTTGTTTTGAGAGATTTTTTGACTTTTGTTTTAGATGACACCTGGTCCTGACTCCAAGCCTGTGTATTCCTTTTGGTTTGGTTTTTTGTCCTCTGTTATTTTGACCTTATCTGTCCAGACATTCTGTTTTTGGTCTAACTTGTGTCTGACACACTCTGAACACTCCTTTAACCTTTCTATTCTGTCACTTGCAGATCACAGTTATGTCGTTTATCTCTAAATCCTTTGCGCTTATGCTCCTTATAATCTCTATCTCACTCTTATGTACAGACTCTTGAGTCGTCTGTGCTGCATATCATTCCTGGTCGTCTATCCACTGCAATATTTTAGTGGTTCCCTTTACTTTTATATGCTCTTTCATGAGATTTACCACACTCGAGCTCGATTACCCCTTTAAAACCGGTAATAGAATACGCCTTTCTTTGATATCCTTTGGTACCTCAGCTGCTCATGTCCTCCACTTTCCCTGTCGATCACATTACCGTAAGGCGTGCCTCTCAGACTCTATCATTGGGTGGTGCCTTGCTCGCCTCCTGTCAACTTTTTGACAACTACCAATGGTAGAAGGGCCCCCATTACCTACTGCAAAAACATCCTTGGTATTCTCGCGAATAATTTTTCTGTCTTGTGAGTCTCAGCATTCCTCCTATGCCTTACTCGATATCATCGTATGTTTCAACCGCTCTTGCCCAGTGCTTTCTGTCTTGATTGTGTTTGACTGAGAAACCAAAACAAAACTGACTAGTCAGATTGTTCGGTGGGACCGGACACAAAGATGCACAGACACAGGCCGTAGCTTTTTATTATATAGTAGATGTGAGTTATCTTGCACTACATTTTTTTTAAATTGTTGCTTTGAATTGTATCCATGAGTGATTTAGATAGCATTTAGTGATGAGGTACAACACAAAATATACTTTGATTGAAGGATTGGTAGCTTAAGAGCACATGTAGACTCGCTATGGTGGACAGTCACTATACATTAAGACTTTCCAAAGGGTCAAGATGAATGGAGCCTATTCCGTAACACTGGATGTTGCAGAACAGGCTCCATTGTGGCAGTCATTCCTGGATGGGGCACTAGTCAAGTCCACTTATTCACAGAAGCCTAATTTAGAATAAATAATTGACAGATGTTTGGTATGTAAAAGAAAAACCCATGCAAGTAAGGGGAAAAGTGCAAACTTGACATGCACCACACGGGGACTGATCTTCTCAAGCCTTTAGGATGGCCATGCCGTCCTAGTTAAAATACAGCAAATGGACACAGGCAAGATATGGCACTGGCCTCCCTTTGAACAATTGTCTTTGAATACATTTTTCGAGCTGATCGCTTTCAGCTTCTCTTACTGAAGTTAAATGTGATATAAAATTTCTTTGGCTTGTGAAGTTCTTTCTGCTGTAAGTCACTATTTAAATAACCTTATTGTTATGTTATTTTTAATAAAGGCAGACTGATTTATTGACACGTTATAAAGTGCTGCTAGAATGGCACAAGCCCTACCACGCTTCCTAGATGTGCGTCTTGAACTGAGGGCTTTTCTTTTTCCTTTCTGACTCAGCAAAAATCTTTGAACCTCCTAAAATTCTGCAGGTTCCGCATTTTACACATGTATAAATATCAATCACCAAAAGACAAACCTCCATCACAGCCTGCCTGCCTCCCAGAGATTTCACTCGCAAGCGTTGCAGTCGAACTCCGAGATGTCAGCTAAACTGAGAGCCATCCTGCTTGCCATTGCACTCAGCATCTATGAGGTTTCTGGTAAGCCCTGCGGGACTCAAACTTGTGGTGACATGGCTGTGTTTTGCTTTAAATGTCTGTGTGATTCTTTTCTTTCTTAGTTTAGCAGGATGCATTTTGTCTCTTTTTAAGTAACATACAAACATAACAGCAAGCTTCACAGATGCTAAAGTAGTCACTGGTTGGAAAAAAAGACTTTGTGAAAGTTACACTTAATACTAATAGTAAATAGTTTATGTGTTACAATGTGCAGTATGTGGGTCAATCCAACCTTTTTTTTAAAGATCAGGGTCATGGCAGCAACCCTGGGCAGGACGCCAGTCCATCGCAGAGTAAATATGTACAAGTGAACATGATAAAAAGTGTTGGAGTTCAAAGCATGTCTGTTCATCAGAATTATATTTTGTTATTATATAATTTTTGCAAGGACATCCTTGTTCATACTGCATAAAACAAGGATCAGAAAGACAGAGTTCTCTATTGATGCCTATTATTAAGCTCATTCTGTCCATTTCCATGCTATTTTAAGAAAAATGTGGGGGATTTTTATGGATCAAGGAAAACTTAAAAATGTTTCCTATTAATTTAACTGCAGTTTGGTGTTTGCATTATGCAAATTTACTTTACGCAGGGGTTTTCAGGAGTGTATTAGGTCCTTGTTAAAGTGGAGGTAGCCTGTATGCCTCTCCTGAGAATGGCAATGCCATTTCATTAAAATACAAGCATTGAGATGTCCGCTCACGCTGAGTGTCACCACTTCAAGTTGTCATTACTTGCCTCATCCTTCAGTGACTGTAATACATCTCGCACACCAAAAGAAGTTCACATGAATTATTTTATGTTGGTAAGAATTTTATTTGACTATATATAAAATGAGGAGGTCCTACCTTTATTTATACTTATGGTAAGTACAATTAATATAAGATACTATAAAACTTCTACTTCTGTAGTTTGCTGATGGGCAAATTTTACTTTTACTTGAGTCAATTTCCAGAAAGGCATCTCAATTTTTGCTCAAGTATACATGTTGGGTACAACACCGTCTGGGCTATGCTGTAACTGCCATTATGAAATGCATTGTGTTCTGGCCATGGTGGACTTGTCCATTGCTGCTTCCTGCCTTGTGCCTGATGCTGATGGAATAGGCCCCAGCTCCCTGCAGTCCTTTAATGTAAAAAAGCCATTTTGTAAAACTAAGGATAAACAAGGGAAAAAAATCATTTCTTAAGTCACACCAGTTCCTGAGCATTTCAATTCAACAGCTTTCAGAAGTGACTAAGGAGCGCTGACTGAGTGTGGTATGGAGACAATGTTAATGCAATCGTTTAAATGAAGTTTTCATTGAAACAGATCAGTTTCCGGTTTTAAGTAAAAGAACTTCAAAAACCAATTGCTTACATAAATCTTCCAGGCTCAGGCAGCTGATCTACAGAAAATCATGTTCTAATATTACCTTCTGCACAGCTGATGTCAATTTATTTATTTGAATTTTGCTTCTTTTTACAGCTTTAAGCCTGACGGAACCAAGATGTAGATGTCTAAAGGTCACATCAAATTACATCGCTCCTCGGCATTTTAGCCACATTGAGATCATCCCTAAAAGTGCATACTGCAGCAAAGCTGAAATCATGTAAGTAGATTGGCTTGGTGGATGTACAAAATGAGATGGGTGACGAGTGAGGAGACATTTGGATGGCCAGATGTGCTGTATGAATCAAGAGCGAATGAAGGGTCACTAGACTGGCTAATACATCAGGGATGTGCTCCAAAACAATGCCACAGACACCGCAATTAGCATTTATGTCATCAGTGCATACTATTATATCATACCAGGAAATCATTTAAAGTTGGGGTTCAAAACAGTTTAGTATCGATTTGTGCAGTTTTCCTTTTTTTTGCCTTTCAGGTCATATCAATGTAGTATTAAAAACACAAATTAACAGATAAACCCCATCATTACTTTCTTATAGCAACCATACATTTTCTGGATTGACTTGCCATTACTGGGTCTCAGGACGCTGACCCATCAGTCTATCAAAGCGTTGCAGTCCCATATACATATCCATACTGCCTCGTGTGTTGCCAAGAGTAAATAGTGAGGAAGCTCATCTAGCCATTTTCTGAGCCAACAATCTCTGATAAAAGGTTTTAAATTGGCTAGTCCTTCTGGGATTACTGGCAGCAGACAGGAATCAGAACATAAGAAATTTGACAAAGCAGAGGAGATCATTCCGTCCATCAAGCTTGACACAGTGGCGAGTTTGTGCGTTCTACTTGTATCCATTTTTTTTTTCCTTGCACAACAGAGATTTGTGTGTCAGTTCAGTTGTACCCCCTTGGGTGCTCGCTGTTCCCTGTGATGGACTGGCACCCTGTCTAAATCTGGTTGACCTACCCAATCCTGCATTGATGTGTTCTGGCCTCCTCCAGAATTCAATTTAGGATTAAGGAGGCCAGAACACAAAGTTACAAAATGAATAAAAAATGTAGGTGTTTGGAAGAAAACCCAAGCATGCATGGCAAAAACATGGCACGTCCAAGTATTGATGAGGCCGGGAATTGATTTCAGGTCCTTTGGTAAAATCCTTTGTCATGTTTGTTATTTACTTACACTACAGCCATACCCAAGTTCCTCTTCTTCAGTTATTGGGCTCAATGTGCTGAAAGGTAACTGCTTGGATTATTTTTTAACAAACAGAAGTTCATCAAGAGATTTGTATAGCAGGGAACACCACTAGCTAGAATAAATATCAAGACGGAAAAAAGGCAGCCGCACTGATACACAACTATGACAGAAACATTCGGCCAACCATCCAGTCATCCCTCCATTCAAGGGAAAAGGCAGCTTTAGAAATAATGGAGGAACTAACCCTGAATGGGATGCCAAAACACTGCATTTCAGGTCATTACACTACAGTGATTCTCTCTTTGTGATGTTCAGTTGTTCATCGTTTGTGAAGTGAGGCACTGAATGAGCAGATTTTGGAGCATCAGAAACCTCCCTCACTGCAAGAACACAGCAAGATGATAAACAAAAGACAAAGAGGAAAAGATTCCCCGGGTGAAATGATTCTGAAGCAACCACTATCAATTCTTATAATCCAAATCTCTTTTCATCCATGTAAACCTTAATTTATGTTTCTGCATATAAACTGGGGTTTTTTTTTCTTTCTTTTAATAACAAAAAAAATTGGAAATTTTGTGGTGTGAAACAATGATGCCGTTTTATGTTAACATTTATTTGTTTAGCAAACACTTTTACAAAAAGAGGTCATCATAAACAAGTAAACATCAGTCTGACAGACTGTTTGGGAACAAGTGTTATATTGGGCAAGGTTACAAAACTGATGATTACGAGCGCAGAACAAAATGCAAGCTCTAATTACACTTCCTTGGTTACAAAAAACTTAGCAAAGCAATTATCAGTTGCACAGAAATTCACCAAACAGAGGCTTCTTATAGAGGCATTTCACAGAAATTGCTATAGTACTAGGGTGTTGTACCGTGTTAGCCATTATGAATTGTAGTGAGAAGGCAAGCAAAATGACACCTTTTATTGGCTAACTAAAAAGATTACAAAATGCAAGCTTTCGAGGCAACTCGGGCCCCTTCTTCAGGCAAGATGTAATGTTATGTAATGTAAGATGTAATGTAAGATTACATCTTGTCTGAAGAAGGGGCCCGAGTTGCCTCGAAAGCTTGCATATTGTAATCTTTTTAGTTAGCCAATAAATGGTGTCATTTTGCTTGCCTTCTCACTACATAGAAATTGCTAGAAAAGAGTGCGCCGGTGAAAACAGTGGTCTACTATTGAGCTGGTGAAAGAACTCAAATCCAAAAAGATCGATGCAGCTGTGTCATGCCTGACCAGCCTGCCCTAATTGCCTTGTTGCTTTGTGGGATTTGAGTTCTTCTCCTAGCACCAAACTAGACCAATGATGTCACCAAGCCACTCTTTTCTGCCGATTTACACAAGAATATCTGTATTGTTTCACAGTGTAATTTGTTTGCAAACTTCCTATGTGAAATAGTACTTTTTACTATTCAAAGATACTGTAGAAAAATGACTGCTCGCTTTTAAATAAAAACTAAGCTTTTAAAAAATTGAAGAAACTGTTTATAATGGATATTATTTTCCATTACAGAATAATTTCTCGTCATAAAACTACTATCTGCCTGGATCCAGGAGCAAAATGGGTGAAGAAATATGTTTCTGCTATCATTAGTCAGGTAGGTTTTATTTCATGGCTAGCTTTGCATTCTGTCCAAAATGATAGGAGTAGCATATTTAAAATAAATTAAAATGTAATAAAGGAGTCAATTATTTGAGAGGTCACTTTCCACACTGTCTTTCAATGCATTAAAATGTATTCCTACCAATTATTCAGATTATAAATTTGGGTGAATTCAGGGTAACACTGTTATTTAAAAAGTGTTATAAAGTCCATCCATCCATTCATTTTCCAACCCACTGAATCCAAACACAGGGTCACGGGGGTGTGCTGGAGCCAATCCCAGCCAACACAGGGCACAAGGCAGGAACCAATCCCGGGCAGGGTGCCAACCCACCACAGGACAGTGTTTTAAAGTCACCAATGAGAAATCTCGTTCTCGTATCGAGAGATGGGCTGTGAACCCAAGGCCTTCAAGTCAGTAAACTGGAGCTTGACCAGATGAGCAATAGGAAAGTTCCCTTTTCTAAACTGAAGGAGGTTTGCGATGTTTACATCGCAGCTTGACGGTTATTATATTAAGCAACATACATTGAGAGACTGGCAGAACTGGCATCATCTGCACCACCCTCACATCTGAGGGTGACCCAGAATCTGTCCATGGCAGCCAATGACAGATGTCAATGGATGATAAAAGTGGAGTCATACCACAACTGCAAGTTAGTGGCCCTTGGTGCGACTTTGCAGTCCACAAAGTGAGACACATCTTGGTAAAGGCTGGAAAGCAATAACATGGCTGCTGGGATGTCTTGTCCCACAGAAAGCCACTTCTCTTGTTGTTTTGTTTTTTTCTTTAAAGCATTCTCCTCTAATGTGGGTGTTTTCCTGTACCCATTGCTGCCGTCATATCAATTATTACAACCCTATGCTACAATATGCTGGGATGTCATAAAGACTAAAGAGTCCAACCATATTAAACTGGGACAAACCCTTATATAATATGTATAATTCACAAACTAGTGATCTGTCAAGTCATTCTTGGTCTGCCATATTGACGGAACAAGCTTTTATGGTCACCTTTTTATGTTAAAATGCCTGTTGAAGGTTTTCTCATTCTGAAAAATGTTTCTGAAGTTATCCCTTTCCTAACCCATTAGACCTGAACAGGGTCGCTGGAGCCTTTCCAGCCAACACAGGGCACAAGGCAGGAACAAGCCCTGGACAGAGAGCCAGTCCATCACAGGGGCCAACACACATACGCACAACCCAACCACACACTACGGTCAATTTAGTATTGTCTGCCCTCCTAACCTGCATGTCTTTGGACTGAAACTGGAGCACCCAGAAGAAGCCCACGCAGGCACGGGGTGAACATGCAAACTCCACACTGGGAGGTCCCAGGACCTGAACCCATGTCTAGTAATACTCTTAAAAATCTTGTAGTTTTCTTTAATCTTGCATTTTCTCATCTGCTAATTTAGAACTTTGTTTTGGGCAGCAGAGTTTTTTTTAAGCAGGGAATTGTATTATAATAATCTACTACCTTTTTATTGTTTATTAAATTATAAAACATAAAAATTAAATCTTTTATTATGATTAAAATCCATCGTGATGCAAATTAAAAAGCTGAGAATTCTTTCTTTGGGTTCCCAAAGGTGGCCCCAGCTAGCAGAGAAGGACACCCACACATTTAGTGCATGGCTGCCAACGTGTCCATTACACGACTGTTCCAGCAATTTTCAGTCGTAGCCTTCATTTACATAATCGTAGTGAGTCGGAGGCAGTCGGCGGCGTAATCCTGTGCAGACAGTTGCCTAATGTGACACCCCCAGCAACTCACTCTGACAAAATCAAAAAGGCTGAATTTTCTCTTAAGCCACAGTGGCGGGCTGCATGTGCATGACGACAGTCAACAGTCAATGAATGCTCATCCAGAAGTACAATCCATATGAAGAAGCAATGAGGAATAAGGATCAGGGATGTTTTGGACCTCAAAACAGAGGAGAAGCTCATCTCTCTGTTGCCTCATGTTTTACATAACAGAATTGAAAAAAAAAAAAAGGCCAGAGATTGTGGCAAAATTTAACATAAACTGTTAACCGTTCGTACAACACTAGCTCCGTCAGGCAGCAAGTTATTGGCTGTCAGAAAAAGGGCCGAGTTATGACCGGGCCACTAAACTTGACATGCCCAGCGATTTTCAGTCATGTAAATTATTATCCTGTGAGCTGTACAGTTGCATGTTTTAGAATATGCACAGTAAAGTATATTGAATAAAACTCCCCTTTTGTAAGTGCAAAACAGGAATATTAAGTAGAACGTATAAAATACAGGAAGAACCATTAACAACACTATAACATTATAGCAAAGCCTATGGACCCCACATCAGGATAAACTAGACTGCTGCCAGATTTTTTCTTTAACAACCAAGCAGAAAAATAAAACTCAACTTTGCTGTGATCTTCTGGTTTGAGTACAGGATAAAGAAGAAAATGTAACACGAGGAACTGAATGAAAGTAAGTGACTTCCACACAAGACATCTTGGATCCCGCTGAAGAACTTACCAGCAGGACCGTCCAGCTGTGTCTGAGATCTATATCTGCATATATCTGGATACAATAAAAAATAAAGAAATGCTCAATTGTTTTACAAGAGAATTAGAAATTATTAATATGTATATATTGTAAAATGAAATCCATGCACTATTATTGGCTTAATTGTTCGTTTACCAGAACAGAAAAAGTGAAAGAAAAAGTATCTTCATATTTTTTTGTAAACTACAAATAAAACAGTAAACTTACTACATCTCATTGCTGTTCATTTTTCCAGTATATTTTTTAAGTTATGGACATCTCAATTTGTGAAAATTCCACGTTGAAAACAGAGAATGTCTCATTCCACATATTTCTGTTTAACAATAACCCTTTAGTGAAATATTACATATTTTAATACAATTTGTTTAAGCTGTCATTTGACACAGAGGTAAAGCTCCATCCTTCCACTTTACGGTCATGGGAGCTCAACTTACTATCACTGGGGGCCGCAGTATGTCTGTCCTCAGCTAGAGGTTTTTGGTATGCTGGCTGGATGCCACACCACTTCAGAAGGATCTTCATGTAGTCCATATATCTCATTTTCAGACTTCTAGCAACGTTGTGTCTGTCCGTCAGTTACCCATATAGGACTTGTCCAAGGATGCAATGTGGTGGCATCCAAATTACATGTCCCAACCAGCACAGTGGTTGTGAACTAATAGGGTCTCGATACTGGGGATTTGGCTCCAGCTGTATATATCAGAGTATGGAACACTGTCTGACCAATTCAGAACCAGGCAGTGCTTAATGCAACAGATACAGAATTTTTCTGGGTCTCTGGTATGGTGTAAAGACCTAGAGAAGAGTGGAGATGCATATAACCTTGGAAACTGTGGCTTTAGTGAGTGGACATGGTTTCTGGAACTGAAAGAATCTGTAACAAAGACATCGAGAGGCTGTGGAGTCAAGGTTCAAGTATGCCTGGATACTCGCATCTATGTTACACAAAGGGGAAAGAATGCTGCCAAGGTAGCTGAAATAAGGTTCAACCTTGTGAGATTTGTCAATAATATATAAAGAGGGTGGGCTCCGTGTGGCAGTTGTTTACATGATGTTTGTCTTCTGACCTAAAGACTGAAGGAGTTGTAAATGGAGAAAATTATGTGGAGGGCTTTTTGAATTTCTGGCACTGAGTGGGCCACAAAAGCAAAGTCATCAGCGCACTGAAGCTCACGACTATGAACAGCTGAGAACATACTGAAAGATGGTAGACATTAAATGATAAAGAGGCTGCCACCCAGGTTATATTATGTGAGTAAGGAGTGTGACGACAGTGAGGAACATATGTTTAAAGTCACAGGAGCCAAGAATGCACTCACTGCATTCTAAATTTTTATTTATCAGTTGATTGATTGATTGACTGTATTTTCTGTTCTATGAGTCTGTATCCTTGTTCTTTGTTTCTGCTGCTGTATGCATCTGAATTTCCCCATGAGTTTAATAAAGTTTATCTAATCACATGGAACACTCATATGCACACAACCATATTGGGCCAATTTAGTGATACCAATTAACCTAAGCTGGACATTTTTGGAATTTGGGAGGAAAACTGAAGTACCCTGAGAAAAAATAAACTTTGAAAGGGCTGTGTTAACCCCTGCATTATAATAAAATGGGAATGATGCAAATATTTACCTTTGTTCACTTGCTGTCATGAGGACAGTGTAATAATATCATGACAAAAATGTGTACTTAGTTTCTAAAGTGTTTTGTTTTCTAACTGTACTTATTAGTTAGTTAGTATAGATAAAATCTCTGGGACTTACCAGTCAGCTAGCCCGGGGGGTTACAGGTGGGCTGAGATGAAAGCCCATTAACAGGCCACATGGTCTGGAATAGAATATATAGGTAGAATTTACGGTATACCTGCCCACTCCAGGATTAAAGAACGGGGGCTGATTCTGTCTGAACAGGACTGGAATAAAGCTGGGGAGTCAGCTTGCACGATGATATCTTATTGGTTAGAGAGCAACATAAACACAAGCTCATCAAGGAACTCTGTTCCTCTCTCGGTGGCCATCTTCTGACAGACCATACTGCCTGTTTGTGTTATTCATTTCAAGGACCATGCTGGAAAAGAGACTAATTCAACATACTAAGACAGGTATCCACCTGCTAATAGGCATATTAAATGCAATACGAACTGCTTATAATCAGGTTTTATTATTTTAAAAACATTCATTGCACTCTGCTATTTTTGGTGGTGTGGTAGCAGTATGGAATTTGGAACATTCTGTTGAGGTCTACGTAAAGTGTTTAAAAGGGGAAACAGGGTGACCTTAGGACCCTACCACAACAAAACATCTGGATTCACCAATTGTAACAATGACACATTCAATTATATAATGTGATGTGGTTTACGATAAAGGGGAAAACAATAGTGGACAGATGGGTGACTTCCAAGCATTTCTAATTAATTTGATATGTCATCAAGAATGAAAATAACCGAAGAACCGAGTTAATACCTCACTGCTTGGGAATCAGCTTTACAAGCAAAACAAGTAATAATAAATAATACTGTATAATAAACAATCATTTATTTGCTAATATTTTTTTTAACTTAAATCATGCTATATAGATATTCTTACAATACTACTGAAACTGAAACAGAACTGACTTTTTAAGATATCTCTAATTTGAAATTATTTGTGTCTCTCTAAATAATTGGCCCTAATATTTATTTAGTGCTAATATTTAGCACTTTTCATACAGTACATACCAGGAATCGAGGAGCAATTACAAAAATAAAGACACAACAGCTGAACTACAACAATAACACAACTGAAATTTGCAGTTTTCAAATGGCTATTTATTGCCTAGAAGGAAACAAAATTGAAAATTAGGAAAACAAAAAACAGAGGTGCAAAAGAACAAGCAGTTTTCAAATAGCCCTATACACCTTGAAGAACTAATACCCAAACTCCATATGAAAAAATACATGGTATTTGGACAAAGAATTATAAACTGAGCACCTCGTTTTTGGAGCTGCCAAATTAAATAAAAATCTTTAAAAGGCAGGACTGCTTTAGCACAATTACTGGCTTTGTGCAATCTGTTTCACATTTTGATGTTTATAGTTCACAACTGCCATACAGTGCACATCTCGCACGTTTCAGGCTGTACTTATGTGCTGTTAAAAGATGACATCTACTTTGACAAAAGGAGTAACTGATAAAAAGCTGGTGATTATCTAGAAGGGCTTCCCCAACTAGTATAGTAGGTAGTCAGTTACCAAAAGTGCCAAATGTGACAATTTGTTGGAAGAAGGCTGGTTCAGAGAAGTCAAGCGTGTAGTGCACATTCATTCCTCCTTCATAAAGAATTCCTCATACCTTTGATGGTTGATCTTATTAGGTCCAATCCAATTTTACGGACTAACTTATTCCATTGCAGATATGCCACAGGCTAAAAGCTGTTCTGGCTGCCATCAAGTGGAAGGCAGAACTCAACCCTGGATGATCACCAGTCCATTCAAGGAGCATTCATTCCCAAAAGGGTTACAGTGGTCAACCAGTCGAACCTGCATGTCTATGGGGTTCAACTGGAGTACCTTAGGAGACTACACATTTGCAATGGGAACCTTCAAAGCAGCAGTGTTAACCACTACACCACAAGCATTAGCATTATGATTTTTAAAATGTAGAATAAAGGCTGGCATGGAATTTGAAAAAATAAATGGCTATTTGCTTAACAATGTGTACTGATAGGTTTTCAGTTTTGATAATCAAAATATACAAAAAAAGTAGTGAGTGTTGCTTTATACAACTGATTAAAAGTGCAGGTACTACAACAGCAGCAAGATACATTTTCATATGTCACTGGTACCTACAGGAAGCCAGAAATAGGCAGGAGGGGAAAAAAGGGAGGGAGTTCATCCTGCACTAAAAAGTTAGATATACGAGTCAACATTAGTTGAGCTTTCATTTTTTTTTAGCATGGAATAAACATTTTCCCATTTTAATTTGTTTTTAGATGGTGTGTGAAACTGCAACAGAAGACTTTTCAATGAACCAGCCTTGCAACTAAATCATGAGAGTAGTGCATGAACCAGCTACTTAACCAAGGTAACGGAAAAAGTTAAATGAAACACAAAAAAACACTACCTGAACACAAGGCAGAGACATACAGTATCTTACATCACTCTTTTGTTATAGGTTACACAGTTTGCTTTTAAAAGATACAATAAAGAAAAATTAAGTGAAATTTTACATTCAACCAAACATCCAGAGCCAACAGTGGAAGTCACAACAAATATCCCTTTACTGCTTTCTGTTAAGGGTTATGAGCAGTTAAGACAGGTCTTGTACAAGGATTCACATCACCTTTTTAATTTAAGGAAATAAAAGAAGCCTTCACATTGAATGCTATTAGCTGTGAAATGTGGCATAGATTTCTGTGTCCACACTGCTACGTTTTGCCAGTATATAAAATTCATTATCACAAAATACACATTTGTTTCAATTTCACATTTACTATGAAATATGTGTACACTGATTTACTGTACGCAGTAGTTGGAATGACAGACTTTATCATCTCTAAATAAGGCTACATTCACATTATCTGGCTGAAGTGTCTCAAATTTGATTTGTTGCCTTAATGTGACACAAATTTGAGGTTTTCAGATGGATAAACAAATCTGAGCTCTTCATGTCAGATTTATGTTGCTTTCAGATGTGGTCCTAGATCGGATACATATCCAATTTGTGGTCATGCAACATGAATGAAAATGATCAGATCGGAAATCATGTGGCTTTTCTTTGTTTTTATGTATGGGCTGAGTGTGGTCGTCATCAGCCAGCACCAGCAAAATAACAATGGAGGAGAGCTACAGCTGTGAAAATAGCCACAGTCCCACCATTGGTGGCTCCTTTCCCATACTCAAACATCTCTTGGTGCAGCAAAAACGAGCCATATGGCCTTTTCTTCACCTTCTCGACCTAATGTACAGTACACAAGCCACTAGGGTGTTCATTTTGTTGGTTTTAATACCACAAGTCATCTCACAACTATGAAGTTTCTTGCTGTTGGTAACGTATATGACTTATGTACAAATGTATCAATGTGCGCATGCATGCCATTCTGGAGTAACAGTACGTTCACAGTACAGTAAGATACAGGTCACTTATATTTCTGAACTGTCAAGATAGGCATATCCGATCTGAGCAGAAAATCTAAATTGAGCAATGAGGTTTCCAATGTGAATGTAGCCTAATAGCCAAACATTCCTTACTTATTATTAAAATAAAAATCTGTTCCTTCAGAAAAGATGTCATTTTTTTACTGTTGTGCGTGTAGGAGAACAAAGTAAAGTCAAAGTGCTGTCAGAATTATATATGCTATTTTTCATGAGGAACCACTTTACTGAAAATCTTGATAAAATTTAAAATAATTTAAAGCACTGTGTGGATAACAAGGTAATACTGTGTCTGTTAAAATATATTCATGGGAGACATAAGGTTACAGCAAGCAACATTAAGACAACTTTTTTTCTTTATTTCTACTGACAGGTAAAATACATTCAGCTGAATTTGTGGGCATATATGTCTTAAAAACAAATTTACAACACTCTTAAAAAATCTAGTGCAATTTTGTACTTTTGGCTTTTTTCTGTTAACAATTATATCAAAAACATGTACAAAAGGAAATGCACAACTTAAGAACAATTCATTAATGACTTGCTGGACAAAAAAATGAAAAAGGCCTAGAAACCAAGTGCTAGTATCCAAATGTCGTCACTGTCACCCTGTAAAGTGATATGAAGCTTTGAGAGACCTGCATTTCGTGTAAGAAAAGAGTAACCCATTATGGGAAAAATGTGGACTTTATCTTTTTTTCTTTTCACCCGTGTGATGACATTGAAAAAACTCAACTCTTTAAAGGTAAGGAATGCTGGTTTTACAACTCTTTGTGCCATCATAGGTATGTGGCTGCTAAATGTCCCATGCTTGTCAACACCCCTCATCCAAAATGGAAATAACTAAAACACCTGCTCATGTTTTTGTTGCAGAAAATGCAAAATTTCATAAACCTTAACAAGGCATTTACTCCAAAAACCTTTTTGTAGAAGGGTGTTTTTTATTTTATAATCTCTGCATGCTGAGGCAGTATTATTGTTAGAAAAAGCCATGTCAATGATGTAAACCAGGGAATGACTTGAAAAATAATATCGTGAGTCCACCAGAATTTGTTAGACACTTCCTGTGACTCATAAGTTGGTACAAACCAATTTTCATTCTACTGCTTGAAGGCATTCTTAGTGAATTTAGGGGCCCCATCCTCAAATACAGATAAACTACAAGATTCTGATTAAAATGTCAAGTATTCTCTAAACCACCCACAAGTAGCTAAACACATAATGCAGATGATGTACTTTAACGTAAGAAGACTTGGATATCTGTGTGGCCAACAATGTGTAACAGTTTATTCAGGTTAATAGAAAGTAATATCCTTCAGTTTGTACTCTTTTTTTTTTTTTTTTTTTTTAAACCTTTACTGTATTACATTATACCACCTTTGTAACAAAATACTTCAAATAAATATTACTAGCTTCTTGTTCCCAGTTGTCAAATATTTCAAAGAACAGTGCAATAAAGTATTTCTGGCAGCTACACTCATGGCTATTTTAAAAAGATCAAAAATGTTATTTATTGCTTAGTTGTGGTGTAATCTCAGAATTAAAACATCAAATGTGTAAATTCGCGGAACAGAAATGTTTATACTCGATGGGAGATGTTATACAATGGATTCGTGCAAAGGTGTTTCACTTCCTGAATTTTTTTTCCCCCAGTAGTGTTGAAAATTCACTTTATTAAAAGAATACAAAAGTTGACAATGGCTTAAAAAGGTGCATTTTGCAGCAGAGAAATTCCAAATCAACACCCTTTCACAACAAAGTGGCAATATGTGTACAGTGAAAAACCCCTTTGTAATATACATTTTCCCCAAAATGTTTTAAAAATTGTTTCCTGTATTATCAAAACATGGGTGGTGAGGGATTAGGAATTCCCAACTTACAGTCTTTACATGAGAATTTTTTTAAATAAAATAGCTCTGACAAAATACTGGGAGTGAAGTATGGACTTAATCTCATGCTCACAAAAGGAGGACATCAAGGTGTGCTTGTTCTGAAGCGATGGCTTAATTAAGCGATACTATCATGTATAAAACCAGACAGAAATGGTGAATGCAAGCTAAACCACTTGGGTTTACTTTTTGTTATACAGCAAGATGAACATTTGCCGTGATCATTTGGGCACAATGTGTGCAAAGCAGTAACTGCAGAAAACTACTGCAGAGTTCAATACTTGATTTTTTTTTTTCATGATTAAGTACACGATCTGTGAAGGTTTCATATGACATGAAAAGTCGCTGGATAATAATAATATCACTTGGATTTTCAATAATCTATTATTTTTAAACCTGTTAAAAGCAGAAAAATGTTTTTGCAAACGTTATATGTATAAACAGAAAAATCTGACATACATTGTTTGAATTTGGGTTGAAAAGTATCTTATCCAAAAACGAAAACGGAATAATGAAGCCAGGCACCAGCCTTCATTTTTATGATTAAGGATAACACTTGAGGGAGTTTTGTCTCACCTGACTGATTGCAAACACAAAAGTATTTATGCTTATGGAGGATTCCTTTTCCTTCACTGGCTATTGTTGGTAGAATCTGCAACAACAAACGAGTACGCTTGTGCACAAAACACAGCCTAGATAGATACAGTACAAGTAAAATGGTTAGCACAATATTGTAACTTCCCCTATCCTAGACAGTTTTGGTTTGTTATCATGTGCAACATCGAGACAGACAGAATGAGTTGGCCTTTCATTGATTTTTAAGCGTTACTAAACTTCACTTTAATGGCATCAAAATAAAAAAATATACCAGAAGGTAAAGATCCAATCATTTTAATAAGTGGTCAAGATTTCTTCCCCCCTCATGTGTTTTCAGTTTTAGCTGCAAGTGTCCAAAACATCTAAAAAATGTTTGCATCTAAGGCCAATATGATGTCAAGCAACGAATAAAAAAATAAATAAATAAAACCTTTTTAATATGTGCAAACCATTCAAAGAAGCAAGTCTTGAAAGGGATCAGTATGTGAGCCATACTTCACTCCTATACTTTAGATTTTACAATTGTACAGGTCCGTAGTAAAAGACTTCAGTCCTCTGAGTAGGGTCCTACTACCTTCGCACAGGCAGGTGGACCCCATTGATAGGGGCTGGGAGAGGTGGACGAAGCTCGAATTGAGCCAGCAGGGAGAAGTGGTCAGAAGGGATGTGAGGGTGAGGACAGCCGGTTATGCTGTTGTCAATCAGCCACTGAGGATCCAAAGGCCCAAGAACACCCAGTATGCTCATGTGAGCCTTAGAATAGAAAATGTAGTCAATTACACCCTAGAGAGGGAATAAATAAGTAAAATAAATAAATCACACACAATAAATAAATAAAAATGATAAAGATCCAGCATACAAAAGTTGATCCAAACTACCTTATACAAATTTTGAGTATTATATGTATTATTTTATACTTTCTTTACAGAGTTTAAACCAAAAATGAAATGCCTTTAAAAACACTTTCCTCTGCACAAAATCTATTAATCTATTTTTCAGACCTCACTTAACCCCTTCCAGTGCAGTAAGACAGCCAGTGCCTACCAGGGCATCATTGGGCCCCTGGATAGGCCACTAGGATTTTGTAAGGCACACTGATGCAAGCCTGCACTCACTCATACAAGTACAATTTACAGTCAACAAATAACTTAATGTGTACAGCTTTCAACTTTAGGATTTAGAAAGATAATTAGAGTATCTAGGGAAATACTCATGCTGAACCTCAGAACATAAGAAAGTGAACACGGCTTACCTTAAAGTCATACGTGTAATTTGTATAAGGCATCAGGTTGTTTTCATAGGCGCTCTTCAACTGAAAACCATGAGTTATTTGGCCATCAGAATTTCCATTTTTTCCATTGCAACTGAAGTTCATTAAACATTCATTATATCTCAGTTCTTTGAAATCCTTGTGATTTGCAGCTACTCCACCATTACTTAAGTATTCTACAACACCTAGAGAACAAAAGACAGACTCATTCAAAAATTCCAACTTATGGCATTCACAAGTAACTTCTAACAGCCACCATGCAAATATCCTAAATTAAGACACGCAGTCAGTCCTACACCGACAATGTTGAGAGTATGTTTAACAAAAGCACCACCAAAATTATTTCCAAAATATAAATGGCAAATTGCTTAAGGATTAAACTTACCTTAAAAGCAAATAAAGATATAGATTGAAGATTTAAAAAATACCAAATGGGAACTCTTCAAAATTACAATGTTAAGTTAAATAGCCTACAATTAAAAAGTTAAAAAATGTTTTATATAATTCAATTCTATTTTAAATAAAAATGGTCTTATTTCATTGAGATTTAGAGGTTGTTCCCCATAAACACATGCACATTTACTCATTCATCCACCTTCTTAACCTGATTATTCAGATATGCACATTTGCACTTTTCAAAATAAGGTTTAGAAAGGCGCCTTCCATAAGTTGTCTTATTATCGTGCTGACCTACTTTTGTCAAATTGACTGCTGGCTCACTCCCTACGCCCAACGTTTGATCCTGAGGGTTGTTTTTTTTTTATCTCACATTTTTTTGCCAGCAGTGTCATTTGACAGTTAACACAATTTTAAAGATTGCTTTTTTTCGTCAGTAAGTCTCAACCCTATTTTATTAACAAGAAAAAAAAACATTTTTATTCTGATCCTAATGTTCTAGCAAATGATTACCAAGAGCCATTACACCACAGGAAAGACAGCAGTTCACTGAAGAGCATGCCAATGTTCACACCAGCATTCATTGATGAACCAAGTTTGAGTGGTATATCATCCTGACAGCATGTCTTTTGGCTGGTGGGAGGAAAATGGATTTCTGCTTTATTTTTGACTATGGTGCCTTCGACGTAGATTTTCTGCAAGTTCTGAGATCATGTCACGATATCACATCATTAAATAACAGAAGATAAAAGTTACCGGGTCATGAGCACAGACACCACCAATGTGGCACAAGGAAGCCTAAATAACACAGGAGACCTTCCAAAACAGAGACAAAAAAACATCGAAAGACCATAAACATTTATGAAGTGCTAAGACACACAACTGAAAACAAGTACATACAGATGTCCAAAAATTTTTGAATTCATGCCTCTTAGATAAACAATACTTTATTTGTCAAAAGTGGAAATGGTAACTTCTTTATACTATAAATGATACCAAGACTTTTGGCAAGTAAAAATTGCTTTTTATAACATGAAAAGATGTTATAGTCTTCCTCATGTGACTTGCTGATGACAGTTAAGGCAGAATTCATGAATATAGTGGATGGAATAAGGCGAACATACTGTTGTAGTAAATGAGCACAGATTACAGTACTGATTCTACAACCCAAAGAAAGTGATAACATCCATGCTGACCTGTAAACCAATACAAGAAATTCTCTGAAAAACAAGCTTTGCTGGTACTCTGATAACTCTAGTGGGAAGCAAATGGTGACTACGAGGTGACATGATTGAAGTTTTTAAAATTATAAAAGGAATTAATACAATGGATGCCTGTTATTACTTTAAATGAAGTTCTTCAACATGAAAACAGGGGCACTTGTGAAAGGTAGATTTTTCATATGTATTTGTTTTTTCACACAGAGAACTATGGACACATGGAATAAATTACCAAGCAGTGTAGTCGACAGTGGTACTTTAGGGACTTTCAAAACTCGACTCAATGTTATTTTGTAAAAATTTGGCAAATAGAACTGGCAAGCGTTGTTGGCCTGAATGGAATTGCCTGGCCTCATCACAATTGTTAAAGGCGCTCAATAAATGAAAAACTTATTATTAATTGTTCAAAAGTTATAAAAAAAAAAACACACACACATTTTGTCTCATTTTGCCCTGACAAGGTATAAATTTTCTTTAAGCTGACTTCTTCAAACTGGCTTCAAAGCATCCTTATCCCTGTACCAATCTAATCTAATATTAATAAATATTGTAACTTTCATAAACTGCAGGATTCACATGAGCAAATGATATCAGATATGTTTATTAGTTTGTGTCCTGAAAAGAAAAAACTGTATATCAGGTTCACTTTTTCATCTAGTGTACAGGCAGAATCACACGTGTACATACAAACCTCTATGTACTTGTACGCTTAACAACAAAAAAAAACTTTGTTTTAATGACGTTTGTCTTATCTAAATTGCTCATTTAAATAAATAACATCTCAGCCATAGAACATACATTTGACTCAGCAATTTAACTCACTTATACCATTTAACTAACACAGGACAAACATGTACAAACAGATTTTATTTTATATAGCAGCTTTGTAAAGTAGTCATAATCCTAAGGCAAAGTTCAAAACTATAGTGTGTATAACTGTGTATCAAAAATCTACATACTTCAATTGAAATTTTAGCCTTTGTTTAATTGAAATTCAATATCAAGACAAATCATAACAGACCTTTTTCCATCATTAATAAGATCTTGAAAACAATAATACAGTAAAAAAAAATAAACTATTGGATCATTTTTTGGAAAAATAATTTAACAAACTTTCAATGCCTTAAACTAGGCCATTCTGTCCAATCACCATTAACCGTTTTTATCTTTACCATCTAAAAATTAAATATCTAGATTGCTTTTTATTGCTGTCATTTACTAAGCTCAGTTTTTACTTGGCACAAGTAGTCTACCCACTGGCAAATAGTAATTTTCAACACATTAATATTCACAAGGAAGGAGGTATTTATTTTTAATACCTGAATCTGGCAGAGAGTTAAGATCTGCACATAACACGATAGGGATTGCACTGCCATCAGATCCTGAAGTAGCTGGCTTTAGACAGCCAATTATACTCTTCAATTCCGAAATAAACATCATAGTCTGGATGAGTTTTACATCGGAGTATTCAGGGTCCCAATGCATATGAGCGTTGGCCACTAAAATCATCTGTTTTTCAATCTGAACTGGTTTGATACCTGTAGGCAAAGATGAAAAACAAAACAATGCAAATCTGAATTTGTCAGTGTTTCTGAAATGAGTTTGAATTGTTATTTGCATATTTTATGAAACTGCTTACACTTTTCACAAAAGACTAATAAAACCATACGATAAATAACCATTTTAAGTACATAATGTAGTCATTATTTTAAATTTCCATACCTCCCACAAAGTTCTCACTGTTGATCTCTAACAATACTGCCATACCAATGTTGTCTTTCGTCATGACTCGATTCAACATTACTTCTGATCCTTCTGAATTTGCCATTGCTACTTGGTTAAATTCTACTGTATGGTTTTGCACCAATGTAAATCTGAAAATGTCAAAGGCAAAAATCATAAAGGATGGTTCACTAGATAAGCAAAAACTACTATTATTGTATTCAATATATTAATTTGATAGGTACAAGTCGCTAAAAGCCTTGAGACTGTATTCATGAAAAGTATATTGCACTAATATATATATTTGCTTGATACATTTAAAACAATGTTTTATAAAAACAACCAAGTGTTAACTGCTGTGATCATTACAAACCAAACTCCAAGCTGAATAACCAGCAAGTGCAGTGCACCCGAAATATTAGATGCCACTTTTTGTACATTTTTACAAATGAATCATTAAATCATTCATTCATTTTTCAACCTGCCTATCCTAGGAACAATAGGCCCAAACAAATTAACTTTTGATCTATTATACAGTATATTTTCATTTCTTAAATAGAATTGGAGGCCACATCTACCTGTCCGATTTAATTTAAACCATTGGGCCATACAAAACATATGTTAAAATCAATTCTCATCTTCCATTTAACTATTCTGTCTCTGATCAAATGTTTTCTTGCTTCCTTCCAGACTTGCCATGGAAAAATTGCATCAGCAGAATAATAAAAAACAATCCACAGAATGTAAAATAAAATATGCTGATTATGTATCTTTTAATTTTTTTTTTCATCTATACCCATACTATTTTTCAGTCAGAGTATAATTTTTTGTAGTTTTAAGACAGTTGGGCAGTCATGAGGTTGTAAGTATGAACATAGATCATTTTAAGAAATGTTGATATATTTAATTGAAATATAGTTAACATATTTGTAGCGTGGGTGGCACAGTAGTGCACAATGATTAGTACTTGCACTTTATAGATCCAGCGTACTACGTTAAAATCCAGCACCTGATTGTCTGCATGGAGTTTACATGTTCTCCATGTGTCTCAGTTATGTTCTTCTGAATCTCCAGTTATCCTCTCTACATTCTCAAAACCATGCAGGCTTGGTTAAATGGTCCCAGTTCAAGTGTAAGTATGCGTGTACGTGAACCCTGTGATATACTGGTACTAGGGGGCTCTGCCCCCTGCTCGCTTCGCTCGCCAACCCCTGGTGTTGGGAAATTACAAAGAGCGTGATGTATGAATGAGATATAGCATAGTGTGAAGGTGTAGATGACGCAGATAGGAAGCAAACAATAAAGTGTTTGGCACAGTGTAAAGGTTTACTGGAAAAATTCTTTGTAAACAACATTAGTAGTAAAGATGGTGTCTTGTCCTTGAATGAGTTTTCCTTGGCATGGAGCATTTATGACCTTAACTTTAACGTCAGATGAACGTCGAAGTTGTGAGAAGGCCACATAAAGTTGTCCATGTACAAAAACGGGCTCAGATAGGTAGATGCCAACCTTGTGCATGGTTTGTCCTTGTGATTTGTTGATGGTCATGGCAAAGGCAGGTTTAATGGGGAATTGTTTCCGTTTAAGTGTAAAAGGTAATTCCAGGTCAGAATTTGTAAGGTCAATTTTAGGAATTAGAACAGTATTGTTAGCATGTGATCCTGTAAGAACTGTTGCTTGAATAACATTGTGTGTTATGGTGTAGACGACTAAACGTGTACCATTGCATAAACCCTGTTTAGTGTTAAGGTTTCTTAATAGCATGAGTATTGTTCCGTTTTTAAGGCTAAGACTGTGTTGTGGTAATCCGGCTGGGTTAATAGTGTTCAAATATGCTAAGGGGAAATTAAGATGGTCATTGTCGTCATCAGAGTCAACTTTGTCAGAGCTTAGAAAGAGGTGTGACTCTCCAGGAAGTAATGAAATGACCTGGTTATTAATGTGATCAACAGTAATATTTTTTGGACATAATATACTTCGTTGTGTTAAAAGGGGCATTTGGTCTAATGAGACCGCTGTTCCAAATATCTCCGTAAGTAAGTCGTCGCAGATGAAGGGTTGAGGAATTGTAATAATATCTGGGTGAAGTCCATCTGTATTGGTGAGTGTACAATGTTCTAGTTGTAATAACCAATTGTTATATTCGGGATCTGGAAATCGCATGTTTTGTACCAAGTGTATCTTTAGAAAGCAATGCCAATTGTTCGCGTAACATTTTTTGTTCCGCGGTTTTAGAAGCGCGCCGAGGTGAATTTTTTTTTTTGATGCGGGTTCGTGTTTGTGGTCCCGTTACTCAAGCCGTCTAGTTTTGTATCCGTGATCGTGAATTGATGACTTGTTTGATCTTTATCGTTAGGAATATGGATAAGTAATAAGTAGGATCGAACTCACTGTTAATATGCGGACTGTTCGTTTCTTCGTATTATCACCAATCAGGTCTCGCGCCTGTATATGTATTGTAGTTCGGTCTCGTGTTGTTTATATGACGTTGTCGCGTATTTTAAGGTGGACTGAATAATAGCTGAGCGCATGGCATGTGGAGCAATAGGTAAGCACTGTCTAAAATCTACTCCTAATAAAAGTACCTTTCCTCCAAAGGGAATATTATTATTCATCAACGCAATGCCAATTGTCCGCGTATTTTAAGGTGGACTGAACAATAGCTGAGCGCATTGTAAGTGGAGTAATAGTTAAGCACTGTCTAAAATCTCCTCCTAATAAAAGTACCTTTCCCGCAAAGGGAATATTATTATTCATCAACGTTTGTAGAAGTTTATCAATGGTGTTGAGTAAGTGACTGGATGCCATTGTACATTCATCTATAATTAATAGTGTGGCAAGACGGATGTCACGTGCATTGTTACTGTGCATTGTCATAGTGGATACCGATGTTTCTGTGATTGGGACCGGTATTTGGAATAAGGAGTGACATGTGTTTTTGGAGCCGAGACATTTTTTCTTCCGCGGTTTCAGAAGCGCTTTGTAGGTGCCGACGTGATTTGTGCATATTTGCGTTCTTGATTTGTTTCAGGGTGCACTGTTCCAATGCGATGTAATATTTGTCCACATACGCGAAAGCAGTATGGGTCATTGCCTTTTGGTGACCTGATATTTACTCCGGTAGATGCAAAATCAAATGAACTATTGTAGGATGTAATGCAGTTCATAAAGTTTTTACTTTCAGGTACTTCGTTAGTTAGAAGCTTCTGTAGATATGCAGGATATGAATGTAAAGGAGGCAGTGTAATTTTACTTTTTTGACAACAACGTGTAAATTCATTACTTGTATTGCCATTTGTTTCTTCATAGAAGTTAAGTGAATGACAATGATTGCAAATGACATTCATTAATCCCAATGAATTTTCATGAAAAGTGGACTTATTATTGAACGCGCTGTCAGCTAACTGGCGCAATCGTTAGTGTGGTTGTGGGTCTGAATCGTCCTTTTTGTGTACGTTTCGCGTGCTATGTCCGTAGTCTGTCCCGTTTCGTGTCCAATGGGCTTTGTGTGGCGCTCGCGGCTTGTTTTTTTTTTTTTGTGTGCTGGGGGCTTGTTGCCTGAGTTTTTATTTCTGTTAGTGGAGGGGGTGTTTGTGTGTCGTGGGGCTGAATCGTCCTTTTTGTGTGCAAACCGTTTCGTGTGCTATGTGTGCCTGCGTGTGACTCCTTTGTTTTTGGTGTCCTAGGGGCGCGTGGCCTCATTTCTTATTTCAGTTACTGGAGGGGGGCTTTGGGTGTCGTGGGTCTTAATCCTCTTCTTTGTGTGTGTCCCGTTTCGTGTGCAATGGCTTCGTGCGTTTACGTTGCATTCCATCCGGCCGGTTTCCGTTGCTTGGGGGGGGGGGGGGGGTTTGTGGGGCGCCTGCGCAGTACGTCTTTTGTGGCCACGGCCCATGGCCGGATGTCCCTGCGTCCATCCGGTTTAGCATTCTCAGTTAGTAATATGGATCCTGTCCATGCCTTTTTCCTGCATTGTGCCTATGATGTCAGGATAGCTCTTGCTGCCTGCTCCCCTGAATTGGATTAAGTAGTTTTGAGAATGGCTATTACTGTTATTAGCAAAACAACTAATTTTCTTTGAGATTACCATGAACGTTTGCCAAAAGCAAAAGATCTTTCTAAAAGAACATTAGACACATCTGAAAAAGAACTTCAGAAAAATATGAATTATTTTCTATATGTTTTATTTCATCTTTACTTGTTTAATATACTTTATCTCCTCCTTGACTGTTCCTTCATTAAAAAATATCATTAAATATGTCATTCCACAGTCCAAATGTTTTTTTTTTTAACTGATTACTGTTATTTACCTGAACATCAATATACTTAATTATTAGTAATACATATAAAGGTTATAAAAGTTTAGTGAAAATGGGTTTTTCATCTTAATCACTTACTTTTCTGTTTTGAAGAATATTGCACATCCATCTACATGTTTCCTTTCTTGTTCAGATACTAATTTGGCACGAGACTTTGGACAAAAGAAGCCATCATACCCACGCTCCTTTAGTGCTGGCAGAAAAAGGGTGAAATATTGCTCTGTCTCAACTTCCTATAACAATTAGCATATAGAGACAATTCAAATCTGTGCCTTCCTTTATGCTCTTAACATACTTATAAAAATTCTGATGACAACTATTACACATACACAAAGCATTATGATTTAATGCTTGTCTCATTAAGCAGATCAATCATAAGCTACTCCTAGTATTCGATTAAAAACTAATAAAAATAAACAAAAAATCAATTTACCTATATCTTAAAAAGTAATAATAAATGGTTAACTTGTATGGTATCTTTTTAGAAAAAGCCATTGTGTAAATTACCCATTAAATATCTCGGGTTAGATATTTGTTAGAACAACAATAAATCATTCAGTTAGAAAATTATTTCCTTGCAACACAAAATCAAGGAAGTAACTTGCAAACACTCCAGCATCACCCCAAGAAATAAAACAGTTTAATGAATTTATATAAAAGGTAGCTGCATGTAAGAAATGAAAGAGAATGTTTATAGACTGGTAATGTGCCATTAAATGACATTTAGGCATAAACCACATCTGTACAGGATTTGTGACATGCCTAAGAAGCTACACAGATAAAACCTTAAGATTGGTAGTGACACAGCCATACCATAAAAGGTTTTAAACTGGTTCTATTTTTGCTTTTGTAAATAATTTTATCTGACCTATTAAATGAATACCTAAATTGTGACAGTTAAAGCAAAAGTAAATAAATCCTAATCACTTCAGAAAAAAGACTTTGGCCATTTTCCACTATAGGAGTAAACTGTATCTACACTTCTCAGACAGATGCATCCTAGGAACAGTTCTGAGTGTTAGATGGCTTTTTCATTTTTCTGTGTTTCTGGGAATACTGTGTGCAGGTGGTGAAGCAGAAGGTATGAATAATTTTGGTGGTGACAAAAGTGGGCTAAAGATAAATTAATTGGTGATAAATTATCTGTAGTTAATTCAATCACCCTTTTATATTCTGAAGAATGCAGCATGATAACTAATATTTTTTAATAAAAAAAGAGCATGTGCAGCCTGACTAGAACACTTTCATTTGTCAGTCACTGCCGAAGCTGCGCTCTCTGTGGCATTGCATATTAATCAAATGCAGCATGTACGATTGGAAATTAGGAAGAGTGATAATGGTAGAAGCCAACTGTGTTTCTTTTGAGAATCAAGTTACATCAGCCACCGGGAGTGCAATTGGGAGATCAAAATCATGCAGTACAAGGAATATAAAAAAATCTCCATTTGCTCCCTGTACGACCATAACTAAATTTATACACATAAGAAAGAATGGAAAATGAACACATTGTGGCAAATAATTACATCATATATGACAAACTTAAAAATGTTCTATAGTTCATTAGCAAAACTCAAATTTTAATACTTAGCCTTTTCCCAGTCTAGTGTTAATCAAGCTAAGTGGCAGAGCTGGAGCAACATACAGCTCAGCTTAGATGTGCTGTTGAAAAATATCTTCAGTCATGCCAGACTTAGATGGTAAAGTGTAAACTTTCCCTTCTGTTCCTAATATTTATCTATTTCATCATGCAAAGTTACACAGTGTTAAAAAGTGTCCTTACCTGAAGACTAATAATGTCAGCATCACAGTTTACAATCTCCTCCATAATTCCCTTCTTCCTATATTCCCAGTTTAAAGCCCAGGATGGGCAGTAACCATAGAGCTGCCTTGTAGCATATTTATCACAAAGTACATTATAGCACATAACTGTGAACAAGGCTGCAAGAAAAAAGAGAATCTAAGTTATTGCACATATTCTGATAATGTAAAGAATTCCTTGTGAAATCTGCAAATTTATAGAAGGAAGTGAGCTTTCCATTTAAACAAAAAGTTGACTGAGTGCGATCAATTCCACAAATCAGATGTCCACCATTGAGGCACGCATTTTTGTGCTCAGTAGTCTCCTAAAAAGGATCCTGGACGAGCTTCACTGCTGCACACACTGATGATATAAATATAAAAATATAATGGCAAACTCCCCCTTGTTTCATTTTCCATCCAACAGTGAAACATTATTTACATCTTCACACGCATGTGACCACCTTTGCACTTCAGGTTGTCACAAATTTAATTTTCTCTTTTGTAGATAAAGTAAAGCTTGCATTCTTTAACACCATGCATATCATCCACAGCAACAACAGACTTTCTTTTTTTAAAGTTGTCTAAATATAGAACTTTCCGTGCCAAAGGTATCTCTTTCTTGCCTACTTTAGATCTAAGATCACTAGCATCAGAACCAGATTCATGTTTACGTCCAACCCAGTATTGAACTGTCACATGCTTGCCACAGGACTTCCAAGTAGTTCTTGGAACTTTTCTTGGGGAACCTATTGAATAAATTCAACTAAACAATATGAAACAGTGAAAAGCAATTGATGATGGTGCATTAAAATGTTATAAAATGTTGTTTTTATGATAGATGTCACCATGGCACTTTGTGCTGTGGTTTTGTGTCATCAAGAGCAGAAAATGCTCCAGTATAAACAACATAATTATGGATACTGCTCTTAATCACTAAAAAGTACAAGTATTACTTTAATATGAGTTTAGCATTCAATTTTAATTAAGAAAATCCTATTTGTTTGAAATTTTGAAAGAAGCAATTTACCTGTTGGGATCATTTGGTCACGTTCTTTTAGTGTGATCCACGGCCTTTGAGGAAGTTGCTCTGGATGGACTACAACAAATAAAATAAATAATAAATAAATAATATGCTTGGTTTTTATACATACCGGCTATTATACAATAAGTTTTATTTGTATTATTAACTACGTACCTGCAAGATTGTCAAGCATGTAATTCAGCAGCTTTCTGGTTCCATCAGGTTCCTGGTAGAGGCTGAGAATATCCTGTGACAAAGGATTGCCTATAAAAATGAGTAAAACACAGAGTTATAAATACAATGCAACTGTATGTGCCATAGTTGTCCCTGCGCCCCCCCCCCCCCCCCCCCCATCACAGAATAGCTCTAGAGAAAAGCTGCAATTGTAAAAATCAGATGAAAAGTTCATACTGACTGCATCTGTGTGCATATATTGCTACAAACAAAGGTTACATTCAAACTGCAGTTAAAAGTGACTTAGTCCTAATTTTTGGCTTATATGGTTTTTATTTTTGACTGTTCAACTTAATTTTGCAAGCAATTCAAATCTGATTTGAATATTTACCGATATCAATAATAAAACTGCAACATGAATCAGACAGATGCAATCTAATAGACAAGAATAAGCACAAGCTATATGCTAACTTCCAACTTCAGATATGTTTTGAGTGGAATCGTCACTGACAACCTGAATATAAAAACCTGTCGTCATGAGAGAGGAGCTAGGACTGGGGAGAGCAAGATGTGGAAGTATTTGATGCAAAAGAGTAATTTGGGAATTTCAGTATATCAAAGGGGCATTTGATTACTTGTGACAACATCTGTCTACAAGACTCACCCAAGAAAAATACACACTCGAGACACAACATTTCAGAAAACACACAACAACTTGGCTGTATTGAGAGGCGTTTTTTTTGCATCTAACATCTCTCTAAAATGATTAAGAATTTATCAAACTGGTACCACTCTATTTAACCCACCAGTATAACAGATAACTTATGGTGAGATGGTGACAGCACAATCATAATCTTACCATGCAGCCTCATATACCATAAACATATAAATTTATGTCTCCTAAATAAACTGACAAGTCTATTCAAAGAAATCGAAGTATGACGAACACAAAAATTTACCCATGACAACTGTTTACTATATCCTTACCAACATACATATGTAAACAATACAACATTACTATCCAATCGATGCATGATCTCAATTTTTTTCTAGCAAGAGACTGACAATTTAGAATTTTTTTTGTGTGCCAGTAGTGAATGTGAAGTGTTATCAATCAAGTCATAGATGGTGGTCAACAACTGAGGGAAATATTTGTAGAGTTTTAATGTAAGTCCATCTGCGAGATGTTTATACTTTCAATTAAATCAGCGTTTAGCAGTACAGTCAAAGCCCAGAGTTGCAATCCTGTTGCCTGTTAATCATTTTATTTTACACATTTCTGTCTCCTATGCTATACCAGTCTGAGATTATTATTCTTATTACCGTATTATTAGTTATGTTGTAGCCTAAAATTTTGTCTTCTTAATGTTAATGACAAGTCAGTGCCTGTGGAAGGAACTACAAAAGAAACAATCAAAGGTTCTATAGGGTGTCTGTACCTTTAAAATGCAGCATCAAAGTGAGTGGTAACCTTTTATAGTATATTCACACCTCGATATAGTAAATCATGACTTAACTGCAGATCTGCTGTCACTCTAAATTAGCACTGTACTAAACAGTCATGTAATATATTTAGGTTTAGGTTTAGGCTTATTTGTCATATATAGGTTAATCAAAAAGCAGTAACTGTTCTTTAATAAATACACCTAACATCAAACAAACCAGTAACAAGACAATAAATTAAAATAAACCAAAGTAAAACGTGATACAAAATGGAAATGTACAATTAAGAGAGGTTGTCTCTATTGTGATGACTTTTTTTTGTTTTTACATTTGAAAAAAAAATCAACTAAAATGAATCTCTAATTTGCAAGTTAAAGGGGTTTCTATCTCTATTTTTTATTAACATTTTACCATTTCTATAAAAAATTTATATGTTCTTAAGTATAGCATAGATGTGCTCGCACAACAAAATGTGAATATTGAAACTTAAAGTAATGATATGTGAAAAATGCTGTACAGGATTGAGGAGGAGAATTACAGCCCTAAACATTAATGCATACGTACCCACTCGTACTGGCCTAGTTTTGACTAGCCAATAAACCTAACATACATATCTTTGTAATCTTGTACTCAGTTTGTGCTTCGAGTCTGATGTCACTTACACGAGTTCTCAGCAATCCTCAAAATGTTTATACACAAAAATGAATCCTTAGACAGAAGATTAGCGGAAGCTGGCTATACTCCCCTCTATTTTACTGTATAGTCAGGTATTTCTTAGATCCCTCTTGCTGATTGAAATCCCTTTGATTTGTACTCAGAATAATGTAGTGGCTACTATTATTTTGTGAACTTGAGACCTAATTTTGTTAAACAGGAAGAATTTAGTTCTGCCATGCACTGCACATAGCTTTCAGAATGTACAATATCATTTGACATAGGAAATAAAAAAAGATTTTATAAACAGTGACAGCATTACTGTATATGCATAAAGCTGTTCACTTTATATTTTATTTCTTTTTCAAAAGCTTTTCACATTAAATAAGTTTGAACCAACCAAAATGTTTGTGTCGACAGGTGGAATTTTTTAAACAAGACACTAATAGCATCAATTATATCAATATATTAATAAAGGACATGCAAGGAATAGAACAATTCAAACCTTTTACCTTTTAAACCCAAGGTTTGCAACTGGAATAGCCGTCCAAGTTCATAAGGCAAAACCCGTAAAAGATTGTTATTTAAATGCAATTCCCTGCAAATGAAACAAAAATTATAATGCAGTTAGTGAGTGGATAATCCCAAAATCTTTTTTATATTCAATAATAGTTTTTTTATTCATGTTAATCCTGTGTAAGAGCTACTCCATATTGCACATCTTACTAAGAATTTTTGCATGCACTAGCATTAGAAAGCAAATGAAATGAAGACAAAGAATAATAAAAACATTGTAATGAAACCTTCAAATAAAGTGCGTAATATATCATAAAAACTATATCATATTCCTAAAGGAAAAGGCAACTAGGCAAAACTACATTTTGGAATAAAATCAACAGTAAATTTGCAAACATAGCCACAGCAAACTGATCTAAGGTTTTCACAAGACTAAGGACAATCAATAATTTAACCCTCATGAATGTTATAATTATATCTAAGAGCCCCTTACTCAGAACAGGAATACCAGGGCCTACCCCTGGAGTTTGGCTTAGGTGTAGTGTTTGCCAGTAAGCTCAGTTAGACTCAGTCTGAAAAAGCTGCATGGAGCTGCTACAATGATCATCGCCCATAAGATGAAAGGTGAGGGCCTGGTACAATGCCAGTTGGGTAACAGGCAAGAGTAGGACAAGCACTTACATATTAGACCTTTGCAATGGAAACTGGTTCTTGGGGTATGGAATTTTACCTTTCTGACAGGGAACAATTCTTGATTAAGTATGGTAAACTTTTAACTGTTGTTTGCTTGGATGAGCCATTCTGTCAATTTTGAATTATGGTTCATAATTTTAAACTGTGGTCATTAGAGTATGTTCCAGTTACTTAGCGATCCTACTTCTCAGCCTCTCTAGGAAACACTATGTGGGATATTGGAAAAAATCTCCATCCAGTACTCAGCTAAACTTCAACAGGAGTGGAATTTGTGATGGCTGTGGAACAGTGGACCAACTTTTTGTCAACGCATAGATACCTGAGTGGATTTTGACAGTCCTACATAGAAGTACATTGTTGCAATGTACCTTGCGGCATCTTCTCTCAAATGCCACACGAGTAAGGGGTTCTAGGACTGATGTAGCATTCCATTAAGTCCCTTTATTTGCACTGCAAGAGTTGTGTTTACAAACAAGGTATTAAGTCAAGACCTTTCAAAGTGTAAGCTTTCAATTCGTATGTTTTTCTTGAACATAACATCAAGTCACAGTTAAGGTTTGGAATTCTGAAGGTGCTAATTCTGAAAAATAGCATCATGTTCTCTGTAGGTAAGTGGTAAGCAGCTCTCCCAGGTACTTCAGGGTCTTGTTAACAAGTGAAAGGAGTCGTGATTGTGGTACAAGACACAGCCACTAGCCAGGTTCAGGATACACAGAAGGCATTGTATCTTTCGACAGCACTACAAGCATCTAAGGTATACCCCAAGAAAGTCTGCAGAAATTTGCTCACAACAGGAAGGCCTGGTCTACTTTGACAGTTACCAAGAAAAGAGAAAAGAAAATTATGATGAAAATGATGGTACTTTTAAAACAAAAATAACAATGGTAGACTCAGCCAAAGAAAATCACTTGTACAGCATTCATAGTCTAGTATTTTAAAAAGGGAATCAAACAAGATAAAAGTTACCTTCCCTTTTCTCTCATGCCACATACCTGAGTGAGACCATGTTTCCAAGCTCTGCTGGCAAACTGCGTAATTTATTGGACGACAAATTCAGGTAAACCAAGTTTTGTAGCTTGGCAATGTCCGCTGGAATGCGAGTAAGGTTGTTATCATTAAGATGTAGTGCAGTTAAATGTGTCAGCGTCCATAATGACATGCTCAAGCTTCTAACCCGACCTGTTAAGATTAAAGTTACATATGCATTAGTATTTGGATTAGTGAGAGGTGTTCAACAGCATTACGTTTGTATATGTAAATACTTTGTACAGACTTATATTCCGTCTTCAACATCAAATTCTTTAGGTATGTTCTATGCTTTACAAAGCACATTACTTTGATGTTCGCTATAGAAAGGCAATACATAATTGTTTTTTTTTTCCTCTAAATCATATTTTAGAAAAGAAATGCTATACAGTAAACCTCGATTATCCGTCAGGGGTCGGGACCAATGCTGTGACAGATAACAGAAAAGACGGATAACAGAACAGCTACTTTAAAAATGATATACTGAAGATTATCGAATAGTCGTATTTATTTACAAAACAAAATATAGTATTAACAAAATGAATTAATCCATATAATATTGTAATGACCAGCTTAATAAGGAAACATAACTCAGATGAACTAGTTTTCTATGTTTTACTTGGAGTCCTTGTTCTGTAACAAATGGTGCAATATCTTTACTCCGTTATCTGGGTTACAGAGCACACCTCCAAAACAACAAAAGAATGTTTTCCCCACCAATCAGTTTATCTCCTGCCACTCACATTCCTTTTTTCTCTACACAGCAAACACTCCTGCTTATTGCCTCCTAACTCTCTACTCAAAACTTCCTTCCGCAGCACCTTCCTTTTTCTCCTAACTTCTCCTGTCACTCTTCTCCTAAGAGGTGTGTCAGCCCCTTACACAACAGAAGCCCTTCACCCAGTCCCATCACTTACTGCATTCATTACACATTTCTGCTCCCCAACAGCACATCACAAGCCAACTGCATGTCACAACATATTAACAAAACATAATAAAACAGAATTTAAAAAGGAAATTACAATACAGGAGAACATTAATATTAATAGAGAATAACATTACTGACAGTGGTTTCCATTTTCAATATGTTTTTCAATCTTGTCGGTATCATGCTTTAATATCGTTAACTGTTTTTCTTCCTACTCCATAAATTGAAGCAGTACTTGCAGCATTTTTGTCATTTTGTAAACTATTAATTTCAGTTTTTTGTGGCAATTAAAACACCACATGCTTACGTTTATCGGCCATAACAATGTATAGTAGATTAATTATAACAAAAGAGAAAAGCTGTGATATGCTATTAAAACTGACAGTACATAACTGACACTGATTTCAAAATGTACCGTGACGTGGCGCCGGGGAAGAACACTACGCACTAGCACAACTGAGAGTTGTTCCAATGTGCACAGCTCGCAGCGTACCACATGGCAGTAGTAGTACAGTAATCAGTAGGCGCTGGTATGCACACTTTTTTTTTTTGGCCCTGATAGTTAATTCAGTGACGGATAATCAAGGTTTTACTGTTTTAAATACTACTACATCAATTTAAAGTTCTAAATTTTAAATGGCTAATGGAAACATATCTCAATAAAAAGTGCAGATAAAATAGCATTTTATATTTGCATGATAAGGCCTAACCAATGAAGGATTAAGCACACACTAATAGTCAACCCATCCTGTACATATAGGGATACATCAATAAAATCACAGATATCAGCACAGTCGTCTTAAAGAGCAACATAATGTATTAAAACAAATGTATGAACCAAAAGTTACAGCTTATTTTATGTTTCAGGTGCAGGTATAAACTTGACAACTGTCTTAATAGTGTCTAACTCATCAAGCTTTACACAATTAAAACTCACATGTAGATGTATTTATCTAAATAAATAAGGTTAGAAATGTTATAATAGATCTTACCAGCCTGCACTTTTCATATAATTTCAAAAGGGAAACATGTTAGAAACTTTTAACAGGAAACAACACACAATTCCACCAGTATCTGAACCTTTAAAATAATTACATATAGTGTAAAAAAAAAAAAACAAAATCCAGGGACCCATTTAAAATTAACAAGAATGTAAACAATATTAAGAAATAAAAAGATAGAAATAAAAGGAAAAAGGTAAATAAACTGCTTTATATTACTAATATTGACATGTTTCTGAGTAAAATGCATACATATGTGTTTCTTCCAAAATAAGCTTTTTAACAGTTATTTTTAAAAATTGTATTGAATACTGATGTCAGTGTCTGTTACATTTTTTCATAAATACAAAATGTTTCTGTTCTTAATGTTTTTTTTTTTGTTTTTTTTTAATAAGTGGGTTTTAATAGTTCTTTCTAACATGTGTTTCCATTAACATGCAATTTGGCTTTAATTATGCTGGTATTTCCCTGGAAGTTTATTAAGACTTCTTACCAAATGACCTGATATACCCAAAAGAATAATTATTGTAAAAAAAAAAAAAAAAAAAAAAAAAATTTATTTTTTTTAGAAAGTGGGTATCTACACTAATATATATTGAATTTCTTTGAAATTGAGTCCCAATGAAAGCTAGTTAAGGAATTGAAAAATAACATAAAAAGGATGAAAGGAGGTGAAAGAGTTTCAGCTGCAATTTAAAGGCACTAATTACCTACATTGATTGTGGTCTTCAGATCTTAAAGACTTAAAATTTACACAATTTATGTGGAAAATTAACGAAAAATAAAATATGTATTTTCTGTTGGAAATAAACAGTTTTATATCAGTCAGTGTATTCCATCTATGGTTGCAGCTTCTGATTGTGCTGGTTTAACACCTGGCAGTACTTGGGGCAAAGCTGGAACCAGCCTTGGACTGGGCAATAGTTCAATGCACACAACTACATCTGCCCACTCACTCGCTTGCTCACTCACTATAGGTGAATTTAAAGTCAGTAATTAACCTAACCCACCTAATGCTGACTTTGGGACATGTGAGGAAAAACTAAGAACCCAGAGAAAATCCCTCACAGACATTGGGAACACGGACAGTGACCAAGCTGGGATTTAAACCCAGGACTTGTGACTTTACCACTGTTGCATCATGGAGATTTCACACATGAAAATTAGTTAAACCTAAGTGTTAACTGGATCTGAATTTTCTTTCATGCGTTGCCACACAACTGTAAAATAAAACAGAGCATTCATATAAATGAGATAATCTTAAATCAATGACTGTCTGATTAAAACAAATTCTAGTCTCTCACTTCCAATTAATAAAATAAATGGACAGTACAGCATCCTCAACCACAGTCCTGGTTAATGTTGCGGTGTCTTTTTTTAATAAAATAAACAGTAAATAAGTAGTACAAAATTTTCATGTAGCACAGTGTCAAATGAGGTCTATTAAAACTGCAAGTAGATTAAGAATATCTTATTATTTACAAAATAAAAAAACAACATTTAGTGTTTAAATCTATGATGGAAGGCAGAGATGGGCTAGCATTCTGGCTGTGACGGATTACCAGGTACCTGACCGGGAGGCCCTCATAATGGATGAGGAACGTTAGTGTACAGGTGTCCTGACCACAGTAGCTGACATTCCTTTCCCGGCTGGGATGACTTATTGGTAGGACAGAGAGCAACACCCTCTCAGGTCTGTATGTCCCCCTCATACACCAGGTAGTAGCATCACTCTGGTGGGACCCCCGAATGTTCACTGCAATGCTGGATTCCTTGGGTGATGCCATGGTAAGCTGCAAAGACAGGACATCCCTATTTTGTTTGGGCTCTGCCTGACCTTGAAGTGCTTCACGTGTGCAATGTTGTGGCACTAGACATACTCCCAAGGTCCTCCATAAAAGAGCCTCTTTACCTCAACTAGGTGGGTTGAGCATCAGGAGAGGACGAAGATGACAATGCTTGTCTGGGGATTATTAGAGGAGGAAAGGAGAAGACGACAATGGTGGTTGAAAAGCCTCTTAAAAAGGTATAAACTATGCCTTTTCATCCTTGAGACCTGTGTCTGTGTATTTGTCTTGTGTTTCGTGTTCCAAGATGCCCCCTAGTTGCTACAAATTCTTAATTTTTTGGAAGAAAAATTAATTGATTTGGCCTTTAAAGTCAATGTGAAAAAGAAGAATTCTTCAGATAACAGCTGATCTGAGTATCTGCCTAAAATGCTTTCCTTTAAGCAAATACTGTATTTAAAAATGGTTTTGCAAAATACATTCTCTGTTACATAAATACATACAATAATGCATATGAGCAATCAAACAATTAATTAGAATAAAAGACTTCATTATAAAAATAATTATAAATGCTACGAATTTCTAAAGTGTAATGGGCTATACTGACCGGAGATTTCCAATTCTGCCCAATGTGACTTCTTTCCATTAGCTGCCTCTTCTGCTGACATGATGGTATATAATCTTCTAGGATCTGGGGGATCATATTTTTCCTTTGGCATCCCTATTAGCCTAAAAAATAATTAATACATACATGAATCAATCAATTATTTGTTTTTAAAAGGGTTCTTTATCACCAGGTATATATTTGAGTACTACAGTAAAAACAATAAAAATCTTTCTTTGGAAATCTCATTTAAAAGGATTATTGATAGTGTACTTTCAAATTAGAAAGACTTGTAAAAACAGATGGTACTTTATTTGTACCAATGGGACAATTAGCTTTTAGAGAAGCTCAAAATGGAGAAATATTATAACAAACAACGGTAACTCCCCTCAAACACACAAAAAAGAAGAAAAAACATCCGACTTGGCTAAACATAACAGAACAGTCACAGTATGGCATTATAAAGTGCTGCTGTAGGTATGAAGAAATCCCAGTAACGCTTCTTGACGCATTTCTGCTGAATAATTCATCAGCTAAAAGTACTTAATGACAGTGTGTTAGAGAGGGGATGTGTAGCATTACTGATAATGGCCATCACTTTTGTATTCATTCTCTCCTTCACTGCTGCCTTCGGGGGGCTGAAAATATTTCCCATAACCGAGCCTACCTTCTTAATTAGCTTGTTGAATTGGTGGGCCTTTCCTCAAGTGATGTTTCCGGCCCAGCATACCATGGCATAAAAAAATAAATAAATCGCATTGGTTTCAGAGTTATAGAATATATAAAGGATGTCATTACCCCCATTAAAGGAGTGTAGTCTCCTTTAAAAAGTTTGCTCTGCCCTTTCTTATATAGGTAATCTGTGTTACGAGACCAGGCACCAAAGCATTTGCAACAATGCACCACCTCCACAGTAGTAACCTGGCATAGAGGCTCTTTGGGGTGGCAAAAGTGAATAACCAGTTCCTTGGTTTTGATGATGTTGAGTCACAGACAATTATTTTGGCACCAAGAAAAGAAAGTTCTTCACTTGACTCCTGTACTCTCAACCCTCTTTATCAATACATCCCACTAATGCAGAATCATTTGAGAATTTCTGCAAGTTACTTGACCTGGTGTTATATTTATAGTCGGAGATGTACAAAGTGAAGAAAAAGGAGACGGGGATGTTTGGATGGCCCTGGAGAAATCCCCATTTTACAACAAGACTCATATACCGTAGTTCAGGATCAGCCTCTCAAAGGTTATCATGATGTGAGATGTAAGGGCAACTAGTCTGTAGTCATTAGGTGAAAAGGCGCCTGACCTCTTTGGAACTGAAACAATACAGAATGTTTTCCACAGCAGCAGATGCCACAAAGTGGGTCAGCAAAGGCTCAAAGAACTCTAGAAACAACTCTATCTGGTCCCACGGCTTTTCCTGTTTGTAGCCTCCACAGCTGTCTCCTAACTTGGCCATCAGTTATGGACAGCCCATACTGGTGCTGGAGTAATCACTGACCATACCAGCTAAAGGGGTAGGAGGAAAATACATACAGGGAGTATCTGTTGAAGCAGTAGAGATGGTGTGGCAGTACTGTGATGTTTTTTGACGTTTGCAGTACATTCAGTACCATTCATCAATGGCAGTTAAGAGGTAAGCTTAGGCATATGCAGATATATGAAGCTATGGTGTCCTGAATAAGGAAGACATCTAATTTTATTAACTGAACATTAATCAAAACTTTTAAAAAGTTAAAAAATAGGTCAAAAGCAGAAAAAAAGGGAGAGAGAAAACAGAGCTTCTGTAAAAGGCTGCTGAAATGTAGTATAGTATATAAACACTTAAATAACAAACAGTTATAAAGGTAAGGATGAAAGCTTGTGAAACTATTTTTATACATATTTAATGATTTATATATAACAATAATAATTACATTTTTTTAAAGAAAGAAAAATGAAGAGACAAATCTAAAGATATCTGAGGTCTGTCATTAAATTAACGAGGCAGATATTAATTTTATTCTAATAGTTATTAAATGTTAACCCTGTCTTTAAAGTAGCATCCGGAGTTATTTCAGAGGCAACACAATGCCAGTAGATTTCTTGGGCATTTTATTCTGTGACATCCATCCAAACACTGGTTCACGCAAAATCAGAGAGTGAAACAGTGCTTAATGTTTTTGCATTTCTTTTCTGAATGGGTCAATGATCATGATTACTGTGATACAAATAATGAAGAAATCTTGCTATATCTAACTGTAGTTAAACTATAAGCTTGAAGGCTGGGGGCAGCTGCTATAAACTTCTAGGTTATGGGGGTAGTATTGCTAAAACACATTTTAACAGAAATCTCTGTTTCATTAACTTCATGACAGGCCTTTTATCTCTTCTGTATAAATCATCATATAAATTGATGCAATAAATGTTATTACATACCAGGCCATGCACAGCATTAGCAAGAAGTGCAATTTTCTGGCATCTTACAAGACAAAGAATAATGCCAAAACTTGAAAATATGTCTGAATAGGGATATTTACTGTTGTTAAACATATGCACATCAAGAGGAGAACACAAAGCATCACACAATCACAAATAAGAATTCACTGTACTGTGTACATGTGACAGTAATAAACCTATACAAACTAAAACCTATTTCCCCTCTTTGTCTGACTTCATGGATTATGCCCTGCCTCATAAGTGGGGTAGTTTTCCCATTTTCCATCATTAAGCAGACATCTTTCTCTTTTTCTCCCTCCAAATACCCCACCACGTACACACAAACAAACACATGCACAATTCTTCCTACCAGTGAGCACTCTCCCCTATAATCTAGATTCAATTCTTTCCTTATTAGAGTTAGCCTTTAAACACAATTCCAAGTACTAGAATCACTTAAGGTTAGGAGCAACTCTCTCTGGCTCACACAGACATTAACCTATACCCCCTCTAGCAGGACCTGCTTTCCCGGCAGCACTAAGTAAGGTCAATATAGCTGCTGTCAACTTCTGTCTTTAATAGTAGAGTTTCATCTCTCCTAATTTGGTCCCATCTGCCAGTTTGAAGTGTTGGCTTTCTGAGAATTTTTCACAACTTTATTCTTAAAGGGTCAATTTCATGCCCCCTTTTCTAGGTAGGAACCAAATTCTGTCTCCTACCAGGTAGGAGATCATCTGAACACTTGCCCAGCCTTAGGTTACACTCTTCATTTCCAAAGAGTAAAACACCTATAGTACCTGCTCTACCTTCTGTGCTCCATTGAGAGCGCATCCTTGAGCTGAATGGTTTTATGTTCCATTTCTCTGGTGCTTCTGGAGGGTTTAACTTGCAGAGCCCCTCTAGTTTGTCTTAGCAGGACACCCCTTCACACAAGGTTTTAAGATTTTCTAAAACAGATTTTGAAAGAGGTCTGTCATTTCTTGCACTACTTTCTTCCAAAAATTGAGTAGGCTAAAACAAGTAAGTGAAAAAAAATGAATGAATTGTATATACAATATCACAAACTATAAAATGTAGACACTAAGTATTCCCTATGTATTATATGTGCAAACCCTTTTCCAGGAAAGGGAGATCTGTGATGTTAATTCACGTGAACAAAAGTACAAAGAAAAGATTTTCAGTAGTTTTACTGACCATCTTAATTGAATTTTGTAAATATACACAAATTTAGAATTTGATGGCTTCAACACACTCAATAAAAGTTGGGACAGAGTTAAAATAAACATATTATTCATGTAACACCAGTTTGGAAGATTCTACATTAAGCGGGCTAATTGGTAGCAAGTGAGGTATCATGATTGGGTATAAAAGCAGCATAAATCAATGGCTCAGACTTTGCAAGCAAGGATGCATCGTGGCTCACCCCTTTAAATTCAAAAAGAACATTTCTTAAAGCAAAATTGCAGAGAATGTAGGTCTTTCAATATCTACAGTACATAATATAATGAAAAGACTCAGAGAATTCAGAGACATCTCAGTGCGTAAAGGACAACATCAGAAACCACTGCTGAATGGGAGTGATCTTCAAGCCCTGAGGTGGCACTGCCTAAGAATCATCATGCTACTATGACAAATATAGCTACCTGGGCTCAACCATGGAAAACTATTGTCACTTAACACAGTCCTTTGCTACAGTACATCCAGAAATGCAACTTCAAACTGCATTACTCAAGAAGAAAGCCATATTTCAACTCTATGCTGAAATGCAGGCAACGAGTTCTCTGGGCCCGAGCTCATCTCACGTGGATCGAAAGACTGTGTAACCGTGTGGTTTGGTCGGGTGAGTCCACATTTCAGCTTGTTTTTGGAAAAAACGGGCACCGAGTTCTCCGTACCAAAGATCAAAGCAACCACCCAGATTGTTATCAGTAAAAGGTGCAAAAGCCAGCATCTGTGATGGTATGGGGGTGCATCAGCGCCCACGGCTTGGGTGAGTTGCATGTACGTGAAGATACCGTTGACTCTTGAGGCATATATTAGGATTTTAGAGAGATTTGTTGCTATCAAGAAGACACCTCTTCCTGGGATGCCCATGCTCATTTCAGCAGGACAATGCCAGACTACATTCTGCATGGGTTTTAACAACATAGCTTTGTAGACACAGGGTGTGTGTGCTTGATTGGCCTGCTGCCAGTCCAGATCTATCTTCTATTGAAAATGTATGGTGCATCATGAAGTGGAAAACCGGACAATAGCAACCACAGACTGTTGAGCTGCTTAAGTCTTATATCAAGCAAGAATGGACAAAATTTCCAATTGCAAAACTACTACAATTAGCATCCTCAGTTACAAAACGATTAAAAAGTGTGAAAAGTGTTACTAAAAGTAAAGAAAGTAAAGGTGATGTTACGTAATGGTAAACATTGGTATTGCATCCATCAAATTCTAAATTTGTGTATATTTACAAAATACAATCAAGTTGGTTAGTAAAACAATTGAAAAACTTTTCTTTGTACCTTTGTCAGTTAAATAAAGGTTCAAGTGAATTAACAGATCAGTTTTTTTATTACATTTTGGAAAAGATCCCAGCTTTTCTGAAAATGGGGTTTGTAATTAGGGATGTTGATATTTAACAAAGTACAGCCTAGCAAGGGATATCTGTTAGCATCCACAATATTGCTAGTAGTTGTATTACTTTTTAATTGCTAAAAGCCAGAAATGCAAATGTTTTGCTAACACACATGGGTGCTAAGTAGAAAAACACTATACTGCATAATATTTTGCATAGCTAGTGCAATAAGCTTTCACATACACAAAGTGCACAACAGTCCAGCTGGAAATGATCACAAAACTCACTGCATATTTGATGAACATTCAAGTTCAAATTCAGCTTCCATACCTGTTAAAGTAAATCAAACTCAAGTGTTAAAAGGACAAGAGTTAAGAAAAATAACTAGAGGTGAAAGCTACCTGAGAAACAGTCATCTAAATCTTATAATTTTGGATATTAAAAAATTACAATGAAATTTCAGTTTTCAGAACATATGATTACCAGATTTTAAATAAGAGTAAAAATTATTTAATTAAATCAACAGTCAAATATGCATGTCAACTGTTAAAACAAAAAGAAAAAACACAACTTCCAACTTACTATTATTCAAAGCTTTAACTGTTTCTGCATTGTTTCTAGCTGATGGCATATAAGATTTTATACTAACTGAGTCATTTTAAATTCACTAAGGATACTGTTGGTAAACCTAACATACAGATTTCACAACCTACTGTTAAAATCTCAGATTTCACACATATTGTAGTAGAAAACTCAATTATGTTGGCAAGTTGACAAGAGAAGCATCCAAAAATTCACATCACTTGTTAGGTCCAAAAATAAGGACATTACCTGCATTTCAGGAAGTCTGTGTTTAAAATTCTAAAGCTTGTTACTTGTATTTAAGATGTAGATACTTACATTTAAAAGTATACAGGTAGTTCTCAAAATACCTCAAAAGTGTTAAAGTTACGAGTTTTTCATGTTTACAGGAATTTCATTTAAAATAGGGTGTGATGACTTAATCAAAAAAATTAATATTGTGACACATATTGTGATTGTGATTTAAACTGTGACATGTATTAAGAGTATTAAAGTTACCATTCTGCATTGCAATTTTAAGGCTAAAAGCAAGTGATGGCATCACACACGGATAATATTTCCCAGCATTTACTTATCAACTCAAAAGTGTTTCAATTAACAAACAAAAACTTAAATTATTGAATGCCTAGGACCAAAGATGGACCAAATTACTTTCTATGACATACAGTATTTTCTAAACAACTTAAAACATGTGCTAGTCCTAAAGTGATAAATTATATGTGGCTGTCACATTATAGTCTAATTTAATATATGGCACGAAAGACTGTAAATGTTTACAAATGTTATGGATGCAATAAAAAAAAAACAATATTGGGATTGATATTACATTTTGCATAAACTTTCTAATTAGAAGGTGAAGCATGTGGCCGAAGTACTGGAATCTGGTCCACTGATTCAATTCTACTGCTTTCACAATGTTAGATTTGTCATTTGTGGTTACAGTCACTAAATGCTTATGCATCCCCCACAGTCTACAACAATGATTAATCACCTGTATGATCTACTAGGAAATACTATGTTTGCAAGCAGCTACTTTTCATTTCAGATTCATCACTTTTATAGTACAGAATTATGCTAATGCAAGGCTCAGGTCATCCTGTTCAATCACTTGTTTGTTTTGTTAAATACTACAGTACACCCCCAAAATTCACTGGGGTTACGTTTCCAGAGCACCCGCGAATTGTGAAAAACTGCGACTTTTGGATGCGGTTAAAAAATGCCTTTTAAATGCCTATTTTCATAGTTTCAACCCTAAATACAGTATGCCCCCAAAGCACTTTAATTTCATTGCAAACTCAGCTTAATACATTAATACATTACCTAAAAACAGAATGTAAAGGTAAACTCGTCTACTGTACAGTACTGTACTGCTATGTCTCCCGCGGTGCTAGAATGTAAAATACCAATGTTACTGCTATACGTACTGTAATTCATGCAAGCGGGTTTTCTTTGGTATGCGCTGTCATTTTCTTTGTTATAAGTAAATACATAATAATTTCATTTAATTAAAATACAGTAAAATGTATGGGTACTCACCAATGATGAATGATATTGATGATGATGATGATGAAGTAGCTTTAAAACTTCAGTAGATTTAAAATTCCTCGGGTGGCGGCTCTTCTTCAGGCGCTTCAGGAAGAGTCATATTTTTGTACGGGTCTTCTTCTGGTGGGGTTTCATGCCGGCTTTTCTTTATAGGTTTCAGGAACATTGTGATAGGAAGTTGCTACATTGTCTCCTGTAGCGAACTGCTGGTGCAATATCCGTGCTTTCTTACGGATGATGTTACCGTCTTCCTGCAGTTGGGGATCCACAGTGCCAAGGCAGGTTCCATCCTGACGATATTTTTATTCCTTACGGTCTATTCCTTTTTGGCACTATCACAGAAACTTACAGATACGGTAGTCCAGATCGCTGCCTCGTTCTTCCTTATGTAGCATATGGTGCTTTCATTAACGCCATAGTGGCATGCTACTGCAGCATACCTTTTTAGTTCCCGGAGCAAATCAACCTTCTCTTGGAGTGTTTTAAACTTCTTCTGGCGCTTAGGCTCAATTCCAGAAGCCTTAGAAGGTGCAGAGCGGTTCGACAACATTGTGTGCATTTAAAAATAACAAAACAATAACAAAATGGAAAACACGAGGACACTCTGCTGGAGACGCGTCACAAAGCAGCAGTCAATCATCAGCAAGGAGAAATGAATAACGCTCTTGGATTGGCAACTTTCACCATCCCAAAATGTCTTTTGCTAAGCAATATATGGCAGCATCTGTGATTTTATGTCTCCTCTACATTTTCTCATACACTTGCAAACTCACTAGATTTGTTGTTTGTTTCAACTCACCCAGGCTTTCAGCTACGGCAGGTTTACTTGCATTTACCTTTTTTTGCAATGCATTCGTTATCGAGATATATATACACGTTGTCTGTGACACTGACATATATTAGCTGTGCTACAAAATGACACAGCAACTTTAACTTTGCACGTTTTACACAATACCCCTCCGCCTAATTGATAATGGTGTGGTCAAATCCAAAGTACTGCCGAAAGACAGAAATGGAATTTTTTTTGGTACCAAGTAACCAACTTCCCCCTGTACTGTTGTACTCAAGAGAATAATGCCTACAATAGAGCCTGCCTTCCTCACCAGTTTGTCCTGGCATGAGGCGTCCTTCTTTATGCTACCTCCCCAGCACACCACCACGTAGAAGAGGGCACTCGCCACAACCATCTGATAGAACATCTGCAGCATCTTATTGCAGATGCTGAAGGACGCCAGCCTTCTAAGGAAGTATAGTCAGCTCTGTCCTCTCTTACACAGAGCATCAGTATTGGCAGTCCAGTCCAATTTATCATCCAGCTGCACTCCCAGGTATTTATAGGTCTGCACCCTCTGCACACAGTCACCTCTGATGATCACAGGGTCCAGGAGGGGCCTGGGTCTCCTAAAATCCACCACCAGCTCCTTGGTTTTGCTGGTGTTCAGGTGTAGGTGGTTTGAGTCGCACCATTTAACAAAGTCCTTGATTAGGTTCCTATACTCCTCCTCCTGCCCAATCCTGATGCAGCCCACGATGGCAGTTTCGTCAGCGAACTTTTGCACGTGGCAGGACTCCAAGTTGTATTGGAAGTCCGATGTATATAGGCTGAACAGGACCAGAGAAAGTACAGTCCCCTGTGGCGCTCCTGTGTTGCTGACCACAATGTCAGACCTGCAGTTCCCGAGACGCACATACTGAGGTCTGTCTGTAAGATAGTCCACGATCTATGCCACCAGGTATGAATTTACTCCCATCTCTGTCAGCTTGTCCCTAAGGAGCAGAGGTTGGATGGTGTTGAAGGCACTAGAGAAGTCCAGAAACAGAATTCTTACAGTACCACTGCCTCTATCCAAATGGGAGAGGGATCGGTGTAGCATGTAGATGATGGCATCCTCCGCTCCCACCTTCTCCTGGTATGCGAACTGCAGAGGGTTTAAGGGCATGGCGGACCTGTGGCCTCAGGTGGTGAAGCAGCAGCACTCCATGGTCTTCATCACATGTGACGTCAGACCGACAGGCCGGAAGTCATTCAGCTCACTAGGACATGATACCTTTGGGACTGGGGTGATGCAAGATGTTTTCCAAAGCCTCAGGACTCTCCCCTGTTCCAGGCTCAGGTTGAAGATACGCTGTAGAGGACTCCTCAGCTCCAGCACAGGCCTTCAGCAGTCATGGCGATACTCCATTTGGACCCACTGCTTTGCTGGCGCAAAGTCTCTTCAACTCTCTGCTTACCTGGGCTGCTGTAATTATGGGTGGGGGGAAACTCTCTCCTATGCTGGTATCGGCAGCAGGATGGGTGGAGGGTGCAGTACTCCGAGGTGAGAGTGGGTTAAGGTGATCAAACCCGTCAAAGAAGTTGTTCATCTGGTTTGCTCTTTCCACGTCTCTCTCGATGGTGGCACCCCGCTTCGAGCTGCAGCCAGTGATGATCTTCATCCCATCCCACACTTCCTTCATGCCGTTATTCTGCAACTTCTGCTTCAGCTTTCTCCTCTACTGCTCCTTCGCTGCCCTGAGCTGGACTCGGGAGTTCCTTCTGCACGCGCTTGAGCTCATGCTGATCACTGCCTTTAAAAGCCCTTTTCTTCTGGTTCAAAAGGTCCTTGATGTCACTTGTAATCCATGGCTTGTTGTTAGCATAGTAGCGTACTGTTCTTACTGGAACTACAATGTCCATACAGAAGTTGACGTAGTCAGTAGTGCAGTCAACAACCTCCTTAATGTTCTCACTATATGATCCCTGCAGGATATCCCAGTCTGTAGTTCCAAAGCAGTCTCTCAAAGCCTGTTCTGCCTGAGAGGACCACTTCCTGAATGAGCGTGTGGTTGTAGGTAGCTCCCTCCCTCTTGGTTTGTAGTGAGGCTGAAGCAGAACCAGGTTATGATCTGCTTTCCCAAGCACAGGCAGCGGGGTGGCGCTGTATGCCTCTTTAACGTTTGCATACAATAGGCCAATAGTCCTATTTCCCCGGGTGTTAACAATCCACATACAGTACTGGGAGAAGGCAGGTAATGTTTTGTCCAGCGTCACATGGTTAAAGTCTCCAGCGATTAGCACAAGCGCCTCGGGGTGCTGCATTTGCAGTTTAGCAACATCAGAATGGATGATGTCACCCACTATCTCCATGTCCACCCGAGGAGGGATGTAAACAATAACAATAATGACGTGTCCCAAACTCTCTGGGCAAGTAATGGGGACGCAAACTTACAGCCAACAGTTCGATGTCCCTGCAGCAAGTGGAGATTTTTACATTTACATGTCCAGAGTTGCACCACCTGGTATTCACATATAAAGCGATTCCTCCTCCTTTCCGCAGATAATTGCGTCTCTGTCCGCTCTAACTGTGCTAAACCCGGGTAGCTCCACATTAGCATCTGGGATGGTAGTTGTTATCTACGTTTCACAAAAATGCAACAAACTGCATTCACTCTCTGTAGGTCCTGACATTTTTCACCAGCGTGGCCAGTTCTTCGATCTTATTTGGTAGTGAGTTCACATTTCCCAGGATCACAGAAGGCACCGAAGGCTTGTAACGCCACTTTCTCGGAAGTCGCCTCGCCTTTAGCTTAGCTCCGGCTCTGCTGCCACGATACCGCCTTCTTACCTCGTCAAGTAAATAGGGAACCACACTGGCACGGGCATTTGTTCTCAGCGCTTGAAGTGACTACCTGAATAGACGAGTCTCAGCATCTAAAAATCCATGTCCAAGTAGTAAAAAGTGTCCAGGGAACGAGTCCACATAAAAAAAAGTGGTAGGAGTGAACAGTGAAATACATGAAATAGATAAAAAGGTAGAAAGATTAAGTCATACACAATGCTGCTGGAAAGGCTGCCACTCGCCACATAGGCAAATTCTGAGTCAGTGCTCCACCAAGCTTTCGTGTGGGTAGTTGTGTCAAGTACGGATACTGTACTGTTCCGAGTTTCATGAACAAAAAAAAAAAAAAAAAGTGAGAAACAGCTTTAGTTTACGCTGAAAGAATAATTAACCAATCCTGGAAAAGTTGATTCTGGAATGAAGAAAAATGACATGAAGGTGCAATTCCGATTGCTTTCGCCAACACTGTTAACAATTTTGAAAGGTTGGACTGGAAGCATGCAGAAGACAAAGATCAGGCATTGTAACCTGAATGAAAAGAAATTAGAAGCTTGTTTGTATTTCTATTTAAAAAAAGTTAATCTAACATCTCATTTTCATTCTGTTTTCTTACCTGTATTTCTATATAAAAAAGTTACCTCCAACAGCTCATCTCTATATACAGTATATATAAAATCCAACGTCTGTCTGTATGTCTTTCTGCTTTTCATGAGAGAACTACTTTAATGGATTTAGATTGGGTTTTTTTTTCTGTCATTTGCTTGAACATTCTGGTTGATTTTCTGACCTCTCTCATCACATAGTGATGATCATAGTTCGGTTGCGGTACCAATTTATTTGCGTGAATCCGAGAAAGACGCAATAGGCCGAGGGGAGGAGGGCAGGGCCATCCTCACTCACGTGCCAGCTTCGGGGTATACCTTACATCCGCTTAGCTATCAAACGAGAGAACTACTTAACGGATTTAGAACATTCTGGTTGATTTTACAACTTCTTATGTCACGCTAAGAATCATAGTTTACTTGCAGAAGCGATATATCCACACTAATCCGAGACAGAAGCTGCGGGCCTAGGGAAGGAGGAAACGGCATGTCAGGAGTGGGGAGTCAGTCTACCTCTGTATTTTGAAGTGCACCTTGCCTCTGCTTAGCTAGTGATACCTTTTTGTTTATTGATTTTTAATGTTTGTCCTGTTTCACTACTATGCGGGTGAGGCCCATTGGGGGGTGGCTAGTGTTCAAATAAAATATTTTTTGCAGTTTAACTCTTTTAGGGCTAATTTTTTTTTTGTTTCTTTTCTCCCAGGGCTGAATATTTTTCCAAAAACTAACATTTTTTAAAAAAGAACACAAATCAATTGTTTAACATATCAAATCAACAAAAACTATTTACTTTTGACAAATGTTACTGTCTTGCATGTTGTATGAGCCTGCATACTCTATGATTTCACATACATATCACATACATTTTACACAGCAAAGTCTGATCTCTCTCAAAGCAGCCAATTTCAGTCATTGCCACATTGCACTCCTTACAATATGTGTTGTTTTGATGCCTATTTTTCAATTGTCTGTTGCTGCACTTTTTAACATATATTGTTAGTGTGTACTGTAGAGAGACAAGTCACCCATTTGCCATCGTGCCATGCCACTGCCACCAAGTTTTCTGCCTGCATGAAAACCGTATTGTCACCTCTTTTCATCTTCTGAAACTTTATGAACTTTATGTATGGCATTATAGCCTGGCTCACCCCATGGGATTTGCTTCTGTTTATTACAGAAGTGAATAAAACTTTGCAGCAGCACGTACCTAAGCCACCAGAGGACAAAACACGTTTGGACCAATGCTCCCTGAAGTTATATCACCAGTTCTGTCCCATCTCTATTTGTAATGCCACAGCACGCTTCATCTCGTCTTTCGTTGTGGGTTTCCACTTTGAAAAACGAGAATGCGATGCAAACGCAGCCCGCGATTCAAAAAAAATCTCTGCCTACCTGTTTGTCTCGTCTGACAGTAGCTGAAAAGCAGCATCAGGAGAGAGCAGCCTGAAGTACAGCAGCTGGTGATCTGTCGTGTCCAACAGCAAGCCATGCCGTCTTGTAAACTCCGGTAGCCAGATCGGCTCTCAACAGATCAATGTCTGTGTATTTATCCCATGCGAACCTTGCCGTAGATGCATCGGCTGCGCGAAGGCACTCAACTGGCAGCAGATCCGCTGGCGCGGCATCGGCTGGTGTCTGATCAGCTGATGCCTGCTTCTAACTCTCTTGCTCGATCTCCTGATCACTGCCAATAAAGTCCGATTCTGAAAAATCAAGAGTCCGACTCCGCGATAATGCGCAAAACATCGACTGCCGAGTGTTTTCTTTTCTGCACTTGCTTCGCTGCCTTTTCACATGTCGGTGCCATCTTGCCTTTGTTTACATTTCGCAACTCATGCACACGCAATGTTTATTTGCCGAGTCAACGAGTCTAGCATTCCTCCAAGCACAGAGGGAATGCCTGTGACGTGACAGTGAGATCTGTCGCCATTAACAGCTGATTGTCGCCCCCTATCCCTGGATGTCGACTTTTGTCAACATTCGCCTTCAACCCCTCCTGTCGACAAAAGTCGACATCCGCCCTAAAAGAGTTAAGAGGCACCATTTCTTTATACAGGCATTGTCAAGCTTGGATCACAGAGTTAGTAGCACAAGAGACAGAAAGGTGGGATCATGGTCGGGTGTTAAATATTCTAAACATCATGTGACATATGCAGTAAGACGAACTAGGGCAGTTCCAGAAATATCCTAGCGCCGCTACCATTGGGGATGGTGAATCAACGGCGACTCCAATCACAATAGTATATGAATTTTATTCATATTCGTTATAACGAAACTTCCATTACAGCGAAATATTTTTATGCACCGATGAATTTCGTTACAATGGGATTCCACCTGTATTACATAGCTTTGCTGCTTACAAATGTAAATGCACTCTGTGTAATATTGTAGCTACGAACAACTTTAATAGATGCCAGCAAACAGCTGCATAATAAAGTCATTAATTAAGAGAAAAATGCATGGTTAGTGTGTGTTTTAACACTATTAAGTTAACTACTGAAATGATTGTTTTCATTTTAATGGTATTTGGTGCTACTTTAGGAAAAATAGGTATACATGTTAGGAGAAAGGAATTCATACATTTTTCCAATTGAAGTTAATGTTGTTTATGCCTTTGAATTACTAGTGTTCACCTTACAAGGTGTCTTCCCAGAACACATTATGCTCAAAGTGTGTGAAAAGACTGTACACTATCTATCTATCTATCTATCTATCTATCTATCTATCTACACTATGTTTACACTTTAAATAAAATTCTATTTAATGTATGTTGCATAAAAACTGAATCTTTAGCATTCACAGCAAAGTATCTTGTATAACACTGAAGTAAAGAAATGCAGTAAAAATAATATTGCAAGCAGAGATAAAGGTTATTGGTGTGTCTTAACATAATCTGTGAGAAGAAGATAACTTTTAATAAGTCTATTCATTAGTTTTTATGCATTGTGTGCCAAGCCCATTAAGTTCACCTTTTTTCTTCCCTCAAATCTAGCTGTCAGAGAGCAAATGGACAGCATGGGGGAATACATCCTAATGACTAGGAGTGACTGAATCTACAGATAATTGAACATTCTAGCAGCTTCAGTGGATACCAGTATAATAATAATAAGAATAATTCATTACATTTATATAGCGCTTTTCTCAGTACTCAAAGGTATCTGAATATAGAGTATATACTTTTCAGACTGAAACCTACCTCTTTAAACAATTTTTTTTTATTTTGATGGTCTATCATTCTTTCTTGTAGAAAACAGTTTTATTCATGCAAGCAACATTGTTATCTGTGCAACACAGATATTCTGGAAAGATGATATAAGTAGATTTTTCCAGAGAAGCTGCTGAAAACACATAAATTCCTTCTCACAGGTGTGCTGGGGCATTAGACAGGGTGCTCTCCACCAATACTATGACACACATCTTTCAACATACCTTACTGCATTTTAAGTGATACACAGACAGTGACACTGTAATCTGTTCATTTCTATAATAGATAATCATCTCTGGGAGTGTACATTATTTTCATCTGCTGATAATGGCTTGAAACTCAGGTTTTAGAAGTGCAGAGTAAAAGACTGATTAAATCGATGGTTTCAAAACATTTGTTTTAATCCTATTACTTTAACTTAGCAATTCCTCAATGCACACAGAATCTGGCCTCTACTTATTCAATGCACAATTGCCATATTGCCACCAGCGTCATTGTACATAAATATTAGCATGCCGTCTTTAAATTCCAGTAGAAATTTGACTATTTGGTGTTCACTATCACAATTACAGTCATGACAAATCCTGAAGTCTTTCTCTTATGTAATAATACAATCCAAATTAAAAGGCATTTTTAAATGATTTTTTTTTCAACAATGAGCTATAATGATCTGTGCTCTTTGATTAACTCTGCCAAGACAGGGGAACAAATGAAAAATTCATATATTTCCAGGCTATTTATGGTAGATAAAACATAATAAAATGAAAATTACAGTTGCTCAGTGGTTGGTGCCAGAGAGTGGTCTTAGATAAAATTGCAATTGCAACACATTGGTTTATGAGCATAAGCATAACAGAGCTCTGGGGAGATACAAACCAGTATTTCAACCATTGCTGCACAAAATTTCCTGGTATTGAATTATTGTCTCTATGGATTTTTTGTTCCATTTTAATTAGAAGCTACTCAAAGATAAGCATAAAAACTCAGGGACATTCTATAAATGCTAATGTAGCTTAGAATAAAAGCTGAAATATACCTCAATTTCATTTCTTCTATATTTAATGCAGTTTCTGCATCTGCACAAGATACTGTATTTTGGGTCTACTTCATGCTTTGCAACATCTCCCCAGAATCTGAATCAGAAGCACAATCAATATGAAATGAAAATGATGCAAATTCACCTCCTACAGGATATGACCAGGCAAACATCTTAATTACTTGTTAAATGATTAGTTCAGAGGAAATTGACATAGAACAATGTTTTAAAACAATGTTCTTATTTGACAGTTAACTCAATTTGTGTATAAATTATTTTAATGTTATAAAAGACTGAAATAATGAAGGCAGAAAATACACAAATGTGTATTTTAATAAAATAGGCTTGTCAAGCACATTCACTGTTTCCACTTCACATTTACTTCCAAGAAAATATAATTAAAGCTGAAAAGAACACTGGCAAAAGCATGCATATACCATTTCCACTGTTAGTGGAAAACCTTTTCTTTTCTTATATGAAAGCAGCACATAGCGACAAGAAAACATTGCTAGTGTTTACTGCACTTGGTTCAGTGAAAAGACAACTCTGTGGGTAGGCAGACAGAGAAATGAAATCAATCAATGTGTAGAATGCCTGTACTTCAGAAACTGCATCAGTAAAAGAGTGTGAAGCAACACTTACAAAAATATTAAAATGTCAAGTAGAAGATTATAAGAAAGTATTTGACTAATCTTTTATCATCAGTTAGCCAAAAAAGACCATTCCTAAATTTGAATGGCTTTGAGATGTAGTGCAAGAATAATAACATTAATACAGCAACAAGTTGTACTGTAATGCAGCAGTAAAAAGAGTGGCACATTGACAACTCTGATAACATCCTGAAAAAGCCAAAGTTTAATAGAGATGCAGAATAAAAATACAACTTAGACTTTTATCAAAAGCTAGAATTACGGTTTCTGCCATTAACTAGCAACTTCATTTTAACAAATTAAAATTTTTCAAACTAAACAAGCTCTAAAGGATAACATGGTGACCCACCAGTTTGTGCTATTGCCCCAGTGAGTCCTGGATTCAATACAAAATAAAAAAATTACTAATAGTGAAGTTCCCAGATTAAGTGTCTGCTACTAAAATGCCATATACAACATTAATTTGTGACGGATTTCATTATTTTTCTGTTAAAATTAAAATATTGAGAGTTGACCATTTAAATTAAAACAGTAGGATCCCACCCCACCACACACACACAAACACAGACAACTTGCATACATAAACATTTCTGTGGAAGCTATAATTCTTAGCCTCTAATACAGAATATATTGGGACTTAAAGCACAGTGCTAAATGTGACAACAGTAAAAAACTTTACCTGAAAAAAAAATCTCACTGGACTCCCAATGTGCTAGTTTTATGTACCTATAATTCATGGTTTGCATTCCATGTTCACTGGCTTATCTTATCCTATATAAATATTGTTTGTTTTTTTAATACTGTGATAAAAAGCAAAGCAACCTCACTGAACCCTAAGATATGCTGTTATTTATGCTAGCCAATAGTTTTAAAGAACTCTCTAACCTCTAACCACTGCTGGAACATCTAAACTAATGCTGAGCTTCTTTTACATGTATTACCCAGCTGATAAACATTAAGCTGGACAGGATTTTCTTTATCTTTCAGGACTCTTTTCTAATGTGTTTTCCTCTCATACCAAGTAAGTGATCAGCTACCTTTAACTGACATTTCTCTAGGCCTAATAAAAAGCTCTCTAGACCCAAAATGTGTCTTGTTGACTGCATGGGCCAAAAAATAGAATAACCTATACTGTTATCATGTCCCTTTACTTGTATCCCATTTAATAAACATTTACACTCTTTTAAAATGATTGGTTTTTAAAAGATTAAAACAATAATAATGTAATATCAGGTTTGCTGATATATACACTACTGGTCAAAAGTTTTAGAACACCTCAGTTTTTCCAGTCTTTCTTCAAATTTAATCAGTTGAAATTCAATTAAATAATGAAAAGGTAAGCAGTAAACTAACAGAGGTATACATTTAAAGTTTAAGTTAGCAAAAACTGAAAAAAGGAAATAACAGAATATTACAAATGAGCCTTCTTCAAGGAAATGAGCATGAGTGGAATATGGGTGGGGAACAAAATGGTACCCCTTGGCAGATGAAGTGGTTTCAGTGCATCTCAATAATTGAAATGCCACCATTGCGTACTGGCAAACCAGAAACAGCCACTTAAAACTGCCAACAATAACAAGCAACCCAAAAGTGGGCCACAATGCAGTGGTTGAGAAACACTAACATAGAGCATCAGCACACACACACACACATATATATATATATATATATATATATATATATATATATATATATATATATATATATATATATACTGTATATATATAATTTATTACACACACACTGCGGTGGGTTGGCACCCTGCCCGGGATTGGTTCCTGCCTTGTGCCCTGTGTTGGCTGGGATTGGCTCCAGCTGACCCCCGTGACCCTGTGTTCGGATTTAGCAGGTTGGAAAATGGATATACTATATATATATATGGATATGGATATATATTATATGTATATATATATATCTCCACTTCAAGCACTGCTTTTCATATTCATTCACATCTGTGGACTTTAAATGAGAACTACATACAACTGGTGAAAAACAGGAAAAGAAATTTAGTTAACAGTGTAAACATCTAATAATGAGAGTAATATATACTCAGATTTCACATTATTCCTATTGAATACCCATTCCAATTCAAAAGAATAAACTTTCCTATAAAGCTGTGTTTTTCAATAACCATCATTAAATCACTAGGAAAATCATAAAAAGTAGGAATGTTTTACTCAAGGACAATTGTGTACAGCATGTCCAAGCAGCATCCTTGACCTAATAACAATACTAATATTACTTAATATTTGACTGATGCCTTTATCCAAAGTGATTTTACACCTGTGTGTTACAACCTACATTGCACAGTTACTGTGACTGCTTAACAGAATCCAATTGCAATTGCTGTAGGTCTCTTAAAAACCGTTGCTAGCAAAACTCATGTGTACCATATTTATATCAGATGACCTTCATTCATGGAAAAAAAATGTTTGTTTAAAAAAGGGATCAAGGAGGTTCAATCTTAAGCTAGCAGCGTAAGAGCTTGACTGTAAGCCATAAAACAGTCACCATCACTTACTCATAAATGGCAAAGTGCTTTGAACACTAGACCTGTCAATTTCTGACCTCTCCTAATTGCTTGTTCTGGAATAGATCAACAGATCAAATGTATAACTCTTAAATGGAAAAAAAAAACTTGAAGAAAATGTTTTGCCTACATATGATTTTTTGCTGCCTCAGAGTAATATGACCAAAAGAAAAATATTCAACATCCTATAAGAACACCATTAAACACATAATTGCATAGCGAAAGTGACTAGACAACCTACAAATCTGTTGAATAGCATGTCAGGAGTCAGCATTCTCCTCTGACACATCACATTAAAGAGATATTTTCATCACTAAAACTGATTTTTTTTGTTTAGCACACCATTCTGTGTAAACTTTACAGATTGTCGTATTCAAAACTCCCAAGATGGGACTTCTTACACCAACAATCATAGCAGTCAAAGTCACAGGCACAAAACCATTTGCACCAGGTCTACATGCTATTGCATGCATACTGAGTTACCGCTAAAATGACTGGCTAATTTGAATGGCAGGGTATTTGCATAAAGTAGCAGATATGCTCAACAAAATTGCAATTTTCTACACTATGGTGTACTGGACTGGTAACATCACTTCAAGAGAGGCCCACTGAATCAACAAGCGAATTTAAAGGGCAAGCTCAGTTACAGCACACGCTCTGGACCCCTTGAAGGTGATAACAAAGGAGAGAGTTGAAACAAAACTGAGTACCATTATGAACAATGCTGCACACCCTCTCACTGACACATTAACACCGAGTACTTTCAGCCAACAAGTTATTTAGCAGAAGTGTGTCAAGAAACGTTACTGGGGCTCCTTTATACCAACAGCGATACGCCTGCATAATGCCTCACTGGGACTGCGGCTGCAAACTCAGAATATTTTTTTTCTTTTTTAAAATTTCTTCCTTTGTCATTCTAGTGTGTGTTCAGATTATAGCATGCGTGTGTATATACAGGGTGAGCCAAAAAGAAGTAACACATTTCAAATGTTTATTCTACAAAAATGCTACAAGATAAAATATACTTCATTACGACACAAGAAAGGGTATACAAAATAGATTTTTTTCACTGTTTTAAAAATGATGTCTTAAGGTGGTGGCCATCATTAGCAATACACTCTTCGGGACAATTCTGAACGCTCGCATGACTTGTTTGGCCATTTCAAGGGGAATTGCGGCGATTTCATGGCAAACAGCCACAGCTTCAAGGTTTTGAGGTTGGTGTGTGTATACCATGGACATGAGATAGCCCCACAAGAAGAAATCACACAGAGCGAGATCGGGCAAACGTGACGGCCACCTGACATTGCTGCACAGGGAGAGCAGGTTCCCAAGGAACATCTCCCGCAAAACTTGCATTGATGTCTGCACCATATGAGCTGTTGCTCCATCCTGTTGAAACCAGGCATCCACCACATCCAATTCTTCCAGTAGTCGCCGCAAAAAGTTCTCTAGCATTTCAATGTAACATTCTGAAGTGATGGTCACCGTTGCTCCCCCCTCCTCAAAAAAGTAAGGGCCTACAATGCCAAATTCTGCAACTGTGCACCAAACTATAACACGCTCACTGTGCAGGGGTCTCTGATGAAGTTCACAAGGGTTGGTTTTATCTCAATAGCAAAAGTTTTGCTTATTTACGCAACGATTCAAATGGAAATGTGCCTCATCGCTGCACATGACGATGGCATCTCGATGAACGGTTTGCAGAATGTTAGTGCACAACTCTCTACGGCTCTCCCAATGAGTTCCTGCACTGCCATCATTTTGTATGGATGGAAATTAAGGTCCTCATGCAAAATCCTCCTCAAAGACGTGTTGGAAATGCCTTAAACAGAAGCATGTTTGTGCACTGAACGTCTAGGAGACTGCATATTTTTGCCCTTACAGCTTAGATGTCTTCAGGCCTTCATACAGTCTGAGGACAGCCTGGAGATTTTCTATTCAATGTTGTACCCGTCTGTCTAAAACTAGCCACCCTCTGAAGAATTGTTTTCCGATTTGGAATGTCACCATTAGGAGGAATGCTACCAGGCAACATTTTTCCAATCTTCTATTGTCAAGTTTTGGTGTGCCTGTGCGAATTGTAGCCTCAGTTGCCTATTCTTAGCTGACAAGAGTGACACCCAGTGTAGTCTCCTGCTGCTGTAGACCATCTGCTTCAAGGTTCGACATGTTGTGCATTCAGTGATGCTCTTTTGCATACCTTGGTTATAAAAAGTGCTTATTTGACTTACTGTTGCCTTTCTATAAACTCGAACCAGACTGGCCATTCTCCTCTGCCCTCTGGCATCAACAAATCATTTTCACCCAGAGAACTTCCACGTACTGGATATTTTCACTTTTTTATACAATTCTCTGTAAACTCTAGAAATAGTTGTGTGAAAAAATCCCAGTAGATGAGCAGTTTCTGAAATACTCAGACCAGCTATCTAGCACCAACAACCATGCCACATTCAAAGTCACTTAAATCACCTTTCTTCCCCATTCTGATGCTCAGTTTGAACTCATCTTAACAATGTCCACATGCCTAAATGCACTGAGTTGCTGCCATGTGATTGGCTGATTAGATATTTGTGTTAACAAGCAGTTGAACAGGTGTACCTAATAAAGTGGCTGGTGAGTGTGTGTGTGTGTGTGTGTATATATATATATATATATATATATATATATATATATATATATATATATACACACACACACACTAGACAAAGAGCCTGTTTCGACAACGTAAGATGAAACGGGCACGAGTTTGTGTCAGCAGTGTATGAAGAACAAATGATAAAAAACGAAGAAATTGTTTTGTAATGATTGTAGTCCGCTTTACTCATTACTGTACAGGCTTGTACTGTTATTTGATGAATTTTCCAGGCCTATAGTATAATATTGAATGATGAATGTTCCAGTACAATATGGAATAGTAATAAGTATAAGCACCACAAACCTGATACAGGTGTATTGAATGAATGCGTAATTGAATCAGAATGCGTAATTAGGCCTCGAGCTGTAGTCAAAATTGCCTTTCAGGCCTCTAGAGCTTTAATCAAAGTCGCCTTTCTCTTTGAATTTTTGCGGCCGTAAATCCGCCGCCTGCCGCAATGTTGGGGTTGGATGTCGGTGTCATAAGGTTTTTCGGGCAGCTGTGCAGAAGGCGACTGCGCATTCGGCTTCGGACGTGCGCAGAAGGCGTCTGTGCATTCGGCTTCAGACAGACGTGAGTGAGGAGGCAGGCGAATTATGTATTAAGATATATTTGCAGCTGGAGATCCAGAAAGGGAGAAAATGAATCATGTATCATAAAGTAGTTTTTATTCCTGAGCTTTCAGCCCCTACCAGGGGCCTGCATCAGAGGATAATGCTTACACTTACAAGAATCAAGATCTATAAGGCAATATATAGCAAAATATTATGTGGGGGGGGGGGGCTAAGTCAGTTTGAAAGGGGGGAGTTATTGGTTGTAAAGATCCACAATACAAACCGAGAAAGGTAAACCGGATGGACGCAGGGACATCCGGCAATGGGCCGTGGCCGCAAAAGACGTACTGCGCAGGCGCCCCACAAATCTCCCCATCCCCCACCCCCCCCGCAAGCAACGGGAACCGGATGGAATGCAACATAAAATAAGAAATGTGGCATCGCGCACACAAAAAAGGAGTCAGACCACAGAAAAAAGGAGTCAGACGCCGTTGCACACGAAACGGGACACACAAAGAGGAGGATTCAACAAGCCCCTAGCACACAAAAAAAAAAGAAGCCGCGAGCACCACACAAAGTCCATTGGACACGAAACGGGACAGACTACGGCCATAGCACACGAAACGTACACAAAAACGACGATTCAGACCCTCGACCACAGTAACATAAATAACAAATGACACACAAAGCCCCATTTCTAAATGAACCGTCCGTATTAAACATACATCATCTCAACACGTTCACACTATGCAGCATAGGTGGATCTCATTACAATAAGGCACTATTAACCGTTCAACCGCAGAAAAGGCTCTATATTAACAGTGAGTGCGATCCTCCTTATTACTTATCCATATTTATCACGCTCAAGAACAAACAAGTCATAAATTCACGATCACGGGTACAAAACAATACGGCTCGGATAACGGGACCAAACACAATTCACACTATGCAGCATAGGTGGATCTCATTACAATGAGGCACTATTAACCGTTCAACCGCAGAAAAGGCTCCATATTAACAGTGAGTGCGATCCTCCTTATTACTTATCCATATTTCTAATGCTGAAGAACAAACAATTCATGAATTCACGATCACGGGTACAAAACGATACGGCTCGAGTAACGGGACCAAACACACGAAATCGCATGAAAAAAAACAATACACGTCGGCTCCAACGCGCTTCTGAAACTCTGGAAGAAAAAATGTCTCGGCTCCAAAAACGCAAAGCTCAACTAACACAGTTACAGAAACGAACCCAAATGGACAGACACACTGAACGTGGACGCATGCAGCGCGCGTCTCACAGTACTGCATCGAAACAGGCACGGGTTCAAAACGAAACACCTCCCGTCTCAGACATACAGAAACGGCAGCGAAGGGACAAAATAAATAAACGCAAACGTCTACACCGCGCATCTGGACTGCTGGAAAACAAGCACGCAAGGCTCCAAAAAGAGAAAGCTCAACTGACCGACATACAAAAACGGGCAAGGCTCAATACAAACAATGCACGCCGTAAACTACAACGGGCTTCTCACACAGCACAGGCAAATCGATTACACCTCCAAAACAACACGTCCCAAATAATGGACATACAACGACACGACTCTCAAACAGCACAAGCAAAAGATACACGTCACAGACATCAACGACAGACACCTGCTAAACACTTGCGCCAGTTAGCTGACAACGCGTTCAATAATGAGTGCACTATTCAGGAAAATTCATTGGGATTAATGAATGTCATTTGCAATCATTGTCATTCACTTAACTTCCCTGAAGAAACAACTGGCAATACAAGTAATGAATTTACACGTTGTTATCAAAAGGGTCAAATTAGACTGCCTCCTTTACATTCATATCCTGAATATCTACAAAAGCTTCTAACTAACGATGTACCTGAAAGTGAAATCTTTATGAACTGCATTAGATCCTACAAATCAGTATCCACTATGAACATTAACAGTGGCACTGCACATGACATCCGTCTTGCAAAACTGTTAATTACTGATGAATGTACAATGGCATCCACTCACTTACTCAACACCATTCATAAACTTCTACAAACGTTTATGAATAATAATATTCCCTTTGGAGGAAAGGTACTTTTATTAGGAGGAGATTTTAGACAGTGCTTAGCTATTGTTCCACATTCCATGCGCTCAGCTATTGTTCAGTGCACCTTAAAATACGCAGACAATTGACATTGCTTTCAAAAGATACAGTTAGTACAAAACATGCGATGTCCAGATCCAGATCATAACAATTGGTTATTACAACTGGGAGATGGTACACTCACCAATACAGATAGACTTCACCCAGATATTATTACAATTGCTCAAGCCTTTATCTGCGACGACTTAGTTACAGACAGATTTGGAACAGCAATCTCATTAGACCAAATGCCCTTTTTAACACAACGCACTATATTATGTCCAAAAAATATTAATGTGGAAAACATAAATACCCAAGTCATTACATTACTTCCTGGAGAGACACAACTCTTTCTAAGCTCTGACAAACTTGACTCTGATCACCACAATAACCATCTTCATTGACCCGACAATAACCATCTTCATTGACCTTACAAGTTCTGACCTGAAATTACCTTTTACACTTAAACGGCGTGTACAAAGAAATTTTCCAATAAACCTTTACACTGTGCCACACACTTTATTGTTTGCTTTCTATTTGCATCATCTACACCTTCACACTATTCTATATCTCATTCATACATCACGCTCTTTGTCATTCCCAACACCAGGGGTTGGCGAGCGAAGCGAGCAGGGGGCGGAGCCCCCTAGTTTATTATGAACATGTTCTTCTTAAGTTTGCATATGCTGGATTTATGTCCAAATGTCTGTTGATGGCGTTCTCATTTGATATATATACCAGTAACAGCGCACTGCACAATAATGTGGAGTGAATACACTTGACTTGAGCATTCTTAGTTTTCATCCTCTTTCTTTCTCTGTACATTTAGCATTCATTTGCTCAGAGGTTGATGCGCTTGCTGCTTCGTGAGCAACTCTTCTTTTCTCCACCCTACCGGCCTGCTTCTTCTCTTATTTCGTCTGCATCTTTTCATGTTAAAACTGGTTAAGTCAGTTTATATGTTGCAAATACTTAGTACATTTTCTTTAATTTTTCACTTAAGCGGGCACTTAAGTCTTCAATCTGCCTCAAGAATGATTTAAGATATGAAGAGGTAGGGGAAGTGACGGCGAAGGTGGTAAGGATGAGAACGGCGCCCATATGCATGCTCCACATGGCTGCCCTGCTGGCCGCTGCCGAGAGTTAATTCTACAATAAAATAAAAAGAGGAATAACATTGGAGGTCAATCATTGCCCCGAAAGTGGATAGTAGACGTCACGTAGTATATGTATAACAAAATTCAGGTAAATAGTTCAAACGGTTTGCAAGCTACCGGTGATTTAAAATCCTGGACAGACAAACGAACAGCCACGGTAGTGTATTATATAAGAAGATATATATTATATATATATAGAATGTAATTACCCCGATCTACATGCTGTCAAATGAATGAACCACACGCTGTGGCGCAATGTTAGAGGCTTTGCCTCTGGCGCTGACGTCTGAGGTTCAGTTCCCCGAGAGGGGGGTGCAGTGAGTGTGTACGCCTGATGAGCCCAGAATTAGGGCAAAACACGTGTCGCGTACTCTTTACATTATTTGACAGTAAAACTATTTCAACCATTCTATGATCTACTTCTCGCAACTGAAAGAGGGCACCATGGCGGATGCTAGCCGACTTGCTGACCAACCACAAGCATTACCTGGTAGGTAACCACTCATACAATCAGATTGTGATTCAGACTATGAATGCCATGAATATATCTATATCTATCTATCTATTATCTATTCCAAAATGGATTAAATTCATTTTTTTCCTCAGAATTCTACACACAACACCCCATAATGACAACGTGAAAAAAGTTTACTTTATTAAAAATAAAAAAAATGAGAAATCACATGTACAAAAGTATTCACAACCTTTGCTCAATACTTTGTCGATGCACCTTTGGCAGCAATTACAGCCTCAAGTCTTTTTGAATATGATGCCACAAGCTTGGCACACCTATCCTTGGCCAGTTTCACCCATTCCTCTTTGCCGCACCACTCAAGCTCCATCAGGTTGGATGGGAAGCGTCGGTGCACAGCCATTTTAAGATCTCTCCAGAGATGTTCAATCGAATTCAAGTCTGGGCTCTGGCTGGGCCACTCAAGGACATTCACAGAGTTGTCTTGAAGCCACTCCTTTGATATCTTGGCTGTGTGCTTAGGGTCGTTGCCCTGCTGAAAGATGAACAGCCGCCCCAGTCTGAGGTCAAGAGCGCTCTGGAGCAGGTTTTCATCCAGGATGTCTCTGTACATTGCTGCAGTCATCCTTCCCTTTATCCTGACTAGTCTCCCAGTCCCTGCCGCTGAAAAACACCCCCACAGCATGATGCTGCCACCACCATGCTTCACTGTAGGGATGGTATTGGCCTGGTGATAAGTGGTGCCTGGTTTCCTCCAAACGTGACGCCTGGCATTCACACCAGAGTTCAATCTTTGTCTCATCAGACCAGAGAATTTTCTTTCTCATGGTCTGAGAGTCCTTCAGGTGCCTTTTGGCAAACTCCAGGCGGGCTGCCATGTGCCTTTTACTAAGGAGTGGCTTCCGTCTGGCCACTCTACCATACAGGCCTGATTGGTGGATTGCTGCAGAGATGGTTGTCCTTCTGGAAAGTTCTCCTCTCTCCACAGAGGACCTCTGGAGCTCTGACAGAGTGACCATTGGGTTCTTGGTCACCTCCCTGACTAAGGCCCTTCTCCCTTGATCGCTCAGTTTAGATGGCCGGCCAGCTCTAGGAAGAGTCCTGGTGGTTTCGAATTTCTTCCACTTACGGATGATGGAGGCCACTGTGCTTATTGGGACCTTCAAAGCAGCAGAAATTTTTCTGTAACCTTCCCCAGATTTGTGCCTCGAGACAATCCTGTCTCAGAGGTCTACAGACAATTCCTTTGACTTCATGCTTGGTTTGTGCTCTGACATGAACTGTCAACTGTGGGACCTTATATAGACAGGTGTGTACCTTTCCAAATCATGTCCAATCAACTGAATTTACCACAGGTGGACTCCAAGTAAGCTGCAGAAACATCTCAAGGATGATCAGGAGAAACAGGATGCACCTGAGCTCAATTTTGAGCTTCATGAAAAAGGCTGTGAATACTTATGTACATGTGATTTCTCAGTTTTTTTATTTTTAATAAATTATCAAAAACCTCAAGTAAACTTTTTTCACGTTGTCATTATGGGGTGTTGTGTGTAGAATTCTGAGGAAAAAAATGAATTTAATCTATTTTGGAATAAGGCTGTACAATAACAAAATGTGCTGTGAATACTTTCCGGATGCAATATATATATATATATATATATATATATATATAAATTTCCCCTTGGGGACAAATTAAGTTAATTCTATGTATCTTCTGAGTACAAACATCAGTACAACTGAGAGAAAAGAAATTAAATTAGGTTTAAATACTGCAGCTAAATATACTGTCTTTTTAATTCTGATATAGTTTAGTACATCCATAGTCCTCTCATTCCAATAAACATAGCCTTAAAAAGTAAAGGCACTGTCAAATCCACAAACTGAGTAATGACACGCAAAACTTTTATTATAAAATTTCAGGTTTTACAAAATAAAAATAGACTTTCTATACAGTAGGCAGTACAATACAGTACTGTATTAGCTTTAAAAATGGTCAACTATTACAATTACCTATTTGTTGTGAATGTAAAAACTGGAAAGTGTAGAATTTCCCCCAGATGCCCTATTGTTAAAAAAAAAAACTGAAAAAGTACTTGTGGGATCCATCTGTGCTTAATTAATTATAGAATTAAGGAATGTGTAGGCTACCCTTAACTGGACTTATTTATTTGAGAAAAAGTAGCAAAACTAAAAATTTGATACCGGCGATTCCTTAAAATGCTGTTACACAACGAGGTGAGCCCCTTGAATTCTGGTGGCATTTTTGCTCATGTATTACGATAAGCATTAAAAATGTGCATAATCTGAAGAACTGTTCAGGTTGAAAGGTAACTAAACCTAGACTGTGAAATCTGCAGTGGGTATCCAAAGATGAAATATGACAGCCGCAGCTACCCAGCACCTGAAAATAGAGCTGTGATAATTACATATTCATGGACTTCCATCATTTCTTGATCAACTGGTAATTAACTTGCCTAAATAATATATAAAATTATTTGCTTTTATATGGAAATTTCTACCAATTGTGCCTTAATGCTTTTCATTTCATTCCTTCTGATATACCCATTTAGAAAGCATGCAAATTGTATGCGAATTTTTGCGTCACTTAGCAACATCAGATAAATTAATTTGTGGTGTATAAACATTTGAAATCTAATTTTAGTTTTGTTACTGCTGGTGATGCAGCACATCTAACACTGTACATTACATTAGCAGTTCATCATAGTTTCAGTGTTAAATTTTACCAGTGAAACAAGCTGACCTAAGGTCCTAAAGTAAAATGCTACAAAAGGCTAGAGATGTAAAACACAGTAAACTCTATGTCTGTTGTTTGCAAAGTGAGAACTTCGACTTGATTATCAATTCTGAGCATGTATGTACCGTGTTCTAGGGGATTATCAATAGATGGGTTTGTGGGAACTGTGCTATAATTACAATAAATGGCTGCCCACCAATAAAGCACGCACTAGATTGCTGCTACCTATAATTTTTTGATTTTCCATAACAAATCATAAGCTTTCAATTAACAGCAAGAGCAAGGTTATAGTCCCATTAGTTCATGAGTAATTGCGTGACAGATTGACATACACACACTTATACATACAGATGCTATTGTATGTCCATCCATCCATCCATTTTCCAACCCGCTGAATCTGAGCACAGGGTCACAGGGGTCTGCTAGAGCCAAACCCAGCCAACACAGGGCACAAGGCAGGAACCAATCCCGGGCAGGGTGCCAACCCACCGCAGGACATATATATATATATATACACACAAAGCAAACCATTTTACAGTACACTTCCAAAGTTTTCATATTACATATACATTAAATTTAAATTGTTTTTAGTAAGGCTAACTAAATTAATATGCTAAAATATCGTTATTGTCTCTGTTGGATTTTGAATAGAGTATAATTGTGCACTAATGATAGGTTTCCTTTATTGTGTATCCCTCAATAAAATAAGGATCATTATTACATTATGCTAAAACATTGCTATTGTCACGGTTGGGTTTTGAAAACTCAGGGTAAACACTTGTTCACTAATGAGAAGTTTCCTTTATTACACATTGCTCAGTAAAATAAAGATCATTATTACATTCTGTAACAAGACTAAACATACTGTTGTCCAATTGTCTTTCCATTTATATTAAAACTTGTGAAGGAACCACAAATTATGAAATGTGGTGGTGGGAACTGTGAAGTACTTCATCTTACACCACAATAAGAATGCATTTTTGGTGCATTAAAAAAAATCTGTTTAATATGTTCATTCTAGACAGGGTTATGGTCTGGACTTGAGGGTTTAAGTTTCAGCAAAGTTCTTTTTCTATGCAGTTCCTCTTGGTAGACAATAAGGCAGGATTTTCCAAGAAAAGTTTGAAATGGGAGCTGTTTTGGTGCAAACTACAAAATTAGAATGGATGTGGTTTGGACTACACAGAAAGAAATGTCACCAGCAAAACTCTTCCTTTATACTTCAGAAATCTCTCTTATGTGCTTAACTTGGGAAAACATGAAAAACCACTGAGAATGAACATGTTTTACCCTAGAGGTAAAGGTTTTGTAATGCAGCAGCACTGCCATCAAGACAGTTTTACCAGACATTGGCAGCAACGGAGTCGATTTATTTATTATCATTTTTAAAGTGATTGGCCACATTAATGTTTTATATATACGTAAATGCAAGCGTATAGGATAGGAGAGGTAGACTATTAATCTTGGGAGAACTTTGCAGTAAAAAAAAAGTACAAAACATAAGGCATTGTGATCACAGATGTCCAAAGTTTCAACATCTATCCATCCGTAGGTACAATTTTTGAACAAAAAGGGTATTCACGCCCGCCACTAACTGGTAGAATTTATTCGGGTAACAAAGCAGCGTTTACCAGACTTTCTTCTTAACTTCACAGTGTATTCTGGTGAGCTAATCAAAAACATCAGCAGCACCTTTGCCAAGTAAAAAAAAAAATCCGCTTCTCCTTCTTAGCTCAATTATGAAGTGCAGGTTTGTGTAAAGACTGCCACGGGTGCCGAGTTACCTTTCACGTCCAACTGTTTTGCTTCACCTCATTAAATAAAACCAAACTTCAGACATGGTTAATGGCAGGATATACCATTTATAACTGTAACTCGTTCGATATGAGCAGGAAGGAAGGAAGTGGACGAAGGAGCTTACGAGTGATTTTTGTTGTCTCACCTCACAAATTTTGCAATAGATTTTTGTTTAAACGCACATATAAATATTATAATGGCAAAAAACTATTTTACTCAACAAATAAAATTACAGTATGTAGGAAGGCAGTGTTATTTCGAGTAGGTCCCTTTAACTTCTTACTTGCACATGTAACCATTCGAAATCATGTAACAGTTAATTAACACGGTAGCGTATAAAAAAGCGTTGTGCAGGGCAAACGTTTTGGTGCAGTTGGGAATTTCGCTGTGTGCAAACTACACCAAAATGATCGCGCGGTGATAAACCTACTATGATGGAGCAAAAAAAAAAAAAAAAGACTGATAAAAATGAGATTTTAAGGAGGATCTAAATACTGATCGCGCGTCGTTACGCGCTTTCAGAGTAAAGCGAAACACGGTAGGCCCGTCACGCAAGAAGAACGGAGGGAGGGGGGCGAGAATAGCCACGCAACTTCAGTTACACGCGCATTTTGCACAAATGTAGCGTTCTGCTCGACAGCGACTCCGAATCGAACGCATCTATTTGGGGGGGAAAACTGTCAGAATTCTCCCGCGAGTTTCGAGTTTTCCAGCGTGCGCGCAGGTGGTAAAGTATGAGAAAGCAGAGGCCTGGGCCTTGCTTGGCAACACTTACGGCACTTCATAACTCCCCTTTCCGCGAGCACACGCAAGCGATCGGTTAGAATGCGAGAAGCCGAGAAATTAAACGGAACGGAAAGAATAAGGAGGTGCAATTCCCACACCACCACCACCACCAATATTAGCAGCAACAACAATCCCCACCACAGACAACCCATACTGTCTCGCGTAACGGAGGAGGTCGGCGCCTGCGGCCTGGAGCGATTAGACGCGTAAGACCGGGTTTACCTGCATTCAGTAAGCGGCCGAGAGGTTACGATAAGGAGGTTAAAGGCATGCAGACTCCACGCCGGTACTGTACTCCTGAGAGGCTGAAGGAAGGGCGACGACGATCATCATGGCTCCTGCTCATGTAACCCCTTCTGCCCTCCCTCCTACACACGCTCTCTCTCCCGAAAACACACCGTTGTGCTCTCACACGCGCTGCCTGTCTAGGGAACTGGGAGGGGAGAAGAAGCCAACGGCAAAAAGTTTCCCTGAATCACTGTCCTGCCATCTGACGCACAAGCAGCAAGTGGCTCGTAAAGTCTAGGTGTTGGTAAGCAATGCACACGTGTCTGCCGCCGGCTTTCATTGTGTTTATACATGCGAAGATTCAAAGATTGTAAATTTCCAACGAATTTCAATAAAGGAAGGACCGACCGTTTTAATCCAAATATGGACCGTACAAATTATATGATTTCCATTATAAATCATCTTAAATTACATGGAAAATCTCTTTGGCAAGTTTTTGATGGGTGAAACCATTAGTCCATATTCCATCTGCACCTTATATGTATTTAATAATACGGCTAGTTAAGGCCATTGTGACCACATTTTCAAAGTCTCAGAACGGGACAGAAAAGCTTAATCCAGCGACTGTGCTAGACGAAAATAGCACGGTTGTTTTGGGAGATGCACTGAGATATTGATTGTTACACATCAAATATAATTCTCTATACACTTGCAAATTTGGATCCAAAACAAAAAGGTGACGGGGGAGTGCCACGACGTTTCTGTTTGGTGCTTGTGCACTTCCAAGGTTGCAAAACTAGTGCCATATTTCCATTAGTTGAATTTTATATCCATTTTTGTTATCAACCAGCTTCACGTTTTGATTGAGAAAATTCCTCTTTGAATGCTAACGGAATAGACAGTACAGTTGTGTCTTTTTAAGAACATAAAGGAAAAGAATTGAATGGCTACTGGTATGATGAGCTACAGTACCATTGCTCACAGGATCTTGAACAATCCTATTTTAAAATGTAAGTGTGACTCTGTCATTGTTAGGCGTTAGCAAAGTAAAGATGGTAGATGTGGAAATACTATTGATGATTTAATTAAGATATTTTCAGTGTTCAGTTTTAAAACTAAGGATATATGATTTAGACATTCCATACTCTCCTCTCACGTAGAATAAAAAAAGTAGAATGTGAAATATTTGGGGACAATGGTTCCACTGTACCTTTTGAACTGAATAATACTCTAGATAAAACAATTAGGAAGAAGAGATCATTTATCCTATCAATTGCTTTAAAGCATACACAACTAAAACATTGTTTTACAGGTATTTTAGTTATTTATTAATTACATTCCATATATTAATGTTAATGTTAAGAACAAAAATTGTTTGAACAACATTGTTAAAATTGATAGGGAAAATGTTTTTGTCTGTTAATAGTCCTTTCTCTTAATGTGGAGGTTACTAAGGCAACCAGTTTTGTGATGTCAGGCTGTACTTGTCCTCTCAGTTTAAAGCTCTAGGTAATGCCACAAGCCTCAAGATTTAAATTCCTAAGACCTGGAAGAAATATATTTTTTAAGAGCTTTTTTTATTCCTAGTGCAATTAATGTTGAATCGTATAACACAATGTGCGTAGGCGTGATTTTGCCCTGATAAACTCTAAATTCATATATACTGTTGAAATTCAATATTCCTATCCTTTGGAATCATAGGTTGTGTGTCTACATTACTCTATAAAATTTCTTTAAATGTTTCTTGCTGTGTGTTACATTATCTGTGAAATGATGAGGTATATTTCTATAACCTTCTGTATTATATCTTCAAAGTATCATCAAGAAGTAAACCTTGTCTAGGGACTGGGAAAAGAGGCTAAATTATACTTGCAAAGGAACTTGTTACGTGATTAAAATGATTATGTTCTTAATTACTGCATCTTAACAGAATGTGTCAGTGTGAATATAAACATGCAGAAAGTGTGGATGGCACAATTTTTGTGTAGCGTCTTTTATAACTAAAATGAACCACCAAAGTAGTAACAGTGAAGAAGATAAAAGCTACAAAATGCCTCGGATGAAACTGGGTACTAGCATGCCTCTCCATGAGCTTTCCTAACAGTATGCAGAACTCGCCTCAAGTCTGTCTGTGTTCAGTCAGTGGTTACATTCCAAACTTACCCTTTCTTTACTCCATTTTCTTCAGCTAAAATGATAACTTAATTTTGAAATTTCTGTAGCAACTGTACTGACCCTTATTGTCAGCTGTGCGTCTAATCTAGCGTGATACTTCATGTTTACTTGTTTGGACTTTAAGTTTGTCTCTTATTCATGATGTATAGAATAGTCTTGTATTGTATCTTATAAATGTGCCTTTTTATTATAAAATGCCTCTAAATGAAGAAGGCTACATAAAATAAATTTTAAGACGTTCAGGTTTTTTGTTTTTCCCTCAAGGCTGTGGCGGCAACTTGTGACGAAGGCCTCATTCTGGGATCAAAACATTTTTTCTACAGAGTTTGAGGCAGATCCCTTCTCTCTTATTCTGTTCTTTTTCTTACCATATCTGGCCACATAATGTTTTAATGCTCCCCACCTTACTGAAATATTTTTGCTTATATAGAAATGTCATTTTTTTAACCACTATTCTCTATTTCCTGTGGTTATAGGCTAGTACTGTACTTTAGAATTTCGTGCTCTTTATTATCATTTTCTCTTGTAAGAATTGCTTTTACTGTAAAATGTATTCATCTGTGTTGTCGTAGTTGATAAATCATTATCAGCCATTCAGAGTCCTATTTTCATCATGCTGAAAGGTATGCAAACACTGCATTAATATTCTTCCACCTTTTTTGGAAGTGGGATGTGATGGAGGTTGGGACTAAGAGTCAATAGATTATCTTCTCATTCTTTGTAGTTTAAATGCCATTTAATTAAGTGAATATTTATAAAGTTTCAAATAATCTATGAAGATCCCAGCTGTTTAAATGTTTCACTATATCTTAAAATTACTTTAGTACTTGCCTGTGTGTTTGTAATGAAGGTTTTAGCAAGACTTTTAATCATCTCCAAATCATGCCTGAGATGTAATGGGAGCACATTTTATATCACTTTTGAGAAGTAGGGAGGTGCTTTTTAATCCAAGAAAATCAAAGACATTCAGAAATGAGGTAACATAAGTACAAGTTAAGTAAAAGGAAACACAAACTCTGCTGTCTTTCTAAAAAGATCACCATGTCTATGAGATGATGTGGCTGGTCCACTTTACCATCACATAATTGTACAAAAACTCCTCATTTCACAAGTAACTGTTAAGTTTATTTTGGCCTCTCCTACACTTGGCAGTTAAGTGCTTGCTTCTGACTTCCTTAACTCTATGCTCATTATGGCTCCGCACACAAGTTACTGTAGCTATATCCTCCTACTACCCAGTTATATATAGCATAACATCTGCCTCAGAGTTGGTTCTGTAACTATCATAGGGAGAATTGACAAAGGCTCCATCTAGTAGCTCCAGTGTCTCTGCTGGGTGTGTGCAAGGTTGTTCAAATACAAAAAAAAAAACATCTGAGGCGCTAGAATTCAAATTACAATTCTGGTATTCGATATGCAGATTACACCACAGGAAATCAGGGAGAAAACAAGGCAGGAAAAAAGTAAAGTCGAGTCTGACAATATTTTGATGCAGAAAACAACATTATGTGCAAAATTTGTAATGTCAAACTACCATGCAACAGTTCATCTAGCTTAATGTTTTATCACATGTGACTAAAGTATACTGCAAAGTCTCTTGTTCCAATAGCAAGAATGAAAACAAAATATATAACTGAATTCACTAGCCCAGTAGGAAAATGCAATTCATTCTGAGCAGAAAAAATAACTGATCACAAAAATATCAGCAAGGGACATGCTGATTCTCAGCTTTGTACAAGGTAAGAAAGAGCATTAGAGTACTAAGGAGCTTAATTGCACCAGAGTATAGTCTCCTATTACAGGATGGTAGAACAAAAATAGAAAGAAATGGCTACAGTCACTAAAATGAAGCTCCAACCAGTCATTAAAGACACCAGTTAATACAACTGACAGACTGAATTTGACTGGTCCAGTTTCATTGTATTAAAATAATTATTAATGCAAAAATTTATTTTCAAAGTATAAAACCCCATTGTTTAATTTACCTTGCCAAGACTTGTATTTTAGTGTGGAATTAATTATGAGAAACAAGAATTTTATTTATAGATGTCACTGATGTTTCAAAACAAAAATTTAAGTAAAAGGCCACCGGTATTGTTAGAACATAGGACATTTGACAAATGAGAGGAGACTGTTCATTCCATCAAGCTCGTTTGTTTAGCTAATAGCTAAGCTGTCCCAATATCTCATCCAGATACTTCTTAAAGGTTGCCAGTGATTCTGCTTCAACTGTGAGTCCCTGTAGTTTGTTCCAGATTCCCACAAATCTTTACGTAAAGAAATGCTTTCTGCTTTCAGTCCTAAATGCACTTCCCTTTCCTCGAATATGTGATTCGCCTTTAAGCTGAAATGTTTCTGCTGGATATTATTTATTAATGCCTTTAAGAATTTTGAACACCTGAATTATCATCAGACTTGCATTTGGAGACTTAAAAAACTTTTTTGGTTTTTAAGGAATATACTTCTCTTAATTATATATAGTAATGGATGGCATGCAGGGAACCCAGCCACAGGAGATGCACAAACCAGTGTGTTTCTTCGTGCTGGTCCCAAGCCCGGATAAATGGGGAGGGTTACGTCAGGAAGGGCATCCGGTGTAAAATTTTGCCAAATCAATATGCAGACAACAATACAAATTTCCATATTGGATCGGTCGAGCCCCAGGTTAACAATGACCGCCACCAGTACTGTTAACCAACAGGATGCTGGCGGAAATTGGGTTACTGTTGGCCGAAGAAGAGGGGGTAGACGTGTCCATAGGCAGGGGGAGAGGAGGAATGTAAAGAGAGTGGAACTGAGGGTAGGAACTTTGTTGGCAGTATGACTGGTAAGGGGAGAGAGTTAGCCGATATGATAGAGAGAAGGAAGGTTGATATATTGTGCGTGCAAGAGATTAAATGGAAGGGGGGAGTACGGCCAGGTGGATATAGGTGGATTCAAATTGTTCTATCATGGTGTGGATAGGAGGAGAAATGGAGTAGGGGTTATTCTGAAGGAACAATATGTCAAGAGTGTTCTGGAGGTGAAAAGAGTGTCAGACAGAATAATGATTATGATGCTGGAAATTGGAGGTCTGATGATGAATGTTGTTAGTGCATATGCCCCGCAAGTTGGGTGCTGCGATGGATGAGAAAGAAGATTTTTGGAGTGAGTTAGATGAAGTGATGAGCAGTGTACCCAAAGGACAGAAAGTGTTGATTGGAGTGGATTTCAATGAACATGTTGGTGAAGGGAACAGTGGAGACGAGGAGGTGAAGGGTAGGTATGGTGTCAAGGAGAGGAATGAAGAAGGTCAGAGGATAGTGGATTTTGCCAAAAGGATGGGCATGGCTGTGGTGAATATGTATTTTAAGAAGAGAGAGGAACATGCACACAGGTAGATTACATCCTGTGCAGATCAGTCAATCTGAAGGAGATTGAAGACTGCAAAGTAGTGGAAGGGGAAAGTGTAGTTAAGCAGCATAGGATGGTGGTCTATAGGATGACGTTGGAGATCAAGAAGAGGAAGAGAGTGTGGGCAGAGCCAAGGATCAAATAGTGGAAGTTGAAAAAGGAAGACTGCAAGGTTGAGTTTAGGGAGAAGGTGAGACAGGCACTGGGTGGTAGTGAAGAATTACCAGACAGTTGGGAATCTACAGCAGATGTAGTAAGGGTGGCAGCAAGAAGGGTGCTTGGCGCGACATCTGGACAGAGGAAGGAGGAATAGGAAACCTTTTGGTGGAATGAGGAAATACAGGAGAGTATACAGAGGAAGAGGAAGTGGGATAGTCAGGGAGATACAGAAAGTAGACAAGAGTACAAGGAGATAAGCACAAGGTGAAGAGAGAGGTGGCGAAGGCTAAAGAAAAAGCGTATGATGAGTTGTATGAGAGGTTGGACACTAACGAGGGAGAAAAGGACCTGTACCGATTGGCTAGACAGAGGAACCGATTTGGGAAAGATGTGCAGCAGGTTAGGGTAATCTATACTAATAAAAGGCAAAGCACTCACTGACTGACTTACTGACTCACTCATCACTAATTCTCTAACTTCCCGTGTAGGTAGAAGGCTGAAATTTGGCAGGCTCATTCCTTACAGCTTACTTACAAAAGTTAGGCAGGTTTCATTTCGAAATTCTACGCGTAATGGTCATAACTGGAACCTGTTTTTTGTACAGGAGAAAAGCAATCTTGCCTGAAATCAATGGCAACCTTTTGTAGGACTATGAACTTAATTTAAACTTTAGGTTTACACGGTGCTTTCTTTCCGAAGTACCTGCACTCATGAATATGTCTGTATGCGTCAGTCGCTCAAATCCCCGCGGTTTGCACCGGCGAAGTTCTGCTTTTAAATTTTTATTAAGAAGAAAAAAAAACCTTTTAAAATTGAGGTAAAATATACCAATAACAGTTTGTTAAGGATCTGTTTTTTTTGTGAAGCTGCCTTCACTCGAGTGATCACTTCGAGCTTTAAGCCTGAGAAATCACCCCGTAAATGCACACGTTTAATTGCACATCTGTTAATATGTATGCTTACAAAGTATTAAAAGACACTCAACAATTACACAGTATTAAAAGACACTCAACAATTAATGTCATTTACCTTCGTTCCCGCGTTTGACTCGTGCTGTAAATCTCTTCCTTGTTTTCACTGCACGTGATTACGTAGGAGGCTTAATACGTGATGACGCGATACGTGACTCCGCCTCCTCCATTAGAGTATATGGACAAAAAACAGGTTCCAGTTATGACCATTACGCGTAGAATTTCGAAATGAAACCTGCCTAACTTTTGTAAGTAAGCTGTAAGGAATGAGCCTGCCAAATTTCAGCCTTCTACCTACACGGGAAGTTGGAGAATTAGTGATGAGTGAGTCAGTCAGTGAGTCAGTGAGGGCTTTGCCTTTTATTAGTATAGATAGATAGACAGATAGATAGATAGGGGCGGCACGGTGGCGCAGTGGGTAGCGCTGCTGCCTCGCAGTTGGGAGAAATGGGGACCTGGGTTCGCTTCCCGGGTCCTCTCTGTGTGGAGTTTGCATGTTCTCCCCGTGTCTGCGTGGGTTTCCTCCGGGTGCTCCGGTTTCCTCCCACAGTCCAAAGACATGCAGGTTAGGTGGATTGGCGATTCTAAATTGGCCCTAGCGTGTGCTTGGTGTGTGGGTGTGTTTGTGCGTGTCCTGCGGTGGGTTGGCACCCTGCCCAGGATTGTTTCCTGCCTTGTGCCCTGTGTTGGCTAGGATTGGCTCCAGCAGACCCCCGTGACCCTGTGTTTGGATTCAGCGGGTTGGAAAATGGATAGATAGATAGATAGATAGATAGATAGATAGATAGATAGATAGATAGATAGATAGATGTGTAGATATGTATATATGTCTGCGGTGGGTTGGCACCCTGCCCAGGATTGGTTCCCTGCCTTGTGCCCTGTGTTGGCTGGGATTGGCTCCAGCAGACCCCCGTGACCCTGTGTTCGGATTCAGCGGGTTGGAAAATGGGTGGATGGATGGATGGATGGATGGATGTATATATGTGTATATATATATGTTGATATATGTATGTATATGTATATATATATGTAGATATGTGTATATGTAGATATGTATATATGTTTATGTATATATATGTTTACATAACCTCTTTAACACACTACTTCTCCGCTGCGAAGCACGGGTATTTTGCTAGTCTATACTAATAAAAGGCAAAGCCCTCACTCATCACTAATTCTCCAACTTCCCGTGTAGGTAGAAGGCTGAAATTTGGCAGGCTCATTCCTTACAGCTTACTTACAAAAGTTAAGCAGGTTTCATTTCGAAATTCTACGCGTAACGGTCATAACGGTTGACAACGTCCGCCATGTTAAACTTTTTTATTTATGGCCCCATCTTCACGAAATTTGGTAGGCGGCTTCCCTGCGCTATCTGAAACCGATGTACGTACTTATTTTGGTGGTATGACGCCACTGTCGGCCGCCATATTGAACTTTCCAACGGTCTTTGTTAGTTATGGGCCCATCTTCAAGAAATTTGGTACACAGGTTCCCAATGCTAACTGAATCCTACTTACGTACATATATACGTCCATAGCCTGCAGCTCGGTCGCCGTGTGAGGCAGTGTTGGGTCCCCCATCCCCACGCCTCCCACGTAGTTGGCTGCCTGCCTATATAACGCCGTCCGTCGCTCCGGTCTCTTCATTCCCTTCCTTGCTTCGCCACGGTATTCACGTCTCCCTGCTGATAATTGCAGCCTTTTTATTTAATCCATGGCTTTTCTGCTGTTTTATTGTTCGTTTATTACGATTATAGTTATTGTGTAGGTATTTTAGACTTAGTTTACATTGTTCAAGTACCCATTTCCTTTATCGTTCCAACCGTAAACATTAACATGTCTATCGAGGTGATCACCATTGATCAAAGAACTGTCACTTACCGAGTGGTTTCCATGCCTGGAGATGGCGACTGCCTTTTCCATTCTCTGTGTTACATATTGCACGGCCATATCAGGCTCACTCTTGATATCCGGAGGAACATTGTGTCTTATGTATTGAATGACTGGGACAGGTTCAAGGTGTGGACTGATGACGGTACAGGAGATAATTATACTACACAGGAGCACTATAAGAGTGAAATGCTTAAGCCATTCACCTATGGTTCTGCATGTGAGTTGATGGCTGCTGCTGAATTGTTTGGTTGTCGCTTTCAAGTGTACCGAAATGGCCAAATATTTTACACCTTTGGACAACCGCCAATGCCTCTTAAACATCTTAGATTCACAGGTGACGATTTCAGTAGTGGACACTTTGATGTTTATGAATGTTTAAACTCTCAAAAGCTGAATGTGAAGTTATCGATGAAACCCATTTCAATTCAAACGCCTCCAATTTCCAGTAAGGCTCTGCTTCACAATGACAATAAGTCTCAGGGACAGACCCTACGGTTGGCATTGATTTTGAGGCAAGATTGCTTTTCACATGGCCAACTGTACGTTGCATGCTCAAGAGTAAGCGCAGCGCACAGCTTGGTCATATTACAACCGGAGGGCCGAACTGACAACGTGGTATACAAAGAGATCCTTAACAAATAATTATTGGTATATTTTCCCTCAGTTTAAAAAGGTTTACTTCTTAATAAAAATGTTAAAGCAGTACTTCGCCGCTGCGAAGCGCGGGTATTTTGTTAGTAAAGGATAAAGATGGAAACGTACTCACAAGTGAGGAGAGTGTGTTAAGCAGATGGAAAGAGTACTTTGAGAGGCTTATGAATGAAGAGAACGAGAGAGAGAGAGAAGAGGTTGGATGATGTGGAGATAGTGAATCAGGAAGTGCAACGGATTAGCAAGGAGGAAGTAAGGACAGCTATGAAGAGGATGAAGAATGGAAAAGCTACTGGTCCAGATGACATACCTGTGGAAGCATGGAGGTGTTTAGGAGAGAAGAAGTGTACTGGTGCAGATATTTAAGAATAAGGGGGATGTGCAGGACTGTAGTAACTACAGGGGGATAAAATTGATGAGCCACAGCATGAAGTTATGGGAAAGAGTAGTGGAAGCTAGGTTAAGAATTGAGGTGATGATTAGTGAGCAGCAGTATGGTTTCATGCCAAGAAAGAGCACCACAGATGCGATGTGGGTGTTGATGGAGAAGTATAGAGAAGGCCAGAAGGAGTTGCATTGTGTCTTTGTGGACCTGGAGAAAGCAAATGACAGGGTGCCTCGAGAGGAGTTGTGGTATTGTATGAGGAAGTCGGGAGTGGCAGAGAAGTATGTAAGAGTTGTACTGGATATGTACGAGGGAAGTGTGACTGTGGTGAGGTCTGCGGTAGGAGTGACGGATGCATTCAAGGTGGAGGTGGGATTACATTAGGGATCGGCTCTGAGCCCTTTCTTATTTGCAATGGTGATGGACAGGTTGACAGACGAAATTAGACTGGAGTCCCTGTGGACTATGATGTTTGCTGACGACATTGTGATCTGTAGTGATAGTAGGGAGCAGGCTGAGGAGACCCTGGAGAGGTGGAGATATGCTCTAGAGAGGAGAGGAATGAAGGTCAGTAGGAACAAGACAGAATACATGTGTGTAAATGAGAGGGAGGTCAGTGGAATGGTGAGGATAGATGAGTTTAAATACTTGGGATCAACAGTGCAGAGTAATGGGGATTAGATAGATAATCTCCTGAGTCATTCAGTGACAGCAGTCTGTTGCTGAAGCTGCTCCTCTGTTCACTGGATGCAGTGGATTCTTCATGATTGACAGGAGCCTGCTCAGCGCCTGTCGCTCTGCCACAGATGTCAAACTGTCCAGCTCCATGCCTACAATAGAGCCTGCCTTCCTCACCAGTTTGTCCTGGTGTGAGGCGTCCCTCTTCTTTATGCTGCCTCCCCAGCACACCACTGCATAGAAGAGGGCGCTCACCACAACCGTCTGATTAAACATCTGCAGCATCTTATTGCAGATGTTGAAGGACGCCAGCCTTCTAAGGAAGTATAGTCGGCTCTGTCCTTTCTTGCACAGAGCATCAGTATTGGCAGTCCAGTCCAATTTATCATCCAGCTGCACTCCCAGGTATTTATAGGTCTGCACCCTCTGCACACAGTCACCACTGATGATCACGGGGTCCATGAGGGGCCTGGGCCACCTAAAATCCACCACCAGCTCCTTGGTTTTGCTGGTGTTCAGTTGTAGGTGGTTTGAGTCGCACCATTTAACAGTTCCTATACTCCTCCTCCTGCCCACTCCTGATGCAGCCCATGATTGTAGTGTCATCAGTGAACTTTTGCATGTGGCAGGACTCCGAGTTGTATTGGAAGTCCAATGTATATAGGCTGAACAGGACCGGAGAAAGTACAGTCCCCTGCGGCACTCCTGTGCTGCTGACCACAATGTCAGACCTGCAGTTCCCGAGACGCACATACTGAGGTCTGTCTGTAAGATAGTTCACGATTCATGCCACCATGTATGATTCTACTCCCATCTCTGTCAGCTTGTCCCTGAGGAGCAGAGGTTGGATGGTGTTGAAGGTGCTAGAGAAGTCCAGAAACATAATTCTTACTGCACTACTGCCTCTGTCCAAGTGGGAGAGGGATCGGTGTAGCATATAGATAGATAGATAGATAGATAGATAGATAGATAGATAGATAGATAGATAGATAGATAGATAGATAGATAGATAGATACTTTATTAATCCCAGGGGGAAATTCACATATTCCAGCAGCAAAAATATTAAATTAAAGAGTAGTAAAAAATGCAGATAAAAAAACAGACAATAACTTGAATAATGTTCAACGTTTACCCCCTCTGGTGGAATTGAAGAGTCGCATAGTTTGGGGGAGGAATGATCTTCTCAGTCTGTCAGTGGAGCAGGACAGTGACAGCAGTCTGTCACTGAAACTGCTCCTCTGTCTGGAGATGACACTGTTTAATGGATGTAGTGGATTCTCCATAATTGATAGGAGCCTGCTGAGTGCCCGTTGCTCTGCTACGGATGTCAGACCGTCCAGCTCTATGCCAACAATAGAGCCTGCCTTCCTCACCAGTTTGTCCAGGCGTGAGGCATCCTTCTTCTTAATGCTGCCTCCCCAGCACACCACTGCGTAGAAGAGGGCACTCGCCACAACCATCTGATAGAACATCTGCAGCATCTTACTGCAGATGTTGAAGGATGCCAGTCTTCTAAGGAAGTACAGGCGTCTCTGTCCTTTCTTGCACAGAGAATCAGTATTGGCAGTCCAGTCTAATTTATCGTCCAGCTGCACTCCTAGGTATTTATAGGTCTGCACCCTCTGCACACAGTCACCTCTGATGATCACGGGGTCCATGAGGGGCCTGGGTCTCCTAAAATCCACCACCAGTTCCTTGGTTTTGCTGGTGTTCAGGTGTAGGTGGTTTAAGTCGCACCATTTAACAAAGTCCTTGATGAGGTTTCTATACTCCTCCTCCTGCCCACTCCTGATGCAGCCCACGATAGCAGTGTCATCAGCAAACTTTTGCACGTGGCAGGACTCTGAGTTATATTGGAAGTCCGATGTATATAGGCTGAATAGGACCGGAGAAAGTACAGTCCCCTGCGGCGCTCCTGTGTTGCTGACCACAATGTCAGATCTGCAATTCCCGAGACGCACATACTGAGGTCTGTTTGTAAGATAGTCCACGATCCATGCCACCAGGTATGACTCTACTCCCATCTCTGTCAGCTTGTCCCTAAGGAGCAGAGGTTGGATGGTGTTGAAGGCGCTAGAGAAGTCTAGAAACATAATTCTTACAGCACCACTGCCTCTGTCCAAGTGGGAGAGGGATCGATGTAGCATTCCAATGATGGCATCTTCCGCTCCCACCTTCTCCTGGTATGCGAACTGCAGAGAGTTGAGGGCGTGGCGGACCTGTGGCCTCAGGTGGTGAAGCAGCAGCCGCTCCATGGTCTTCATCACATGTGATGTTAGAGCGACAGGCCGGAAGTCATTCAGCTCATCAGGATGTGATACCTTTGGGACTGGGGTGATGCAAGATGTTTTCCAAAGCCTCGGGACTCTCCCCTGTTCCAGGCTCAGATTGAGGATACGCTGTAGAGGACTCCCCAGCTCCAACGCACAGGCATTCAGCAGTCGTGGCAATACTCCATCTGGATCCACTGCTTTACTGGCACGAAGTCTCCTCAGCTCTCTGCTTACCTGGGCTGCTGTAATTGTGGGTGGGGGGAAACTCTCTCCTATGCTGGTATAAGCAGAAGGATGGGTGGAGGGTGCAGCACTCTGAGGTGAGAGTGGGTTAGGGTGGTCAAACCTGTTAAAAAAGTTATTCATCAGGTTTGCTTTCTCCACGTCTCTCTCGATGGTGGCACCCTGCTTTGAACTGCAGCCAGTGATGATCTTCATCCCATCCCACACTTCCTTCATGCTGTTATTCTGCAACTTCTGCTCCAGCTTTCTCCTGTACTGCTCCTTCGCCGCCCTGAGCTGGACTCAGAGTTACTCATGCATGCGCTTAAGCTCATGCTGATCACCGCGTTTAAAAGCCCTCTTTTTCTGGTTCAAAAGGCCCTTGATGTCACTTGTAATCAATGGCTTGTTGTTAGCATAGCAGCGTACTGTTCTTACTGGAACTACAATGTCCATACAGAAGTTGATGTAGTCAGTAGTGCAGTCAACAACCTCCTCAATGTTCTCACTATATGATCCCTGCAGGATATCCCAGTCCGTAGTTCCAAAGCAGTCTGTCAGAGCCTGCTCTGCCTCAGGGGACCACTTCCTGAATGAGCGTGTGGTTGTAGGCAGCTCCCTCCCTCTTGGTTTGTAGTGAGGCTGAAGCAGAACCAGGTTATGATCTGCTTTCCCAAGCGCAGGCAGCAGGGTGGCGCTGTATGCATCTTTTAACGTTTGTATACAGTAGATCAATAGTCCTATTTCCCCGGGTGTTACAATCCACATACTGGGAGAAGGCAGGTAATGTTTTGTCCAGTGTCACATGGTTAAAGTCTCCAGCGATTAGCATAAGTGCCTTGGGGTGCTATGTTTGAAGTTTAGCAACATCAGAATGGATGATGTCACCCGCTATGTCCACGTCTGCCCGAGGAGGGATGTAAACAATAAAAACAATGATGTGTTCAAACTCTCTGGGCAAGTAATAGTGACGCAAACCTACGGCCAACAGTTTGATGTCCCTGCAGCAAGTGGAGATTTTGATGTTTACATGTCCAGGGTTGCACCACCTTGTATTCACATAGAGAGCGAGTCCTCCTCCTTTCCACTTCCCGCAGGTATTTGCACCTCTGTCCGCTTTAGCTGTGCTAAACCTGGGTAGCTCCACGTTAGCATCTGGAATGTTAGTTGTTATCTATGTTTCACAAAAACGCAACAAACTGCATTCACTCTCTGTAGGTCCTGACATTTTTCACCAACGCCAGCCAGTTCGTCGATCTTATTTGGTAGTGAGTTCACATTTCCCAGGGTCACAGAAGGCACCGAAGGCTTGTATCGCCACTTCCTCACTAGCCGCTTAGCCTTTAGCTTAGTGCTGGCTCTACTGCCACAATACCGCCTTCTTACCTCGTCAGGTAAATAGGGAACCACACCGGCACAGGCCTTTTTTCTCAGCGCATGAAGTTGACTACCTGAATAGACGAGTCTCGGCGAGTAAAAATCCATTTCCAAGTAGTAAAAAGTGTCCAGGAAACAAGTCCACATAAAAGAAAGTGGTAGGAATGATCAGTGAGATAGAGAAAAAGGTAGAAATATAAAGTCGTACACGGAGCTGCTGGATAGGCTGCCACTCACAGAGGCACCAAACTGTGGAAGATTGTGGAAGAGAGGTGAAAAGAGAGTGCAGACAGGGTGAAATGGGTGGAGAAGAGTGTCAGGAGTGATTTGTGACAGTCGGATATCTGCAAGAGTGAAAGGGAAGGTCTACAGGACGGTAGTGAGACCAGCTATGTTATATGGGTTGGAGACGGTGGCACTGACCAGAAAGCAGGAGACAGAGCTGGAGGTGGCAAGAGTTAAAGATGCTAAGATTTGCATTGGGTGTGACAAGGATGGACAGGATTAGAAATGAGTACATTAGAGGGTCCGCTCAGGTTGGATGGTTGGGAGACAAAGTCAGAGAGGCGAGATTGTGTTGGTTTGGACATGTGCAGAGGAGAGATGCTGAGTATATTGGGAGAAGGATGCTAAGGATAGAGCTGCCAGGCAAGAGAAAAAGAGGAAGGCCTAAGAGAAGGTTTATGGATGTGGTGAGAGAGGACATGCAGGTGATGGGTGTAACAGAACAAGATGCAGAGGACAGAAAGATATGGAAGAAGATGATCTACTGTGGCAACCCCTAACGGGAGCAGCCAAAAGAAGAAGAAGAATGGATAGCATGCAGGGACTAGCCTCCCTGCTTGGACTGAACAACAATTCTTACCCAACCAGGAGGCCAGTACAATGGAAAGACCAAGGAAAATGAGCACTGATAAATATTTCCTCCCCCAGTACTCTTAGTGGCAGCCTCCCTGGATTCAGATTCCCACACAGATGCCTGCAGGACATGCTGGGATCTGTAGCCCCATTGGGTGGCTCTTTTGGGTTCTGTGGGGTCCGCTGGGGGAGCTGATGGGATTCACAATTCCTACTTTTTGGGACAGTAGAGTCTCGCTTATCCGACATAAACGGGCCGGCAGAACGTCAGATAAGCGAAAATGTCGGATAATGGGAGGTGTTAAGAAAAAGCCTATTAAACGTCAAACTGTGTTATAATTTTACACATTATGAACCTAATAATCATCCTTTACAACAAAACAACAAAAAAAAATTAACTGAAAAAATTAACTTAGTTACAGAATTGTCTAAAGTTAAATACAGTATGTACTGTACTTAAAAAGTTCAGTCCTGTGATGATTTAAAGAACTTTTTGATCGTAGACTGCTTTCCTGATGAGTGCCGTTTCTTTGCTGCCAAGTCTCGCCATCTTTGCAGCATCATTATGTCGATTCCTGTGGCTTCTTCTTGTTACTCAATGTATTTAATTGCAGTTTCTAGAGCCTTAACTCCATCGTTATGTGAAATTCTGAGAGGCTGAACAGTTGGTGCTTGATCTTGATCTTCAATTTCGTTGTCATCGCAATTGACAAGAGCGACAATTTCTTCATCAGTTATTTCATACTGATCATCATCCTTCATCCAACTTTCGATTTCTTGCAAAGATGCATCCTCGCATCCAGGGATACGTTGCACTAAAGGTAGAATGGTTTCTTCGGTTTGATCTGTGCTTTCCGTTTCCATACTTTCATCATCGCCTAGCAGCTTCTTCCATGATTTGGCAATTGTTGGAGCCCTTACATCAGCACAGGCCCTTGCAACCCAATAAGCAACATCCTTTACATTGACGCGTTTCAATTTTTCAATCATATCTTGTCCTTCTTCAATTTCTTCTATCGCTGTGGACAGTAGCTTCCTGCGATAGTTCCTTTTTATCATTTCCAAAACGCCCTGATCCATAGGTTGGCATATGGCAGTTACATTTGGGGGCAGAAACATTGCCTTAATGTCACCATCTTGAAGCTCCTCTGCATCAGGGTGCATTGGAATATTATCTAGCAACAAAACTGCTTTTCTGAGTAAATTATTTTCTTTCAAAAACTTCTCTGTTGAAGGAATGAATTCCTTAAAAAAACAGTCTTTGCAAATTTCACTGCTCATCCATGTGCTTTTCTGACTGTAGTATTTTACAGGAAGAGCGTTTTTTGAAACTGTTTTAAAGGCTCTAGGATTTTTGGACTTTCCAATCATTGCAAGGTTCATTTTGAGGTTTGCTGTAGCATTGCTGCATGCTAAAATTGTCAGCCTTTCCTTGCTACGCTTGTAGCCAGGGGCTGCCGCATCAGTTCTGGCTGCAAGACTCTTACTAGGTAACATTTTGTAATTAAGGCCTGACTCATCACAGTTAAATATCTGATCACCCGTTAGGCTTTCAGTTTCAATAAATTCCTGAAATCTTTTCTTGAATGCTTCCATTTCTTCAAAATTTGATGATAGTTTTTCACCACAAACACATAACTGACGGATACCGTAGCATTTCTTCCATCGGTCGAGCCAACCAACACTTGCTGTGAAATCTGGGTTTCCTTCATTGAATTCATTACGAAAATGCAACGCCTTTTGCTGTAAAATAGGCCCTGAAATAGGCACACCTTTGTCCCTGATCTGTGTAAACCAAACATACACAGCTTCACTAACTTTTTCAGTCACATTTTTTCATAGTTTTTCTTTCTTTTAATGCACCCTTCGTAACTCTTGATGCACACCATTTTTCTATTTCTATTCATTTCTTCTTCCAGTCTCCTACTGTTACCCGTCCAATGCCAAAGTCGTTAGCTACCTTCTGCATTGTCTCTCCCTTGTCCAGTCTCTTGATTGCCTCAAGTTTTTGTTCCATCAATACAACTTTCTTTCTTTTCGTCGCCATACTACTGTACTTGCGTAAATTTCAACTTTTAAACAACACAACAACGTTTGTCAAATTAACACATACAGACACATACGCATGTAACAGACGATAAACCGATCCGCATATAGTGACAAACTGCGCTGCACTGAGTTGTGAGTTGCGACAGTAAGTGAGTGAGGGTGGGGCGAATGACAGACACATGAGTCATAGTGTAGATGGGCGCGCCACTGTACAGTCGGGGTAACTAATTAGCTGCGGTAGAGTCGGGAGCAACAAAAATTAGACTAAACTCATGCTCGCAACTTGCAGTTCTTGTTGTCGATTGATGCGGTTTTTTTTTTTGTTTTTTTTTGCTGTGGGACATCGGATAATACGGAATGTCGGATAAGCGAAGTAGGATAAGCGAGACTCTACTGTACCTCCATCGAGCTATGCCCTAGCACCAGAAACACAACTTGAGTCCAAGATAAGAGAGACCACTTGACCTCACCCAGGTGAGTCAGAGTTAGGTGGGAAGAGGACAAAACTTGCCTGGGGGAGTTGAAGGAGAGAAGAAAACTGAGAGAGAAGAATGTTTGGTTTATGTTGTTTCTGAAACCTTTGTATAAGTTATTCTTGATAATAAACTTTTTTAATTATATCGGGACTTGTTTGTGAGGTTGTGTCTGGGGATTGGGGTGCTTCAACACCCCCTGGTGGTCACTATATCGATCTTCTGCAAATGTGCATTGTTTGCTTTTTGTGTACTATGTAATCATTAGTATTATCTCATTTTAATTAGTTCTTTTCTTGTAACTTTATCCTTTAAAACCGTGTAAAGCACTTTTAGCTGCATCCTTTGTATGAAAATATACTATACAAATTTTGTTCATGTTGGATTACGTGCTCACGCACTCTCCCCTGCTCGAGACAAAACGGGTTTAATTCTTAGAGTCTGTCTGTCTGAGTATGACATGTTCTTAACTCCTGGGGTGCACTTGGTTGCTCTCCTCGGGACAGTTTAAAGTGCTGTTATGTCTTCTAGCTTGGTGACCAGAACTGCTTGCAGTTCTCCAGATGTCGTCTCACTAATGCATTATATAGCCGAGGATGACATCCCGTGATTTATACTCATCTGTTTTTACGATGTAACCTAATATTTTATATGCCTTTTTAATTGCTTCAGCATATTTCTCAAAAAATTAAAATGTGACAACAAAATCTCCTAAATCCTTTTCAGAGGTTGCTTCCGGTGGAACATTGCGTTCCTTATAATTGATTTTCCTTTTGCCCACGTGTAGCACTTTGTACATTAAACTGCATTTTAGAAGTGTTCGCACAGTTCTGAAGCTTGGCCAAGTCTGTCTGAATTGTTTTTGCTTCTTCCATAGGGTCTACCATTCCTCCAATTTTAGTGTCATTTGAGAATTTCACAAGTTACACTGAAACTAATGTCAATAGCCTCCTTAGCATTATGTTTGCCCCTGCCAAACCAGTTAAAAGATTCATAATTTTCAACCATTCAATTTCAACAAGGCTTAGTGAATTCCACATTTGCCCTGACACAAACATTGACAGTTGCTGCATTGTGAATAGTGTTTAGAGGGCTAATGTCTTGCTTGTTCAAGTACTCGATCGCAGTTATGTTTCCATGTTGTCACGCAGCTATTGTCACATCATATAGAAGCTTCACGCGACCGAATTCACCGGTCATATTACAGCGGTTTGGTCGTATATCATGAATCGATTTCACTTTCCTTGACAACGCTCGATCTGAGCAATGGTTCCGTTTTAGTTCGTTTTAAAAAATCCTTTACAACTTTCCGTTTGCCGTTTTAGTTGGAGGCTCCGCCCCCTCTTGAATATTGATGAGTTACCTTAGAGTGGCGGAACACATAGAGATATTCATGATTTTTTGTGCATAATGTTGTTTCATCCTTTAGCTGGCAGCTGAATACTGTCCGGAGTCTTATTCGGGATTAAAAAAGTAATGTGGAGCATTACACGTCAGCTCAAGTCTGATTCGTGATTAAGCCTAATTGCAAAGAATTCCTAGCTCGAATCACACTAGAAGGTTAGCATAAATCAGAAAACGTAACGGTCCAAGGACACATCACTGAGGGCCTCCAAGTGGAGCATTCTTCTCTTATCTGTACTCCATCTCATGTCATTTCTCCTGCAAAAACAAAAAAATAAACTTTACTAGTGAGTTTTTGGTGTTCAAAATGTTACTTGCTTTTGTTTTGTTTTCCATTATATTTTGAAAACTATTGATTCACTTACTACAATTTATTTAAACAAAATACCTTTAACAAAGCACCATTCATCCAATTTGTATTCAACTTGATAATGTAAAGGTCATAATAAAATGTTCAAATTCCCGTATTAATACAACTTAACTTGAATCCAATTTGTGTTGTGTAAAGTACCATTCTTAGTAGCCAATTGCCAAAGTAAAGCATCAGTTACATAATTATCAGGGTTTAGGGGTGCACTGGGTACAAAGCACAAGTCAACAATGTATGGACCGCTAGTTTACTGCAGCGTACACTTTCCACTAAGCACACACGAACTGATATCCATACAGGGGAATTATTTAAATCCATCAATTAACCTAGCAAGTTTGTCTCAGGAATGTCAGAGGAAATCCATATACCCTAAGAGAAATACACATACTGGGATTCAAATTAAGGATGTTGGAGTCGTGAGACTAAGTCTGGTCTAATGGTATTAGGATAGAGAAACGGAGTTCATAATTTGTCTCAAGGGACAAATAGAATAAAACACATCCAAACAAGACGAACAGTTCTTAATTTACTTTTACTATCCAGTTAAAATTAACCCATACTGAAACAATAGAATAGTATATTTATATTCAACGTACTCTTACAATCTTTCATTAAACACCTTATAATTTTATAAGATAATGCAAACGACACAACGCGTGCTCGGAATCGTTTTAGCCGAATTATTGTTTTCTCCACGGAACACTGTTAGTGGGGGACACCGCAAGTATAAACATGGCAGCGTGTATGAGGCGCTTTGGTAAAGGTCAGTTTTAATTGTTGGTATCGCTTCGCAATAACGTATTTTATTTTGATATCTCCTTCGCGTGATTACCTTTTTAATCCTGTTACTATTCACATTTCTTCATTTAGTCTGATTATGAAACTATATTCTGTATGAATCGTAGCAGTGAGAAGTCAAGCAAAATGATACTTTTTATGTGTTAACTAATAAGATTATAATATGTAAGCTTTCGAGGCAACTCAGGCCCCTTCTCCAGGCAATTTGTAATAATCAGGGACTTGGCTAACATGGTACAACACCCTACCACGTATGATTGGCAGCTAAAAACTCAATAGTCGCCAGTTTCCTATTAGTTAATCATGTTTAGAACAGATCACTGTTTCATTAGTCAAGGTTAAATTAACGTTTGTGGATTTTTACTTTTTTTCACAATCCGTAAACTCCGGAACAAGTCAGGGTAAAATATTCAGTCTTTTCATTTATCCACCCTTGTCTTTTTTGTTTATTGACTGTCGGTTTTCATTCTATTCATTTGTATTAGTTTTCTATGAATTGTTCTCAGTTTCTAAAACTACCGTGTCTGTTAAGAAGTAAAGCAGAATAAAGTATGGTCTTTTTTTTCTTTTTCAAGGAATATACAATGATCAGCATTATTCATATTTTACATATGAGGCGTTTTGTCTCCCAAAGGTTAATGTTCCTTTAGTTAAAATTTTACTGATTTTAAGGACTCGTTTATCTTGTTTCCAAACTAGGTGAGGTCTAAAATGTTTAAAGAACACTGATACATACAAAAAATAAATGGGTCTATATTAGAATCTTACTTTGATTTTGTGTCATAATGATGATCTTTTTCCAAAATTAAATTTATTTTACTTTCATTGATACCAAGGACTGATAAATTGTGCTCATTTCTCAAAGGAACACAATTATTACTCTCCTATAGTTTCAAGAGAGTGTTAGGCAGTGAGTTAGCATGCAAGTCTGTTGACAAATAAAAACAAGTCTACCCCGCTAGGATTGGGCAAAAGGTTGGACAGGACTCTATTTCATCACAGAGATTACTCTCACTCACACATAAGCACCATATTAACACACAGTGAGAATTTCCAATAAATATAACTGCCAAAAAAAAATTGTAATTAAGTTCTTATTTGCTTGAGCATGACTTGTAAAGCTGCTGAGTTATGTCAAATGTTAAGGAGTAACAGAAGTGAATGGAAAACTTTATTTAAGCGATTCACCATTATGGACCCCAGGTGAATGTAGCACTCTGATGGTAAATTATAGTGTTGGTAAAATAGCAAATCATTATAATCCGTAGATAATGCAGCAGTAAGGTTTGTTTAGTGCAAAGTTAATTGTACTGAGTAAATATTTATTTACTCTGTGCAATGGCATACACGTCAAAGGGTTATTCATTCATATCTAGATAACCTTTTGTTTTCTGTGCTTGTATTTTATACTTTATTGGTTAGGAAGGTAATTTAGCTTACCTGATGACTTAAAGCATCAGTGGAGTAATATGGTGATAAATTGGTTTTCTTCCATTTGCACTCAAGCTGATGAGAAGACTTTAAAAGGCAGAAAAAATTTAACTGATTCAGAAGTTTACATGCACACCTAGCTATCAAGGTAAAATTGAAACAGCTAATTCATAGTAGGAGTAGCAAAACATTTTTCTCTGTTGTAAGATAGACGGATTAGCAGATTTGTTAGTGGTTTTCTAAGTGACAGTTTAAACATTCCAAAACTTCATAGATCAGACTGTTTGAGGTATCTCAATGAAAACTGAACTGTCTCAACAAATATATTTAAAGATTATTTGTGCCACATTTCAAAAAAGCTAATCCATGTGGGACCGAGTTGTTTCATGTAGAGACATGGACAGGCAGGCAGACAGACAGACATAGCTATCACAGTAGATTCTTCTTGCCTTATATACAACCCCATGTAATGAATTTCTTAATCTAAATTAAACATGGCACATTATTGTTGCAAAATGGTATAGGCTTATTGATTTTGGCCAAAATTTCTGTAATAAATTTTGTTTTGTGCCAAAATGATTATGTTGCATCTTTTGCACACATTTGTGCCCTAGCTGTTTTACAATTAGGGAGCGAAAGAATAATTTTTAAACACTATTCAATTCCTGTTTCGTTACACATAATAAAACATTGGCACACAATATTTATTGTTTTAAAAATGACAGCTTTATGTAGACATGCCACGTTTTTTAAACTGTTGACCTTGTACTCTCTTTGATGTTTGGTTTTATTTCCAAACAATTTATTAATTGTCAAAACAAGTCATGGATTAGAGTAAATATTACTTTGTTACTCTTATCATTGGAGTCAGAACTATGCCTCAGTGTATGGTTAGTTTTTGTAAGAAAATCATGACACTGAATATAGTTGCTGTCATTCACTGGCAGTGCTGTGAATTTCATACCAAGGTAATGTTCAAAGGACAAGAGGGACAACATGGTCAAATGAACAGTGCTGTCTTAGTACCATGAAAGAGAAAAAAAAAAAGGTTAAAACAACTATCACAATTATTGCAGTTTGTACGCTTCCATAAATAACAAACCTTATACTCAGAAAAAAGGGAATGCATGCAATTTACTTTACAGCACACGAAGGTCTAAATTTTTTTGGTAATTGAAAAGTTTTACTAACATATAACCAGCATTCAGGGTTAAAACAGATAATTCTCTGCAGTTAACCACACTCACTGACATCAATTTATCTGTAAATACATGGGGTAAACATGCAAACGCCACGTAGGCTGTGGCACTGTGTGGCGGGAGTAACAGCTCTGCACTACCTATCTGCCTTTGTTAAACATACAGTGTATCCGGAAAGTATTCACAGCGCATCACTTTTTCCACATTTTGTTATGTTACAGCCTTATTCCAAAATGGATTAAATTCATTTTTTTTCCTCAGAATTCTACACACAACACCCCATAATGACAACGTGAAAAAAGTTTACTTGAGGTTTTTGCAAATTTATTAAAAATAAAAAACCTGAGAAATCACATGTACATAAGTATTCACAGCCTGTGCTCAATACTTTGTCGATGCACCTTTGGCAGCAATTACAGCCTCAAGTCTTTTTGAATATGATTCCACAAGCTTGGCACACCTATCCTTGGCCAGTTTCGCCCATTCCTCTTTGCAGCACCTCTCAAGCTCCATCAGGTTGGATGGGAAGCGTCGGTGCACAGCCATTTTAAGATCTCTCCAGAGATGTTCAATCGGATTCAAGTCTGGGCTCTGGCTGGGCCACTCAAGGACATTCACAGAGTTGTCCTGAAGCCACTCCTTTGATATCTTGGCTGTGTGCTTAGGGTCGTTGTCCTGCTGAAAGATGAACCGACGCCCCAGTCTGAGGTCAAGAACGCTCTGGAGCAGGTTTTCATCCAGGATGTCTCTGTACATTGCTGCAGTCATCTTTCCCTTTATCCTGACTAGTCTCCCAGTTCCTGCCGCTGAAGAACATCCCCACAGCATGATGCTGTCACCACCATGCTTCACTGTAGGGATGGTATTGGCCTGGTGATGAGCAGTGCCTGGTTTCTTCCAAACGTGATACCTGGCAATCACACCAAAGAGTTCAATCTTTGTCTCATCAGACCAGAGAATTTTCTTTCTCATGGTCTGAGAGTCCTTCAGGTGCCTTTTGGCAAACTCCAGGTGGGCTTCCATGTGCCTTTTACTAAGGAGTGGCTTCCGTCTGGCCACTCTACCATACAGGCCTGATTGGTGGATTGCTGCAGAGATGGTTGTCCTTCTGGAAAGTTCTCCCCTCTACACACAGGACCTCTGGAGCTCTGACAGAGTGACCATCGGTTCTTGGTCACCTCCCTGACTAAGGCCCTTCTCCACTGATCGCTCAGTTTAGATGGCCGGCCAGCTCTAGGAAGAGTCCTGGTGGTTTCGAACTCCTTCCACTTATGGATGATGGAGGCCACTGTGCTCATTGGGACCTTCAAAGCAGCAGAAATTTTTCTGTATATTTCCCCAGATTTGTGCCTCGAGACAATCCTGTCTCGGAGGTCTACAGACAATTCCTTTGACTTCATGCTTGGTTTGTACTCTGACATGAACTATCAACTGTGGGACCATATGTAGACAGGTGTGTGCCTTTCCAAATCATGTCCAATCAACTGAATTTACCACAGGTGGACTCCAATTAAGCTGCAGAAACATCTTGAGGATGATCAGGGGAACAGGATGCACCTGAGCTCAATTTTGAGCTTCATGGCAAAGGCTATAAATACTTATGTACATGTGCTTTCTCAATTTTTTTATTTTGAATAAATTTGCAAAAATCTCAAGTAAACTTTTTTCACATTGTCATTATGGGGTGTTGTCTTAATAAACTGTAACCTGCTTAAAACTAAATGTATTCCTATAATGTCTGTTCAGTTCTTGTCACTTTATTGCACATTATGCACATTCTCAGCCTCTCCCTTACTAGCTGTCACTAGATGACTGAAACATGTGCGTGCTATAGGCAGTAACTTTGCAAAATAAACTCAATACATTTTTCAGTGGCACAAGTAAGCCTCTATATGATTCAGTATGTGTACCAACATTAGAGGCCAGCATGTCTCTGTCATTCGGGTTGTGAAGAGGGGGGCTGAATGCACCCCAAGGAGACACGGTCGCTCCCCCTCAAAACCCCCTCTTCAACGGTGATACAGAGGGAAGCAAATACAGTTTTTTTACCTCCTCTTTGCTCGATCAGCTGCTGGGTTGCTGCTGCTGTGCCACGTGATCAGCATCTCACACAGCGCTTCGAACATTTAAAAGCCTGTACAGCAGCTGTCCTTTTGTCTCACTGCCTTGTCTCTCTTCTCCCCCAAACATCCTCTGCTCCTGTTGGGGGTCCCGCTCCCAAGGCATGCCCCTATGAAAAGGAAGATTTTCTATTCTTTTAATTGAGATATGAGCTGTTACTCTAAAGTAATTTCCCCCATAGGATTATATGTAAATACAATTAATCCATTCCGGACCATACAAGCTGTATATAAATATATATACGCTCGCTTGCGCTCTCTCTCTCACTGGCTCACTCGCGCTTGCGTCTCTCTCTCGCTGCACAGGGAGAGATTGAACATGTGCGGAAATCATCGGCGCGTGCGAACTGGAAGGGGAAACTGGCTCGTTCGTCACCCGAGTGTGTGGTCGTGAACAGATGCAAATGTTTGGCAAACGTTTTGGTCGTAACCCGATTTGTATGTGGTCCGAGACGTTCGTGACCTGAGGTTCCACTGTATTTGGAAAGTTTTAAGGGTTTTGTTTTCCCAAACTACATGGAGCAAGTCACATATAATGAAATATCTTTTTTGGGTGGAGTATTCCTTTAAGGCTATCCTGTATAACGCTACATTTTTTTAGGTTACAATATTTAATATGACATTACCAGGCAGGCCATGTAATGAAATGGCTAAGGCTTTGGACTTTAAACTGTAGGGTTGTCGATTTAGTTTCAGTCTCTTACTCATTGTGTGACAATGAGCTGATCAAATAATCTGATTGTGATAATCTAGTAAGAAAAAGGTGTGTAGACAATTGTACTCTATCTTGATCCTACAAATTACCTTTAATAAAGACAATTACCAATTGCACAATATAATCCAAGCTTGTCTAGGGTGGTTGTACATGTCAGTTTGGGGAGGATGCACTGGTACAGCGCGTTTCCACACCCACCGTACAGCGCGTTTCCACACCCACCACACAACAAAACAGCTTGGGATCCTGGTCCAGTCCAGTCCCACCCTCTGGAAATGACCATCTATCTGCTGTAGCCAGGTGTTCTGTGGGCACCCCCTTGGCCTGGCCCAGCTGTCCAGGTCCTCAACAATGACGAACGACCCTGTGATCCGGATCACCCTCAGGGAATCACGCCACATGGCCATAGTGGCGTAACTGATGCTCCCTCACAATGTAGGTAATGTGTGCCATCTTGGACTTCGTGAGCAACCGCTCATTCAACACAAAATCAAACCAGCGGTCGTACATCAAATATTAATTTATTAACCTCCAAGGGGAATTTCAGCAAAATTAAGTAATTTAATATAAACACAGTCATTGGGCAAAACAGTGTAAATATTATTTCTAATCTGTCCTACAGAGATACAAGTCAAACAGTCAATTATTTGATACTACTTTTTCAGGTGGATGTCATTTTTGATGGTATGTAGGTGTTTATTTGAAAAAAGTTAATAATCCTATCTTGTGCATAAAAAGTTACTTCCTCAGAAAGTGGTCGCTGAAAAAAAAGATTTTTTTTCTTGTGGCCAGTTACAGCAATTACTCAATTTAGCCTTGAGTTTTATGTTACCGAGGTGACAATTGAACTCCCTTGAACTAACTGTTATGTGATAGCATATGCTCAAGATTTTTATCCCATGGTGTTCCTGCTGCCAAGAGTCTTCCTTTGTCTGGTGAAAAATGACTAAGGACAATTAATCCATTAACAAAATGAATTACTTTTGCTCCAGTAACTTCCTTGAGATAAGAGGTTTAGCAAATTGTTGTATTAAATGTGCAATTCTCCTTAGCATTAAATCACTAGCAAATATTTATATATTAACTAGCTGTGTAAGCGGTCCTAGAAAGTATTGAAATCATCAGAAAAAAAATTGAAATGTAGAGATGTCAGGTAATTGGAAAGAACTACTTTGGGCATCTCTCTCCAAGGAGGATTTGTGTTGCCGATGTGCTCGCATTGTTTGTGTATTTGCAGCTAAGCGAGCGTCTCTTTCTTCAGAGATTTCCTTTTGCTGGCATGCTCGCCTCACTTGTGTATTAGCGGCGGGAGGAAAAGTAAAAGGATACCGTTATGCCAATGTGCTCGCCGCACTTCTGTATTTTCCGCTAAGCGAGTGACTCTTTGAAGGTTTCACTTTGCTGACATGTGGGCCTCGTTTGTGTATCCTCCTTTCGGGCCGGACAGATGCATGCACGCACACACACTCACACACTCACTCTCTCACTCATGTAGATGTTTATATATAGATAATATAGTAGCTTTATATACGTATTTTCCAAAAGCACTTTTTGTATTTTTTGATGTACCAGTGACTGAAACCAGTATTGAATATATTGTAACATTTAATTAGCCATGCTGTACTTATTTCCAAATTTAGGCCTATTTAAATGATCAAATGAAAGTTTTTTTTTTGTTTTCAAAACTTCTTGGCTTTAAATTGTAGTGATACCCTGTAGATTTCCGTATTTTATCCTGTCTATAAGAATATGTGGTTCATTTTGAAAAACACTGTCTTGCATGTAATTGAAAAAAGTCTTTGTTTTCTTTTTCACAGTTTTCATTGAACAAAGAAAATATTTATTTGCTAGTTGTGTCCATTATCCTCCAAATGGTCTTCCAGCTGGCCCACACAATCTTTCACTTAGATACTTTGCTGCTATCAAGTAAGCATTATTCACTGATAAATCAAGATTTGTTTTCAATGTTTCATTTGTATTATTTTATTTCTGTAATAATGAAAGATAAAAAGTAAAATGTTGTACAACTCTTAACCTAGTATAATGTTAGATGAAATTAGAAATACACTGGTAATAAAGTTTTAGTGCATACATGCAGTTTTTAACTTTGAGCAGTAATGTAATTTGTCAGTGTCTTGGAGTTTCTTTAGTTCAAGGATAGTTTTTTAGTCACTGTATATATAACTAGAACAGTCCAGAAGAACTAGCTATCAAGCCCAACAAAGCTTACCAGTCCTATCCACTTAATTCTTCTAAAAAAATCAAGTCTAGTTTTGAAAGTTCCTAAGTGTTACTGTCTACAGTAGATTATTCTAAATGCCTATGGTTCTCTGTGTAAAGAAAAACTCCCAAATGTTTGTATGGAATTTACCCTTAACAAGTTTCTAACTGTGTCCCCTTGTTCTTGCTGAACTCATTTTAACATAACTGTCTTGATCCACTGTAATAATTCCCTTCATAATTTTAAACACTTCAATCATGTCACCTCTTAATCTTCTTTTGCTTAACCTGAAAAGGCTCCGCTCTTTTAATCTTTCCTCATAATTCAACCCCTGTAGCCCTGGAATGAGCCTAGTCGCTCTTCTCTGGACCTTTTCTAGTGCTGCTATGCCCTATTTGTAGCCTGGAGACCAAAACTGCACACAGTACTCAAGATGAGGCCTCACCAGTGCATTATAAAGGTTGAACAGAACATCCTTGGACTTGTACTCCATGCATCATGCTATATAACCTAACATTCTGTTAGCCTTCATAATGGCTTCTGAGCACTGCATGGAAGTTGACAGCGTAGAGTCCACTATGACTCCTAAATCCTTCTAAGGTTTACTTTTGAATTTCAGACCTACCATTGTGTATTCAAACCTAATATTTTAATTCCTATGTGTAATAGTTTATATTTACTGACATTACATTTCATCTGCCACAAATATGTGTATCAAATGCTTTCTAAAAGTCCAGATAAATAATATCATAAGGTCTACTTTGAACATACTACTTTGTAATTTCATAATAGAATTCTAGCATGTTAGTAAAACACAACCTCCCTCTTCTTCCTTCATTAGTTTGGTCTGGGTTAGCTTATTAAGTGTTTGTCTGGCCAAGAATTGTCACTAGGAATTGTCATCTAATGACAATTCAAGAGCCTAATAAATGTGTTGCCTCTTAGACATTGCACAACACTGAATAAGTATGGGCTCTTATAAGGAACTGACAGAAGATCTGATAATTAAACTGATTGATGCCTACAGGGCAGGGGATGGCTACTGTATAGCAAGATATCGAGGTACTTCCAGCTAGCAGTTGCCACAGTCTGAAATGACCTTACCAATGACAGTAAAGGGAAACCATCGAGGTTTAGACAACATCTAAAAGAATACGAGAACTGACCGATAGAAAAGTTTGTATACTGTGTAGGAAGTGCCTAGCAAAACCCCCATATGTCTGCCAGTGACGAGCAGGTAGATTAGGATGAAAAAGGAGAGGTGGTACACTGCTGTACTGTGCAACGTTATTTACATAGCCATGGCATTCATGGAAGAGCCATCAGAAGTAAACTGTACCTTGCAATCTGATCCCAAACAGCATTGTCTTAATTATGCAAAACAACATCTACATAAGACAAAAGCATTTTGAAACAAAGTGCCGTGGACAGATCATGAATATAAAATCAAATTCTTGGCCACAGAATGTTCATTTGGAGAGGTAAAAAAGGAACAGCATTTGAAGAAAAGAATAGCTTGTCAGCTGTTAAGTACTGGGGTAGATCTGTTATGCTTACAGGTAGTGTGGCAGCTAGTGGCATAGAAAACATTTTGAGATTATAAGGAAGAATGGATTCGACTAAATATCAGCAAATCATAATGTAAAATATCGGCCAATCAGGAAATTGAAGCGGAATAAACGATGGCTTCTACAACAAGACACATTCTAAAGCACACTTTGAAATCTACAATGAGTAACTACAAGAAACATAGTGAATATATTGAAATGGCCCTCAACAGTCTATTGACTTGAAAATGCCATTGTTTTAATTTGTTTGCTGTTGAAATTATATTGACTTATTATTTGATCTTTTTAATACTTCATGATGTCAACAACATAAGTCATTTGCCAGGAGTGCCTAAACATTTGCATGGTAGTGTAAATGAGAATAAATAGAAAATAAACTGTGTGTAATTGTATTCATCCACTGTGATGGAAGTGGACCATTCCAAGATGACAGTGCTCAAATCTACAGGCACAAGTGGTAAATAAATGATATAAAATGTACAGCAGTATAACAGTGTATCATGACCAATCCTCGTTATCTGTTTCCGTGTCGGTTTAGTACATATGAGTGATTCTAGTGTGATTCATTAGACAGGACTTTTCAGTTGTATGTCTTTAATGAAAGTAAATTTGAAAAATAATTATTTCTTGGTACTTAATTAAAAGGTTGTGTTAATGCTTTTGCAACATGACTGTATAATCTGTCTCAACCTCGTTGAATGTACAGTAAGTTTTGATTTGGTATCAAAGTAAAAAATCAAATGTGACTACCACATGACTTTCTCCATATGCACAACATGGATACAGTATAAAGTGTAGAAATACCAAAATATATAATTTAATCTGCTTTAAAGCCAAATTTATCATGTTTATTTTTAAATTTAAATTCTAAATTCTTCAAAAATCAGACAATGTGATTTTCTGGATTTTTTTTCTCATTTTGTCTCTCATAGTTGAGGTATAACTATGATGAAAATTACAGGCCTCTCTCATCTTTTTAAGTGGGAGAACTTGCACAATTGTTGGCTGACTAAATACTTTTTGCCCCACTGTACTTAAGTTAATAAACTAGTTGAGCTTTTCAAGAATTAAGACTTTATTGCCATTTTCATAATTTTTACTGTTTTTATTGCCACAGACCTGCAAAGAAAGAGGTAGAAAAAAATAAAAAGGAAGAACAACGCAAGGCTATAGAAGAGAAAAAGACAGATTTGACTCGGCACAAGCCATATGGACTGGCTGCTTGGATACCCACTGATGATGTGTATTTGACGAGATATTACCCAAAGCCAGTCTATGAAATTGATGTAGCTATACAGAAATTAAAAAGGTTTCAGGAATTAGATTTCACTGACCCCAAGCAATATGTTTATATTGATTTGAGGCTTGATATGAAGCTTGAAAAAAAAGTAAGTTACTTTTAACTTTTTTAATTTGCTTTGCAACTAAAAATAATTGCTCTCTGAACATGTTTTAATAATTTTGGAAAAGAAACATGCAAACAATAACACATGTCTAGTAACTTTTCCTGTTTTAAATTATTGTTTGAATCACAAACTAGGCAAATTTGTTTGTGTTTCTTTAAATAGAATGATGTAATTATTAATTGGCAATGACAATTTTCTTCCAAAATAAATCATGTGTTTTATACTAAATTAATATAAAGTAGAACAATTTAATTAGATTTTATTTGTTTTGGTGTTTTTTGTAACATTACTTTATTCTGTCCCTTTCTTTTTGAAAGCATAATACTTGGTTATCTCAGTTAACTAGGATAGATTATTTGTAATAAAGACAAAAATGTTCAATATTTAAGTTGTGTAGTAAGGAAAAGAAAATTAGTAATAGATAAAGGAAAGCGTCAAATAAATTCTTGTTTTAGTTTGACTGTCATGTTACTAATGTGGATAAAGTGCAATTATCAACCCCAGCATAGTTGAAGCATTTAGTTTGCTCACTTGTCATAAAAATTTAGTTCCAAGCTGTAGGATATTACTAATGTAGGCATGTTAACTTTTTACATTTAGCTTGGTCTGTTAGAAAAAGTTTAGACCCCTTATCTAGATATATTAAAAATCCAGACTCTTTATTATGTTGGGATTTATAATACTTGCACACAGCCCTTCAAAATCTTTAAATTTATAATTGTTGAATATTTATCATAGTGTGTACCAAGCGGATCTACTTTAAACAGATTATTGTGCATTTGTAGAATATTTAAAGTTAAAGGGTACCTAAATAAAACAGTAGTGGACATAAATAATTTCTATTAAGATGCAAAGTATGAGACTTCAGTTCTTGAAAGAATGTAAACCACGTTATGCTTTGGTTAGAGAGCCAAACACAATAAATGTTATGAAATTTTTGAAAATATACACATACCTTTGCTAAAGTTGTTGGAGCAGTGAGCTTGGCATATTTGCTAAATCTTTGTTAACAAGATCTTTATTAATTATTTTAATAATCCTGTATGTACTCTAGCTAAGGCCCTAAGAGAAAATGTCACCACATTAAAATGTTTTATATAATCAAACAATTAAATGCCTTACCCAGGTGTAAATTACTTGGTCAGATGCTGACAAAAGTTTCATAAGAATTGTTGAACATTGTTTTCTTATAATCCTATTTTTGGTAGATGTTCTACACCAATATTTGTCACAGGAGAGTGCATATAATATATTGATTTTTTTACAGTCATATTACATATAGATGAAAGTGCTCCATCATCCATTGTTGAACCTGCTTTATGAAGTTCAAGATTGCAAGGTTTGAAGACTTTCCAAGTATCATAGGATACAAGACAGTAAACAAATCTGGACGAAGTACCCATCCATCACAGGTCACACTCTTGCTCCACATATACAACCACCCTTAACCCACACCTGGTCAATCCTGAGTCACCAATGCACACATCTTTGCAATGTGTAAAGAAAACTAGAGGCCTATAGAAAAATTCAAACAGTCACAAGAACATTCAGAGTTCGCAAAAAGCATACCTAGGCCAGAATTTAAACCTTGTAAATTACATAATTTGTTTACAGCAAATCTTCATACCAATTAGCTATCTCTGTGTGCTGTTGCACTTAGGAAATATTAAAGTTTAAATCAAGGTAATGCAACTGAGTTTTTCGCTTATAAAACTTGGTGATTTGGTTTATATTACATGCAGTTGAGTCTTTATAACATTTGTCTGTTTTTTTGAATGGGCAGTTTGTTTATACACCAAATAACAGAACAGTCTAAGAGGGCCTAGGGAGTTCTATAAAGACTTCTGAGAAGTAGCACTTGAAATATATTAGGATTTATCTTTAGCACACTGTTTTTGGCATAGAAAATAACATTCTCTGATCTCTGATCATGCCCATGTAGAAGTGTAAGGTGCCAGCCTTTGATCTTTTCAATATATGGGCGGACACTTGTGTTTGCATGTGTAATACAGTATATGTTCATTTAATTCAGAACTCAGTTAATTATAACAAAAATAATTAATAATGTAGTGTGGGAAATAGCCCGGACACACACAGACAGACATCATTTTAATGTCCCAACACACGTTTATTCACCCTAAGTACAATGTCCAAATATGCACACAACCCAGTGCCTCAGCACCAATCACCCCAATAGTCCAGGCCTCTGTCCACAGTAAGCCTTCAGGCCGCCTCCTTTTCTCCTCTCTCACTCAGTCTCCGACCTTGTCCTCTTCCACCCAACTCCAGCCCTGAATGAAGGGAGGCGGCCCCTTTTATAATCACCCGGATGTGCTCCAGGTGGTTCCCGGCAATCTTCCCCAGACACGCCCCTGTGTGGCGGAAGTGCCGGCTGTCTTTCCGGAAGCACTCCGGGTGTCTCATTTTCTTCTTCCCCCCAGCACTTCCTGGTGTGGCGGAAGTGCCGGGGTCCCAAGTCCTCCAGGCATAAGGACGTCCCCTGGCGGTCAGGAGGAGGCATGAGCCCTCCTTCTGTCCTTCTGGGCGTCCCGGCTGGGTACCACCCCCAGCCACGTGCCACTGTAGTAAATTAATAAGACATAAAATGAAAAAAATTGCTGGCTGATTTAATAGCTGTGCAAATCTTTAATCCAGAAAAAAATATAAAACAGGATCAGATTTTTCAGCAGCTAGTTTATTACCAAGTGTAGATGAGCTAGACGGGCATCCTGGCCAGAAGAGGGGATGATTCCTTTCCTGGACGAGAGATTCCTAGTACACAGACAGGCATCCCAACCTGGGAGGAGAAGGGGATCAGACCCGGAAGGATGAACCAGAAGGGATGGGTGGACAGCCCACTGACGATGGAAGATTTTGGCTTTTTACTCCCCCCAATACGCTAGATGGCAGCGGCCCCGGATATCGGTACCCAGTGGGAAGCCAGCAGGGCGTGACGGGAGATATAGTCCGGCAGAGCAACCCTGTTGGGGTCACTGGGTGTCACAAGAGGGTGCTGCAGGTAGACAAGCTCCCTGCTGTAATGGACTTTTACATGACCTGTAAATGCTTCCATCGGGCAGTGGCCCTGACACCGTAAGTACTCCCGGATCCTCAATAAAAGGGACCGCACTCTCTTATCCAGGCGAGTCGGAGCTGTAAGAACGTGGAGCAACACTGGAGGAGGACAGTGCAGTGGTAAAAGGAGAGGGATATTGGAGAGAGAAAATGTGTTTGTCTGTGTTTGTGCAACTTGGTGGAGGAATTGTATAATAAAACCATCCATTATTTGAACCCTGAATTTGGTGTGTTTGTGTTTAGGGGTTTGGGGCTCAGTGAGAGAGAACAACATGCACATTGGCTTTTTCACTAATTTAATTTTAAAAGTTAAGTCATGCTTTACCCATAGCAGAAGTAAAATTACATTAACTTTACTAATAAGTGATTTTACCATGCTATTAACAAATATCACGTGTTGACATTATATTTGAGAAAAATTTGTTTCTAAATGACCCTCCATTCTTCCATTTTCTGATCTTAGTTGGTCCATCGCAGAATTATATGGAACTAGAGCCTATCCTGGCATATCTGAACCAACTCTGAATGGAACGCTGTTCCATCAGAAGCTTACAGCGAGACATTCATACACCAGGCCAATACAAAATTGCATTCTAATGTGTTTTACACAGGTTTGGGACAGTAAGCAGGGATTGAAATATCCAGATACACACATAGACATGAGCAAGTCATGCAAATAATATAGATAGATACTTTATTAATCCCAAGGGGAAATTCACATTCTCCAGCAGCAGCATACTGATACAAAAAACAATATTAAATTAAAGATTGATAATAATGCAGGTAAAAACAGACAATAACTTTGTATGATGTTAACGTTTACCCCCCCCCCCCCCCGGGTGGAATTGAAGAGTCGCATAGTTTGGCGGAGGAACGATCTCTTCAGTCTGTCAGTGGAGCAGGACAGTGACAGCAGTCTGTTGCTGAAGCTGCTCTTCTGTCTGGAGATGATACTGTTTAGTGGATGCAGTGGATTCTCCATAATTGATAGGAGCTTACTTAGTGCCCGTCGCTCTGCCACAGATGTTAAACTGTCCAGCTCCATGCCAACAATAGGGCCTGCCTTCCTCACCAGTTTGTCCAGGCGTGAGGCGTCTTTCTTCTTTATGCTGCCTCCCCAGCACACCACCGCATAGAAGAGGGTGCTCGCCACAACCGTCTGATAGAACATCTGCAGCATCTTATTGCAGATGTTGAAGGACGCCAGCCTTCTAAGGAAGTATAACAGGCTCTGTCCTTTCTTACACACAGCATCAGTATTGGCAGTCCAGTCTAATTTATCATCCAGCTGCACTCCCAGGTATTTATAGGTCTGCACCATCTGCACACAGTCACCTCTGATGATCACGGGGTCCATGAGGGGTCTGGGCCTCCTAAAATCCACCACCAGCTCCTTGGTTTTGCTGGTGTTCAGGTGTAGGTGGTTTGAGTCGCACCATTTAACAAAGTCATTGATAATATGTAGGTAATGGCCAGACCATTGTTCTAAACTAGGCCTGTGGGGTCCTGAGACAGCAGTGACATTTTATTATAACATGGTCCCAGTTTATTGAAGAAGTGCCCATTCATGCTCAGCCAGTTGCACAGTTGTCATTTAAAACTAACCTGTCTTTGTTGGAAAACTGGAGTGCCCAAAGAAAGATCCACACAGACATAAGGCGAATGTGGAGATTCCACACACAACAGGCTAACAGATTTTAATTGAGAACAGTGGATATGTGAGATCAACAATGACTAAACATAAATATATGTAAATCGTACTTTTATGTTCTTGTTTATAATTGTGCTGGAGAGTACCAACATGCTGCATGTAGGGCAGACATGCAAGTAAGAATTTCACTGTACACTGTTGTATGCATGAAAATACCTCTGCTTCTGCAGCTACAACTTAGATATTCAGGTCCGGAAGTACAAAGTTAATTAATCAAAATATTAACCTGCTCTTTCTTCAGCTTTTTTTCAAAATGGTTTGGCATTTTGAGGTAATATGCCCACGTTGGAATTCACATATTGATATATCTATACATTAACATTACAAAATGTCCAGAACATTCAGTATGATTTCATATTAAACTACAGAAAGCATTTTTGAGAGAAGTTGTAGAATGATTACTGCAAAAACAAAAACAACTGCGTTTGTAAGTGTTTAAGATATGGGGATTTAAAGTGGGGCGGCACGGTGGCGCAGTGGGTAGCGCTGCCTCGCAGTTGTGAGACCTGGGGACCTGGGTTCGCTTCCCGGGTCCTCCCTGCGTGGAGTTTGCATGTTCTCCCTGTGTCTGCGTGGGTTTCCTCCGGGCGCTCCGGTTTCCTCCCACAGTCCAAAGACATGCTGGTTAGGTGGATTGGCGATTCTAAATTGGCCCTAGTGTGTGCTTGGTGTGTGGATGTGTTTGTGTGTGTCCTGCGGTGGGTTGGCACCCTGCCCGGGATTGGTTCCTGCCTTGTGCCCTGTGTTGGCTGGGATTGGCTCCAGCAGACCCCCGTGACCCTGTGTTCGGATTCAGCGGGTTGGAAAATGGATGGATGGATGGATTTAAAGTGGCCCTTATACATTGTATAAGAGAAATATACCTGTCCGTACAGGAAAGGAAAGTGATATAAAACACTCTGGGGCATTCACATTCTTATTGAGCTTTCTCTTCTCTCATAACCATGCTTAATAACAAGTTTCAAAATCATAAGGATGAATAATGAGTAATTACTGATGCATTCTGTGTTTGCAGGCTGAGGATAGCTTTAAAGTATTTAAAACAATTTAAAGCACTAACTCTGAAAATGCAGTATCTTTAAAAAATACGTTTTTACAAGTTTAAAATGTATTTATTTCTTCTATCAATGTACAATTTATTGTACTGCTTTTTTCAAAAAATCACATCTGAAAATACTGACATATGTAATAATACATAAGCACAAATGGTAGCTTCTTATTTTATGTAATATTATATGGCAATTGTTGTATTGAGAAAAGCGCTATATAAATGTAATGAATTATTATTATTATTAAGTTTCTTCGCTTGAGTCATTCTAATCTGTTGTACTTTCAGTATTGATTAAAACCTTAAGTGCTGCAGTACAGTATGTAAAAAGTTAACTGAAAATCTATGTTACTTTGAAGTACCATGATTTGTTGGTGTTACTCTCTTAATAAATGTAAATCAATCAATTTGTACATTTGTGTCTGTTTTATGCATGTGTTTTGCAGATAGTTCACGTTATGACAAACATGCAGAGGCTGATTTTTATGGAATAAGGCTAATACTTTATGGAGCATTGCATTAAAATAGCAATACATTGTTACTTGCTGTACAGCTAAATACAATACACAGTACCTCATTATTAACATGTTTATGTTAATTACCAAAATGAAAAAGTTTTGTTAATATATGTATGCTTTTTGGGTTGTCATTACTTTTTATTAATAATTGATTAACTATTTTTTCACCATTAACTATGTAGTACTATTACTTTTTTTTTTTTTTTTTTAAAGAAAAAAGTGGATCCATTTGTCAGTACTGTTAACTTACCACATCCTTTGAAGGAAGATCTCAACAAGGTGCTTGTGTTCACAGAGGTTAGTTAATAAACATTAAGTTAAATTTACTGACAAAGTATTTTTAAACTTGGTGTTTTTAAATGAAAAAATAATTTATATAAACCTGGTAGCTATTGAAAATCTACAGAATTGCAGTTTTTCATTAACAAAAAGTATACATACATACACACACACACCGAGGACGCTGTTCCATCTCCTTATATAATCAGTTTTGTACACTATATGTTTTATATGTTCTACTGACAGAAAATAAAAATACTTTTTAGCCTCGCCAAATTTAGAAAAATACTTTAAACCTGATAATTGCTATCAGTTCAAGCTTATTGTTCATATTATGGTAAACACATTGTAAGAGCCATTTTCCTTGTTCTATAAGATTCATGAATGTTTATTAGATGACAATGCATAAACTATGGAAGGTTCCTGTAACCCCCGTGAATAGAATCATTTTGGTATGTTCTTGCCATTTCTAATATCCATCCATCCATCCATTGTCTCCCGCTTATCCGAGGTCGGGTCGCGGGGGCAGCAGCTTGAGCAGAGATGCCCAGACTTCCCTCTCCCCGGCCACTTCTTCTAGCTCTTCCGGGAGAATCCCAAGGCGTTCCCAGGCCAGTCGAGAGACATAGTCCCTCCAGCGTGTCCTGGGTCTTCCCCGTGGTCTCCTCCCGGTTGGACGTGCCCGGAACACCTCACCAGGGAGGCGTCCAGGAGGCATCCTGATCAGATGCCCGAGCCACCTCATCTGACTCCTCTCGATGCGGAGGAGCAGCGGCTCTACTCTGAGCCCCTCCCGGATGACTGAGCTTCTCACCCTATCTTTAAGGGAAAGCCCAGACACCCTGCGGAGGAAACTCATTTCAGCCGCTTGTATTCGCGATCTCGTTCTTTCGGTCACTACCCATAGCTCATGACCATAGGTGAGGGTAGGAACATAGATCGACTGGTAAATTGAGAGCTTCGCCTTGCGGCTCAGCTCCTTTTTCACCACGACAGACCGATGTAATGCCCGCATTACTGTGGATGCCGCACCGATCCGCCTGTCGATCTCACGCTCCATTCTTCCCTCACTCATGAACAAGACCCCGAGATACTTGAACTCCTCCACTTGGGGCAGGATCTCGCTACCAACCCTGAGAGGGCACTCCACCCTTTTCCGGCTGAGGACCATGGTCTCGGATTTGGAGGTGCTGATTCTCATCCCAGCCGCTTCACACTCGGCTGCGAACCGATCCAGAGAGAGCTGAAGATCACGGCCTGATGAAGCAAACAGGACAACATCATCTGCAAAAAGCAGTGACCCAATCCTGAGCCCACCAAACTGGACCCCCTCAACACCCTGGCTGCGCCTAGAAATTCTGTCCATAAAAGATATGAACAGAATCGGTGACAAAGGGCAGCCCTGGCGGAGTCCAACTCTCACTGGAAACGGGTTCGACTTACTGCCGGCAATGCGGACCAAGCTCTGGCACCGATCGTACAGGGACTGAACAGCCCTTATCAGGGGGGCCGGTACCCCATACTCTCGGAGTACCCCCCACAGGATTCCCCGAGGGACACGGTCGAATGCCTTTTCTAAGTCCACAAAACACATGTAGACTGGTTGGGCAAACTCCCATGCACCCTCCAGGACCCTGCTAAGGGTATAGAGCTGGTCCACTGTTCCGCGACCAGGACGAAAACCACACTGTTCCTCCTGAATCCGAGGCTCGACTATCCGACGGACCCTCCTCTCCAGGACCCCTGAATAGACTTTTCCAGGGAGGCTGAGGAGTGTGATCCCTCTGTAGTTGGAACACACCCTCCGATCCCCCTTCTTAAAGAGGGGGACCACCACCCCGGTCTGCCAGTCCAGAGGCACTGTCCCTGATGTCCATGCGATGTTGCAGAGGCGTGTCAGCCAAGACAGTCCTACAACATCCAGAGCCTTGAGGAACTCCGGGCGTATCTCATCCACCCCCGGGGCCCTACCACCAAGGAGTTTTTTGACCACCTCGGTGACCTCAGTTCCAGAGATGGGGGAGCCCACCTCTGAGTCCCCAGGCTCTGCTTCCTCATTGGAAGGCATGTTAATGGGATTGAGGAGGTCTTCGAAGTATTCCCCCCACCGACCCACAACATCCCGAGTCGAGGTCAGCAGCGCACCATCCCCACCATATACAGTGTTGACACTGCACTGCTTCCCCTTCCTGAGACGCCGGATGGTGGACCAGAATCTCCTCGAAGCCGTCCGAAAGTCATTCTCCATGGCCTCCCCAAACTCCTCCCACGCCCGAGTTTTTGCCTCAGCAACCACCAAAGCCGCATTCCGCTTGGCCTGCCGGTACCTATCAGCTGCCTCCGGGGTCCCACAGGACAAAAGGGTCCTGTAGGTCTCCTTCTTCAGCTTGACGGCATCCTTCACCGCCGGTGTCCACCAGCGGGTTCGGGGATTGCCGCCACGACAGGCACCGACCACCTTACGGCCACAGCTCCAGTCAGCTGCCTTAACAGTAGAGGCACGGAACATGGCCCATTCGGACTCAATGTCCCCCACCTCCCTCGGGATGTGGTCGAAGTTCTGCCGGAGGTGGGAGTTGAAGCTACTTCTGACAGGGGGCTCTGCCAGACGTTCCCAGCAGACCCTCACAACACGTTTGGGCCTACCACGCCTGACCGGCATCCTCCCCCACCATCGAAGCCAACTCACCACCAGGTGGTGATCAGTTGACAGCTCCGCCCCTCTCTTCACCCGAGTGTCCAAGACATGTGGCCGCAAGTCCGACGACACAACCACAAAGTCGATCATCGAACTGAGGCCTAGGGTGTCCTGGTGCCAAGTGCACATATGAACACCCCTATGCTTGAACATGGTGTTCGTTATGGACAATCCGTGACGAGCACAGAAGTCCAATAACAAAACACCGCTCGGGTTCAGATCGGGGGGGCCATTCCTCCCAGTCATGCCCTTCCAGGTCTCACTGTTCCAGGTCTCACTGTCATTGCCCACGTGAGCATTGAAGTCTCCCAGCAGAACGAGGGAGTCCCCAGAAGGTATGCCCTCTAGCACCCCCTCCAGGGACTCCAAAAAGGGTGGGTACTCCGAACTGCTGTTCGGTGCATACGCACAAACAACAGTTAGGACCCGTCCCCCCACCCGAAGGCGAAGGGAGGCTACCCTCTCGTCCACCGGGGTAAACCCCAATGTACAGGCTCCAAGTCGGGGGGCAATAAGTATACCCACACCTGCTCGGCGCCTCTCACCGGGGGCAACTCCAGAGTGGTAGAGAATCCAGCCCCTCTCAAGGAGATTGGTTCCAGAGTCCAAGCTGTGCGTCGAGGTGAGTCCGACTATATCTAGCCGGAACCTCTCAACTTCGCGCACTAGCTCAGGCTCCTTCCCCTTCAGAGAGGTGACATTCCACGTCCCAAGAGCCAGTTTCTGTAGCCGAGGATCGGACCGCCAAGGTCCCCGCCTTCGGCCACCACCCAACTCACACTGCACCCGACCTCCTTGACCCCTCACATAGGTGGTGAGCCCATGGGAAGGGGGACCCACGTTGCCTCTTCGGGCTGTGCCCGGCTGAGCCCCATGGGTGCAGGCCCGGCCACCAGGCGCTCGCCATCGAGCCCCACCTCCAGGCCTGGCTCCAGAGTGGGGCCCCGGTGACCCGCGTCCGGGCAAGGGAAAACGCTGTCCAAAATTGTTTTTCTTCATAGGAGGTTTGTTTAACCGCTCTTTGTCTCATCCCTCACCTAGGACCAGTTTGCCTTGGGTGGCCCTACCAGGGGTATAAAGCCCCGGACAACAGAGCTCCTAGGATCATTGGGACACGCAAACCCCTCCACCACGATAAGGTGACGGTTAGAGGAGGGGCCATTTCTAATAGCTTGGAGTAAACATTATTCTTCAGTTAGTGTCAGCCTTGCCTTGTATAAGGTGTGGTAAACCTGATAATTGCTATCAGTTCAAGCTTATTGTTCATATTATGGTAAACACATTGTAAGAGCCATTTTCCTTGTTCTATAAGATTCATGAATGTTTATTAGATGACAATGCATAAACTATGGAAGGTTCCTATAACCCCCGTGAATAGAATCGTTTTGGTATGTTCTTGCCATTTCTAATAGCTTGGAGTAAACATTATTCTTCAGTTAGTGTCAGCCTTGCCTTGTATAAGGTGTGGAGGCATACGGTTTTTAACCGTGACCGCATGTTATCGTGCCTAGGCACTTGCCTATGTGCCAACCGGCTTACGAGCCTTTAAGAAATTAACCTTAAAGGTTCTTAATTTCTTCTTTCCTACTTAAAGTATAAAAATACTAAAGTCTTTCAAGAAAAGCTAAGTTTATAGAAGATTCATTTTTTCCTTTCTTTTGCCTTTTATTCTACGTGTGTAACTATTTTTTCTTTTATTCTTGTGTGGACTATTTACTTTTACATTTCACTAAATACCTTTGAAACGAACTCTTGGACTCTGAGAATTCTTTTGACACGCGTCTTACCCGTGCCTGATGACACCTATATATTTTAGCAGCTACACACATGAAATACACATATAAAGTTACCAATAAAAAAGTATTGATTTTATTTAAAATTAAATAATTAATAATTGGTAGGATTTCTACAATATTAAATCAGTATCATTTAAATACTTTTTAAGTTATTCAGATAACTGTTTTGAAGAAAAAGTACAAATTATTAAAAATCCAAACAAAGAAATAAAACAGTTTGGTTTGTTGACACATGACATAAAGTCCATTAGTCATAAACGTTTTGGTTATTACACTTACTGTTTGACATTGCTTTCAAGATCCATATTTACTTATTCTATTTAGTAATGAGGTTACCACATTAATCAAGCACTTCTTTTGGTTTTGCTCTTTTCCGTTTTTCTTGTATTGAACATCTAAAACCAACAGTTCCCACATATTTACAGTTGATGCTTCTCAATATATTAAGAGGATTCTTTAATTTTCATTAACTATATTATACTGATAACTGTTCTTTAAATTTGAATACATTATTGGTAGCTTTTTTACGAATAGAAAATGTACTGTATACTGTATTATTTTTAGGAAGTTTTTTTTTTTTTTTTCTTGCACCTAAATTTAATTAGTCAATTTCTGTAATTTAATTTTACTAGGCACAACTTTTTTTCTGTTTGCTTTAATTGGTCTTTTTTTAATGTTTCAAAGAATGCTGAAGAAACTGAAGTTGCTGAGAAGAATGGTGCGGCTTTTGTAGGAGGCGAAGAACTTGTCCAGAAGGTATGTGCAATATAGAGAATTGTGTGTTAAAGACCTTAGCATCTCTGAAGACAAGCTTTCAGTTATTTTATGCATAATAATGAGCTGACAGTAGGTGTTTTGAATTCCAGATTTTGGATGATGAAATAAGTGCTGATTTTTATATAGCAGTACCAGCAATTCTTCCAAAAATAATGGGCCTAAAAAACAAGCTACGGAAAGTGTTTCCTAAAAGTAAAAGAGGTGAGTATTAAACTCTGTTTCTCTGCACACATAATTAGTTAATCTTGTCTTATTAGTTTTCCTCAAAAATGCTGCTTAAACATAAATCAATTTCAACTTTAATACTTCCTTAACAAACAGGTTTAAACTAGTCTTTTTTTATTACAGTATATTTTTTTTAATAGTCTTCAGTCATATAGCTGAGTCTACCTTTTAAGTGAAACCTGTTTCTGTGTACAGAGGGTTTTTATGGCACTTGACATCTGTAATCATCTTGTCTGACAAAGGTAAAGGTTTAAGAACTGAGTATGCTGGTGGATATTTACTTTTATGGTGTTTTCAGCCATAAGGATATTTTCATTTTGCTGTATAAAACTAAAAAAAAAAATCCTTGTGAGCCAGGCTGCACTTCATAAGTCCACCCCTTAGAATAGTACATTTGTTTGTTTCACATCATTTGCTTATAGTTTTGTTCCTCTCATTGTATAGGAAAGTATTGATGAAAGAGTAGTTGTTAGTGTAACTGTTTTCTGGCTGCAAGATCCCAGGTTCAGTACCAGGCTAATCACAGTTTGAGGCCTGCATGTTTTCCTCATGTTTATATGCGTTTTCTAAATGTACTCTGGTTTCCTCCTGTAGCTCAGAAATGTGTAAGTTACATTGACTGTTATATTAGAAAATTAATGAATACATCAATAACAGTGTGATATGCACAATTCTCAAGCCTGCTTAACCAATTTCAAACAGAATAAGCATACATTTCAGTTAGACTCCCACTTTAGTGATTTTGAAAAGTGTAAAACTAAAAGCAAATGTTTTTACTTAGTTGTCATTTGGCATTAGGTTGATGGATTTGTTTTAATTTGAAAAACAATAAATGTTCAATTATGACTTTGTGATAGGTCGGTCATGTGTTAGGCTTGCTTTAAGGCCATGTCACATTACGTGATTTTTCCAGGGATTTTCAGTTGTAGACTTCATTTGCATAATCTTAACCAGTTAGAGGCAGTCACAGCGTGCTTTCATAACAGCAGTGTGGTGTAATATACCCATTGACTCAGTCCAGTTAGCCTGCAACTTTCTCAGGTTTTATTTTTATCAAAAATCAGGGGCAGGCTTTGTGTATGTGAGAAGTGACAAACAATGCAGTGAAGGGATAAGGAATTCAGGTGTCCTGGACCTCACAAACAGAAGAGAGGTTCGTGTGTCTGACATCTTATGTTTTATGTACCACGAGAGTAAACCTTTTGCATAAGAAATGACTACATCAGGCAGCACATTATTGGCTGTTAGAAAAGGGGGCATGCCCACAGTAGTTTGAAAATGTGAAATTGACTGGCAACAAGATCAGCATCTGCAGTTGTCAGATCTGACATCACCTCTGACTAGAAGTCATGTAATTTGACATCAGCTTCAGCTGTGTATTGGATAAATCTTTCTTTTTGAAATGAATAGTGTGTGTGTGCCCCACATGTTCAGAATTAACAAAAACAAGTGTGACACATGCAACCTAATAGTCCATGAACACCAGCAGCATGATGGCTACTGCACTACTTAACACTGTTTTTACTACAGTATGTCTGCAAACAAGTTACCTCATGATAGCATTGAAAAGAAGTAGAAAAAGAAAGATCATAGTTTTTACTTTGAGTGGAATGATCACTTCCATAACTCTGCATAGAAACATGAATAAGAGATAGCAGCCAGTACTGGTGTAAGTGAGGAGTAGAGGGTTTGAATGGAAAATAGTGGTTTGACAGTTTCAGAATGTCCAAGGGAATATTCAGTTACTTATGTCAACAAAAGACACTCTGAGAAAAATATAAGCATGAGTTGTGCCATTTCCAGCAAAAAAAATATATCAGGTGAGTTCTGTTGGCTGCTAGCAGGTGCCCCAGTGTCTATTAAATGTGCCACCTTGCTCTCTTTCCTTTAGTATTTTGAGTCAGTACTGTTATCCATCTTAATTTTCAATGCACAGATGTGACGTAGGTTGCATAAAATTTTCAGACAATTCCAAGGGAAATGTTAAGGCACAGGTCACATTCGAGCCGCATACAATGTGTTTCACATATGAAAGTGTTCCAAATCTGATCTGAAAAGTTCTAATGTTGTGTGTCTTTTGCCTTTCACATTCATCTGAAAAGATTTGGGTATAATAATAATTCTTTGCGTTTATATAGCGCTTTTCTCATTACTCAAAGCGCTCAGCAATTGCAGGTTAAGGGCCTTGCTGAAGGGCCCAACAGAGCATAGTACCTTTTGGCATTTACGGGATTCGAACCGGCAACCTTCCGATTGCCAGGGCATATCCCTAGCCTCAGAGCCACCACTATGTGCCACGTATTAGTGAATAAATTAGAACTGAGCTGCAGTGTGAATGTATCTAAAGAGAAAATATTCTCTATATTTTAAGTTATCTCTTTAGAGTGTAAAGAACAGTGCTAACATGCACATACACTGTCATATTAATGATTCTTCAGCTTTGACTTAAATGGCAAAATTTAATGGGTTTCTGCTTATCCCAGAATATAAGGGATGGGATTTTATTGATAATGTGTTTAGGTGCTTTTAAAACTTTAGTAAACAAGATAGAAATGAATTGACAGCATATGATGCACAAAGGCTGCCCTTCATAAGTCCACTCCTTAGAATAGTATATTCATTTGTTTCTTCTTGTACTAAGTATGTATGTACTCATCATTGTTTTGTGTTGCCCTAAATTATGTTTGGTCCAGGCTTTATTTTTTTTCTTTTATAACCTTCAGCTGTGCCTCAGGCAAAAGTGAAAATCAAAAGAAAGCTAGATAGCTTTATCCATCCATCCATTATCCAACCTGCTATATCCTAACTACAGGGTCACTGGGGTCTGCTGGAGCCAATCCCAGCCAACACAGGGTGCAGGGCAGGAAACAAACCCCGGGCAGGGCATCAGCCTACCACAGGGCACACACACACCAAGCACACACTAGGGACAATTTAGAATCGCCAATGCACCTAACCTGCATGTCTTTGGACTGTGGGAGGAAACCTGAGTACCCAGAGGAAACCCACGCAGACACGGGGAGAACATGCAAACTCCACGCAGGGAGGACCCGGCAAGTGAACCCAGGTCTAGATAGCTTTATTATCTTGTCAAATGATTACCAATTGCAACATCACATTTGTGCATCTGATTTTTCTGCCTGAAGTATAAGTTTAGCTAAAGGATTTGTAATTATATTCATTGACATATATTATTTAGTAAAATAGATAATTTTGTAATGTTTTCAGTTAGCAGTGGTTATTGCCATTTAGTTATAGAATAAATCAGTATGAACCATTTGGTGTATGTGGTTTGTGTGTTCTTCTTAAGTCAATTTGTGTTGCTCAGCTATATTTACACAGTTCACAGTTTTGTGTGCAAACGAATTTACCCACAGTGATGTTAACAGTCCCCCTTTAGCCTAGTAGTTTTCTTAATTGTTTAACCGAGCACACTTGTTCAAATACAAAAAGTAGCCCCACAGAAGCATATTATTAATGGTCCATGATTCTGTGTTTTAGATCATTGTTCACATCATCATTTATGTGTCCTTAACTCTCCTAACCTTTGGTAACAGTGGAGCATAAAGGGCAATAATGTCAATGTGAATATCAAAAATGTAATGAATAATTAAAATATTGAAAACATAGGCACAGTAGGGAATAAACAGATAATATAAATAAAAGTAAGAACTAAAGTAATGTCAAAGAAACTTGGCAGGGTCATAAGCAGAGGGTGCTTCAGAATCTAATAAGGAGGGTTTGATTTCTGACCTAGTCATGGTCTTTGTGGAGTTTCATGTTTTCCCTCTGTTAACTGGCTGAATATGAATTAATTGTCGAGTGTTTTAATTGTTCTAGACTGATGTCCCAGTCAGAGTTAGTTCATGCTTTGTGCCCAGTACCGGCAGTGTAAAACTTCAGCTTTCTGTATTGGAAAAAACAGGACAACAGACGGATAGACAGTGTAGACATAATTGACATTTTAAATGCATCTTGTAATATGGAAAATGTGGCTCTGAACTTGTTAATTAGTATTTAATTTCTTATATATATTTGCAGACTGTCATTTTAGTTTAGTTTTGCTTTTTAATGTTCTGGTAAAAAGAGCTTTTGTGAATGTTTTTTTTTTATCATCTCCAATTTATAGGTTCAGTTGGGACAAACATTCCCAAAATGCTTGAGCATTTTAAGACTTGTTCTGAATACATGGTGGAGAATGATTGTTACATCAAAACAAAGATTGGAATGGTAGGTGTGGATTCTAATTTGATTTTCTTCAAATGTATGCTTGTCTGTGTTAAAAACATTCAGAGCAGCCTTTCGATAATAAGCTCTCAAGGTATTGTCGCTTATGATTTTTGAACTTAAGACGTGAAAAATATATACAGTATCATTGCTGGATTCATCTTTTTTGAATTTTAAATAACTATAGTTGATAATAAAATTTTTAAAGCTCATTGAAAATGTTTTGTATTAAAATAAAATGCATAGTTATTAAATACATTAAACATTCCTTTAGTGATTGTTCACTTATAATAATATAGTTGATAATAAAATTTTTAAAGCTCATTGAAAATGTTTTGTATTAAAATAAAAAATGCATAGTTATTAAATACATTAAACATTCCTTTAGTGATTGTTCACTTATAATAATATAGTTAAACCAATTTCCTATACTACATTTAGACCGAGTGTTTCTAAAATGCAAATATTTCTGTCTTTCAGTTTGTAGTGGGAATTTGTAAAAGTACACTGACTATGCCATTCAAGGCAGGCAATGTTGGGTTTTAGTTGCTTCAAATACCTAACCTTTGTCTAGTATCAAAAATTCTATTATTTAATTCTTACCTTTACATTTGCAAGTGAATAATTCAATAATCAGTATATTCAAAAAGGTCAAATTAACCTTCACTTTCGAAACATGCAAGTGCTCAATGAAGGAAATGAATAAGTCCGTATTATACCAGTAATTTATTCAATCCATAACACACTAATTGTGAATTTTGCTTCTTAAGAATAAATTAAATCACTTTATGGTTTTGCTTCATTTAAAGCAGGAAAGAGAAAATATTAGTTTTGTTTCAATCCCAGTTTTAGTACAGTTAAATTATATTGCCAAAGCCATAAAAGAAAAATTATGTGATCCACCCACCCCAATTCATTATTGCTGGCCAAACTAGTTTAATTATATTTGGTTATTGTTTAACTGCTAAAGTGAATTATATTCATGTGCTTCTCCATGGAGTCTGGTTTGATTTGGATTAAAGCTAACCAAACATTACTCCTTAATGATGATTTCCATATTGGAGCAATTAATTTTGAAGCTGTAATAACCTTGACTGTATTCCTTCATCTTAAAGTCTTTGAGGCCAGGAGGAGTGGCAGCTTTGCTGCGTTATTGGACATACTTGTTGTTTGCCTAGGCTTCACAGCTGCATTGCCACTTGTCTGTGCCGTAGCAGCCAGTCATATTGACAACAGTAGGAATAATGCCAGCAACCTTCAATTGCTAATTTTCTAAGTGATTTTAGCTAATTTACCAGGTTCCTGGTGTTCTGGAGGATCAGGCATTTGGCCTTAGCATGTATATGCAATGTTTTTTCAAATGTAAATTTCAAATGTAGATATTGACATGGCTAATCAAACTTTTTGGGAATTTGCTTGTTTGCCTTGCTTTGCCGTCTTTACCTTCCTAATATGGCTTGTCGTCACCTTCTATCTAGTAATTTGCGTACTGCTTTTGTGCTCCATTTACTGCAAGACCCGCAGTAAAGAGCAAGAAAGAGAGATTCGGGCTATGTCTGCTGCTGAATTGTGAAACACTTAGTGAAAGGACTTACCTTCCTTCAACCTGAGGAGAGTTGAGCTTTTTTTTTTTTTTTAATATGCTTATTTGATGCCTCATATTAGGAAAGGAAATTGTGAGTATATATGCATTTTATTTTGTGTGTATCAAGTTTATTGCCAATTTAAATTATTTTCGGGTTTATTGTGTTGTTTATGTTGTGTCATTTTCTCAGTTTTTTGAATGGAGCTTAATATCTGTACTTCATCTATAACTTCACAATTATTTTATCATTTTTACACTTTTTTGTTTGTTACCAACCAACCATGACACCTAGAGGATAATTTTCCCTGGAATGTGTGTTGTTTGTCAAATGATTTTTGGCTTTATATGTTCATACTTAAGCTTTAAGAACCTATACAAATAAAGAGATAAAGAGTGAGTGCGGGTGTATGTTAAGTATGTCTTTTGATGGACTGGCATCCTGTCCAGAGTTGATTCCTTCCCTATACTCGGTTCTGCCTGGATAGGCTGTGGGTCCCCTCGACTCCTAACTGGATAAGTGGGATACAATATGGATGGAATGAATTGAAGTATAGACAAATCTGTACATGTATGTTCATATTGCATGTAATTTTGAATTAATATACAGTAGTATCTCTGTCATTGTCAACTGTACTCTAAGCTTATAAATGAAACTTTGCTATATAGGAATAAAATTAATTGAATCTTTTTAGTGAATTATTTTAATGTGACGTCGTAGCTAAAAAGTTTCAATTATAGTTTGTACCTTAATCTTCCAATGATCAGAGTCTGAAATTATAAGTTCTTCTTGATGACAAGTATTTGAAACACAGTATTTACTGATTAGTAATTACTCACTTTCTGGAGAAATTGTGTGGTGAGGCAGTTGAACATCTAAAGTTAACTTCAGTTGTCACTGATTAGCAGAATAAGAACTTGTTGTATTATGAGATTTCTAATAATGTTTGTCTTGGGTTTGTTTTTATGGATCTAATTAAGTCCCTTATCTGCAGTCTCTTTGCACTTTCCCCCTTGCCTCTCTCTTTTAGTGGGAGACAATTAAATGAGTAGTAGAACTACAGTTTATTTGAATATTTTGTAAAAATATTCTCAATTAGCATGGTGATCTGCCATTGAATGCAGATGTCTTTGTTCAGAAATTCACTTGCCTCATCTTCCATTTAAACATACCTATTTATTGCCAGGGAAATGCTACACTATATTTCCTGAATATATTTTTAAGATTCCAGCAGCCGTTTGGAAAGATGTCTGATTACCTCTGTTGTTTTTGTTTGTTTTTTTGATCATTTGCTCCCTGCTAAAAAATCTGTTACAATCGAGTATTTTTTCACGGTGTGCTAAGAATGATTTTCTCCAGTTTTGTTTATGAATATTAGTTCTGTGATCATTGGGACTTATTTTTTTTATGATTTTAAATACATTTTTATCTGCCACCATTTTGTTTACTGCAGTCTTGTCCCGCCATTTTTTAATGGATGTTCATTTTGTAGTTAGCAATGCATTCCTGTTGCTTTCAATTGGCACCCTGAAGTGTTAATATGTCAGGACATGGAGAACATTTAAAGAGGATTCTCTGAAAGATTATTTTGCAGTGTTAGGAGTTAGTTTGTTTATCATTTCAGTTTAGGTGCAGTTTCTGCTTTGTCGTTTTGGTTTCTTTTTGACTTTCCAGCTTCTCTGACCCTGCTCTGTCTTTCAACTACATTATTAGACTTCCCTATTACTATTACTGTCTGCCTGTTTCTGACTGTGGCAGAAGAGTGCAAGTAGACGAGAGAAAAATTTGTTGATGTTTAAAAAGTGATGTGATCACTTTTGTCATGCTTATATTAATAAGTAATTTATGTTTAACATATTTCTGTATGTTATATATGAACCTCAAATGTAAGTTATGTAGCTTATAGACAGATAGATACAAATTTGCCCCCAGGGGGAAATTTAGCTGTTTACAGAACCTCAATAAATAAATAATATGTACAGGTGGATCTCTTTAAAGTAAAATATCATTGAAAACGTAATTTATTTCAGTAATTTAATTCAAAAAGTAAAACTCCTACATTATATAGATTTATTACACAAAGAGTAATACTTTTCAAGCGTTTATTTTGCTGTTTCATTTTGCTGATAATGGCTCACAGGTGATGAAAACTCAAAATTCAGTATCTCAGAAAATTAGAATATTACATAAGACCAATAAAAAAAAAATTTAATACAGAAATGTTGGCCTACTGAAAAGTATGTCCATGTACACACTCAATACTTGGTTAGGGCTCCTTTTGCATGAATTAGTGCATCAACGCAATGTGGCATGGAGGCAATCCGCCTGTGGCACTGCTGAGGTGTTACAGAATCCCAGGATGCTTTGATAGTGGTTTTCAGCTCATCTACATTGTTGGGTCTGGTGTCTCTCATCTTCCTCTTGACAATACCCCATAGATTCTCTGTGGGGTATAGGTCAGGCGAGTTTGCTGGCCAATCAAGCACAGTGATACCTTGGTCATTAAACCAGGTATTGGTACTTTTGGCAGTGTGAGCAGGTGCCAGGTCCTGGAAAATGAAATCAGAATCTCCATAAAGCTTGTCAGCAGAGGGAAGCATAAAATTTCCTAGTAGACAGCTGTGCTGACTTTGGAGTTGATAAAACACAGTAGACCAACACTACAAGATGACATGGCTCCCCAAATCATCATGGACAGTGGAAATGTCACACTGGACCTCAAGCAACTTGGATTCTGTGCCTCTTTCACAATATTCTCATTTTCTGAGATACTGAATTTTGGGTTTTTATTAGCTATAAGCCTTATTCAGCAAAATGAAAAGAAATAAATTATTGAAATGTATCACTCTGTAATGAATCTATATAAATATGAGTTTCACTTTTTGAATTGAATTACTGAAATAAATTAACTTTTCAATGATACTGTAATTTATTGAGATGCATCTGTAATATTATATTATGACAAACAACAAACACCTCTCAAATGTACAACAGAATAACTAAACAGAAAGAAAACTTCTGACTTGGCAGTTTCAGTCGCATTATGACCTTATACAGCTGTTTTTCTTGTGGTATAAAGTTGCCCCAGTAGCGTTTCTTGTCAAAGTTCTGCTGTATAATTTGTTAGCGCACTAGCACTGAGTACTCAGAGGTTTGCAGCATTATTCATAATTATCAGTTTTATTTTCATTCTCTACTTTGCTATTACCTCCAGAGGGGTTGAGAGTGTGTCCCATAACCGAGCCTACCTTTTTTCATTAGCTTATTGATTTGTTGGGCCTTTAGTAAAGTGATGTTACTGACCCAGCACACCACAGCGTAGACAGTTGCACTGGCCATCACAGTGTTAAGAGTAAGTAAAGGATGTCAGTACCCACCTTAAAGGAACACAGTCTCCACTGTGGAGACAAGAGTCTTCACTGCCCTTTTTTATATAGTTCCTCTGTATTATGAGACCAGCCCAGTCTGTCATTGATGTGGATTCCCTAGTATTTGTAGCAATGCACCACATCCACTCCCTGACTAGTGATCAGGCATAGTGGTTCTTTGGTGCAGTCAATAACCAGTTCATTGGTTTTGCTGATGTTAAGTTGCAAACAATTCTTTCTGCACCAAGAAACAAAGTTCTCCACTTGACTCTTATACTTTATCCCTTCATGCTTTTCATGCAAGTGACATGGTCTGGTGTTATATTCATAGTTGAAGATCTACATAGTAAAGAGAAAAGGAGACAGGACTGTTCCTTGTGGTTCTCCATTGTTTCGCAAATCCATAACAGAGATACATTTTTGAATCTCTCAAACTATGGTCTGCCTGACCGATGATATTGTTATTAATTTGTCATCAAAGATTTTAGAAGCCTACAATACTTGTAAAGGCATAGGGGATCCATATTACTAACCGAGAATGCTAAACCGGATGGACGCAGGGACATCCGGCCATGGGCCGTAGCCGCAAAAAGACGTACTGCGCAGGCGCCCCAAGAAATGAGGCTCCGCGAGAGGTGGCCGCGACCACAGAAAAAAGGAGTGAGCACAGAAAAAAGGAGTCAAAGAAATGAGGCCCCGCGACCACAGAAAAAAGGAGTCAGCACAGAAAAAAGGAGTCAAACGCAGGCGACGCACAGCGCCGCACGAAACCCATTGCACACGAAACTAGCACACAAAAAAAAAGAAGCCGCTCGCGCCCACCTGCAACCCCTCCCCCCCCCTACAGGCACCGGACGGGACACACACAAAGAGGACGATTCAACAAGCCCCTGGCACACAAAAAAAAAAGAACCCAAAACCACCCCACCTACCCTATAAGCAACGGACGGGACACACACAAAGAGGAGGATTCAACAAGCCCCTGGCACACAAAAAGAAAGAAGACGCTCGCGCCCCACCAATCCATACCCCCACCCCACCCCCCGCTCAGACGCCTAAAAAGCACACAGCGCCGCACGAATCCCATTGCACACGAAACGGGACCCACACAAACAGGAGGATTTAACAAGCTCCTAACTCCCCCCAAAAAAAGGAGCCGTGACCGCAACGCCAGGCCCATTAGAGACGAGACATGGCACACGAAACGTTCACAACAACGACGAATCAGACCCACAAACACACTAACATCAATAAGAAGTGACACCCAAAGCCCCATTTCTAAAGGAACCGTCCATATTAAACATACGTCATCTCAACACCTTCACACTAGGCAGCATAGGTGGATCTCCTTACAATAAAGCACTATTAACCATTCAACTGCAGAAAAGGCTCCATATTAACAGTGAGTGCGATCCTCCTTATTACTTATCCATATTTCGCATGCTGAGGAACAAACAAGTCATGAGTACACGCTCACGGGTATAAAACGATTCGGCTCGGATAACAGGACCAAACACACGAACCCGCATGAAACAACAAAATACACGGCGGCGCATCTGCATTACATCCTACAATAGTTCATTTCATTTTGCAAACGTACTTTTATTAAGAGGAGATTTTAGACAGTGCTTAACTATTACTCCACTTACAATGCGCTCAGCTATTGTTCAGTCCACCTTAAAATACGCGGACAATTGGCATTGCGTTGATGAATAATAATATTCCCTTTGGAGTAAAGGTACTTTTATTAGGAGTAGATTTTAGACAGTGCTTACCTATTGCTCCACATGGCATGCGCTCAGCTATTATTCAGTCCACCTTAAAATACACGACGACGTCATATAAACAACACGAGACCGAACTACAATACATATACAGGCGCGAGACCTGATTGGTGATAATACGAAGAAACGAACAGTCCGCATATTAACAGTGAGTTCGATCCTACTTATTACTTATCCATATTCCTAACGATAAAGATCAAACAAGTCATCAATTCACGATCACGGATACAAAACTAGACGGCTCGAGTAACGGGACCACAAACACGAACCCGCATCAAACAAAAAAATTCACCTCGGCGCGCTTCTAAAACCGCGGAATAAAAAATGTTACGCGAACAATTGGCTTTGCTTTCTAAAGATACACTTGGTACAAAACATGCGATTTCCAGATCCCGAATATAACAATTGGTTATTACAACTAGAACATTGTACACTCACCAATACAGATGGACTTCACCCAGATATTATTACAATTCCTCAAACCTTCATCTGCGACGACTTACTTACGGAGATATTTGGAACAGCGGTCTCATTAGACCAAATGCCCCTTTTAACACAACGCACTATATTATGTCCAAAAAATATTAATGTTGATCACATTAATAACCAGGTCATTTCATTACTTCCTGGAGAGGCACGGCTCTTTCTAAGCTCTGACAAAGTTGACTCTGATGACGACAATGAACATCTGAATTTCCCCTTAGAATATTTGAACACTATTAACCCAGCCGGATTACCACAACACAATCTTAGCCTTAAAAACGGAACAATAATCATGCTATTAAGAAACCTTAACACTAAACAGGGTTTATGCAATGGCACACGTTTAGTCGTCAACACCATGACACACAATGTTATTCAAGCAACAGTTCTTACAGGATCACATGCTAACAATACTGTTCTCATTCCTAGAATTGACCTTACGAGTTCTGACCTAGAATTACCTTTTACATTGAAACGCCGACAGTTCCCCATTAAACCTGCATTTACCATGACCATCAACAAATCACAAGGACAAACCATGGACAAGGTTGGCATCTACCTCTCTGAGCCCGTTTTTGGACATGGACAACTTTATGTTGCCTTCTCACATGTTCGACGTTCATCTGACGTTAAAGTTATAAATGCTCCATGCCAAGGAAGACTCATTCAAGGACAGGACACCATCTTTACTACTAATGTTGTGTACAAAGAAATATTCCAATAATCCATTACTCTGTGCCAAACACTGTATTTTTTGCTTTCTATATGCATCATCCACACCTGCACACTATTCTATATCTAATTCATACATCTCAGTCTTTGTCATGCCCCAACGCCAGGGGTTGGCGAGCGAAGCGAGCAGGGGGCGGAGCCCCCTAGTAATAGAGATATTTAGAAGTCAACTACAATATTTGGAAAGATTTCTTTGCAAAATGTATGCAAGCTATATGTTTGTTGGAGTCTTGAAGATTATTTTTAATTAAATTTTCCACATCTCAACTTTCATCAAAATCTGTTAATCACTCCATGTAACTGCCATGAAAGAATTTGGTTTTATTACAAACTGCTAAATAATATGACTATCTAAATAACTTTCTTTGTTCTAGGTATTCTGTTTTTATTCATTGTTTTCTTAGACCCGTTTCATATTACAGTAATACTACCACATAGTCCACATACAATTTCAGGCAAGCCCTGTGTCTCGGGCCAGGAGTCCATTCTGTGGTTTAGCAACTAAGTGCTGCTTGCCATTGGCAGACCTGGGACCTTACAAAGATGCAGTCTCATTGGGAGACTCCGCTACCCTCACTTTGTGTGGATGGGGCAGCTTTTGTACGTGCTGCATCAGGCCTGCTCCTTCCTAGTCCTCTGCTCCTACATGCAACTGGAACTGAACTGTGGGAGCTCATGGCTGTTAAAAAGTAGCTGTAGTCATTGTACAATCCATTTCTCCTTTTATTTAAAATATTTGTATTTTTTTTAGTTTTGTGCATTTCTTTGAACATACAATTCAGTAACAATGGTAGAGCATAACCCCTAGAGACATCTTGTATTTTTTTCCAAAGCTTAAGACAGAGTGCAGTAAATCCTTCTGGTTACGACAAAGCAGTGCAACTCAAGTTTGAAAATGAATGCAATTTCGCTAAATGTCTAGATTAATATAAAATGAATGTATGAAACTCAACATGTGCAATAATGGCTCAAACTCGCCAAATAAATAATCAAGTCAACATAGAGATTAATGCCAAAGGCACATCAAACCTGACTTCAGCCCACAGTTGCCACCATTACTAAATTGAGATCATATTGAAATTTAAAACCTTGATCAAATATAGGCTCAGTGGCCAGAAACTGGCTGCCACAAGCAGGCCATGATATCTCTGTCAACAGTGAGGGGTAAACTTAATACTGTACATGTTCAATGATTTAAAAAAATTCTCAATAACTCTGAAAATAATAAAAGTAATTGAAGAAAGTCCAGGTTGTTGTTTAGTGTGTGCGTGCCATTACATAGGATAAGGAGCATGATATTGGCGTTTAAAATATCTGTATGGACTACCCATGATTAAATGGTGTTTTTAAAATTTTTTTAGTATTAAAATATCTGTACAATATATAAATTTGAAGTCTGCAAACACATATACATATTACAAGTTCCTTCCAACAATCATATTTAAAACCCCTTTTCTCACCAAGCAGCAGAGATTAACAAAAGGAGAGAAGCAGTAAAAGGCAGTCTGTCATAAGAGTTGAAATGGCTCACAGCCTTGCAGGGAATGGCAGTGTTCAAGTAAGCACTGTGGTCTAGTGTGAAAGGCATTGGACTTTCAACCCCTAGGTTATCAGTTCAGTCTTTGGTTCTGCAACACTTTGTCATCCTGAGTATGTCACTTAACCAGCCTATGTCACACTTCTAGAAAGTCCTTATAAGCAATGAATTCTGCTTTTGTACTTTCAGAAACTGTATTCAGTATAGTGCTTGTAAAGTAAAGATGCGCTCTATAAAATAAAAGTTGGTTGGTTGTTGAGTCATTACTGTGCAGAATGCTAATTATAGATAACATTAAAATGAGAGTAGTGCTTGCTAAAAAAATGTTTTGAGTTATTTATCATAGCATATATTTATTTCATTTTGTCTGATTTTAAGTATTACATAACAGAATTTTATCATTGTATTAGAGTAACCATGTTATTTGACTAAAATGAGACAGCAACTAAATATGATATTTATTTTGTTAATAAATAACCTACGAAAAATAATCCCTGGTTTAGCAGGTAACCAACAAAAACTTGAATCGGATATATTGACTGTTTGGTCTGTATGGTTGACTAAATTGCCATTTTGAATATGGCTTAAAACACATTTCAATAAAATATTTTTTTTTGTGTCTCTTTCAGCTTGATATGGAAAAAGACATGATAATTGCTAACATGGGCGCAATCATTAAAGATGCGTGCTCGCACAAACCAGCGAGTTATGGTATGTGGGATTTTTTCATAAATATGTTTTATCAAGAATATGTAACTTTCTAATATAGGTCTTATTAGCATAACCAGATGATTCCATTCTCATTCTTTCTTGTTGAAGACTGGCAGGTGACCCCTGAGAACACAATTTTTGAGTTATTTTTTGTGTTTATAATGAAAAGGATACAAGGAGTTTTCAGCTGATACCATGCAGCTTATAAAAAAATGAATCACTATTGCCATTTCATTTCATCTCTCATGACTGCAATATACGTTATAGAACATTAAATACATAACACAACATCTGTTTCCATTCACTTCACTTTTGATTGTTACAGCTGTGAACTTTAGGGAGTGCTAGTGAGCCCCACTGCCACGGACACAATCCCAGGCTTAGTTACAATTTTATTTAATCACAGTACCTTAACAGGCTTTTTAAAGTGGGTTCGATACAGCCAGATACTTTCCCATCTCCTGCCACTCCTCCTCTGTGGGTGTTGTCTTCTTCCTCCCAGCTCTCACTCACAGAGCAAGCTGAGACGCTTTGTTATCTTGGACCTGGAAGAACTGGAAAAAGCATTTCCGGGCCATACAGAGGTTGCACCCAACAGGGAAGTCCTTTCCTGACAGCGCCCTCTGGCAGCACCCAAGTACCTCCACAGGGCTGACCTTAAGAACTAAAAGTCCTGAGGAGCACTGCCACATCTTGTACTGGGATCTGAACAGTTCTTGGTACAATGCCTCGCCCAGTCCATCCATTATGCTTTCACCCTGACTGGGATCAGAATTTTGAACTATCCTGGCTGGGTGGCAACTCCATTCACATTGCTGTTCCATTACAGCCTCCCAGCCGGGAAGATTCACCCACCATTCCGGCTGGAATGCCAGTCCTATACTTTATGGTGCTTACAAGCATAATAGACAATCCTATAAACTAAGGTGAAGTAGAAAGTTTGACTTTTTTTTGATATATGGCTTTATTATGAATCTCTCTACATTTTCCTGAGAAGTACAGCGTGCTGCAGTGCGATTCTAACTTCACTAAGTGATTTGGTAAACTGAAACAAATTGGTTGAAAGGAAAATCAGCATCCACGATTTTACTTCAGAAGCCATGTGTCAGATAAAATCCATAGTTGTAAGTCCTTAGTCTCCCCTCTAAAACAATCACAGATCAGATTGTAAATGGCAATATTAAAACCATTTCTCTCATGATCAGTGGGTATAAAAGATTTATGTTTCATACAGGATAGGAAGGTGTTTTTCTTATGGTGGTGGTTTAACTGCTGAGCACTGGTAAATTATTAAGATACAGTATAATAATGTGTAGTAAGTGTGAAAGAAATAGGTAAACTTTAACAAAAAAGGATCATGGTATACAGTGGTGTGAAAAACTATTTGCCCCCTTCCTGATTTCTTATTCTTTTGCATGTTTGCCACACAAAATGTTTCTGATCATCAAACACATTTAACCATTAGTCAAATATAACACAAGTAAACACAAAATGCAGTTTTTAAATGATGGTTTTTAATATTTAGGGAGAAAAAAAAATCCAAACCTACATGGCCCTGTGTGAAAAAGTAATTGCCCCCTTGTTAAAAAATAACCTAACTGTGGTGTATCACACCTGAGTTCAATTTCCGTAGCCACCCCCAGGCCTGATTACTGCCACACCTGTTTCAATCAAGAAATCACTTAAATAGGAGCTGCCTGACACAGAGAAGTAGACCAAAAGCACCTCAAAAGCTAGACATCATGCCAAGATCCAAAGAAATTCAGGAACAAATGAGAACAGAAGTAATTGAGATCTATCAGTCTGGTAAAGGTTATAAAGCCATTTCTAAAGCTTTGGGACTCCAGCGAACCACAGTGAGAGCCATTATCCACAAATGGCAAAAACATGGAACAGTGGTGTACCTTCCCAGGAGTGGCCGGCCGACCAAAATTACCCCAAGAGCGCAGAGACGACTCATCCGAGAGGTCACAAAAGACCCCAGGACAACGTCTAAAGAACTGCAGGCCTCACTTGCCTCAATTAAGGTCAGTGTTCACGACTCCACCATAAGAAAGAGACTGGGCAAAAACGGCCTGCATGGTAGATTTCCAAGACGCAAACCACTGTTAAGCAAAAAGAACATTAGGGCTCGTCTCAATTTTGCTAAGAAACATCTCAATGATTGCCAAGACTTTTGGGAAAATACCTTGTGGACTGATGAGTCAAAAGTTGAACTTTTTGGAAGGCAAATGTCCCGTTACATCTGGCGTAAAAGGAACACAGCATTTCAGAAAAAGAACATCATAATCAACAGTAAAATATGGTGGTGGTAGTGTGATGGTCTGGGGTTGTTTTGCTGCTTCAGGACCTGGAAGGCTTGCTGTGATAGATGGAACCATGAATTCTACTGTCTACCAAAAAATCCTGAAGGAGAATGTCCGGCCATCTGTTCGTCAACTCAAGCTGAAGCGATCTTGGGTGCTGCAACAGGACAATGACCCAAAACACACCAGCAAATCCACCTCTGAATGGCTGAAGAAAAACAAAATGAAGACTTTGGAGTGGCCTAGTCAAAGTCCTGACCTGAATCCAATTGAGATGCTATGGCATGACCTTAAAAAGGCGGTTCATGCTAGAAAACCCTCAAATAAAGCTGAATTACAACAATTTTGCAAAGATGAGTGGGCCAAAATTCCTCCAGAGCACTGTAATAGACTCATTGCAAGTTATTGCAAATGCTTGATTGCAGTTATTGCTGCTAAGGGTGGCCCAACCAGTTATTAGGTTCAGGGGGCAATTACTTTTTCACACAGGGCCATGTAGGTCTGGATTTTTTTTTCTCCCTAAATAATAAAAACCACCATTTAAAAACTGCATTTTGTGTTTACTTGTGTTATATTTGACTAATGGTTAAATGTGTTTGATGATCAGAAACATTTTGTGTGACAAACATGCAAAAGAATAAGAAATCAGGAAGGGGGCAAATAGTTTTTCACACCACTGTATATTAGGAGAAAAAGTAAATGTCTGGTTATGCAGCATTTTGTTTTAAGCCTCAACACTGGAAACGCTATAAGCTGAATGAAAGGCTTTGTTTTCCCACTCTGTAGAGATCTGCAGTCAGTGTCTAGTATCTGTATTTGTTATGTTGCTGTCACTCCAGCTAAAACATTTTACATTTCTAAAACGTGAAAAAAAAACATAAGTTCAACTGAACTGATTTAGACGATTTGTTTGGAGTCTGCTTTTAATGAGTTTATCTTTCTAAAGATAATTTCTCATTACATTTGTTCCTTTAGGTAAATAAGCAAATTTCTCAACAGCGTTATAATGAACAATGTTATTAAGATGTCTAAATAAAATGATTTTCACAGTCATCATTATTATTCTTTTATTTTTAGAGTTGTGCGAAATTAAAGGACAGTTATTTGAAAGAGCTCTGTACAATTGTTTTTTAGAGGTACAGAAAATAATTCAAGCATTACTAAGGAGTCAGTAGAATTCCATTTTCTTCCCTCACAGTAACCTAGAGGAGCTCATTAAAAACTGTCAGCATTATTTCTAAAGGCATACCAATTAGATTATTAGCCAGACACACTAAGGGTGATTTTTTAGAAGTACCAGACCAGTAAATTACAATCACATTAAGTATTGTGAAAAAAATGTATCTAAAATGTTATGTTAAAAACTACAGATTCATAGAATTCATTATGTCATAAACTGATTTGGCGCTGGAACTATCACCTTTCATTATAAACATCCTGTGTATAAATAATATTTGGTTTATAACTTCTTATCAGTATCTTTCAAATGGAAGGTACTGAATGTTTGCATAGCAGCATAAACCTTCATTAAACAAGACTAAACTGTATTAATGCCTAAAATTAATTAAGATGATGGCAGAGTCAGGTGTTTATTCATCAGCAAATCAAATATCAAGCAGAATATGTTGTTATAAATACTTGTTTGCTTTACAGAGAAGTTGCACATGAGATGTTTACTGTATTCTGTTTTAGATGATTAGCATTTGCTAGCTTTAATGTTTATAACTCAAATCACATCTAAATTCAAACTATATTTTAATCAACCTTAGGGAAATCACTTATGTGATAAAATTGATAAAATGTAAAGGCTGGAACATTTACAGTATTATTTTTCTGAATTAGCCATGTATTACATCTCCATGGAAACAATCACGCGAATTTAAAGTGGACAACAAACTTTCCCAGGTAATCTGGTCACTTGGGGACATCAGATTTCGTGTACATGCTACTGATGTCATAAAATAAGGCGTAAAAGGGATCTTCATGCACACTTGTGCTTTCTTAGTAGCTTAATATTTATGAAAAGTAAACCTTATGAGTGAGCTGATTAGACAAATGCAAGTGTAACTAATATTTTTTACATTTATTATACATTATTTGGTCTTCTGTTTTAGGTCCATTTATTGAAAGAGGGATCATTTGCAGTGCAACAAGTGAAGCATTAATATTTAAGGTGAACCATTTTCTTCCAGAGCATGAGGATGTAAAAGAGACATGACTGATGAATATAAATGATATTGTTAAAAATGTTTATAGTTCTGCCAATGTATTAAATAAATTTTGATATAATAAAACTGTAACAAAGTGCTTTATTTAAAATGCAATTGCTAGGGCCCTGAAATTGACCATGTATGATATTCGCATTAGTTTGGTTGAGCTACTTCGGTTTTTCTGTCACAAATACCTGCTATTAGCCCACAAAGTCTAAATGCCAGTATCTCTCAGCACAGCTTACCCCATGACAAGTCTTTGTTTTATAATTGTTTATTTAGTTTTATGACTTCTGCTCTTCTACTAGGTCTGTTTGTGAGACCCTAATGCTTTGTAAAACTAGTTCTACCGACATTAACTCTATGAAATGGATTGTGTGGTGCTTAACCATGCTTAAGTGTCTGCTCTTGTTTTCTCATGACGTAAAGTTATGAATTGGGTTTTTAATTGCTGTTCATTTAGTTTTTATTTATAACTATACTGTAGTCCCTCAGGTTCTTTTCCATAAGGTTTTACCTGGGGGAAGCTGAATTGTGTGTTTTATTAAATAAAAGCATACTGCATTTTTAAAGCATACCTTTTTATCATAGAGCTGGAGAATGGCAGTATGTTACTTACAGTTTGGACATACATTACCACTCCTATTACTGCTGCCACTAGTAAAGTCTTACCCAAGATTCTGCAATTTTACCAGTACCTAGACAAGAAGTGTTTGCACCATTCAGTTAGGTGTTGATCAGATCAACATTAGTGCTCGTTATGTATATTGGCCACTTCAAATGGTGGTAACATACATACATACACACACACACACACACACAGTATTTATATGTATGTATGTATATATATTGTGGCAGATAACCAGGGATCCTGCCTCACTGGGATGCCTGGAAAAAGGACGGACTGAGAGAGGGGCACTATCTTTCTCTGGGCAACCCCCCTGGATTCGAATAATCAGGGCCATGGAGATGGAGCTGGGAAGCTCAACCCTGTGGGGATCCGTGGCCACCACCAGGGGGCACCTGGATGGTCCTGGAGCCCTGGAGGACAGCACATCTGCCACACCAGGGAGTGCTGCCAAACCAGGAACTATGTACGCCTGGAGTGCTTCCGGGTGCAAGGGCAGCACTTCCGCCACACTAGGAAGTGCTGCCGAAAGACCATTACAGAGCATCTGGAGCACATCCAGGGCGAATTAAAGGGGCTGCCTCAATCCATGCAGCTGAAGAGAGGATAAAGGACTGAGTATAGTGTGGTGTTTTTGTGCACTGTAGTTGGCTTTGTGTGTTGTACAATAAATGGTGCGTGTTTTGTACATTTGGAGTCCGTGTCTGTCTGTCTGTGCTGAGGCTGGCCTTTCACTATATATATAGTATGTGTATATATGTGTGTGTGTGTATATATATATATGTGTGTGTGTGTTTGTATGTAAGGAGGTTTTCAGCAACCACCCGTTTACTTGAATACGACTGTGAAATACGAAGTAGCAACACAGAACTGTACAGGTGGAGTCCAACAACAGAACTGAGTACAAATGGAGGATGATTGGCTTTTAAAACAAGTTGGCGGAAGTCATCTGGGGGTGGAACTGGAAGTGACGTTGTTGGGATCCCATGCACATGTATGTCACAGTGTGTGTGTGTGTGTATATATACAGGTGCTGGTCATAAAATTAGAATATCATGACAAAGTTGATTTATTTCAGTAATTCCATTCAAAAAGTGAAACTTGTATATTAGATTCATTCATTACACACTGACTGATGTATTTCAAATGTTTATTTCTTTTAATGTTGATGATTATAACTGACAACTAATGAAAGTCCCAAATTCAGTATCTCGGAAAATTAGAATATTGTGAAAAGGTTCAATATTGAAGACACCTGGTGCCACATTCTAATCAGCTAATTAACTCAAAACATCTGCAAAAGCCTTTAAATGGTCTCTCAGTCTAGTTCTGTAGGCTACACAATCATGGGGAAGACTGCTGACTTGACAGTTGTCCAAAAGACGACCATTGACACCTTGCACAAGGAATGCAAGACATAAAAGGTCATTGCTAAAGAGGCTGGCTGTTCACAGAGCTCTGTGTCCAAGCACATTAATAGAGAGGCGAAGGGAAGGACAAGATGTGGTAGAAAAAAGTATACAAGCAATAGGGATAACCGCACCCTGGAGAGGATTGTGAAACAAAACCCATTCAAAAATGTGGGGGAGATTCACAAAGAGTGGACTGCAGCTGGAGTCAGTGCTTCAAGAACCACCACGCACAGACGTATGCAAGACATGGGTTTCCGCTGTCGCATTCCTTGTGTCAAGCCACTCTTGAACAAGAGACAGCGTCAGAAGCGTCTCACCTGGGCTAAAGACAAAAAGGACTGGACTGCTGCTGAGTGGTCCAAAGTTATGTTCTCTGATGAAAGTAAATTTTGCATTTCCTTTGGAAATCAAGGTCCCAGAGTCTGGAGAGAGGAGAGGCACAGAATCCACGTTGCGTGAGGTCCAGTGTAAAGTTTTCACAGTCAGTGATGGTTTGGGGAGCCATGTCATCTGCTGGTGTTGGTCCATTGTGTTTTCTGAGGTCCAAGGTCAACGCAGCCGTCTACCAGGAAGTTTTAGAGCACTTCATGCTTCCTGCTGCTGACGAACTTTATGGAGATGCAGATTTCATTTTCCAACAGAACCTGGCACCTGCACACAGTGCCAAAGCTACCAGTACCTGGTTTAAGGGCCATGGTATCCCTGTTCTTGATTTGCCAGCAAACTCGCCAGACCTGGGGTATTGTGAAGAGGAAGATGCAACACGCCAGACCCAACAATTCAGAAGAGCTGAAGGCCACTATCAGAGCAACATGGGCTCTCATAACACCTGAGCAGTGCCACAGACTGATTGACTCCATGCCACGCCGCATTGCTGCAGTAATCCAGGCCAAAGGAGCCCCAACTAAATATTGAGTGCTGTACATGCTCATACTTTTCATGTTCATACCTTTCAGTTGGCCAACATTTCTAAAAATCCTTTTTTTGCATTGGTCTTAATTGATATTCTAATTTTCCGAGATACTGAATTTGGGACTTTCATTAGTTGTCAGTTATAATCATCAACATTAAAAGAAATAAACATTTGAAATACATCAGTCTGTGTGTAATGAATGAATCTAATATACAGGTTTCACTTTTTGAATGAAATTACTGAAATAAATCAACTTTGTCATGATATTCTAATTTTATGACCAGCACCTGTGTATATATATCTATATACTGTATATATATATATTTTTGCAGCGTGAATAAAGTGTTTAAATTGTTGGAGTGATAAAATTAAGGGAGGCCAAGTATGTAAAATGTACACGAAAAAATATCGAGTACTGCATTGTTTTGCTCATTCAGCATAGGTGATTGCAGTTGACCATGCGGTGGTCTTGGGTAGATTTAGTTTAGGCAAACACCGTAAAATCTTTTTATATTTTGGCCTTGTTCAATAAGGCCAGGCCTAGTTGGACTGCCTTTAGCATACAGAGGAGCAGCAGGAAAAACAAAGAGCACTTTGACTCAATGTAAGTTAAATTCACAAATGCCAAGGTATAATGGAATGAATGTCAAAAGTTATTCATTTGAATGAACTATAAGTGCAGAGGCTTCAAATTAAACATTGCTGAAATCTCTAAACATCCTATTGCTTTTCTCTTTTCAGCACTGTTTAATGTCAGCTAAGCTTCAACAGTGTTACGTTTCACAAGTGTAAATGATAAGATGTTATCCCCAGATAGCATGCTATTAGAACTGTGTCTCTCAGAATATTTTTGGAATAAGCATAATAACAAAGACGTGTAGCTTTCTTATGTTCTTGCCAAACAGTATGAAATGAGCCGGAGCTATGTAGGGAATCATCTACATGCCTTTAGAAGTGAAATTAGTCATTTGTCTCCTAATTTATTACAATATGAAACCAGAAAAAAACTGTGTGTTTGGATTTGTATTCTAATAATGTCGGCAGGAAAATCTTGCTTTTGGAAATTCTTGCTTCGACAGATTAATTTATCAGAACACCAAAAAATAGCTTCTCAAACTGCCCAGATAATGTAATCACTTATCAGTTCAATAAAAATGAGTTATAATAAAAAATAGTTTTTCAAAAACATGCCAGTTCAAACATTCTAAGTTCATAGGTTCTGTTTTATTAATGTAGTTGTTTCCATATAAGCAGCTTGCACAGATTTCAACATGTTCAAACTGATAGCATCACATCCTCCACAGTGACCCTCAACGCAGGCCCACCACATGGTACTCCTTGTTCACTTCTGACTGGCCAGATATAGCTCCAACTCCATCATTAAATCTGCTCCTGATACCACCATCATATGCTGAACACCAACAATGATGAGACAGCTTACAGAGAAGAGGTTTACATGCTGACGGCATGTTTCCAGGATAGAAAATATCTCACCCTTAATATCAGCAAAACCAATAGGCTGGTCACAGGCTTCAGGGAGCAGAAAGCATCAGCACTGGAGAGAATGCTGTTGAGAGGGTGAGTAGCTTTAAAATCCTTGGCGTGACCATTACTAATGAAGTGAAAATGGACATTTTGGCTATTGTCAAGAAGGCTTGCCAGCACGTCTCTTTCTTCCAACATCCGAGTATAGCTCAGATTTCTCCACTTGTTCTTACAAATTGCCACAGGTACACAGTGCAATCCATCCTCACTGGCTGCATCACATTCTGGTATGGCACCTGCCCGGTTCAAGATTGTGAAGCCCTGCAGAGGGTGCTGAAGATGGCACAGATTATTACTGACACCCAGCTGCCTTCTGTTCTGCACATATACAGCGCTCGCTGTCCCTAGTCAGGTAGACAGCATTATTGAAGACCTCATCAGTCCTGCACAGTCATTATTCTCACTGCTTCCTTCTGACCAACATTATAGGACCACTGGCACGCACACCAGTAGATTCAAAGACAGCCAATAATAACAAACATCAACAACTGCAAACAAATGTATGTATTATGTGTGTATATGTGTATTGTCACTGTTTTGAAATATATATAAAATATGTGAAGATAAAGCGATACATTTTTAAAAATCGGGCATAAGAGCTACCTGTTCTTTATGTGATTAACACTTAAACTACCTGCACCATTTCTCATCTCACAAGTACTTTATGCACCAGTGTTAAAATGGCTATTTATATGTACACTGTGAGATTGTAATATAAAATATTGCAATAATTATAAGTTGTACATGTTTTTAATGTAATTTAATACCATATCACTGAATTGTATGACACAGTCTAGGACTATCTGAAAATAAACCTGATCCACTTCTCCTGTGCTCATTCATCACTGGTCACACTTTCATACACTGCAGGATTTCACATTTCACTTCAGTTGTTGAATGTTCTTTGCAGACAAAGTCATTGCAAGTAGAACATCTCATCTTTGTCACAGTACCTGTGCGGTGTACCAAACGCATCATATGGAACCTGCATCTGTGCACCCACTCATTAAACCGGCTGGGGGCACACTGGAGGGAAACCATTGGGACACTGTAATTGTAGTGAATCAAGCTGGGGATAGACTCAAGTAAAAGAATCTTCTTCTTCATTTGGCTGCTCCCATTAGGGGTTGCCACAGTGGATCATCTTCTTCCATATCTTTCTGTCCTCTGCATCTTGCTCTGTTATACCCATCACCTGCATGTCCTCCAATGTTGGACAAAAATAACTGAGATTGGTGTACAAAACACACCAGCATGAGTAGTTAAGGGTTAAAAAAAACCCATCTACAAATGACATCCAGTCATTTCATTAAATTAAGATGCACTCCATGCTGTTGTTTTTCCCTTAAATTTCTTTTCTACTTATCCAGACTCCAGGCTAGAAGGGTGAGATCAGGACCCACAGCACTGACAGCAAGGCAGGAGCCAATCCCAAATCGGGGACTAGTGTGTCACAGGGCACAGCCATGCTCACTCACACTGGGCCAATATGGGATGTCTGACTTTCCTCGCACACATGTCTTCTGAAGACCTGCTCAGAGGACGCATCAAATGAACGCTCAGAACGCGTGGCGGCCATGATGCGGGCGCGTACGCGTTCTGAGCGTGAAGTATAAATGAGCCCTTAGAGATGTGGAAGGATTTTTTTTCTCACTGTTTGTTAAATGCAAGGTTCTTTCAAATTGGCCCTTCTGCTGTATGGCTTTCTATTTTTTGCTTTCATGAAAAACAACATTACAGTTAGCTAAACTACACTCTTCTGCTTATTCTGTTGACATCTTTGTACTGCCTGCTTTTGTTTTGTCTTATAGTGTACTGTTCTTCATTTTTCTGTGCCACAGGGGTCTCTGGGTGGCCAATTCAAACAGAATTCGTTCTCAAACCTGCTTAATCCAGTGGAGGGAGGCAGGACCCAGAGTCCATCTTGGCGATGTCAGACACATCCTGCATTGACTCATATACTTCACTGTGTTAAGCTAAATACTCAATAATGAATGGCCAAGTTTAAATGTCTGAAGATTAATAAAGTGCTAAAATGCTCCAGCTGTAAAAGCTGTGTTCACCACTTTGCTGTATGAGATGTGTTAACTTTGATTTCAGTTTTTAACCACTAGAGGGCACTCACCACATAAATATGACTGTAATTGTAAGCATGACAGCTGCTGGGCAGTACCTACCATATTAGACTATCATCCCATGGCGACCAGTGCTGAATCCCATTCCCTCAAATGGGTAAGTAGATTAGAAAATGAATTAATTGGTGCCTAAGGTAAAAAGAAGCTGTCAAGGCCTAGTTTAAAAGAGAATAAATGGTTCATTGCTTACAGTGTTAATTGCCTCCTTTTAATTGAAGAATTTACAAAGTCAGCTTTATAAAATGTTAAATGTACATCACTTTAACGGTACTCTGAAAAGTCGGCATGAAGCCCATATTTTGAAGTGTTAAGGAAGAGCAGAAGATGACAAGTTAGAAATGAACTTTTTAGATAGCTTGACACTGTTGTTAGTACAGCAGCCTTCTGGATCCATTGTCCTGGGTTCAAATCCCATGGCTGTCTGTTGTCTCTGTGCTGTTAGCTCATTCTCCACTTGTCTTTATCTCAAGGTGCTATATTTTTTTTTCCACATCCCCAAAGATGTGAGTGTTAAAATGATTATTGATTCTATATTAGGACCAAGTTAGTGTGTGTGGGCTCTGTGATTGACTGCTGTCCCATCCAGTTTTGGTTCCTGCAGTGCTGCTGGGACAGAATTCTTTCCTCACAACCTTGTGCTAACCACTTTATACAGTCCATCGTTTTTAAGCTATCTATAACCTTTGCACTAAGGTTCCAATGAACAATTAAATTGGTCAAATAAAACTGTACAAAGATAATGTTTATTTTATACTAGGGGGTTTGCCCCCTGCTCGCTTCGCTTGCCAACAGCGCCAGCCACTTCATGTCTCTGCCGCTCGTGTTGTGAAGAGGGGGGGCTGAACCACCCCAAGGAGACATGGTCGCTCCTCCGAAACCCGGTGATACAATGGGAAACAGATACAGTTGGTTTTTTTTTTTTTTTTTTACCTCCTCTTTGCTCGATCAGCTGCTGGCTTGCTACTACTGCTGCCGTGCCGCATGATCTGCATCTTGTGCACGCTTCAAACATTTAAAAGCCTGTACAGCAGCTGTCCTACTCTTTGTCTTTTATTTCCGGCCCCAGGCATGGTTAAATCTCTTGGCACAAAGTCCCATCTCACTGGACGTGAGTTCTTGATATTTTTTAGTTTATAATTTAAAAACAGAATAAGAATCTAAAAATCTAATAACATCATATTAAAGTTCAATAAATTCTGAAAACAATTATACAAAACATATATATGTAGGTTTTAAAATAAGCCCAATTTAAAACGTGACAAAAAACATGACATAAAAACGTCACATAAAATCGTTGCACTTTTAGGGCTAGGATAGAGTAGATAACACTTTAATTTAGGATGCTGTCCCACATTATTTATTTCACAGTATTGTATGCAGAAATGTATATTTTATACATTTGAGGTGCAGTAAGTGTGAGTGACTTGTTGAGGCTCACTTGTAACCCTGATGTGTCCGGCACAACTCTCCGAGACCGAGGGATGTCATAACAGGAATGGCAGACCCTGACTGTCAATAAAGAGACAGGGGAGAGGTACTAGAGAACAAACCTCCTCTTCATTCATGTCCCAGTCAAGTGAGGGTGTCTCTGTCTTAAAGAAAACCGTCCCATTACTCCATCCATGTTCTAGTTTCTCATCTACCCATTCTAATTTGTGGTCATGGAGATCAGAGTCCATCCTGAGTGTGTTGGGTTTAATGCCGGAACCAGCCGGGTGCTAGTCCATCAATGGACACACTTGTGCTTACACACCCGCCCACTCATCCTGGACGAGTGTTAAATAACCAGTTAACCAAGTGCACAAATGTGTGGCATGGAAAGAAAACGTGCAGCCAGGGTACACCACAATTTCAGTTCCACATAACTGAATCCCTGGAAGAAGTTAACAAAGCACACAAAAATGCAAAAATGTCACTGTTTTCATAAGCAAGAATCGGTTCTCAACATACAAGCATCCACAAAGTTGCACAGAAACAGTGGGAGGATCTCCAGGTCTTTCCAAGGGGCAGCTACAGTAAAAGTCTTCTTAATAATTAATGTGGGGAAGCAGCAGTAGATGAATGTCATGGAGTACTGGAGGACAGTCAGATGACTAGGTGGCACCTGCGTCTAGCTTGACGGTTCTTCCGGCCCAGCAGTGAATTCAGGGGAGTATTGTTGGCTGTGATCACCAGAATTCAGGGCCACAAGTGGTAGATGGCTGCTCTGAATCTGAAAGTAGCTTTACAGAAGTGGATACAAAGATCTGCTGGATTAAGACAAAAACAGGGTCACATGGATTGCAGGGGTTTTCTTGTTCCCCCTGATCTTGGCTAAAATTAAAATTAATTTCTGTTGTATACTTTGAAATGATGAAAGCTCTAGAAGGATAGGAAGTTACAGAGAAACTGCCTTAATATACTGAGACAGCTGGAAAAAGTAATGGCATTTCCGAAGCCAAGATGTGAACTAAAACTCATAGTCAAAGATTCGAAAAACAGAACTGAAACACTTGTATGTTTTTTGCCTCTTAAGTGCTCAAGTATGACACTTTTCCTAGGTTGATCCCTTGTTTAAATCCAAAATATGGGACTCCGGTCCCTAGTGCGCCATCATCTTATATAGTAGCAGTGTGATAATGTCACACACAGTGCCACCAGCCTAGGTGACAAGGAACAAAAATGTGGCGGCACACATGTAAAACAATGTGCCCACAGAACACCACTAAACAAAATGGCAATGTAATATCATGAAAATAACAAAAAAAAAGAATAACACAAATAACAATAATAATATGATCAAATTAGAGAAGGGTCTACCTGCAGCTGGCAATACCTATGACATAGATCGGGTAATGCCCACAACATCAGTCACAAAACGCCCTCCTACAACCCTAATCTTAACCACAGTGTAATGGGGCCCTAATGTTAATCACAGTCTAATGCGATGGGTGTTACATGACTGACGTTGAGGGTGTTTTGTGATGTTGGGGCATTACATGACAGACCTCCTAGGTACTGCGATCTGCAATTACACTCTGTTGTAAAATTATGGCACACAACAATGATCAGTGTGAACCACCACAGGGCACACCAGCCACCCCAAACACATCAGACACAGACACAAGTGCCGTAAAATAAAAGGCTTTTATTCAGTGGGAAACGTTTTCCACCCATTTCCCAGTGGCACCAAGTACAGTACGGCCCAAGAATACAGCACACAGCACTTCTCTCTATTTCTTTCTTTCCTTCCGCCTCGACTCCTCCACTGACCAGCTTCGTCCCTCTTCCTTCCAACTCTGGCTGCTCGAGGGCTCCCCAGGTGTCCTGTGATCTCCTTCCAGGTGTGGCAGCAGTCCTGTTGAGGAGGGCTCAGCTGTCCTCCATGTGCTCTCAAGCAGTGGCTATGGGTCCCAGCAGTGTTGAGCTTCCATGCTCCAAACCCGTGGCACCATTAGCAAGCCTGGGAGGCTACCATAGATAGATAGATAGATAGATAGATAGATAGATAGATAGATACTTTATTAATCCCAAGGGGAAATTCACCATCTGTTGTCCTGGAGAATGTATTGCCCCATGAAAGCTCCTTCCACCGGTCCTTCCCTTAAGAAGGTGCCCCGGCTGCCCATCACAGCAGGTATCTGATAATCAAAGTTTAGAACTCAATATTGTCATGTTCTTTACTTTGCTGCAGTAGGCCATGCCAGTGCCAGCAGGACCACCTCTGCCTAGGGCACCAGTCCATCGCATAATCTGCTCCCACACTGGCTACCACGGGTTGATTTATAGACATGTTTTTATTGTTATTATGTATCGGATGGCACCATTTTGTGACATGATTGCTGCTTTTTTGAGATTTTCTGTGTGTCGCACTGCATGGTGACATCGCCACATTAATGTTTTTTATCATGGCAGCACACGCTTCCTAGCACCTGATTTTTAAGACTAAAGAACATGTCAACTCGGTAGAGATCATTCTTTATTTTACATAAGAAAAATCCAAGAAGCCCTTCAGCTTCTTTATTTTTGTCATGAAAAAGTGTCATTTTATGTAACGATGAATTCAGTTTTGTTTTATTTAAAAAGAACGCCTTTATTTAGTTTGGTTTCGTATTCAATGAGGCATGTGTTTTGTTTGGAGAGGCTTTTCAGTCTCCTGTTTATTTTCTTTGTTTTTTCATTTACCTACTTTGTGCTACAAGCCCATCAAGAAACTCACACAGACATGGAGAGAAAGAACAAAGCCACACAGATGGTGATCAGGCTGGGCTGCTACACTGCAGTGGCGTACGCTACATTAACTCATTTTAATGGAAGTGTCCCCCGAGTCGAGCGGAGCCAAAGTATTGGCTGCATTTGTAACTCGAGGAGAAGAGCGTCCAATATGAGAAAGTTCACAGGACTGAAAGTGTTATTTCTCACTATATTAAAGGTCGCTGAGAAACACACCACTTAGTGAAGAGGAGTGAAAGCTGCAGGAAGCTCCCACTGGCCGTATCTGTGACTGAAGATTTCACAGAACAAAAGAAGTTTTGTGAAATGCAGCAGCTGCCTGGCGCTTCAGGTCAGAGCACTAGTTTGTGTTTGCAAGATGTAGATAGTAAGGCATTCACTGTAACCACAAAACCATTTAAGTGGGCATGTGGATTCAAGATTTACAGGGGTTCAACAAAACAGATTACATCTTCAGAAAATATGCACTCTGTTGCCAAAGACGTTTTCAAAACAGGACTGCCTCCTGACTTGGTTGTCTTTTTTCAGTCCACTCACACCACATGTTACAATAGTGGCTCGGTTATTGATAAACCGTCGAGAATATAATGTGCAGAAGCACAAACGATGGACGAGCCGGGAGGAGGTGTGAATGGCAGACTTCACAAATAAATGAGCCCCTGTGATTACCACCACATATTCAAATTTTTTCCGTATGTTGCCAGGAATTAGAATAAAATCAGATCTAAAAACACACAATAATCTGTGATCAAATGTCTTACTGATGAGACAAATTAAAATATTTGTGCTGTACAGCTCGTCTTTTTTTGCAAGCCCATACAGCTTTTGGTATCACCTGTCTGGGACCACCCACATCACACATTGGTCTGACTCCTCTCCCTGTTATGACCTGAATGAGACCAGACAGAAGCACATGGGGGGGCTGTGTTAAGGAAATGAACTACAGAGGGTATGGCAAAAAAATAAAATGAAATAAAGTCTGCTGACAGGCACAGGTCCGATATCGAGACAAACAAACAAAGCTGAATAAATAGGACCAGAGGCATACATCAGAATTTGTAAGTCCTTGTTGACCCAAGTTCTTCTTCTTCCTCTTCATCTTCTTCCGTTTCTACGTTAGGTCGATGCACTTGATCTTCCTTCTGCAAACAGCTCAGTCCTGCACCTCCTCGCCACTCAAGCCCTTTTCCTTCAGATGTTCTTTTACTTTATCCATCCACCTCCATTATGGCCTCCCTCGTTTTTCTCTTCCCTTGTACTTCCATTCCCGTCACTCTTTTGCCCACCGATTCATCGTCTGTCCTCATCACATGTCCATACCACTTCAGTATACTCCCCCATGCTTTCCTAGATATTTCCCACTTTTACTGTACCTCTGATTGTCTCATTTCTTACTCAGTCCTCTTTTATAATGCCACACATCCATCTCAACATTCTGATTTCTTGCACATCCAACTTCTTCTCCTGTGCTCCCTTTACTGCCCAAGTCTCAGCTCCACACATCATTGCTGGTCTTACAACTGAGTTAAAAAAGTGCCTTTAACCTTAGCCTTAATTCTTCAATCATAAAATATTCCTGATACCTTATTTCAGTTGTTCTATCCACACTGCACTCTATGTGTTATCCCTATATCTAGTTTTCCATCTTGGGTTACCACTGATCCTAGATATTTAAATGTCTTTCCAACGGCTCTTCCTGCAAGATAACTTCTGAATTCTGATCATCATTAAACCTCATATATTCCATCTTCTTCCTATTTATCTTCAACCCTCTATCTCCCAAAGCCCTTCTCTATTATTCCAGCTTCCTCTTTTTCATTTGCTACACAACTCAATGTCATCAGCAATTTTGTTTTAAATTTCTCTAACTAGCTCTGACAAATATAGGGGTTTTAAAGTGCATCCAATACACAAATAGCAGAAGACGTACACTGTGATCTTACATAGGTGGGTGTCAAAAATAAAATATGTTGTGTCACTGGCAACAAGCATAGCAATGGTGCTTATGATGCAATAATGTTTCTAGACTTCTCTAGCGCCTTCAACACCATCCAGCCTCTGCTCCTTAGGGACAAGCTGACAGAAATGGGAGTAGATTCATACCTGGTGGCACGGATCGTGGACTATCTTACAGATGGACCTCAGTATGTGCGTCTCGGGAACTACACGTCTGACATTGTGGTCAGCAACACAGGAGTGCCGCAGGGGACTGTACTTTCTCCGGTCCTGTTCAGCCTATATACATCGGACTTCCAATACAACTCGGAGTCCTGCCATGTGCAAAGGTTCGCTGACGACACTGTTATCATGGGCTGCATCAGGAGTGGGCAGGAGGAGGAGTATAGGGACCTAATCAAGGACTTTATTAAATGGTGCGACTCAAACCACCTACACCTGAACACCAGCAAAACCAAGGAGCTGGTGGTGGACTTTAGGAGGCCCAGGCCCCTCATGGACCCCGTGATCATCAGTGGTGACTGTGTGCAGAGGGTGCAGACCTATAAATACCTGGGAGTGCAGCTGGATGATAAATTGGACTGGACTGCCAATACTGATGCTCTGTGCAAGAGAGGACAGAGCCGGTTATCCTTCCTTAGAAGACTGGCATCCTTCAACATCTGCAATAAGATGCTGCACATGTTCTATCAGACGGTTGTGGTGAGCGCCCTCTTATACGCGGTGGTGTGCTGGGGAGGCAGCATTAACAAGAGTGACGCCTCACGCCTGGGCAAACTGGTGAGGATGGCAGGCTCTATTGTAGGCACGGAGCTGGACAGTTTGACATCTGTGGCAGAGCAACGGGTGCTGAGCAGGCTCCTGTCAATAATGGAGAATCCACTGCATCCACTAAATAGTATCATCTCCAGACAGAGGAGCAGCTTCAGTGACAGACTGCTGTCACTGTCCTGCTCCACTGACAGACTGAGGAGATTGTTCCTCCCCCACACTACGCGACTCTTCAATTCCACCCGGGGGGGGGGGGGGGGGGGGGGGGGGGGTGGTAAATGTTAACATTATACAAAGTTATTGTCTGTTTTTACCTGCATTTTTATTACTCTTTAATATTTTTTTTTTGTATCAGTATGCTGCTGCTGGAGTGTGTGAATTTCCCCTTGGGATTAATAAAGTATCTATCTATCTATCTATCTATCTATCTATCTATCTATCTATCTATCTATCTATCTATCTATCTGATAAACAATAATGCCACAGCCACATGGAGACTGTCAGAAAATGGCGGTGAGCATTAAAAAAAATAAAAACAGCCCAAACATAAAATGAGCTGAAAATAGGGCAACAAGTCAGATTTTATTAAAATCCCCACCTATAGACAAAAAAACAACAAAAAGGCCAACATTTCATACCATTGCCACACTTCTTCATCATGCCTACTACAAAAGTGATTCAATCTGCTTCTGTTTTGTAAAAAACAAGTGCACACGGGACTTGTGTCAGTACATACTTTTAACACAATTTGTGCTCCTTGTCTACATCAAAAGTGTTTTATTTTTCATTCAGTTTGAGATAATGAGATTATTTATTAACTAGCCAAAGCACCCAGCCCTGCCCGGGTTTTTTTGTATAATGGGTTAAAGAAAGAATGCAATTTTTTATGTGTTTTTATATGGTGACCCAGTTGTCACTGTTAGCTGTCCCAACCATCATCCCCACTGCTTCCCTATCAATAGCCGCATTTCCATTGACTTCCTTAATGTGCATTTTGAAATTGCGAAACAAAAAAATGCTAATAGAAACCCGTGAATTTAAAAAAAAAAACTCTCAAAATTCACAAAAATGTTTATACACTTGCCAGAGCTGGATTTTCAGGTGATTCGACAAAGCAATATTTGCAGAACTGCAATGTAGTACTAGGATGTTGTACTGTGCTAGCCATTATGAATGTAGTGTGTCATTTTGCTTGACTTCTCACTACAAAACTGCAATGGAAACACTTTTTTCACATTTAGGTCACATGACACGAATACAGCAGCATCATGAGCACTACTGGGTGACCCAACACAAACATCTCCGATCATTAATCTGTCGTCAGTGCACAACAGTAGATGTCCAGCCTTTCCTGATAACATAACCCCAATACCTGTCTCTTGGTGCACGAATAGGAACACAAGAGCCATTAATCGCACCATACACGTGACGTATTTTGAGTGCCTCGTAATTGCACTGCGAAATCTGCCATACTTCTTCCACATCAGGTAAAGTGATGTATTGCCTCATTAGTTTGGAGCGTATGGCCTGACACACTCCATATGCTCACCTGTGATTGGTGGTTTTGCTCCAACCAAAAGTCTTGGCAACAACCATGTACTAAGCACAGGTATCCTGTTTATAAAGTGCGATGGCTATACACTTCTAGGATTGGCTCCCTCATATATGCTATGGCAGGGGACACTGGAGGGCCTATTGTGCTGCATAATTCCAAGAATGTTGTGGTGCTCATCCAAAAATTTTATATTCACAGCTCCTCAGTTAAACCACTGCAGATGATTTCCACGAAATCCCTAATATTTGGCCTCTGCCAAGTATAGGGAGTTCGCCCTCCCTTTATTGTATTCACTTGCTATCGTTGAGCAAAAACGAACACAGCGATTGTACCCGCAATTGAAATAACAGAACCAGCACTCTTCATATTGGTCGCCATTTCTAATTTCAGGTTATAAAACAAACTTTATTCCCATAAAATCACAGAAACAGAGATAATTCACATTTGTGTTTTGTCGACTTTTCAGAAGCGTCGCTTCTATTTTGCACATAACTGCAATGAGAGTTTGGTATATTGACTAACCAGCTGCATCACCGTGTGGTACGGCAACACTACTGCTATGGACCACAAACGCCTGCAGACAATGGTAAAGACTGCTGAGAAGATCACAAGGACCCCACTGCCCTCTGTAGAGCATCTACAACTGCAGAGTCCGCAGGAGAACTGCCTTGATCCTCAGGGACCCCACCCACCCCCAACACGAACTGTTCACACTTCTACCCTCAGGCAGGAGGTATAGAAGTATGAAATGACTTCCAGGCTAAAGAACTCTTTCTTTCCCAAGGCCATTAGACTTCTAAATAACTGACTGGAGTTTATAACCATGGTTCATCTCATTCTGTCTACCTCACACAACTGTATTTGACTTGTCCATTACACACCTACCTGCACAATTACACTTTATACTTCTATTCTGTTTTTATACTTTATGCTGCCTCTGTTACTTATTATCTATTTACTATTTATTATTTATGTTTATCTTTATACGTTGGTTTGCTAATCATTGGCACTTGGTGTGGACAGCAAAGAAAGAATTTCATTGTACAGGGAAACGTGTTTCCTTACTGTGCACATGACAATAAACTTTGAACTGGAAATGCAGATAATGTCTCAGCTCTCGTGAGTCGAGAATTTGTTCTTTTTGGGTTAAGTCCTTGCAGGGCTGTCATGCCTGACTCATTCTCTTAGTTCAAGGTGGACAGTTCTTAGCACCTAACTTATGAAGTAAGGCCAACAAAGCGGGAATTAAACAGCAACCATTGATTCTCCTTTGTGTTGCACTTCCACTCTCGATCGAGCCTCACCCAACACATCCCCGGCAAAAGCACAAGATTCTCCTTTTAATATTACAGTAGATAGAAGCAGCACACAACAAATTGATAATTTGTTCTTTTCAGGTCCAGCTGATTTCCAGAATTGAGGTAACTCTTTACTGGGTTATAACCATGGATGCTGTCATGCCTGGCTCGTCCTCTTAGTTCAAAGTGGACAGTTCATAGTGCTTAAGTTATAAATAAAATTGAATTATTGAAGATGAAGTTAAATGATTACCCTTTTATACTGCACTTCCACTCTTGATTGAGCCTCATCTAGCACCCATGTGAAAGTGTAAGATACTCCTTTTTAGAAGCAGCACACGGTGTTCACCAGGTAAGTAAGGTTATGCTTGTGTCAATTTGTCTGCTAGTCTGACTTCAAAACTGTTCAGATGTTTCATTTGCTGTGAGCCAGCAGATGGCACTGGTGTGCAAACTTTAGCACACTGGGAGAAAAAACCCACTTGGAACCTTCAGGGTCACATTTTTGGGTTCCAAAGTACAGTAATCCCTCCTCCATCACGGGGGTTGCGTTCCAGACCCCCCCGCGAAAGGTGAAAATCCGCGAAGTAGAAACCATATGTTTATATGGTTATTTTTATATTGTCATGCTTGGGTCACAGATTTGCACAGAAACACAGAAGGTTGCAGATAGACAGGAACGTTATTCAAACACTGCAAACAAACATTTGTCTCTTTTTCAAAAGTTTAAACTGTGCTCCATGACAAGACAGAGATGACAGTTCCGTCTCACAATTAAAAGAATGCAAACATATCTTCCTCTTCAAAGGAGTGCGCATCAGGAGCACAGACTGTCAGAAAGAGAGAGGAAAGCAAACAAATCAATAGGGCTGTTTAGCTTTTAAGTATGCGAAGCACCACGGCACAAAGCTGTTGAAGGCGGCAGCTCACACCCCCTCCATCAGGATCAGAGAAAGAGAGAGAGAGACAGATAAAAACAAACAATCAAAAATCAATACGTGCCCTACGAGCTTTTAAGTATGCAAAGCACCGTGCAGCATGTCGCTTCACGAAGCAGCTGCACAGAAGGTAGCAACGTGAAGATAATCTTTCAGCATTTTTAGACGGAGCATCCCTATCGTCTAGGTGTGCGAACAGCCCCCCTGCTTACACCCCCTCCGTCAGGATCAGAGAAAGTCAGCGCAAGAGAGAGAGAGAGAAAAGTAAGTTGGGTAGCTTCTCAGCCATCTGCCAATAGCGTCCCTTGTATGAAATCAACTGGGCAAACCAATCGAGGAAGCATGTACCAGAAATTAAAAGACCCATTGTCCGCAGAAATCCGCGAACCAGCAAAAAATCTGCGATATATATTTAAATATGCTTACATATAAAATCCGCGATAGAGTGAAGCCGCGAAAGATGAAGCGCGATATAGCGAGGGATTACTGTAGTCAGTTTTGTCTGACTATGAAACATTTGGTCCATATCAGTCAAATGGTGTAGAATTGTATTGACAACATACACACAGATAGACATTCTGTTTTATTTATATAGAAACGGGTCATGTCACCCTGCTAGCATAGGATGCAAAGCCGGAACAAACCCTGGACAGGACACCAATCCATCACAATTATTAATATGAGTGATAAAAAAATTAATACTGCACATCATACCCACCTTGACTTGGCTGCAATACTTTGCTGTAGACAAGGAATCCCTGCTTGAGAGTGCATTTTCTTATTTTATTATTCACACCAACAATTTCTTGCCATCAGGAATCGAAATGTTGATGATTCTCTTTATTATTCTCCCAGCCTATACCATAGGAGCTGTTTGTATAATATTGTATATATAAAAATAAGCAGACAAAGATAAGAAGAAGAGTTGATGTCCTGAGTGGGTAAAATGCCATTTGTTGTAGAGATGACTTTTTGCTATAGTGAGGAGTGCCAGGACACTGCCAGTGGTGAATACCACGTGAAACCTTTGGTGACAGTTGCCTTACTTTCACTCCTCTTTAAAAAAGAGATGAATGATGAGGTAAACCTTTTAAAGTGATAAAGCAATAAGAGTGGCAGGAGGCAGGTGGAGTCACTCGTTGGTCGCCCTTCTTAAGGGTCTCCCATCCAACCTGCTGTGCTCCAGTCTATAGCAGTATACTTCTGTAAAGGTGGGTGTCGTCAGGTCTGTGATGGAAAAAACACAAACGCATGGTCATGCTGGGCTTTCCTTTTATAACACCATTACCTGTGTTCCCGTTGGGTTAGTCCTTGCAGGCCTGATTGGATGACCATGCCCTTAGCAAAGTCTACAGAAAAAGATTTGTGGCAGGGTCATCATTTCACCCAATTTACAGATTTTAGACATTTCTGACCAAGATCACTTGCAGAGTACCCATCTGTGTGCGAGGATATAGTTTGTAGACAAGATAATTCAAAAAACAAATCACTCATCCCAAGTGAAACCTGTCAGAGTTGTTAGCTTTCTAAAATGCCAGAAGCCTACTGATTGTGACAAAATAACTGGCACATTCTTGACTTGTGTTATCAGTCATAAGTCAAATTTTTTTACTGCAATGGTGAGATTGGTGATAATGAATAACAATAAAATACATAATAATTTAAAACATGTGCCCCTGAATTGGATTAAGTAAAATCAGTAAATGCATTGCAAGACTAATAATTGAGATTTTTTTTGAGAACATTTATGCTGCTTTGCTTTAAAAAAAAAACAAACAAAAAACAGAAACACTGCTGTAACAGTGTATTGGAGCAGATAATCTTTTTGCACATTTGCTTAAAAAATAATCTTACATGTTGCTTCTCAGTCTAAAAGTCCATTTACCTGCCTGTCCCTCATTGTTATCTCCTGTCGCTGATCGAGGAAACATACATTCCACAAAATGTATTCCAACCAGTCATCCCATTTAATATATACAATGCCCCCAAAATAAACAGGCGCATGAAACCAAAGCTGGAAATGCCAAATTCATAGTCAAAACTCAGAAAATTCAAAGTGGCGTGTTCATTCTGTTTTTGTGAAGTTGTGCTGAAGGCTCTCCAAACTGTCAATGGTGATGCTTTGCACTTTTTATTCCATCAAAAAGATAGAAATGTCTTGAAATAGTAATAAAGCATTTGGCTGGCTGGCATCAGGCACCTTCAATGTTTGTTTTCACTCTCGCTGTGCCACATGACTAATTATTATGCATGCATACGGCACGCGCCTTCTTCTCTTATATTTACGTGGAATTTAAAGATCAACCTGCACATTTGACTAGAAATGCAGATAATTCGTCCCACAGAGTCTGTAATGCAAATGCTCAGTATTATATACCCGGGGGGGCGGTCCAATCAATGTTGGCTGTTACAGTCATTGGAAGATGGCGCACTGGCCTCACATAGCATTATAGGACGCTTGTAAAAAAAACGGCCAAATTATTAGTAAATAATTCGTAGAACAAGGGTGAATGCGAATGCAGCAAATTCACTACGAATAACGCTATGGCGAAATTTGCTAATCAACACTGTTCACCAAGAACCTGACGATCACTCCGGCTGAGCTCCTGAGAAGAACTTCCAACATTTCAACACTCCACTAATTTGGGTTTTGTGGCAGAGTGGCCAGATGACACATGAAAGCCAGCTTGGAGTTTGCAAAAAAGGCACCTAAAGGCCTCTTAGACTGCAAGAAAACAAGATTCCCTGATCTAATGAAATCAAGATTGAACTATTTGCCCTCCAATCTAAGAAATAAATATCTGACAGAGCGTAAAGGGATCTGCAGAGAAGAATGGCAAAAATCTAGTGTGCGAAGCATGTCACATCATACGCAATAAGAGAGCTGGTCTTAATCGCGGCCAAATGTGTTTCAACTGAGTGCTGCGGAAAGGGTCTGAATGCTTCTATCAATGTGATATTTCAGTTTTATATATCTAATACATTTGTAAAAATGACTAAAATCCAGTTTTATCTTAGCTGTTCTGGAATATTAGGTATTGATTAATGAGGGAAAAAATGAAAATCAATGATTTTAGCATAAGACCACAAGATAACACAATGTGTAAAAAGTGAAGGGGTCTGAATAAACTCTGAAGGCACTTGTACACCTGCCAGTCATCACACGGAGAGGAAAAGAATGTTCTTGTGAAGTATTGTGTGTAATGGCTTTACCAAATTATCTGAGATTACTTATTCTTAAAACACTTTCATAACTAAAAAATGTTTAGCACTTAGGAAATATTGTTAAGTACAGTCCTTATTTTTCCCTGAGATTATCAAAACTCTGCAAATTTCTTGACAAAGTGGGTGGTCCCGTAATGCAAATTAACTAGTTATGCTAATAAGGCATTTCTGCCAAGAAACATAACTGAAAAACTGTTCCAACACTCTGGAAAATACTCTGTCCAATCCCATTTTCTCCACGCTGAAAAATGTTTAAAGAATGATCTGATTTTGGGGAACATGTCCGTTTGGCAACTCTATAGCTTGACATTCTAATATGAAGAATATTTCTATGTACTCCCCGTGTGTGCATGGGTTTCCTCCGGGTGCTCTGGTTTCCTCCCACAGTCCAAAGACATGCAGGTTAGGTGCATTGGTGATCCTAAATTGTCCCTAGTGTGTGTGTGTGTGTGTGTGTGCCCTGTGGTGGGCTGGTGCCCTGCCTGGGGTTCATTCCTGCCTTGCGCCCTGTGTTGGCTGGGATTGGCTCCAGCAGAACCCCGTGACCCTGTGTTAGGCTATAGCGGGTTGGATAATGGATGGATGGATTCTATAGTATCTATGCTACTGAGATTTGTTTGCTTTTTGAACCAGATGAAATGAGTTATTATGTTCAGCCATATTACAAACGGATAAGTAAAGCATACAAACATGCTTATTGACATGGTCCGGTGAGAAGATCATCAACAGTAGTCGACAAGCCTGACATACCCAATGACTAGAAATCATATCTTTGAAATAATTTCTGTGAGCGGTACTGGTACTTAAAATAATGAAATCCATTCACATTGTTCCTACATAAATTATCTTTCTTATTGAAGCACTCATTGAATCAGTGGTACTAGAAATGGGCGCATAAAACCTTGACACCTATAGATTTTGAGTAAACTCAATTTATGTTAACTGTCTAATAGTAACATACCTCAAGAATATTTTTTAAGAGATATAGCTGTGGCTATCGTTATATGGTTTAGCTATGTAATACCATGGGTTGCATTTCTGATTTTTCACTAAAATTGTATTTAAAAACCCGTGTGTGTATTGTGTTACATTAATTAAACTGGCACCCTTTGATCTTGATCATACTATTCTTAGATGCCGAAGCTGGCCCCACATCTTCGAACATTCCGGGGAACGTCTGTCTGCGGCTGGAGCATTTTGGAATAATCCGGCTCGGCTTAACAGCAGCGTTTGGCTCCGTTGTGGCCGTAACACTTCAGTTGCACAAGGCTGGAACCCACTGAGCACCCTATCACTCTAAACAGCTCTACCGGGCCAGTTTCGATATACAGTATTTATTAATTTACCTAACATACTCGTCAGTCGGTTGGCAGACATGCAAGGGAATCCGTAGGCTCCACACAGTGACTTGCACGGATTCGATTTCGCGCTGAGTCTTCTGAAGCTGTGGGCAAAGCGGCCCCAACCAACGCGCCATTGAGTCGCCCCTTTCTAGTGTAAAGCGAGGAATCAGGTTACTTCCATGTGATCCTCTGAAATCTTAAATTAAGACTCCGCGTTCAGGGTCCAGTTTCGCTTGCAAGGGTCAGCAATCGTGCAAACCGACGCAGGTTGTATTCACTTGTACGGGATCTGTGCCGGGAACCTGCTAAGGAAAGCTGGTTTCAAAATCAGTCCTTTGTTTATATCAGCCAGGAAAAGATGAGCAGTAGAGAGTGACGCCCACCTATACTTAGGTATATAAACGGGTCTCTCCCTCCCCTTGCCCTGATATCCCGGAAACCATTCAGATAAAGTCTGTCTGATCTCCTTCGTTTGTGCCGCGCTAGACGCTCACTGGATGGAGGGGGGCGATCGCTCTCTCAGCTCCTTACGTAGATCGACGCAGAGTGCCAAGTGAACTGGGAGTCTTTTTTAAGTAGCAGCAGCTGGGTGCCGCTTTTGCCTTCTGGCTGTAGACGAGGAATTGGAAAGAGGGACGTATCCGGCATTTTACGTCGATCTGCAATCGAGAAGAGGCTGGCAAGCTGCATTTCATTGACATTTACTGTACGGCTTTATGCGGTAGCGTATGTGAGTGAACGCGCGCGCGGCCGCGCGTGTGTGCCGCTGGGTCTCGCGCGTGCAGAAAAAAGTGCAAACCAGTCTGCGGCTTCAAACTTTGTTCGCGGCTGTTAATGTTTAGCGGATTCACATCCTAAGGAATGCTCTGACTGCATTCTCATTCTTTCTCCTTTATACACATATTTGGGATTTATACGCAGGACGTCTTTCTTTTAAAATGAAACTAAGAATGTTTTTTTCAATCTCCACCTGAGTGTTCCCACGGTCGAGGGTGCGCGTTGCTCTTTTCTCGTCAGCCGAGGATGAACAGTTCAGACCCCACACGCCTCGTTATGTTTCTGCTTCTGTTTCTTCTCGGCTCCTTTTGCCTTTTCACACAAGTGCAAGGTAAGCAAGCTTTTGTTTAAAATTAGACCTGTTCTCTTCAACTTTCCGAATGGCCTGCAATGATCGCGGTGTGGCATACTTGAGTAAAAGCTGTAAAGTTCTGCCATTACAGCCTGAAACGGGGAAAGCAGTGTGACTCTGAATACGCACGCACGCACACACACAACACATGTTGGCACGCTTTGTTTTCCCAGTGCTGGTGGAGCTATAAAGAATATCTACGAGTTGTTTTATATTCCCTCATTGTCTAACCGGTGTGATTATTTTGGCCCCTCTGTTCGGACAGCACCCATTGTTGGAGGAGCCTCTGCCTTTAAAAACCTTGTATGATCTTTAAACTAAGCAAAACTTGAATGATCTTTAATGAGTTATGATTCTGACACCCAGACAACGAAATCAGCGCAGCCTCGGCAAATCTTATCCTTGTTGGCATGTTTGTATATAGGTTTGTATTTTGTGCATTTACAAAAATCGTGAAATGAAAATCAGCTAATTAAGAAACCTGTTTGTTAACAGACATTAGATAATCATTCGGATTGTCAAATGTAACTTCCTTTGTGATCAACACTGTGTGTGTGTATATGTATAATATGCATTATACTGTACATATGTATACACACACATACATATGCAGTATAGACATAAAATACATAAACACTTGAACATATATACATATGTGTTTATGTTGATGTTTATATGTATGTTTACATGTATGTGTGTATACGTACATATGTATAATATGTAAAGTGAGAGGGAAGAGTAAAGCTTTACATTAATATTACTGAGATGCCCTCATAATCCATTTTCTAACCCACTCATCCATTTTTGTAGCGTCGTGGGGTGCTAGAGCCTGTTCCATCAGCATTTTGTACAGGACTGAACTGAAATGCTCATCTTTGGATGTGGGACACAAAAGTATAGAGGAATATTTTGGATTAAATTAATAAATATGCAAATACATTAATTTATACAGATTAAATAAAAATACCAAAATGATTTGTGAACATAATTACATGTGTCGTGAAATGTTTTTTTGTTGGTTATTTTTATGTGCTTATGTAATTATTTGTTCATTTATTTAATTCAGTGACAACAAATGCAAGATGAAATATGCCTTGAAATGACAACTGTCATTTTCACCCATCAAAGTTGAGACTGAGAGTACTCGATTTTAATTGGTGAATCGTCAGTGAAGGGTTTGCTCAAAGTTGGGATTGTGGCAGATAGAAGTGCAAGAAATATATGCCCATAATTACCGTGCAAAAGTGGCTACCTAAATTCAAGAAACTTTGAATTCATCACCAGGGGTTAAAACCAGTGGCCAGATTTATGTCTACTCTACCGACAATTCACCAGTTAAAGAACAGTACTTGCTACAGCCCACCCTCTCAATTTTGATGTGTGAAATTGGTAGTTTTCGTTTCATTGTGTATTTTCATTTTGTGCATGGTGTCACTGAGATAAAGAAAGAAATAATTAAATACATAAGTAGGCGGAGTGGTGGCTCTGAGGCTAGAGATCTGCACTGGCAATCGGAAGGTTGCCGGTTCGAATCCTGTAAATGCCAATAGGGACTCTGCTCTGTTGGGCTCTTGAGCAAGGCCCTTAACCTGCAATTGCTTAGCGCTTTGAGTAGTGAGAAAAGCGCTATATATAAATGCAAATAATTATTGTTATTATTAAGTAAACAACAAAAATGTATTTAGTCAAACATTTATTTAATTAAAATACTTATTAATTTGCATATTTATTTAATTTTGCCTGAAATATTCCTCCACACACAGAGAGAGAGACCTGGGCCCTAGACCTGTGAGGCAGCAGCTCTAAGTTCTGCTTCACTGTGGTTTCTTGCAGAATTAACTGTTTCTTAAATTTGCTATTATGTTTGTATAAAAGCAATTTTTTTTGTGTGGGGTTGAATATTGTAAAAGTTAAATACATGATATCTTTTAGGTTATATTTTATTTACGGAGGTGAAGTGAGACTTTTACCTTGCATTATCTTTTATTAATAACTGTGGAGTATACTTCTTCTTATGCACGCATGTTTTTTTTCTCTGGTAACTCCAGTTTTTCTCCCACATTCCAACAATGTATAAATAGTTGGCAGGAGAATTTAACTTGACCCAGTGTGAGGGAGTGCTTGATGTACTGACTTCTTGGCTCATTCTTTATTCAAGATTGTTAACTGCCTGGAAAAAAACTCCTCCACCTCCTGGATCTCCCTAAGCTGCATAAAGTAGATTTAAAAAATGGAGAGATATGAATGTATTTAGAAGTATAGCACATTCATTCCAAGATTATTGTAAGGATAAATTATGGATGCTTTAGGAAGTGTTCAAAACCTATTATTTGACAGTGAAAGGTAAAATGAGTTAGCTAATGCTAAGTTTAGCTTTTTGTATGGTGTAGTAGTTACGGTATTTGAATGTAAACTATTAGGTTGCCAGTTCACTTGCTGCTTCTGACGTGATCCTCAGAAAGTCCCTTAACCTCTTTTTGATTGAGTTGTTAAAATTCTGCGTAAAGCATCATGGGGTAAATGCTGTAGGAATGAGAAAGGTGCATTTGAATGAATGAATAATGTTGTTTGGTCTCGGATTATCATGTATTCTACTCCTGACAATTTGAAGTTACCATTGTAAATTCATTTCAGCCATGGATTTTAGTATCTTAGTTAAGACTGTTTGTTTAAGAAATGTTTAGGCTCAAAAGTTATTGAAGAATGAAGCATGACACCAACAACATGTACATTAATTTTGTTTAATCAGTAAGATGTTCAACATATTTTTTTTATAAATAACCCGCTTATCCAGTTCAGCATCATGGGAAGCTGGTGCCCATCCTGACAACATTGGGCTCAATGCATAAATCAACCCACACAACAGAGCACACTCGTGCCCACATCCACACTCACTCTTACTGGACCACTTTAGAGTTGCCATTTAATGCTAAAGGTACATCTTGGGGAGGAAAACTGGACTGCCATGTAGAGTTTGAGAGGATAAACAAATTCCATACTGGCAGCGCCTATGCCACGATTCATATCTACAGTGTGACTCTGGTCCTGAGAGGCAACAGCACTGTCCGGTGCACCACTGTGCCACCACTGATTATTAAGTGAGAGAAAATCCAAATTAAAATTTCAAGTAATGCATACTTGCTTCAACACAGCTTTAAGGCTGTAATCAGCTGGCAGAAATGGTCGATGTACATACACATGCGGCCAGAATTCTTTTGCTCTCGTAACACACACATGAAAATTAACTAAATAATTTAGTCAGCTGTATAACCATGAACTATATAAAGAAAGACTCCAAGCTCAAGTTTAATTTGAAAACAATAAAGCTATAGGGTGGCACGGTGGTGCAGTGGTAGCACTGCTGCCTCGCAGTTAGGAGACCGGGGTTCGCTTCCTGGGTCCTCCCTGCGAGGAGTTTGCATGTTCTCCCCGTGTCTGCGTGGGTTTCCTCCCACAGTCCAAAGACATGCAGGTTAGGTGCATTGGCGATCCTAAATTGTCCCTAGTGTGTGCTTGGTGTGTGTGTGTATGCCCTGAGGTTTGTTTCCTGCCTTGCGCCCTGTGTTGGCTAGGATTGGCTCCAGCAGACCCCAGTGACCCTGTAGTTAGGATATAGCGGGTTGGATAATGGATGGATAAAGCTATAGGAGTGAAAGCCAAGGTGGTTGGGCATCTTTAGAAAGCACAGCTAATCAATTTATGAATAGGACAATAAACAATATACATTTTAGCTGCTGATTTTGATTAAAATTAATGTTATATATACACAAAATAACATTACACTTGAATTTATATTTAATGCACATTTCTACTGATCCTGAGAAATTTAGTGTGTTTTTCCTCTGTATTGTGTAATCTCTAAAGAAAGCTTTCTTTAAACATTAAGTGGTCACATATTGGAACAGACATTTAATGATTAAACACTGAAGGTGGACTCCATCCATATACATCTGCATACATTTGAAATGCATATGTTTTGTTAGTGTCTTGCAGAAGCAACATGAATCCAAATGTGATTGTCGTAATCATTTTAGTGTACTCTGAGAAAAGCCTCACAGACCATGGGGTGCATACTGTAGCCAGTTTGGATACAGTCTGTTTCTGAAAATGAAGCAGCAGTAACACTAGCTCCTGTGTGCCTGGTATTTAAAGAACAGCTTAACACACACATTTTCATGTATGCCAGTTGCAATACTGCATGTTTCACATTATAACAAAATCCATCCATCCATCCATTTTCCAACCCGCTGAATCCGAACACAGGGTCACGGGGGTCTGCTGGAGCCAATCCCAGCCAACACAGGGCACAAGGCAGGAACCAATCCCAGGCAGGGTGCCAACCCACCGCAGTTATAACAAAATGTTATATAAAATACAACAGACAACGTTTTAGCTATAGACAAGAAAATTCAATTTCTTAACTTTTTCCTCCACTTAGCAAATATCTTTTTACATTTTGTATAAGAAGGTTTGTCCAGATAGGAAGGATGTCTAATTTGGGTGGGCAGTGCTAAGTATTTTTAAATAATGTTTAAATAATGGAAAGACCTTTTTTTTAACCTGTGGTACACTTCAAGAATGGCAAGCACATACCCTTGGCTGCTTTGAGAAAGAAGAAAGAAGTTGAACTGAGAAAAGCCTGTTATGTACTGTATCATTCTGCCTTCTCTTGTTGTGTTCATTTTCTGAAGACCTTATTTCCCAAAAGGACACATGAAACAGCCTAGTTTATACCAAGGGTTTATTTAAACACCTGAAAGGAATGCCTGGCCTGTTGGCAAAGTTTTAGTCAGAAAAATAAAGTGAACATGAAAATGGAACAAAGTCATTTTATGAGTTTATTACCTTACTACTTACTCTGATTAAAGGATAAAGTTATGTAATATATTTATTTCGCATAAGAAATTGTGTTCTTACATTAAACGTTTTATATAAATTTAAAATAATATACTTGGTTTTGCAATTTAAAATGAGGTCTGAGGGACATCAGCTCAAATTTGAAAACCAAAGATTTTAAACTTATTGAATACATCCATTTTCAAGGGAAGAATGTTCTCAAGAATTGAAACGCATCTTGAAATTTTATACATATTGTAAAACAGGATATCCATGTCATTTAAAAAAAGTACTGAACAGTGGAACCTCGGTTTGCGAGCATAATTCGTTCCGGAAACGTGTTCGTAGTCCAAACCACTCGTATATCAAAGTGAATTTCCCCATAAGAAATAATGGAAACTCAGATGATTTGTTCCACAACCCAAAACTATTCATATAAAAATGATTAATACAAAATATAAAGTAAAAATACATAAAACAAATTAACCTGCACTTTACCTTTGAAAAGAATCATAGCTGGTGTGAGTGAGTTTCTAAACTCTTGTGGGATTCCACCAAATGGGACGACACGCGGAAGAGCGTCCCAAAGCAATTGCAGTCTCCCAGCGCTGTAGCAGTTCGCCGTAAAAGCGAATCCGAAAAGATCACGGACATGCTATAAGTGCCTGCCGTCAATGGGTGATACAAGGAACATTATAAATGCGCAGGGCCCTGCCTGACTGCTGTGTCTGTGTAAAGGAGAGCGGCAGATCCCGCTACAATAAATAACCGCGCTGTTGCTGTTTCAAGCTGAATAAAGCTGGTGTTGCTAAAGTACTGAGACTCAGCTTCGTGTTTTAGGGTGCAAGACGGGAACTCGCACGTCACAGCACACACGCGTGTGAACACACACACGCACACACACACACACACACACACAAGTGCGCGCGAGCACACACACATACACGCGCACGCACACAGTCACAATGCTAATGCTGTAGTAAACAGTATACGCTCGTACGGATGTTGACTATCTGAGTGAGGCACGCTGACTCAGATGGAGAATAGGAGACAATTGCCCACAATCCCGCAGCGAGAGAGAGAACCATCAGCTCAGTTGTGATCACATGACGCTCAGCAGACAAAGCATATACATACTACTCCTATTGCAAGCCCTCGCTCGTTTATCAAGTCAAAATTTATTAAAAATTTTAGCTTATCTTGCAAAACACTCGTAATCCAAGTTACTCGCAAGCCGAGGTTCCACTGTATATGTATAGTTTTGTGATATTCTGCCATTTTAAAAGAAGTCTGGCTTTACTCTTTACCTCATTGCCTGTCTCACTTTCACTTCCAGGAGAGTGGTTTTTCCAAAGCTTATTTGTGCATTAATGAAACAAGCTGTCATTTTATACTAGTAATATGTCCTACTATGAAGGCAACAATTCCTTTAGCCTCATCTGTGAACTGTTTTGTTGTAATGAGTTTTGTGGTGCCTGTTTGTAATTTTTACGCTTTCTGAGGATTTATAGAATATTTGTCCATTCCTCAATATATTTTATCATTTTGAAGGTAATGTCACTACAGTGCTATGTTTGAGTGTTTTTCTTTCAGACCCCACTATTTTGTACTAGTCTTTAAGGCGGTAGCCATGTTGTTTAGGCCGATAATGCCTCTTGCTGGTCACACAATCCGATGTTGTTGTCCATTTTCTAACCATACTTCTCCAGAGCAGGGCTGTAGGGAAACCGGAGTCTATCTCTGAATGCACTGGGTGCAGGGCAGTAACTATCTTAGGGCAGGACGCAAGCTAATCGCATGGAGAACAGACATACACATCAGGGTCAATTAAGCATCATCAATCCAATTAACCCTCATGTCTTGGGGCTCCTTCCACGGAGTCACCATGCCACCCTTTACTTCATCGTGCACTCCTTATTTAAGTATGTGGTGGGCCATGCAGACTTCATTTGCATATTAGAGGAATGATTAGATGAATATTATTTGTCTTTTGTAGTTTAGAGTATAATTCATTCTAGATGGCATAAGAACCTTTTTACTCTCTTTCCTTTGACTTCAGTTCTTTTTTCATTGTGTTTGGTTTTTGAAATTTGCCTTTTCGCCTGTCCCTGACATCAATTTTGCCCACAATTGGTGGTACAGGAGATTAAAAAGCACTCGCTCCCAAGAAGGTTTTAGTTCTAGAACCTGTCCCTGTTTCATTCAATACAACTTTGACAAATGTTTCTGGATACTCCGCTTATGTTCTTCTGTCTCTGTTACTTTGGTTATTGTTTGTCTTGCTTGATGCCATCTCCCATTCACACTGCATCGTTTCATTTTCCAGACATCTTAACATATATCTATACGATCAAGAATAAACCAATTGGAAGCTTCAATAGATTGAAGGTGAGAGAGACAGAATTAGAGAGACAAAAGGAAGAAAATGTGCAGCCTGAAGCTAGGGCGAGGCTCCAGGTAACTGGCAAGGTAAAAATGAGATTACCATAAGGGGGTTGACTGAAACTGTAAACACCTGATATTTTGATTTTTATTTACACATCCTGGATACACACATTTTCAAACCAAACTGCTTCAGACCCAATCAAGGTTTTGAGCCATTTTACTTACTTATACAAAAACACCAACCATGCTGATCATGGTGAACAATCAAGTGAACAAGAACATATCCTTACCTCAGGAGAAACAGTGCCAAGTATCTCTGATTTAAACTTTTGTTCTCACAAATATACCTCAGAAATGAGGAAGGAATTCTTCTTCAAAATGGATATATTAAGTATGTTTTAAGGCTTCTGTTTTCAAGTTTGTATCGGTACTCCATAGTCCCCATTTTAAAGTAGCATATGCAGGTGCTGTATTTTTTAAGTTTATGACATATACTTTACTTAGCAATATTTCTGATGGCAAATTAATGTATACCTTAATTGTAAGAAAAATAAGCCTGACTTGAAAAATACTACACTTGCCCTTTGTTAGTGTTAAGTGTAGCACATGGTGGCAGGGGAAAATGTAAATATAAATGTTACTGAACCAATAGTGCCTGCATCATGTGGTGTGATTCCCTAGGTATGTGGAAGGTCATGCTATGTTAGGCCTTTTTATTAACTTGTTTAATCTTAATAGTGGCCAGACTTTTGCAGATTGGATGGACCAAGTGTTTCTAGTATTGAACTACTTTTTAATGAATACATTGCTATTTTTATTTTTATACTAATAAAACATATCTGTTGTAGTGAGGAAAAACTTTCCAAGTATTACCCACATATTTCTGCTCAGTTGTTTTTGAGCAGATTATTTGGTATGGTTTTCATACTATTAGACTCTTGGCAATAGTGGCATGATAGTGAGATAATCATAAAGATGAAAGAAAAGATATGCCTTGTTGTCATTCTTATCTAGAACTGAGCAAATGTTCTCAATATGTCTTCAACTACAACAAGCATAGTAAAGGTTGGAACTCGTCCACTGTACTATTAGGGGCACTGTAATAGAACATTTACCAAATTTCCATAATTGTATGTTTTGCAAGTGACTGTGAAAAACTTAGTACCACTGTGTTATAATAATTCGGGTGTTACTCTCCACTTAGTAAGTGGAATTGAAGGGGGTGGCCTTAATTTTGAAGTTAGCATTACTGGAGAGTAACTTAGAGAGCTGGAGTGGCCTGCTGAGGTCACTTTTCTGCTAGTGCTACTACTGAGTGCTCACACATACATACTGATATAATTATTTTTCTAAATATCCATATGAAGGCTGCCAAAAACTATGCAATTGAAACAGTTAAGACTCTTATATATTCCCTGATATCTCATGTCAATATTTTGAGTTCTTGTTAAAAGTGTTTAGAGCCTTGACTTGCTGTAGTAAAAATAAAAATGTTTAGTGTTCATTTATTAATCATCAGTTAATTTTAAATGGGGTCCAGTTTATTCATTTAAGCAAAGCAATGGCAATGTGTACAAATAGATTTATATTCTTGGAGATACATTTTGCACACTCTGAAAGCAGACATACATTATAAAGACGAGATTGATTGCAAATGTAAAAAGATAAAAATTCAATTCAGGGTTGCTGGGGATGCACAGCCAATTCTTGCAGTAGTGGGTGGAAGGCAGAAGATAAGGCAGGGCACCAGTCCATCACAACCACACAAACACACCAGCACAGGGCCAATTTAGAGTTGCCAGTAGACCTAATCTGTGGATGAAAGAAAACCTGGAGAAACACAAATAACGCGATGGTGAAAATGGGTAAACTCTTCACAGCACAACATACCACCAGCTGAGCTGGAGTGAGTTGAACCCAGGACACCAGATCTGTATAGCAGAGTACTAACCACTATGTTACTCTGCTGCTCAAAGGTTAGAGCAGATTTATTAAAAAATAATTCAAAGGTAACTTTAGATATAGCATTTTAGTAATCTTTCAGTAGTTTACTCTTCATTAATTTATTGTAAAACAAAACATTATACATGAAAAATAAGATAATGCATGTGTTACAGAGAAAAAATGTTTTGTGTTATGTTTTTCTGAAAATGAACCTTTTCGCCTAACTGCTTCATGTAACATAGTCTGTCAGCAACAATAATCTTCTTTCCAATACTTACTTTAAAGTTTATTACAGTTAAGAGATTCCTGCATTAAAAATGAGTTTACTTGTCTGTACATATTAAGATCATTTATACTTAAATGACTGGCATGGGAGAGGACTTAATATGTTTGCCAGCTTGCTGGGACATCCTAGTTTCTGCAATGGGAACAGTGGTAGACCACAACATGAAATATTATGTTATTGCAGGTACGTTTTGCTAGTGCCAGACATTCATATTTTCAGATGAATTGGTATGTTTTTCAGATCCACTTGACTGAAAAGATATCTTTGAAATGCATTTGAGTTCTTTGATGGAAAAATTGAAAGCAAGCCTTTATATAGTTTGCTGTCTCTTTCATGGCACTTGTTAGGAGTATAGTTTCCTGGATCAGTGTACAGGCAAACACATTGTGCAAAGAACTGCAGAACTGTCAGATCAGAGATAAACCTTTATTAGGTTGTCCCATTTTCTTTGCCACTTGGTATGTAGCAAAGACCATAAAAAATAATTGCAGATAAGATACCCTATCTAGAACGTGTTGTGTTTTGAAGCACGTAACCAATACTAGATCACTTTGTAAGATTTTAGCTTGGATTTTTATTCCTTTACTTAACCAAAAAACAATTTTTGTTTTTTTTTTATATTTTCATTTACAATTTTTGTCTATGCATTTTTTGTTTTTATTATTGTTGGCTTCATGTTGGGCCATCAGAGTAAAGGTAATTTTCATCAGGCTGTTTACATTTACATTTGCTGTTTGAATTTACATTACAATAAAATATGGCACAAAGCAGCAACTTTGTAACTTTTGTTTCATTACAAGTGTATAAAAGATAAGGATAGATTTAGGAAGATGCAGCATTTTATGTAATTTTGGATGGAAATTGTGTTTCCTGGTTTGACATATACAATGATCAGCCACAACAGTAAAACCACTGACAGGTGAAGTGAATAACATTGATTATTGTGTTACCCTGGCACATGACAAGGATTGGAATATTTGACAGCAAGTGAAAAGTCAGTTCTTCAATTTGATCTGTTGGTAGCAGAAAAATGGGCAAGTGTAAGGATCTGAGTGACTGTGACAGGGAACAAAATTGTGACATCTTGATGACTAGGTTAGAGCTTCTTCAAATGGCAGGTCTTATGTGGTGTTCCCTGTATGCAGTGGTTCGTACCTACCAAAAGTGGTCCAAGGAAGGACAACCAGTGAACCAGAGACAGAGTCATGGGCACTTAAGGCTCATTGATACCTCTGGGGAGCAAGGGTTCGCTTGTCTGGTCTAACCCCATAGAAGAGCTACTATAGCACAAATTGCTGAAAAACATAATGCTTGCCATTGGAGAAAGGTTTCAGAACACACAGTGCATCACAGCTTGCTGCATATTAGGCTGTGTAGCCAGTGATCAGTTATAGTGTCCATGCTGACCCCTGCCTACCACCGAAAGCTCATACAAAGTGCATGAGTGTATCATAACTAGACCATGGAGCAATCAAACACGGTGGTCTGGTCTGATTAATCAAATTTTCTTTTAGATCATGCAAATGGCCAGGTGCATAGGCATTGTTTACGGGAGGAAGAGATAGCAGCAGGATGCACTATGGGAAGAAGGCAAGCCGGTGGAGGCAGCGTGTTGCACTGGGCAATGTTCTGCTGGGAAACCTTGGGTCCTGACATTCATTTGGTTGTTAATTTGACATGGAGACCACATACACCCTTTCATGGTGTCTTTCTGCAGGATAATGTACTCTGCCACACTGCAAAGGCAGGTGGTTTTAATGTTGTGGAAGATCAGCATATAGCATATAGGCATGGTTAAGAGACTTAGCTGTTGTTTGACCAAACATCACAATGAGCAGGGCAACAGGATATAGGTGAATATGACAATGGTATGATTATTGGTGCCAGATGTGGTAATTTCAGCATCCCAGAAACACCTGCCCACTTGATATTTTCATATAATACACCCTGTAGAGTTCACTAAGAACAGTGAGGTACTCAAACAATGTTGAGTGATTGGCAGTACTGTAAGCAGAAATGTCTCAGTAGTGAGAAAGATTAGACCAAAATGGACATACTCCTTCAAAGTAAAAAGGCCATAACTTTGCAAATAACACCTCTTTACAGAAAGGCATCTCAGAATGCACAATTTTGTTGGAACCCTGAAGCAGATGGGCCACAGCAGCACAGGATCCCAAAACTTTGGAAAAGTGTGTCTGGAATGAAGAATCTTGATTTCTGTTTTGACTTGCAGATGGTTGGGTCAGAATTTGATGTAGAAAAGCAGAATTCAACAGATCCATCCATACTTGTGTTAAAACACAGACAAGTAGTGGTAGTGTAATGGCATGATATGTTTCAAAGATCCTACATTTGTTCTCTAAAAACCAATTAAATGTCATTTTGATGTCATAGTGTACCTAAGCATTATTGCTGACCATGCACAGCATGTCTTATTGGCCATGGTATACCTTCTTTCAAACTGATTCTTCCAGCAGGATAATATGTCATGTTCTAAAGTGCCCAGCTCTCAGTCCAGTAGAGTGTCTTTGGTATAAGGTTGAATGAGATGTTTACAGGATGAATGTTTATCTGAAAATATGGAGTAACTCTAATACTGCCAAGCCAGCATGGATCAACATCCCTTAAGAATATTTCTAGCATCTTGTTTATTTCATTACTTGAAGAATTCAGACTGTTCTGGAGGTAAATATGTTCTCACCCAGCACTAGACAGGTGTACTTCATACATTAGCCACTGAGTATATACAATATGTCTAGTGACCAGCCAGCCTGAAATTTTCTGGATATTGCAAGAATTTTATAAAACGTCCCAGGGTTCTGAAAGGTTGCCAAAAATTCTTGAAGTGTCTTCCCAGAACAGTAAACCCCACAAATTACTTTCGGTAGGATTAACTAAGCCACTGTAATCTGATGTAAATACATATATGTACGGTGGCCATTAGGACACAGAAAAGTTTTCAGTTTCATTATCATGGACGTCTGAAGATGTTAACATTACTTATGGTGTGCCAAGCTGTTTCAAAGCCTAGTCCTGCTTATTCCAAAAATGAGATAAAATTCCTTATTTGACAAAACATTAATACAGTTGTACCCTTTTCCAAGTACTGTAATGCAAGGAGGCGTGACAAATACGTGTTTTGGCAAACACCGCAGATGAAATTCTTAATCATTTGAATAAAAAAAACAGCACATAATTTAAATGGTCTGCAAAATCATGATAATATTTCATTGTGTTGTAAGTCTATTTTGGGCACTTTTTACAAATAAGGTACAGTTTGGGATTTTGAGAAATGTAGTCCTGTACAGTATAGCCTTTTCTCTTTAAAATTCTTCTGTGCTATTTTATTTAAGTTGAATTGAAATGGGACATGGTTTGTGTTTTATTATGGTAAACTTGTTGAGGTACTGAATTATGGCTTCGCTCACTGAGGCTCATTTCCTAAAATAGTTACAAGTCTATGTAGAGCATGAACATTTTTTCCACGTTTGTTCTAGTAGAATGTTAGTTTAATGCCAGGTTAATTTGTAACTCTACAATGTGCCTAGTGTTAGTGAGTCTGGCAGTGCGCATGAGTAAATCCTTTGATGGAATGTCATTAATGTTTTGTGTCATTGGGGTAAACTTCTGTTCTCAATTACCCTATAATGCATCCATCCATCCATCCATTGTCTCCCGCTTATCCGAGGTCGGGTCGCGGGGGCAGCAGATTGAGCAGAGATGCCCAGACTTCCCTCTCCCCGGCCACTTCTTCTAGCTCTTCCGGGAGAATCCCAAGGCGTTCCCTGGCCAGTCGAGAGACATAGTCCCTCCAGCGTGTCCTGGGTCTTCCCCAGGGCCTCCTCCCGGTTAGACGTGCCCGGAACACCTCACCAGGGAGGCGTCCAGGAGGCATCCTGATCAGATGCCCGAGCCACCTCATCTGACTCCTCTCGATGCGGAGGAGCAGCGGCTCTACTCTGAGCCCCTCCCGGATGACTGAGCTTCTCACCCTATCTTTAAGGGAAAGCCCAGACACCCTGCGGAGGAAACTCATTTCAGCCGCTTGTATTCGTGATCTCGTTCTTTCGGTCACTACCCATAGTTCATGACCATAGGTGAGGGTAGGAACATAGATCGACTGGTAAATTGAGAGCTTCGCCTTGCGGCTCAGCTCCTTTTTCACCACGACAGACCGATGCAGCGCCCGCATTACTGCGGATGCCGCACCGATCCGCCTGTCGATCTCACACACCATTCTTCCCTCACTCAAGACCCCGAGATACTTGAACTCCTCCACTTGGGGCAGGATCTCGCTACCAACCCTGAGAGGGCACTCCACCCTTTTCCGGCTGAGGACCATGGTCTCGGATTTGGAGGTGCTGATTCTCATCCCAGCCGCTTCACACTCGGCTGCGAACCGATCCAGAGAGAGCTGAAGATCACGGCCTGATGAAGCAAACAGGACAACATCATCTGCAAAAAGCAGTGACCCAATCCTGAGCCCACCAAACCGGACCCCCTCAACGCCCTGGCTGCGCCTAGAAATTCTGTACATAAAAGTTATGAACAGAATCGGTGACAAAGGGCAGCCCTGGCGGAGTCCAACTCTCACTGGAAACGGGTTCGACTTACTGCCGGCAATGCGGACCAAGCTCTGGCACCGATCGTACAGGGACCGAACCGCCCTTATCAGGGGGGCCGGTACCCCATACTCTCGGAGTACCCCCCACAGGATTCCCCGAGGGACACAGTCGAATGCCTTTTCCAAGTCCACAAAACACATGTAGACTGGTTGGGCAAACTCCCATGCACCCTCCAGGACCCTGCTAAGGGTATAGAGCTGGTCCACTGTTCCGCGACCAGGACGAAAACCACACTGTTCCTCCTGAATCCGAGGCTCGACTCTCCAACGGACCCTCCTCTCCAGGACCCCTGAATAGACTTTTCCAGGGAGGCTGAGGAGTGTGATCCCTCTGTAGTTGGAACACACCCTCCGATCCCCCTTCTTAAAGAGGGGGACCACCACCCCGATCTGCCAATCCAGAGGCACTGTCCCTGATGTCCATGCAATGTTGCAGAGGCGTGTCAACCAAGACAGTCCTACAACATCCAGAGCCTTGAGGAACTCCGGGCGTATCTCATCCACCCCCGGGGCCCTGCCACCAAGGAGTTTTTTGACCACCTCGGTGACCTCAGTCCCAGAGATGGGGGAGCCCATCTCTGAGTCCCCAGGCTCTGCTTCCTCATTGGAAGGCATGTTAATGGGATTGAGGAGGTCTTCGAAGTACTCCCCCCACTGACCCACAATGTCCCGAGTCGAGGTCAGCAGCGCACCATCCCCACCATATACAGTGTTGACACTGCACTGCTTCCCCTTCCTGAGACGCTGGATGGTGGACCAGAATCTCCTCGAAGCCGTCCGAAAGTCGTTCTCCATGGCCTCCCCAAACTCCTCCCACGCCCGAGTTTTTGCCTCAGCAACCACCAAAGCCGCATTCCGCTTGGCCTGCCGGTACCTATCAGCTGCCTCCAGGGTCCCACAGGACAAAAGGGTCCTGTAGGACTCCTTCTTCAGCTTGACGGCATCCTTCACCACCGGTGTCCACCAACGGGTTCGGGGATTGCCGCCACGACAGGCACCGACCACCTTACAGCCACAGCTCCGGTCAGCTGCCTCAACAATAGAGGCACGGAACATGGCCCATTCGGACTCAATGTCCCCCACCTCCCTCGGGATGTGGTCGAAGTTCTGCTGGAGGTGGGAGTTGAAGCTACTTCTGACAGGGGGCTCTGCCAGACGTTCCCAGCAGACCCTCACAACACGTTTGGGCCTACCACGCCTGACTGGCATCCTCCCCCACCATCGAAGCCAACTCACCACCAGGTGGTGATCAGTTGATAGCTCCGCCCCTCTCTTCACCCGAGTGTCCAAGACATGTGGCCACAAGTCCGACGACACGACCACAAAGTCGATCATCGAACTGAGGCCTAGGGTGTCCTGGTGCCAAGTGCACATATGAACACCCCTATGCTTGAACATGGTGTTCGTTATGGACAATCCGTTACGAGCACAGAAGTCCAATAACAAAACACCGCTCGGGTTCAGATTGGGGGGACCATTCCTCCCAGTCATGCCCTTCCAGGTCTCACTGTCATTGCCCACATGAGCATTGAAGTCTCCCAGCAGAACGAGGGAGTCCCCAGAAGGTATGCCGTCTAGCACCCCCTCCAGGGACTCCAAAAAGGGTGGGTACTCCGAACTGCTGTTCGGTGCATACGCACAAACAACAGTTAGGACCCGTCCCCCCACCCGAAGGCGAAGGGAGGCTACCCTCTCGTCCACCGGGGTAAACCCCAATGTACAGGCTCCAAGTCGGGGGGCAATAAGTATACCCATACCCGCTCGGCGCCTCTCACCGGGGCCAACTCCAGAGTGGTACAGAGTCCAGCCCCTCTGAAGGAGATTGGTTCCAGAGTCCAAGCTGTGCGTCGAGGTGAGTCCGACTATATCTAGCCGGAACCTCTCAACTTCGCGCACTAGCTCAGGCTCCTTCCCCTTCAGAGAGGTGACATTCCACGTCCCAAGAGCCAGCTTCTGTAGCCGAGGATAATAACCCTATAATGCAGATTCAGAAAATGTCAGTAAACTAGCATACTTCAAGTGAATGAATTCAGAACACATGGAATACGTTGCAAGCAGTGGAAGGAAGATTAAAAAAGAAACAATTTATTGTAGTACAAGTACAAAAAAAATCACATGATTATATATTGTTGAGCCAAGATTAATTTCTTAATAAAGGGTAAATCAAGTCAGTATTTTTTGTCATGATAGATGATCGGCAATGTGTTGGTATATAGTTTCCTGCAGCTTTGATAATGTATGTGGTATGCTGTTTGTGGGAATGTAGACAATGCATATTATTGGTGCATGCATAACAAAGCATATTCATTAAATATTACGAAAACTATGGACTGATAGTATAGTTAAAATTCATTGTTAAAAATGTACTGTAAGTGAGATAAACTGAGTAACGGATTTTTCTAAGCAGGTGTTTAACAGATTTGTAGGTTTATTATTTGATAATTTTCAGTCCAATAAAGAGTGAAAAACTGCAATATATTGAAGAATTAAACCTCTATAAAGTTATTATGTCAAGCACAGAAATAGCTATATTATCATATTGAATATCATGTCGGGATAGTAATGTATTATGGAATCCTGGGCAATTCATACCCCTTTTTCTTGCCTGTGTGAATAGCTGGCTTCATGCCACACCTCCATAATTTTAATTATTGACTCGTTTGCTGTAAATTAAAAGCTAAACAATATGGTTATTTAACCAGGCAATGTGAGAATTGAATTTCTAGAAAATATTTTCAGAGATTTCTAATTCTATCTTTTCTTTTTAATAGTACTAGATTATATATGCCCAAAGGGGACTGGGCGGTCTCGTGGCCTGGAACCCCTACAGATTTTATTTTTTTCTCCAGCCTTCTGGAGTTTTTTTTTGTTTTTTCTGTCCACCCTGGCCATCGGACCTTACTCCTTTTTATGTTAAATAAGGTTGTCTTATTTTAATTTCTTATTTGTCTTCTATTCTTCTTTTCTTCATTATGTAAAGCACTTTGAGCTACTTTTTGTATGAAAATGTGCTATATAAATAAATGTTGTTGTTGTTGTATGTGTCTCTTTTCTGTGTGATTTCTCTATTTCCTTGCTTGAGTTTTGTATTGCAGGTTTCCAGGAATTGTGCCTGGTATTTTAAAAATCCGACACGGTTTAACTTAATAAAGTGAGAAAATCCTGCTGTTTTCTTTGGCAAAAACACACAATAAAATACTTTCATTTTGGCAATTTTTATTCCATTATGGAATTAGTTCAGGAGTAAATAAAATACATGGGTGAGAATGCAATTATGTGACCATTATGCAATGAAGTGTAATTGTTTTAACTTCCAGTGTCCGGTACTTGATGAGGGAGTTAAAAATGATAGCAAGATTAGTTCCTTTTTTATACTGAACCATTCAAAGTCCAAATAGTAGAATTTATGCTTCATACTCTTCCTTACTGAGCTATAGTTGACTGCCAACCATCTATTCATTTCTTAACTGGCTTTTCTAGTTCAGGATTGTGGGAGGCAGGTGTCTGTCTTGGCAGTGCTTGGTGCCAGGAATGAACTAACCTTAGAGGGGGTGCTTTGCTCCTACACATCCATACTTACCTATACAGGGCTAATTTTGAGTCAATCAAACATACAATATGGTCCACACAGGCAGTGTCTGCTACAGTTGTAGCAAATAAATATAGACACAAGCTTCAAAGCATGCATCTGTATTCCTGTGGCTAGTCCAGAATGGTGATGAAGTCAGCTTCTACAGATCCCTTTAGTGATATAACATGCAATGAAACAACAACTAAAATGTGGTAAATGTAGAGAAGGCATTACTAATGATGATCACTGCAGTAGTCTGCATAGTTCAGTGGCTAATTCTGGATTGGTCAACAGGTGTTTGTAAAAGCATACTTTGATTACTTATCCTTGTGAGACATCTTTAAAACAATAGTTGTTTCTCTGGAGTTCTGAAATAATACATTAATCTTTTATTGAAAAGTGTGATTTCAAAATTAAGGTATTATGAATTTGTGACATTTAATTTGACTTACTCTTATGTTAGTAACCAGCTAATGTTTCTTCCATGTACAAATTAGTGTTCGTTTTTGACTTTGGGATTGATACCAAATTTTCAACCTCTGTACTGGTACCAAAACAATTCTGAAGTAGATAACTCCAAACCTTTCAAAACTAGGGGTCTGTGATATTGGCAAAAAATGATATCTCAATATTTTCTGTGACTTTGACGATAATGATAATTAGACAATATTTTGTATCCTTTAAAAACATGCTTGTAAATGTCTTATTGATCTAGCTTGGTCTTGTTAATAGAGTATTCATTGTAGATTACTAATGAGATTAGTGGAAACAATAATTCACAAAAACAGGTCTTATTTATTGGTTAAAACTGAAGTAAAATAACACAAAACATTAAAATCACCAGTCAGAGTATTACTGTGATCAAACACTGCAAGTATGAGTAAACCATTTCAAAGTGGCTTTCAGGATTTACAGAAAAAATTGCACAAAGACCAACAACACTATTATAATGGGAGAATTTTAGAGCAGACATTTACCCTTTATGTAAACAAGATATTGATCCAAAGGGAATAAAATACAAATCATAATTGAACTACAGGGCATGAATATTGCAGTCTGGATAAACCTAAAATGCTCTGCTGTAAGGTGAATTGTGCAGCACACAAGCAAGAACAAAAATCTAACATACTGTACTATAGTATAAAAATGCAAAGTTCTGTCAAATTCTGCACAGGAAAAAGAAACTACAGCTTTTGTAAATAAGTTCTGTCATATATTGCAGAAAGACACAAAAAAACTCAAACCTATAACATTTTAAAGCACATTACTAGTTTCAAGTTCTGTCCAATATTGCACAGATATATAAAAAAAAAAATGAAACCGTTTTAAAGTTGGCAGCTGTACTAGCTTAACTTATGCGCTGACCGCTCACCATGCAGTAGTCTATTCTGTTCAGTTACGGGCCCTTGAGCAAGACTTTTAACTTTACCCTACATTTGCTTCGTCCTGGGTATGATGTTAATCTGCATCCAGCTCAGCAAGCAAGCCCAACAACATACAGGGAAAACTTGGGGGCTGGTGCCAGGATTGGTACTCCAGCCATTATGGGCCCCAATCCAGGTGGTATGTTGTGTGGTGGGTACGGCAACGCGCTATCATCGCGTGATCCCAACGATGCATATTGCGCACTCCTACTCAAGTCTTACTCCAGCCTCCCAGGTGTGCTGCACAATTGCGTGTCTCTTTGGTTGGCCGCAACATTGCACCACACTATGCCAGGCTGAAGTCCAGATCGTATCAAAGCAATAAGAAAAGGTGTCCTAACACCTGATTTCATCGAAGCAATGGAAGGGTCCCTGAAGTCTTGATTGCACCGAAGCCTGTAGTTTCATTTTGTTAAATCTTTAAAATGAAAGTTTTTCCACATCTACAATAGTGAGTGTGGAGGGATGGGGTGGGGATTGAGAGGAAAGCTGACCTTTACTTCCGGTACTGAAGTATGAAGAGAATATTCCATACCATTTTAAAATGTGTGGTTTTCTGTACTTTTCCACTACCGGTATATTGGACATGAAAATGCATGTATTTCAATATTTTATAGCAACAAAACACCTAAAGCCATTGTGTCTCCTCGGGGCTGAGGTTCATAATATAACATTGTCAAATCCATTTAACTAATCACAGAGCAGAATGGGATTGGAGCCTGTCCCGGGACCACCAAGAGAATCCACTTTGGTGGGAGGACCAATCCATTTGCAGGGCCCACTCTCGCTGTTAACAATCAAGGGTGTGAGCTGAACACAGGATACTAGAAAAACAAGACTGCAGTATTAACTAGTGCATGTCTGGGTTGCTTTTCCTATTTTTGGTATTATAATCGTATTCCTTAAGGTGGCCTTATAAGCACCATTTTGGCAGTTATTTTAGAATTCATGTTAAAGATTTCTGGACTAAATACAGTGTATACAGTGGTGTGAAAAACTATTTGCCCCCTTCCTGATTTCTTATTCTTTTGCATGTTTGTCACACAAAATGTTTCTGATCATCAAACACATTTAACCATTAGTCAAATATAACACAAGTAAACACAAAATGCAGTTTGTAAATGGTGATTTTTATTATTTAGGGAGAAAAAAAAATCCAAACCTACATGGCCCTGTGTGAAAAAGTAATTGCCCCCTGAACCTAATAACTGGTTGGGCCACCCTTAGCAGCAATAACTGCAATCAAGCGTTTGCGATAACTTGCAATGAGTCTTTTACAGCGCTCTGGAGGAATTTTGGCCCACTCATCTTTGCAAAATTGTTGTAATTCAGCTTTATTTGAGGGTTTTCTAGCATGAACCCGCCTTTTTAAGGTCATGCCATAGCATCTCAATTGGATTCAGGTCAGGACTTTGACTAGGCCACTCCAAAGTCTTCATTTTGTTTTTCTTCAGCCATTCAGAGGTGGATTTGCTGGTGTGTTTTGGGTCATTGTCCTGTTGCAGCACCCAAGATAGCTTCAGCTTGAGTTGACGAACAGATGGCCGGACATTCTCCGTCAGGATTTTTTGGTAGACAGTAGAATTCATGGTTCCATCTATCACAGCAAGCCTTCCAGGTCCTGAAGCAGCAAAACAACCCCAGACCATCACACTACCACCACCATATTTTACTGTTGGTATGATGTTCTTTTTCTGAAATGCTGTGTTCCTTTTACGCCAGATGTAACGGGACATTTGCCTTCCAAAAAGTTCAACTTTTGACTCATCAGTCCACAAGGTATTTTCCCAGAAGTTTTGGCAATCATTGAGATGTTTCTTAGCAAAATTGAGACGAGCCCTAATGTTATTTTTGCTTAACAGTGGTTTGCGTCTTGGAAATCTGCCATGCAGGCCGTTTTTGCCCAGTCTCTTTCTTATGGTGGAGTCGTGAACACTGACCTTAATTGAGGCAAGTGAGGCCTGCAGTTCTTTAGACGTTGTCCTGGGGTCTTTTGTGACCTCTCGGATGAGTCGTCTCTGCGCTCTTGGGTAATTTTGGTCGGCCGGCCACTCCTGGGAAGGTTCACCACTGTTCCATGTTTTTGCCATTTGTGGATAATGGCTCTCACTGTGGTTCGCTGGAGTCCCAAAGCTTTAGAAATGGCTTTATAACCTTTACCAGACTGATAGATCTCAATTACTTCTGTTCTCATTTGTTCCTGAATTTCTTTGGATCTTGGCATGATGTCTAGCTTTTGAGGTGCTTTTGGTCTACTTCTCTGTGTCAGGCAGCTCCTATTTGAGTGATTTCTTGATTGAAACAGGTGTGGCAGTAATCAGGCCTGGGGGTGGCTACGGAAATTGAACTCAGGTGTGATACACCACAGTTAGGTTATTTTTTAACAAGGGGGCAATTACTTTTTCACACAGGGCCATGTAGGTTTGGATTTTTTTTCTCCCAAAATAATAAACACCATCATTTAAAAACTGCATTTTGTGTTTACTTGTGTTATATTTGACTAATGGTTAAATGTGTTTGATGATCAGAAACATTTTGTGTGACAAACATGCAAAAGAATAAGAAATCAGGAAGGGGGCAAATAGTTTTTCACACCACTGTACATACAGAGCTAAAAGAACAAATTATAATATAAATAATAATTTGTTTGTGGCATAAATGCAGCATTGTTAATTTTAGGCTAGAATCTCATCATGAGCATGTTTGATCAATGAAATCACAAATACAAAGAGTGATTATTTCTATCTGCTTAACTCCAAATTCACCTTTGTGCAATAGCGTCTTATTTCTTAAACAGTATAAATGAAATTCCAGATATACCAGGTTGTGATGAGCTGAAATTGTTCTTCTTTTAAGTATTAGTAAACATAAATATTTTGATCAGCCATAATAACACAATAGAAAGTCTGACCTTTATAATATCTCATGTTTTGTTGGTATCGTCCTCCAACTTATCTATTCTGACAGTATGAAGGTGACAGAAATTTTTAAATAAAGGACCAGATGAAGACACATAAGCCAGAAAAACAAGCGAAGTTTCATAACCAGGAAGAAGTTAAGCACAATTGTCATGCCAAAAAAACAAAATTGCAGTATAAAAGAAGTAGATCAGAAGTTTTCTATCAGGAGCAGTGACAAAATAAACGGGTTATCAGATAGGAAGGAAGAGTTAGAGCAAAACTTTATATCTTTCTCCCGGAAGTGAAACCCAAACAATTCCAGGCCAGTTGCCTAGCAATACCACAATACATTTCCACAACATGGCAGTAGAAGAGGATTCAAAATTCTAAATATTTAAAATAACCTTCTAGAATTGAAGTAATTACAGAAATTGAACCTATATTCACATAATAAGGAAAGCAAAAATAAGTCTCACATGAGTACAATAAAATCAAAAATAATACAGATCATAACTGTACCCAAAAGAAACTGGAGAAAACATATTTCTCAGAGAAATTAATGTGTGCCAGTTAAAATGTTGTGACAAAAGTCCGATAGTTTGTGTTTCCTACATCCTTTTTGTTGATGATTTGTCAGTATCAAAAAGTCTTCCTTATTACTTAAGGAAGAAAGGTTTCACCAAGTAAATTAGCTTGTTGTGCAAGTTGTTTCGACTTATGAGGCACTGGACCCATAGAAAGCTTTGAATTCAGATTGGGTCAGCTGGCATTTTTATAAAATTTGTAGCCTCCATATACAATCTACAGTACTAATAATTAACACATGAAATGTGCTGCCAGAGTGTGTTACTGACAAAAATAAAATATCCCATCATATTCTTTCTGAGGGCGGCACGGTGGTCGCAGTGATAGCGCTGCTGCCTCACAGTAAGGAGACCTGGGTTCGCTTCCCGGGTCCTCCCTTCGTGGAGTTTGCCTGTTCTCCCAGTGTCTGCGTGGGTTTCCTCTGGGTGCTCCGGTTTCCTTCCTCAGTCCAAAGACATGCAGGTTAGGTGCATTGGCGATCCTAAATTGTACCTAGTGTGTACTTGGTGTGTGGGTGTCTGTATGCATGTGCCCTGCGGTGGGCTGGCGCCCTGCCCAGGGATTTGTTCCTGCCTTGCGCTCTGTGTTGGCTGGGATTGGCACCAGCAGACCCCCGTGACCCTGTGTTCGGATATAGCAGGTTGGATAATGGATGGATGGATGGATGGATGGATATTCTTTCTGCTATAAGTATACACACACACACACACACACACACTTACTGGGAAAGCAACATAAAAGTTGCTCTTTTTGACATCACAACATCTTATTCATCTGCTTTTGTGTAAGACAGCAGTATATACTCTGTCACTCTGTAAAGACACATTACTGCTTTCTACTACATTTTGCAAAGTTATCTATACAGGCTAGTCTGCCTGTTATGTAATGTTTCATATATTTCTTTATTATGCTCAGTTGTATGCCTGGGTAACAATACTTTGTAAATTACAGTTAAAATGGTTGTGTAACTAAATACAAGCAGATTTCATTACTCACAATGACCTAGCAGAAACTGTACTTTTTTCTTAGATGTCAGCAACATAATGCATTCTTCTAATTTATCTCTTCATGTTTTGGAACTGAATTAGATAAGAATCTCATTAGAAGCAAAACAGTCCTTTAGTATCTAGACTGCAACAACAAACTTCCCACAATGTTTTGTTTACAGATTTACAGAATACTCAAATTTTAAAACAGTTAAAATAATGCTGACTTTTGTTTCATATGTGCAAAATCTTCATATTTAGCTTGAGAAGAGACTCGCTAAAGGAAATTACCGGTAATTGAATGAATTTTTTTTTCACCTATGGTTTAGTCTTGAGAGGTAATAAATTTAAGAAGCGAGACAGAGGTATGTGGTTTAGTCTTTTGGTCATCATAAAACAGAAGCTTGAGGGCCTTTTGCGGTTACTTGCACAGTCTAGTAAGGGGCAACAACAACAATTTTGTCTTGGATGACATGAGTTGTTTCTGCTTCTGCTCTGCATTGCTTCAGCTGTTTACCTGTATGTATACTAAATTACAGCTCATTCAGATCTTTCAAAAGGGTAAAAGTAATGTAAATTGAAATATATCTTGGTATTGAGATCAAGCTGTGTTTTATTGTTATTAACGATTTTTAACATACGTTTTATACCCTGACCAGTTTTTACTCATTCTCTTGAAGTTTTTTAATTAAAGTCAGGTTTGTTTATACTTTTAGAGAGTTACGGTGTTTTCTGTATTAGTTACTCATAACAATGTGGTCTGATCTTTGACTGGGTCTTGGTAATTAAAAAAAAAAAAAACAAAAACCAAATGGTATATGTTCCATGAAAGCCTTTCAGCCTCCTGGGCCTGGTTGTTTTCTAACTTATCCATTTCACAACCAAAACTCCATTCCTACTGTTGTTGTATTTAACATTATTAAATTTTGTTGTCCAGTTTTGGATTGCTGTCTCTGTTCTATAGACAACTAGGCAGTAATTATGGAAAAATGTCACACTCCTGATCACTCAGTCTTTCACTACATGTGATAAAGATCACATACACATCTAAAAAACTGTCAGAGTTCTAGTTAATTCAGTTATCCACTGCATGAATATTATGGCCTTGAGTAAATGTCTACTGAGAAGAAATGCTTTAAGTTACTAATTACTTTCACACACTCAGAAATGTTTTCCTTAGTTGTCATTATCATATCCTCAGCAATACCAGCTTAAGTATGCATGTAAAGTTTTATAATTATCATGTCGCAGTTCAATCTGTTTCATTGTGGTTTAGCTCTATGCCATAATCTACCTTTTTCATTACTCCAATATTTTATTCTTTGTGCACATAACACACCATAGAATGTGCATAATGCTGAGTATTGATTTACATTGTGTCACATTGCAGCTGGCCTTGGCTATTTCATAAACTCTAAGGCTTTGATAAAAAGTGCAGTATATTGAAATCTGTTCATATTCTAGATTAACTGTCCTGTCTACAAAGTGCAGTGGAACTCTTATGTGCATGCTTGATCAGCATACACCATGCTGTCACTCAGCAATTTAAGTTAATTAAAACCATATATAAAATTGATGGAACTAGCATAATATTTTTCATCCAACTTAGAGTAATTAACCTGCACCAGTTTCCAATTGGGGAAAAGAGAAGATGGTACAGAGTGGAAGTAGCGAGCTGTGTTGAAGCAGATTAGGCCGCATGGATGCTCTCTTGCCCCAAAGAAGGCACTCGGAGTCTCGGGACAGGCAGCAGAATCAAGCTTTATTGTACAGCACACATACAGACTCGATTCAGATGACCTGAGCCCCCAGTGATGGGCAAACCTTATTTTTATTATAGTTGTTATCAAAACGTTTGCCTCACTCAGTACATTTGACTCTCCTACCGGACTCCAGTTACCTGTTACTTTGGATCTAGCTCTCATTAGTTCTACCAGTATTTCCTAGCCTAATGAGCATAGCACTTTATCGTATCCATTATGGCCTCCTGGCAGGCCTCCTTCTCTCCTTGAACACATCCAATTCCTGCCACCATTATCTGTAGTCCTTGGCTCATGCTCGCCACTTGGAGAAGAGGGGGGCTTGCTTATTAGTCCCTCTCTCCACACTTGACCTCAACTCATGAAATATTGGTAGTTTTCCAGCTTGTTAAGAAATAATAATAAAAAAAACACAACCGCACACCTTTTTATGATTTAACTCTTGCTATACTAACATGCATTAAGACATATAAGTGTTGTTCTCATACATACTTTGATTCTCTTTGAGTATATGTAAATCATCAATTTTAAAAATATGCTTTTAATATACTTTTTCTATAGCTGCAGGTGATGAGTAGATTGATAGAAGATGGAACATTCATGACACACCATATTGTATTCTTTGCCTGATGCATACAAGATTTCAAAAAAGGTACAGAAGGAAGGACTTATACAATATGGAACATGACTATATATGAGGCATTGCTTAGGAAAAAATTAATCCTATAAGTGTGCCCCTACCATCAAACCACTATGTCTATATGTAATACAGTATGTTCACCAGCATCGCCTATGAAAAAATATGATTTAAGTATGCACACCATAAGAAAAAAACATGATATGAGTATGCATATGTTGCCATTTTGAATCATTTACAGTTCTTTTTGTTGGTTGTGTTTAAGCCTGAAAAGCGCACCATAAAGTCTACAAAGTGCAGTTTTATTTTTTCTTTTTGCATGCAGAGCTTTGTTTCCACTCAACTTGTGGAGTTCATTACACAGGCATAAAAGGTTGCATCTGAAAGGTGCCAGTAACATTGGATTTTTTTGAAAGATAGCTATCAGGAAGAGAGAATCTCAGGCTCCCAGGAGTATAGCAGCACTGTATTTGTACAAATAAGGATTATAAATATTATTGTCTCTAACTTATGTGTATGGGTATGTTTATATTTACTACAGGTAAAATTCCGTTACAACGAACACCCAGGGACCTAAAAAATACTTCGTTGTAATGAATATTTAGTTGTAATGAGATTCTGTATTTGTTACTATAGTGCTTTCTTTAACTTGTATCCAGGCGTTTGCAATCATTTCAATAGCTTCTTTCACGTTACTTTTAATCTCCTCCTGCCTACAAGTTATGCTGACGAGAATTTTTCTCAGCATTTCCTTGCGATAATACACTTTCAGGGTGCGAATGATGCCCAAATCCAATGGCTGAAGCGCTGCCGTGCTATTGGGTGGGAGGTATTCAAAGCGAACATTATCTGAATGTGGAAGCATGTTGTGGGCAGCACAGTTATCAGTCAGGAGTCGAATCATTATTTCTTCTTCATATTGTGAGGTTTCTAAACTCTTTTAAGACCCCCCACTCCCCACCCAACGGGAACGACACGCTGAAGTGCATCCTGAAGCGTGATTGCTGCGTCTGTGGAAGATTGTTTGTCTGTTGCTGGGGCAGGGCAATAGAAGGCTCACATTGCTGCAGTGAAACGCCACAGAAGCAAATCATAAAAGATCGGGGTCGCGCTATAAGTCCCTGTCTTGCACCACAAAACACGAGGCTTAATCTCAGTACTTTAGCAAAACCAGCTTTATTCAGCTTGAAACAGGAACGGCACAGTTATTTATTGTAGTGTGATCTGCCACTCTGCTATACACAGTCAGGCAGGATCGTAGCCAGGTCAGTGATCAAGTAATCCTGTTACAGTATCTGTATTTACAATTTACGTGCTCCTAACCTTGCATCACCCATCGAGATCTTTTCTGTTTACTTTGGCGGAAAGACGCAGCATATCTGTGAGCCTGCTATTCTCCCGTACAGACACGGAGATCACACTTCGGGATGCTCTTCGGCTTGCTGTCTAGTTGTGGGAGGTCCTAAGAGAGTTTACAAACCTCACATTTTCTTGAATGAGTGGCGCACCACATAAAAACGTTTTTTTCGACATCTTCAAATGCAGCAGTTCACATACGTTTGCAACCCGAGATTTTTCTACTTTTTTTGCTGTCTTTCAAGAAAGTTGACATTGTTGATGGCGAAATTCTGAATTCACTGGCAATGTCTTTTTTCTTTTTGCAGCAATTGAGAGCTGCAAAAAATGAAAGTTTTTTTTCTTATGTGAATTGTTATCATTTTTCCGTGTCTGCCGTTTCTATAGGAGGGTGACAATGAGTTAAATTCCAATGGATGTTTTTCAAATGTTGACGAGCAATAAGTAAAAGGTATCACTGAAAACCGCAGGAAACCAAAAAAAGCAAAAAAAAAAAAAAAACCAGTATGAGAAGTTCGAAGAAAGAAAAAAATTAGTGTTTCTGTTTGGGGATCATTGTGCACAACTGAGCTGCGGCCACAGTACTAACTGCTGTGTGGATGATTCATTCAGGCATTTCAAGGTCTTTTGTGCACTACGTTATAATGAAAGTATCTGCTGAATGTACTTCGTAGTAACAAGATTTCTATAGACTCGTGTCATATGGGGAAGCTGTCGGGACCATAAAAATACTTTGTTGTAATGAAAATTTCGTTGTAAAGATATTCGTTATAATGGAATTTTACCTGTATATGTTTATAATTTTGTGTGTTTGTCTGTTATATGTGTGAAATCATTTTGTAGAGTTTTTTTACATGCAAAACCATATTATGTATGGCAAAAATGGCCATTAGCAGTTATGTGGGGATGGCATGTGACATCACATGCGTGATAGCTTCATTGCTGTTTAAAGTGTTGGTGTACAACAGTCACAATTGTAGCTTTGGAATTATATTCAAAAAAAGCGAGGTAAATTATTTGTATGTAATTTTGGAAAAGGATTATTAGATATGGATATTGAACTTCTGGCTTTGCTTTTTACTTATGTTTTTGCATTCTCTTTTCAGCTAAGACAATTGGGTTTTCTTATGAATTTTGTGTACTGATGTCTTGCCTAGACACTGACTATACCTTTAGAATTATGTCTGAAGAAACCCTTCATTTCCTTATTTCTCTGTAAAATAAAAGCATTTTGTGACATTCTAGAACTTTTTCTGCTGTGACCATAACATTTTTCCAGTTGGGATTGGGAAAACTTCACCTGAGACCTGGTTTGGAAAGGTGTATTTTAAGGGGAGAACTGTACAACTGTGTATACTCTCCTTCTTTTGCCTCATTCAATTGAAAACAAGTTTAAAAATTGCATTTGCATATACCTGCTCATGTACTGCTTTGAACTGTAATACCAATCAATTTTCATTTTACATTGCATCCTTTACAGAGTGTACCAGCACTTTGGCTATATTCTGCTACATATCTTTTAACTGTGTTAAAGCATTATTGGGCAAATCATTATGTAGAACATTTTATTTTATTATGCTAATATAAAAACAACATTTTTGTAAATTTGTGTAACTGGGGTTCCTCTTGAAACTGTATGCGATCAAAAAAATCTTGTAGACATCTTGCTGCCGTTTTATAAATTCTGCTGGTTGCATTGAAAGATGCCCCCTTAGTCTTTTTTGAGCTACCACTTTATAAATAATGTTGGTTGAACTGGAAACTGGAGCAAAAGTGGACATGTCTGTGGTGAATAAGAGCTTCCTGGGAAATGCAGTTTGGGACACTTTTGAAGAAATTCAGACTTGGATTAATTTCTACATCTGTGATTCTTTCTCCCCTGTGGAATGCAGTCTTAACAAAGTGTTTTCAGGCAGTTGACTCCAAGCACTTTTTTAAATGTGCTGTCAGTATCTCAGTTATCCCTGTCTATCCATAGTTACTATATACGTTACTATTTCAAATAAGTAAAATAATGATGGTTTTAAAAATTATTTACACTTCATCAAGAAAATGCTATATGTCTTCATGTCAAGTGTTTTAGATTCAAGTCTTGTTTTTCATTCAGCATTCAAAAATAACAGAATAGCTGATGTTTGAACCTGAAAGAAATCTCAGTCACAACCCCACAGCTAGTTTGAAGTTTTGGAAAAACATTGTCTCATATGTGAAAGGTGCTATAAATAGTTTATTATGGTTGTTATTTTTTCCTGTGGCAGCATAAATCATATTTGAACATAAACAATCAGACACATACCATTCTGCTGAATTTCTATAGCCCCTGAATGTTTTAATTAAATTTTGGTACTGAATCAATGACAAGGTTTGAAATTCATTTTTGAAATTGAGGGGGAAATTTAATTCAGAAGGGATTTCAGCCTCTTGTGTTGTGGGTAAAAAAAACAACAGTTTAAAAGCACTTTGATATTTCAGTCATTTTTTAATGTCATAACTTATTCTTTGATGTTTTACTGTAATTTATACAATTTTTAATACATAGTTATTATCTAATCAGTCAAATGATTTGTTATTTATGCTATTTTAACTTTATTATTAAATTTTAATTTATGTTAATTATATTAATAATTAATTTTTAAATTAAATTATTTATTTTGCATGTAGAGATTTCCACTCATACTGTATTTAGCCAAAAAGCCAGACTTGCCATTAAAAAATTGCATCAGCAGAATAAGACAAAACAGAATGTGAAATAAAATGTGCTAAGAAAAATATGTATTTTTTTCATCAATACCATACAGTTTTTCCTGTTAGAATATAATTTTCTGTAGCTTTAAGATAGTTTTGCAGTCATAAGGTCGTAAGTGAGGATGTAGTTTTTTAAAGAAATTTGAGATAGTTGAAATATAGTTAACCTATTCATAGCTTAGGTGGCACAGTAGTGCACAATGATTAGCACTTGCACTTTACAGATCCAGCACCTGATTGTCTGCATGGAGTTTGCATGTTCTCCATGTGCCTAAGTTGTGTTCATCAGGGAACTCTAGTTATCATCCTACATTCTCAAACCTGTGCAAGTCAGGTTAAATATTCCCAGTGCACGTGGGAGTATGTTTGTAAGTGAACCCTGTGATAAACTGGTACCCTGTGCATGCCTTTTTCCTACTTTGTGCCTGTTGCTGTCATGATAGGCTCTTGCTTCCTGCTCCCCTGAACTGAAATAAGCAGGTTTGAAAATGACTATGATTGTTAGTTTTCCATTGAATACAACACATTTTCTTTGAGATTACCATAAACTGTTGCCAAAACCAATGGAAGTTTCTAAAAGTCCATAAGAGAAAATAAAGATAAATCGTGTTATAATAGGAAAACGCATCCTACAAAGTCCTTGTTTTTCTGCTGAAGTACCCTGCCTTATCCTAAGTACATCTAACACTGGTTTTCTTGAAAGGTATCCCTGAGTATTCTTTCCTATTTGTTTGTGTACGTCTCTGAATTAAATTTTCAGATTTAAAAGCAGTCAGCCCTCCATAAACATTTTAAAGAAATGACAATTACATGTCTCAATGAAAAAACAGATTGGCAGCAGTTGGTTCGTCAAATAAAAAGGAGCAAAACTGAATGTGAATTAACTAAACCATCAAAGTAAATTTCTGGACTTTTTTTTTTTTTGGCACCAAAATATACTTAAGCCTGTTTTTTAGCCTTCAATTTAACAGAGTTTAGTAGAGTTTCTTCTAAATCTTACTTTTAACAAAGGGCATTGTGCGCCACATCCTTGACTCGCTAAACAGCGGAATTCCACAGCTCCAAGCTCCAGTCAAGACCAACTTCAACAGGTAATATCTACTGTATGTGAGCTTAACAAAATGTAAACAATGACAAAAAAAAAAATATATATATATTTTCATAAATAACAAATTGGGCACAATTATAAAATATTGATTTTAAAAAGACATTGAATATTTTTGTGACAAACAGGAAAAATTACTTCCCAAATAATTATGTGCAGGAATTTCATGCATTAAAAGTCAGAATTTGTGGGAATTACTTAATTTGTATGGAATCAGATACACAAAAGTACAGCAGAAAGGCACTGAACATACACATAGGGTTACCAGATATTTTTTCAGTTATTCTATTACTTGCCTTCAACAGGTAGGGTGGCTAGTTTATTTTTATATATTTTAAAATACCTTGTGTGCTCTTGCAGCTTACAGTTGGGCTAAAGGGTACCAGGGTCCATATGTGATTTGGGAAAGCCTTATAACTTACCAAATACATCCACTTTTAAGCAGCAATGGTTTCAGTTTAACAAAATATGCCTTCAACATTTATGAGAAATAATTATTTTATCAAAGTTTTCTTGAGGTAAGATTTTCCTGTCCGCTTGTCCGTTCACAGCTGTAGAATTATTGCAGCCCCAACAAGCCCCCAGCGCCAAGCTATATTCTGTTTATAATCCTACTTTTTCATCTTCAATTCTATTTCTTCAGAAATTGTATTCTGTAATGGCTTATAATAAGAAACAGATATGTCTTGAAATCATGTGATTTTTTCATAAATATTGCTTATTTTTCACCCATTACTAAAATCTGTACAGTAGACCAGTAGGCCTCAGTCGTTCGCAGATTTTTCCTTAGAACCTGTCTAATACAGTCATGGCCGAAATTATCGGCATCCCTGGAATTTTCCCAGAAAATGCGCCATTTCTCCCAGAAAATTATTGCAATTACAAATGTTTTGTATACACATGTTTATTTTCTTTATGTGCATTGGAACAACACAAAAAAACAGAGAAAAAAGGCCAAATCTGACATCATGTCACACAGAACTCCAAAAATGGGCCGGACAAAATTATTGGCACCCTTTCAAAATTGTGGGTAAATTGTTTTATTTCAAGCATATGCTGCTTGTTTGAACTCACCTGTGGCAAGAAACAGGTGCTGGCAATATACTGTAGCAATCACACCTGAAGCCAGTTAAAATGGAGAAAAGTTGACTCAACCTTTCTGTTGTGTGTCTAAGTGTGCCACACTAAGCATGGAGAGCAGAAAGAAGAGCAGAGAATTGTCTGAGGACTTGAGAGCAAAAATTGTGGAAAAATATCAACAATCTCAAAGCTACAAGTCCATCTCCAGAGATCTTCATGTTCCTTTGTTCACTGTGCGCAACATAATCAAGAAGTTCACAACACATGGCACTGTAGCTAATTTCCCTGGACGTGGACGGAAGAGAAAAATTGATAAAAGACTGCAACGAAGGATAATCCAAATGGTGGATAAACAGCCCCAATCAACTTCAAAACATATTCAAGCTGTTCTGCAGACTCAGGGTGCAACAGTGTCCGCTTGAAATATCCGTCGACATCTGAACAAAATGAAACGCTATGGCAGGAGAGCCAGGAGGACCCCACTGCTGATACAGAAACATAAAAAAGCCAGACTGGAGTTTGCCAAAATGTACTTGAGGAAGCCAAAATTCTTCTGGGTGAACGTCTTGTGGACAGATGAGACCAAGGTAGAGCTTTTTGGTAAAGCTCATCATTCTACTGTTTACAGAAATCGGAATGAGGCCTACGAAGAAAAGAACACAGTACCTACAATCAAACATGGTGGAGGTTCTAAAATGTTTTGGGGATGTTTTGCTGCCTCTGGCACTGGATGCATTGACTGTGTGCAAGGCATCATGAAATCTGAAGACTACCCAAAGATATTGGGGCACAATGTAGGGCCCAGTGTCAGAAAGCTGGGTCTGTGTCAGAGGTCATGGGTGTTCCAGCAGGGCAATGACCCCAAACATACCTCTAAAAGCACTCAGAAATGGTTGAAGACAAAGCGCTGGAGAGTTCTGAAGTGGCCAGCAATGAGTCCGGATCTAAATCCGATTGAACACTTATGGAGAGATCTCAAAATTGCTGTTGGGAGAAGGCGCCCTTCAAATCTGAAAGACCTTGAGCAGTTTGCAAAAGAAGAGTGGTCGGAAATTCCATTTGAGAGGTGTAACAAGCTTGTTGATGGTTATAGGAAGTGCTTGATTTCAGTTATTTTTTCCAAAGGGCGTGCAACCAAATATTAAATAGAGGGTGCTAATAATTTTGTCCAGCCCAGTTTTTGAGTTTTGTGTGAAATGTCAGATTTGGCTTTTTTTCTGTTTTTTTGTGTTGTTCCAATGCACATAAAGGAAATAAACATGTGTATACCAAAGCATTTGTAATTGCAACAATTTTCTGGGAGAAATGGTGCATTTTCAAGGAAAATTCCAGGGGTGCCAATAATTTCGGCCATGACTGTAATTGTTAGCGGAAACTGCAATATCCTCCGCAATTTTTATGGCTTTTTTCGTGATAATACTGTACTGTAGAGAGAACAGGAAGCAACTGTAGAAGAAACGTGACTTGGGATGGTGAAAGTAGCCAATAGAATTTGAAACTACAATTGCCAGCAGTCCTGCAGTGGCTCTGATTGGTCTTCTGCTGAGGGTGCATGCTTTTAAAAAGGGGGCCGGTGACCAAAAGCAAAAAAAAAAAGTTTTTGTAATTTGTTTCAAGTTCCTGTCTGTCTGGCTTCTGTTGGGTTACCTGTACTTATTCGTTTTGTCCTGGATCGATTCGTGGTTGGCGTCTGGATTGTCTGCCGTCTGCCTTTGTACATGAGGACTGTAAATGGATTCATGGTCATCCTGCAAAGAAAGGAGCGCTCCTGAACCCGTCCACCCGTCTTCACCATTTCAGGAACTAGTGGTCGGACTATCTATTTTCATCATTACATTTCATTCGTTGCCGTTTTTCATGATTTACTGTGTGTGCTTTGTTGTATTTAATGTGTAATCGCTGTAAGGGGAACAGGGGTGGTATCGTTGTTTTCATTTATTTCATTTGTTTTCATTACATTCTTTATTTGCTGTTTGATTATCGGTTTGCTTTGTTATTGTCTCTGTTTGTGTGTGTGTGTGCGGGTCAGGCCAAGGCTGGGTGCGTCCCTGGAATCTCCACCATAAAAATAAATAAATCACCATCTTCTCGATGGTGTGAATTTTAGCGGCATTGGACCGCTACAGCATTATTCATTTCTCCTTGCTGCTGATTGACTGTGATGCATCTCCAGCTGAATGTTCTTGTATTTTATGTTTTGTTCCTCTTATCCCTTAAACTGCCACAACCGGCTATAGTCGTTTCCCAGTGCCATTTGCGAGCACGCAGGAGCTGATCAGTCAGTGCCATACATTCATTGAGCTGCCAGCTCATGACCACTGCCAGCCCCTTGTGAGCAGGGGGGCTGAACGCACTCCTAGAAGACACGGACGCTCCTCAAAAAACCCTTCTTAAAAAACGCTGATAGACTACTTTCACATTGCTCCTTTACTTGTTGGGCTTATTTGCGGCTGCTCTGTCGCATGATATGCTTCTCGCATGATGCTACGCATATTTAAAAGCATGAACAGCACCTGTCCTTTTTGGCTGATTGCTTTGTTTCTCTCTCCTCCCCCAGACATCCTCTGCTCCTGTTGGGGGTCCCGCTCCCGTTGTGCTCCCATATGATGTTTGTCTATTATTTGATCAAGAACTAACTGCATACTGAGCTCGTTTTACTTCTGAAAAAGACATGTTTGTTTGAAGTGTTTGTACAGACAGGAACTTTATTCAATCTCCTGTGTTTCTGTGCAATTCTGTGACCCAAGCGTGATACCTTGCAGCCTCACTGTCTCTGGGATTGAGCTGCTGCACTAGACTAGCCTGCAAGCATCAGCGCTTACCTCTGTATGCTTGAGTGCAGCCAGTTCAAGTGCAGTTGGCTCGGTGATTTACTGAATTTCATCCATGGCGTCAGTTGCATCTTGTACATATTGTTCCAGTAATTTTTTAAATAGTTTTTTCAGTTCATTAGCGGTGTGTAAAATGATCAGTGTTGCAGTAATTGTGATACTCTTTGCATGAAAAAAAGTGTTCCATTAAAATTTCACTTTTTATTTTTTGAATTGTGATGTTTACTTAAAGTGCAGCAAAAACGTATTTGGCGTCCAGGGATGCATTAACACCCAAGTATGTGGCAGTTTAAGGGTTAAAGCCCCAAGATGACGCCGAAACGCCCTGCACCTTCTAAGGATTCTGCCAATGAAAATGCTCTTGCATGAATTACAGTACATATAGCGGTAACATCTGTATTTTACATTCTAGCACTGCGGGTGACATATCAGTACAGTACTGTACAGTATACTGGTTTACCTTTACATTCTTTTTTTTTTTTGTAGGTAATGTATTAAGCTGAGTTTGAAATTAAAGTGTTTTGAGGGCATATTTAGGGTTTAAACTATAAAATTAGGCATTTTTTTAACCACATCCAAAAGTCGTGGTTTTTCACAATTCGCAGGTGCTCTAGGAATATAACCCCCGCAAATTTTGGGGGTGTACTGTATTGTTATTTTACATATCCTACGGAGTGAAATTCACGACAAGTGACAGCGTAATGAAAAGAGCATGTAAGAGTTTAATTGTATTTTGTACAAATAATAATAAAACTGAAGAGAACCGATTATGTTGCATTGTACTTTTAATAAAAGCCTTAGATTTTTTTGAAAGAGCCAAGCCACTTGTATGTCGTAGTGTCTGTGGTGTGTCGAGAGCATATATGATTAAAAAAAAAATACCATGAAAATTTAAAAGACAAGAGTGTGTGATTGATCAGATTGAAGCACCGCAAACCAATTATCTGCATTTTTAATACACAATGAGTTGCTGTTGCTGAGGATATGGTAATAAAAGAACAATGTGTTTGAGTGGGTAAACTCGCATACATTCATTCAAATAAATCTGTAAATATGTTGGGAGAACATCTGAATGTAATGCAGACTGTGGAGTGGTGAGGCAAGAATGACAACTCTTTTATCTGGAAAAGCTGGTATAAAAGAAGCTCAACAAGTGGTAGTGGGGGATGGGGCATGTGCCCACACTGAGAGACCACTTTGTGCACATCTCCTACTTCCATCTACCCTGATGCATAGTTGACAGTGAGTCTTGGATGTGGACCTAGCCATGGTTCAGCTCACAGAGCTGGGGGAAAGAGTGGCATATGTATTGCCTCTGACTCTGGGTGAGCAGAGTGAGATAGAGCCGAGTGTTGTGCATGAGCAGACAAAAGGACGAAGCAGCTGGGACCATATGATGCTGCCTAACAGCTGGACATCAACATTCAGTAATGTTAATAACAGAGCTTAATGATGAATTTCCCAGGTGAATCCATACCCTGGCCCTAAAAGGTCACCACAGAAGAAGATGAGTGGTGGAGTGCAGAGCAGAGTGGGTCTTCTTTTAAAAAGGCTGAATTTCATAACAATGTTTTAGCTTTTTGCTTTATTTCCTTCTTAAACAATGTCAAAACGCTGTTTTTCAATATACTGTATATGCAATCTCAAGATGTAGATCAATGCTTGAGTGGTTTAGTTTTTTTTTTTAAATTTAAAAAATACACTTTAGAACATAATTTTATCTCAAATGAAATATATCATTTATTCTCACATGTAAATTAATATTTTTTGAAAAAGATATGTGGTAGAATTTCAAATTATTGATGCAATTATTATTCCTTGACTACAGCCATTCAGTTCTTTTAAAGAGTAATTTTTTTGGAAATGTTATCTTGATATTTATGGATTTACATTAGAAAACATTTTTTAGACTTGCTCATTGTATCCAGTCGCTGGTAGGTGAGCAAGTGATCACAGATCCTATTGAGGACGACGCTAGCAAGGACCTTACCCGCCACAGTTATCCCTCTGTAGTTGCTGCAATCCAGGCGATCACCCTTCCCTTTCCAAATAGGGAAGACAAGTCCCATTTTCCAGTCAGTTGTGATAATGCCAGTCTCCCAAATGGAAGCAAAGATTGCTTGCAATGCCAGGAGGACAGCCTTACCACCAGCCTGGAGAAGTTCACCCTGGATACCACAGATCCCTGCAGCCTTTCCTCCCCTCAACTGGTTCACCACCTGTGCAATCTCAGTGAGGTTGGGTGGATCACAGCTAATTGGAGGATCAGCCTCAAGAACCGTGAACCCAAAGATATCCAATGTCCTAGCCGGAGGATCAGCTTTGAACAACTGCTCAAAGTAGCCAGCCCAGCAGGTCACAACTGCAGTGTCATCCATAAGGACCGTTCCATCAGCCGCCCTGTCTGCGACTCTCCAAAGAGCAGATTCAGATGTGTGTAATGCTTCGATTACTCTGTAAGCTGGATGTGGGTCGCTAGGCCACAGATGGTGTGTCACTTGCTCACAGATTCCTCTAATAAACGCCTCTTTATCTGCCCTAAGAGGTCTACCATTGACCGCATCCTGGCACTGAGGGTTCTTATGGAGTGTAAATGCAAATATCGGCAAAGTTTCTTTGCAGCCTATGTCGATTTTCATAAAGCGTTCGACTCAGTTGATCAAGCTGCCCTGTGGGACATCCTGAGGGTTTGCAGGATCCCCTCGAGGTTGCTGGATATCATGGCCGGCTTGTACACTGCTACCGCGAGTGCTGTGTAGAGTGGAGGTAGAACCTCTGTGTTTTTCCCAGTTGATTCCAGGGTTTGTCAGGGGTGTGTTCTTGCTCATACTCTGTTCAATGCTTGTATGGACTGGGTGTTGGGCAAGGTCGTGGGGTCCAGCGGCTGTGGGGTATCTGTTGGTGAAGAAAGATTCACGGATCTTGACTTTGCTGACAATGCTGTGATCTTTGCGTAGTCAATGGAGGCTCTGATCGGGTTGCTCGAGAGACTGTGCGAGGAGTCTGAGTGTCTGGGCTTGCGAGTGTCCTGGATTAAAACCAAGATCCAGGTCTTTAATGACCTCTTGGGCACAGCCATCAGCAGTGTGTCTGTCTGCAGAGAGAGTGTCGACCTTGTCAAGAGGTATACTTACCTTGGCAGAGACATTCATGTCTCTGGTGACTCTTCCTATGAAGTCAGTAGATGGATTGGGAGAGCATGGGGGGGGGGGGGGGGGTCATGAGGTCACTGGAAAGGGGTGTGTGGTGCTCCCGATATCTATGCAAAAGGATGAAGGTCCAAGTCTTTAGAGTCATGGTGCTTCCTGTCTTGCTATATGGTTGTGAAACATGGACGCTATGCAGTGACCTGAGACGAAGACTGGACACCTCTGGTACTGTGTCTCTCCGGACAATCCTTGGGTACCGTTGGTTTAACTTTGTGTTGAATGAGTGGTTGCTCATGGAGTCCCGAATGAGGCACACTACCTGCATTGTGAGGGAGAGTCAGTTACGGCACTACGGCCATGTGGTGCGTTTCCCTGAGGGTGATCCAGCTTATAAAATCCTCATTGTTGGGGACCCGAGTGGCTGGACCAGGCCAAGGAGTCGCCCATGTAACATCTGGCTGTGGCAGATAGAGGGTCATTTCCGGAGGGTGGGACTGGACCGCATGTCTGCCTGGGGGGTTGCCAACCGGGATCCCGAGTTGTTTCGTCGTGTAGTGGGTGTGGCAACACACTGTACCAGTGCATGCTCCCCAACTTGACTTGACTTGCTCATTGTATATAAAAACAACCTTTATTTTCCCAATCATTTATAAAATATTATAGTTTAAAGAAAAATTCATGTCATTTTGGAATTGCTCCAACAATTTATAATTTTATGATGTCCAATTAAAGAGACTAGCTTCTTAAAAAGATGTTGGTCATTTTTACTACTAGGCTACCTTGCAAGTTTTTCATATTTTTGAAGTATGCAATTTTTAAATTGTTTTGGTTTGCTTAATTTTAATGTATAATGAATGAAACACATTTGGGAGCTTCTAGCTCAGTAATTTCAGCTCAGTTTTTATTGTCGTATTAATATGAAATTTATTGGCACTTTTTCTTTGTAAATACATTATTATCAGATGTGTTGTTAACCAATATATTTCAGTGTTTAATTCACCAACTATAGAAATCTGAGTAGGCTTCTAAACAGTGTGACGTTTAAAGATTTAATCTTATCTTACCCTATTTTTGTCTTCTTCAGGTGCCTGTGTCTATCAAGGGTCACTCTTTGCGGTATGTGAAAACTCATTTTATCTGTTTTGACTTGATTGTCTATAACAACATATTTCCTGTTTAAGCTGGCTTGCTGTAGTAACTGCTAGCAAGTGAGTTTGACTTTTATGCAATTGTAAGCAAGCAAGGATTGCCTTATAAATAATGCACTGGCACATAATTATACTGTTACCGAAGCCAGCGGCTCTAGTCTGATACACTATCAGTCAAGATTATTAGATATAACATTTACTTCAGGTCTGTGCTCCTCATAAATAATGCACTCCTGCTGATTTTGTGAATGTTAATCTGGGAAAGATGTGCTTGATCATGTCAATTAAACTAAAGTTTTGTATTATAGAAAAAAAATTGAGCTTTGTTTTTAATTATGATGTTCTCAGTATTTAACCAGGTATTTAATTATCTGCAAGAATGCATGTAAAATCTGAACAATATGAAGCATTTTATTTGCTCCATAATATTCTGGGTTTAGCAGCTTCTAGTAACTTAAAAGAAAACACGAAAATATTAACATGGGGGCATATACTGTAGTTTGATCCTTGGGTAGCTATGCAAATTTCATTCATTGTATTTTTATTAGACCTTCCATGGTTTATTTTCTTGCTTTATAATCCATGCATACATGTACTGTATTCTTGTCAAAGCTGCTTAATCTTGTTCATTTTGAATATTTTTTATTACAATGTGTTTTGCTGGTTTGAATGGAGTTCTTTTTTGTTGCCCCTGTAAAGCATTTTATGTAAGTGTTTCTATATAAAGTAAAATACTGAGATTGTTGGAATAGTTGCTACATCCCATGGGACATATCATGCATACGAAAGCTATGTTTGCTATAGTTATACAGGAGTGGGCAAAAGTAGGTTTACACTTGTGAAAATGCGAAATAGAGTTTATTCTTGTATTATTAATTATTGTATTATTTATTTGTATTATTTGTCTTCTTATTTGCCTTCATGTTAGTATTATTAAATTGTGTTTGAGTGTAGCAATCATAACCTGTAAGTCTTTTTCCATACAAACAACTGTAAACCTACTTTTGCCCACCCCTGTAATTAAATAAGACATAGTTTATGTTCTGCAGTGTTTTTTCACAATTCAAAAATCAGTTAATTACATCTGCATGACACTAGACTTGGTGAAAAAAGTTTTTTGCATTAAGATAGCAACAATATTTTAATATTTCTGTCCATACATCTGTATAGACATGCACTATTAAAAAAGAAATGCATACACAGCTAGGCATTAATTGCCATTAGTTGTTTTTGTGTATTGTGCTTATTTGCCAACAGAAATAAGAATGTTGAACAATTCTTATCGCTGTTACATAAGAAATATATAACACATAAGAAATTTAATTTCCCTAAAAATATGCAATGTTTAATATTTATTACATTTACTACTAATACATAGTTTTATAGCACTATAAAGTTTTTTCTTAATTACTTTAATGAATTGTGACTAGGTGGTAACAAAGAAGTGAGTTAATTTAAATGTAGTCTAAAATAACACTGTAATTAAATTGAAAAATGCAGGTAAAAATCCTTATACATACTTTTCTCTCCTTCAGAGAGAGATTACCTTAAAATACTTTGTAATTAAAATGTTGTCCAAAACCTTTACAATGTTTTGTAAAAGATGGCAACTTTCAAAATGTTTAAAGTATAGGAAGGCTTCAGATGTCTTTAATTTCCCTTATGTGTAAGTTGTTAAGAACAGAGTTAAAACTGCTTTGTGTTCTTGTCTGGTATTTTAGTGGCTCCTTTGTAATTGAGGCAATGATAAAGGTGTGGGAAGGTGGGCAGGTGGAACTGCAAGCATGTTTTAACACAATCAGGAGCATTGAGTTTCCTTCTTCAAAGGAAATGATAGGGGCTTATGAGTAATGTTAACACCTGGAAAAAGTGACCTTCATCTGGGAGTGGAATTGCTTGGGAATAAAACTACAGCAAATGTGGATCCTCAAAGTACTTAACTCATTCTGGCCTCCATATTGTGCTAAGCTGCTGTAGGCTCCACTGCTGAGTAGCCTTCATTTTTAAACAATCTAGTGATGATAAATTAGAAAAAACATCATAGATCATTAGGACTATTAGCAAAATTCTTATTTTAGTAATCGATATTTTACTTCAAAAATGTATTTAATTAAATAAATAGTTTTCCCTCATCCCTTTGATGCAATTTTCATGTAACTCACAAATTAAAGGCCATTCTGACATTTTACTTAATTTGTTCAGAATTTCAGATTTTAATTATACTTTGATGTGCCTCAAAACATGACAATAAATATCAGTAGTATGGGGGAAAAACACCTAATCATTGTACACACTTTATTTAATAAAAATTATACAAATTTGCATTAGCATTCTGTATATCTTACAAGTATATACTAAATACGCTAAGTAGTCCCTGCAATTTATCACGCACATATAGTTCACTTTCAGTACATTTACACTATTTATCTGATTGTATGACGGGCAATTAGGCGGTTGCATTGTTGGGCACAATTGGCATGTTCATTTGTGGTTATAGTATTCATTGAAAGGCTGTGCAGTGTACCAGTTTGTTGGAAGAAGTAATCTTAGTTTGTGTTTTTTTTTCTATGAAGCAGACAGACCTGGTATAATGTTTCACAATAGACTCTGCATACCTTTGTTTTTCCATCTCTTTTTTTTGTACTTTTTATATGGTTGAACTGGGAAAAGTTGCTAATTTCTGAAACATCAGCTATCACATCTGTGCAGCACAAGAATATAGCTAGAATTAGGAGAAAGTGACCCTCTGTAGTTATTTTTAATTTGAAAATAATTAATTGAAGATATATATCTCTTTCTAAATTGCACAAACCAATTCTAAACGTATATAACTGAAAAAAGTCTGAAATGTTACATTAAATACATCATTACAAGAAGGAGGACTGAATAGCATAATAAGTCTAAATTGAATGCCCTTGAATCACATGACTTTTCCTTGAAGCAAGAAATAACTTGCATAGTGTTTTTTAATTAAAAGTATAAATGCAGATTATTTTGTTAGGAAGTATTGTCACCTCCCACTGATATTTCCTGCAAAGGATTGAGCTGTCATTTGTCAAACAGAAATGCAGTGTTCATTTTTTCCTAAGCACAGCGGCCTCCTGGCTGTACTTCAGCATTGTCATTCAGCCCAAATCACATCAGTAAATACAGGTTTGTCATTAGACCTTCAGGGCTCACATTCCTTGCAGTGTTTTATAAATGATTGTGCCTGGAAAGAATTTTGTGGGAGGGTAGGCGCCATAATGGGTAGGGGATTGGCAAAACAAACAGAACAAAACTGTGTTTACCTGTTCCCTCCTTCCTTCAAATGTTTGTATTTGCCTCAATAGAAAATGAATGTTAGCATCTGGTACTTTTAGCTTTACAAATGGCGTGTAAGAATACTTATTGTAAAGTAAAATAGATTAAAATAGTTGTGTGCACTTGTTAGGAAGTACATAGCATTTCACAATGGATTGACTGAGAATTAAATTTTGTTTTCTTTTTGCTATCTGTGTGAAGATGTACAGTTTCAACCAAACATTAATGGTTTGCTTTGTCAAACTGGAAGTGTTTTTCAGTGACATTACATTTATTATTATGACTTTAATAGTATAGGTTGATCAAACAATTGTTGAGGACATTAGCTTGTTTATATATGAATACTCATTACCAAAATTATTCAAAACAAAATATGTATATTTTTCTTTATATCTTGTGTAATCGGTGAAAAAATAGATTTTTTACAAATATAATGTTTTTTTGTTCAGGTGTTACGGTTTTCTTTAAGATTAAGTACCTTGTTATTGTGAAGACTACATATATGCTTAGCGTACTGAAGTTTGTTTAGAATTGCTTAGAATTTTAAATGTGATAGATATGATATGCAGAAAACACCTATCTATGTGTTAAAGCCGTACATGTAGATCTTGGCGTATAAGCAAAGAGTGACATTTATATAGACAAATTAATTTTTGAAAATTAAAATGCACATTTAGATATGAAGTGGCTCTAAGTGATTGCATTGTGTTTTATCTCCTACACTGCATTCTGGATGGTCATCAGTACTGCTGTCTTGCCCTTAGGAAACCCATCAAATGTAATCTACTGTGCTGTTTTTTAGTGACTTGGTGTTTGTTATCCTGAGCATTGCCTTGCTGACAGAGATGGCTCTAATTGAAAAGTAATGACACGTATGTTGACAGGGCAGCATGAGGTAGATTAAAAATGTATGAGGTATAGACCACACTGCCTTATTTTCAACCTGACCTGCTACTGATATGCTATTGATGAGGTGACTACTGCAATTATGTAAAAAAAAAAACTGATTTTAAATGCACCACCCCCTAACATGTCTGTAACATTCTTTGTAAATTTTGTATCAGTGTTTTTTATTTCTGAGTTTTAATGCAAAGATGTTGTTGCATAGCTTCTAAATTGGATGTATTTTATCTGGAGGTAAGTAAAATAAAAGGTACTGCTTTGTCACATTTCCTGTGACTGTAGAAGATGAATGTTAAAGATGTGATTAAAAAAAATGTTGGTCTTTCCTTAAATTCTTTAAATTTCTAAATTGTTCCTGCTACTAGTTTCCTAAAAGAAACTTTGATTGGTATGTATAATTTATTTACTTTTTAATTTAAATAGCACTTTGTTTCTCAACCTCTCACTTGTAAATTAATAAATGATAGGGTGGAGTGGTGCCTCTGAGGCTAAGGATCTGTGCTGGTATCCTGAAGGTTGCCGGTTCAATTCCTCATCACTGCCAAAAGAGATCCTACTCTGCTGGGCCCTTGAGCAAGACCCTTAGCCTGCAATTGCTTCAGGGGAGCTGTACAATGGCTGACCCTGCACTCTGACCCCAAGGGGTATGCGAAAACTACCAAATTCCTAACACAAGAAATTGTATAAGGCGAAATAAAGAACAAAAAAAAAAAGTGTCTTTTAATTCTTGTATTCAATCACATGTTCAAAGTCCAAAAGTCTTTTCATATGAAAAGCTGTCCTGTTTCGACTTGACATTTAGTATAGCACTGAGCAAATTACATTAAAATACACCTTGGCGTTGTAGATAGTTGCCACGTATTAGTAACCTTCCACCTCATATTAGAGGTGAAGATCAGATAAAAGAATGCTTCTCAGAGGACTAGTTGGAAAGTGTGATTCAGGAAAACCAGTCAAATGCAAGAGTAAAATAGCATTCCAGGCACTGAAATGAGATCAAGGCAAAATTGTAAATAAATGCAAAGCAGAACCAAAGGCAGATTACTGTAGAATGACACCATGTTGTTTTTTCATGCTTTTGTTTTCAACCCTTTCTAGTGGTATTGGTCTCATTTCTTGTTGTGTGGCTAGCTCGCATTTGTGTGTTGAACAAGCTTAAGATGACCATTTCTAGTATATTATTCAGTTCTGGAGATGTAATCTTGGCATTTGTTTGCCATAATTACTATACCATACTGAATATCACTACACTATTTTTTTACTTCCAGTTTGGCACCTCCATCAGATTTCATAGTATGAGACGTAGGGATGGGTGCAAGAGTATCTGAAGCGATGTTGGCAATCTGTTTTTGAAATATATGTAAGCAAAATATATCTGTCTAACCATTTAATATCTACCTGATATATTCTGATTCTCTCTTTAACATTATCTCTCTGACTCTCAAACATTGCATACACCACATACATATTTTTTAGCTTCCATAAGGACATGATGCATTAACCATCAACCTCTGCTTACATATTTTCTTTTTTTATTTTTGTTGCAGTTATTGTCTAATAGAGATTTTGGTGCACAGTTGGTCAAAACTCAGAAAGTATACAATGTGGGGAACTGAAGGTTTCAGTTTTGCCTTTCTGCCTTATCTGACTCCAGTCTGCATTAGAACAGATTGTGGCTTTGCTTGGAAGAAAAATGGGCAACTTGAAGTCACAAAAAGGAGTTGTTTGCTGGATGAGGTGGCAGCAGCTATCCCAAAAGGTGAAATTCAGGTACCACTAGGTCTGTTTTATGAATGAGGGTATAAAATTCATAAAACAATGCTAAAATTCACAAATGGATCAGTGTAACAGTCAAAGTACTGTGTTCCTTGAACTACATTATAATGGTGATGTAAGAGATTAATCTTAAGTCTGCTTCTGCATTGTCATATGCTCTGAGCGATTACTAAAAAAAAAGAGTTGTGGATATTGCAGCAACCAAAATAAGAATACTGCGCTGTGGTTTGTTGCCCCAATGTGGTTTGGGACTTTAGTTAGGATAATTTTTGGGTGTTGATATACCAAGTAGGCCCAGGTCAGACTGGGTAGGTTATTCTCTTGGGTCACACTGGGAGTGCTTGAGAAGTCTACAAAAAGTGCTTGGTCCTGTTGCTAAGTTAAGAGTATGTTTTGACAGATCATTTCAATCTACTGTTGCCATGGTAATCACTTAGTAAAATGGTCAGAGAATGATGTAAGATAGTTAATCAGTTAAAATTATAAATCATCCATCCTTATCTAATTTGGGTTGTAAGGAGCTGGAGCCTATCTATTGAATTCTGTGCCAATCTATTGCAGATTGCGCTAATAGAAGCACTCACTCTCACTAATATGGGGCAACTTATAGTTGTTGTAACTTAACCTGCATGTTTTTCATTTATGGGAGGAAAACTGGAGTACCCGAGAACAAAAAATACTGTAGACTTGGAGCAGATAGAGACCAAGCTAGGATACAAACCAGCAAGTTTTATAATCTATTCCTTTTCTTCTACTTGATTTTGAATCCTATGTTATGAACATTGGTTCTGAATGATTCAGATATTTGTGTGATCCCTGCTGTCTTCATGACATACATAACATCCAGACAAGCCTTAGCCATAATCGGAGGAAGATGTAACTTGCCAAATCAGTAAACATCTGTGCTCATGCTCTATCACATTTTTTTTCTTTCTTCCTGAGGTAAAGAAGTGGTGGGAAGCTTATGCCCCTGAGTGATTTGTGTAAGTCCATCCTTCTTAGTATGAATTTTTATGGATTAATGAAATATCAAACCAATTAAATAATTAATCAATGAATTAATGAAAAGCGAATTATGATTTTTTATTTAGTATGTTTTGTGGAATGGTCAAGGCAAATTTTATTTTGACAGAAAGAAAAATGTAACAAAAGCATTCAAAAAATAGTTCTACTTATATATGTGAAACATGTTTTAAATATATTTTTTTTCAGGCATACAGGAGGTTTTGAAAATATTTGGCTATCTTTAGTGATAATATGTTGGTGTAGAAACAAACAGCTGTGAAAGATATTTTTATCATTATTTGGTGTAATCTATTCATAGCATTATTATTTATGCTATTGGAATTGAAGACCATATAAAAGTAAATTACTAATAAATGTATGTTGTGGACTCCCAAGATAGGAATCTGCTTCTGTGAGCAGTACTACCAAAGATTTTTAAAAGCAAATGCATTCAATTTCAGTGCCTTGTAGTGTAAGTCACTACACTAAACATTACCTAACTTATTATATATTGATTTGCAAAACCTAATACAAGACAACAAACGATTTAAAAGATGACAGTCCTCAGCGTTTGTACCATTTGTTTTATTCCTTCAGAAATGCTCTTTCCAGAAAATGTATTGAACAGATAAAAGGATTTTTTTTTAATGTTTGCTCTCACAGTTTATACACGGTGTTCACTAGTCCTGTGTAGGAGTAAAATAATACACTTTGGTACTCTGAAGGGGTATATCTGTTCAGAGGTGCATTGTTTGTCTGATTAACCCTCACTATGCAACTATTCTTAAAATGGTGCCAATACAAATTTGACCTTCACACTATAATGGTACTAATAATGTGGTTAGACAAGTGTGATACAATACAGTAAATACAGCAGATAAACAAGACATTCCTAAAAATATTGCATAGTAAATATTCAGTTGCTGTTGCATGTGGAAGGCAAGCGTCATTAAATTTAAGCATGGTTTTGTTAATGCAACCACTTACTAACACAGAAATGATTCTATGCTAAATACACTGTAGTTGACTCTGACTTTGTACAGAGTTCATAAGAAAAGCTAATGTCAATATTTTACACAGTTCCAAATGATTTTTGAGTGTCACTGTGACTTGTAAAGAACTGGGGTCCTGTCCCAGATTGATTTCAGCCTTAAACTGTGAGCAGATGACACACTGTCTATGGTCTAGTGACCCACATCCTACTTACAGAAGAATCGAAGCATTACGCACATTTTAATCTGTTCCTCCAAGAGTTGCAGTCAGGGCAGATGATGGAATGGTCCTTATGGATGATGCTGCAACTGTGACCCATTGGACTGGCTACTTTGAACAGCTGTTTAAAGCTGATCCTCCAATTAGCAGTGAACAATGCATTCTCACTGGGTTTGCAAAGAGGTGAACGAGCTGAAGTTAGGGAAGGCTGCAGGGACCTGTGGTATCCGGGGTGAACTTCTCCAGGCTGGTGGTAAGGCTGTCCTCCTTGCATTGCAAGCGATCTTTGCTTTCATTTGAGAGATGGGTGTCATCCCAACTGACTGGAAAACAGGACTTGTCGTCCCTATGTGGAAAGGGAAGGGTGATTGCCAGGATTGTGGCACCTACAGGAGGATAACATTGCTCTCGGTGCTGGGTAAGGTCCTTGCTAGGGTCATCCTCAATAGGATCCATGATAACTTGCTCACCTGCCATCGACTGGAACAGTCTAGTTTTACACTTAAGAAGTCTACCATCGACCGCATCCTGACACTGTGGTTTCTCAAGGAGTGCAAACACAAATATTGGCAGAGTTTCTTTGCTTCTTTTGTTGAGTCACGTAAAGTGTTCGACTCCATTGCTAGATATCATGGCCGGCCTGTATATTGGTATTGTGAGTGCTGTTCAGAGTGGAGACAGAACCTCTGCGTTTTTCCCAATTGATCCTGGGGTTAGTCTGGGGTTTGTTCTTGCTCCATCTCTGGACTTGCAAATGTCCTGAATAAAAAACAGGATCTAGGCCTTTAATAACCTCTTAGGCACAGGCATCAGCAGTGTGTCTGTCTGCGGAGAGAGTGTTGATCTTATCGAAAGTTTTACTTACCTTGGTGGAAACATTCATATCTCTGGTCACTCTTCCTATGAAGTCAGTAGACATATTGGGAGAGCATGGTGGTGGGGGTGGGGGTGGGGGGGTGTCATGAAGTAGTTGGAAAGGGGTGTGTGGTGCTCCTTATATCCTTGCAAAAGGATGAAGGTCCAAGTCTTTAGAGTCCTGGTGCTTCCTGTTTTTATATATGGTTGTGAGACATGGGCGCTGTCCAGTGACCTGAGACGATGACTGGACGTTTCTCTTCAGAGAATCCGTGGGTACCGCTGGTTTAACACTGTGTCGAGTGAGCGGTTGCTCACGGAGTCCTGAATGAGGCACGTTACCTGCATTGTGATGGGGCGTCAGTCACAGCACTATGGCCATGTGGTGCAAATCCCTGAGGGTGATCCAGCTTACAGGATCTTCATTGTTGAGGACCTGAGTGGCTGGACCAGGCCAAGAGAACATCCACGTAACATCTGATTGCGGCAGATAGATGGTCATTTCCAGTGGGTGGGACTGGATCACGTGTCTCTGCACACATTTGTTATACTGTATGTAAAATGAAAAAACTCACATTGAAAGAGTAGTCAATCCCTCTCTAATTAGAATTAACAAATTGGCATTTTGTGATTTGGAAGACTAATCTATCTTAATTTTTATATTAAGTGTTTTTGTTATTAAAATTTGTTATGGTTCATACATAATCTCCATGCTTCAATGTGCTTTCTCAATTTTTTTATTTTTAATAAATTTTTAAAAACCTCAAGTAAACTTTTCACATTGTCATTATGGGGTGTTGTGAGTAGAATTCTGAGGGAAAAAAATGAATTTAATCCATTTTGGAATAAGACTGTAACATAACAAAATGTGGAAAAAGTGATGCGCTGTGAATACTTTCCGGATGCACTGTATGTGGTGATCACTTTGTTTTTACTAGCATCTCTGTGTTTGTCTGCAGCCCAAACCTAATTATGTATGTCACAGTACAGATGGTAGTGATGTGTCGTTCGCGAACGAGCCGGCTCTAAGAGCCGATGCTTTGAAGCGAACGAGAGGAGCCGATGCCCGTCGAGCAGAGCCGGGGCTTTACTTATATGGGCGCACAGAACATTGGCTCATAATGCCGGCTCGTTCACGAACAACACATCGGACTAGGATCGTACCATTATGTGAAAGAAGGAAGGGGGGCAGACGCTCCGAAGACAGTGAGTGTTGGTACAGGCCGCTGCCGAGGAGCCAGATTTAAATGCAAGCGCATCGTGAAGAAAAAAGAAGAGTGAAGAAATGAGTGAAAGCCGAAAAAGAAGCAGCATCTGGCTGCATTTCAGTGATATTGGAGACTGTAAAGCTAAGTGCAGAATTTGTAATATGAAAATATCCGTTAGAGCAGGGTCAACAACAAACCTGCACAGACATATAAGAACCACCCACCCATCCGTGCAACTGGAGGAGAGCGTGCCCTCTCTCCTGCCATCCACTGAACCCTGGAAAAGAGCCAGGTGGTTCTGCTGCAGCATCCACTGTCTTACCAAAAACTGCAGGTATAACACAGTCTTCAATTCAAACCAAAAGAAACACATTTATTCCAAAACAAATGACGCCAAACAAACAAATAAGTGTCGATGAGGAGCTGGCTAAAATGATAGCTAGCGACTTTTAACCATTTTCCATTGTGGAGGACAGAGGATTTACAACTTTTGTACAGGCCTTAAACCCCATGTATGTTCTCCCTAGCAGAAAAACTTTGTCCCAAACAATTATTCCATAACTATATATCTGAGGATGGAGTATAACACTGTGCTTTCAGAAACCACTGCTCTGGAAAAAAGGTAGCATTTAATGACAACAGAGCTGTGGATGAGGCATTTCAAAGAATAAGTGCAGCAGCAGCAAGATGCAACCCCAGCAGCCTGTCTGCTCCTCCATCAGAGGGCCAAGAGGAAGAAGTTGGAGCAGGGGCGTGTTCACAGGAACCACTATCTTCTGCTGTGTGGAGGCTCTTTGACGAAAGAGCAACAGGAGACACTGCAAGGAGAAATCCCACAGCTGATGCTATGCTGGAGTTGAGGTCCTATCTTGAGGAGCCCCTCATCCAAAGATCTGAAGACCCACTGAGCTGGTGGGAGGCCAAGGCTGCAGTCTACCCATGCCTGGTTAAGGTAATGGTAGGAAGACTTTGCATTGTCGCTACATCGGTCCCCTCAGAAAGAGTCTTCTCAAAAACAGGACAAATAATCACGGAGAGGAGAAATCGCATCAGCCCAACTAAGCTGAGGCATCTGGCATTTCTGAATGCCAACCTGGCCTAAAAACTTTTATTCAAAGAGTCATAGTGTTGTGTTGTTGTTGTTGAGTTTGTCCTTTATTTAATTTGTTTGCTGTGGTTTTGTGTTAAGTTGTTCATTTAAAGCTTTTATTAAAATGTTAAACAATAGTAACTGTGTATTTATTGTAATGAAAAAATGCATAAAAATGCGTAATGTCTGAAAACAATGAATAAGAAATTGCTTATACACAAATCATTCATAATTGCTTAATTAGGCTAAAATATAAGCATCCAAGTGATACTAAACGAAGAGCCATTCGGGAGCCGTAAGAGCCGGCTCTTTAAAGGGAGCCGATCCAAAAGAGCCGAAGCTTTGAAAAGAGCCAGAGGTACCATCACTAACAGATGGTCATCCAACAAATGACACAAAGTGTCTACTGCATTAACACAAAGCGGAGTGGAGAGATTTAAAACTTTGTATTTTATTTCAAATACATTCATATATGTTCTAATTTCACATTTGGATGTGCCAGTTCCAGTTAAAATAAACTTTGTTTTCAGAATAACACTTCACAGATTCAAAAATCAAACACAAGGCAATCTGACTGGTATAGGAGTACCTTGTGTTTAATTGGTATTTTTTTGCACAGCTGATGTTTTGTTTTGTTTTTTTCCCTCTGGTGAAAAATAATCATCTAAAGTGTTTCCACTGCTTCATACTCATTCCATCTCTTGCATGAGGAGAAGATTCCAGTCACTTACTAATTTATTTTCAGTCTCCTTATAGTTTTACAAGTTTTTGTATTTTATCCATCTGTTTATCTGTTCTGATGCCTGACCTTTGAGTCTGGTACTTGTAAAAGCCCAAAAGATGAAATCGATGCTGAGTATGACTACCAGAGGAGCACTATCCAACCAATATGAGTACCAATGTATAGTATCTGTGCATCCCTTGAAGTAATATAGAGGTCAAACATCATTATATGGAATAGTTAATTTTTTAAATATGTAAAGTGCAACAAATCTGTATTAAATATAATTGTCCTTTCCTATTGAATTTTTTATTTATAATCTTCTCTTCCTGTGTTTTATTATTTAGTGACATTAACTTGTCCTTTTACTTGTTTATTTATTTCTCTCTATTATAATAAAAAAATCCTGGAACGAGATGTGACTTTTTCATAGAGGTACTTTCACGTCCCACAAGACGAGACTTTGTGCCAAGAGATTTAACCATGCCCGGGGCAGGAAATAAAAGACAAAGAGTAGATGACAAAGTAGAACGTTGTAAAGAGTTCAGAAACGTTGGTACGATACACATGCAGAGCAGGTTAGAGTTAATGAGAGCACTAAAATTCGAAAGTCTCAAAAAAATGATAGTAAAGATCGCATTAGCACAAACAAATGGAAATTATTACTCAATGAGATAACGGAACAGCAAAAAGAGATCGAATATATTGTTTGGATTTAAACTTTAAGTCGGAGACTTGTGGATCGTCTAATTCGTGTTGTCATCAGGGAAAAGTAGTGTTTCTTCCCAATGAAGAGGCGTATTCATGAGAATTAAAAGATTTGTTGTTTGGTGAAAGTGAAATCCACATACACGAGCAGCAGAGACGTGAAGTGGCTTGTGTGTAGCGCAGGCCGGGGGGGTTGGCGAGTGAAGCGAGCAGGGGGCAAAGCCCCCTAAGTACTATTATATTGTGGTAATGATGTGGGCGTCTACAGTTAGATAGGTGAAGTCATTTTAAATACTGTACCACAGTAACTTTTGTGCCAGAATGTGGTTTATGATAGGATTATATCTAATCTAGATTGTTACCTCTGAGATTTAGTTTTTACATGGTCTTTGAGAATAAAAAGTACTTCAAAATGCTGTGTAAAATAACAAATATATAAAAATAAAAATAACTTGCTTTGTTGTTTAAAAACACATTCTAGAACATGTTTTCTTTTGTGTCTGTTCAGTTTTAACGAAAACTATGCTAAAGCTAAAAAAATGAATAATGATTTTCCTTTGTGCTACAGTCTATGACAACAATATCCGAATGTTTTTCTATACTTGTATATCTCAAGTAAAGCAGTATAACAACAATAAATAAATAAATAAAATAAACAAATACATTTCTAATACAATTTAATCTTATACTGAAGCCTGCTTCGGGTAGAGGAAAGAGATTACAAAAAGACATGTCATGGATTGGCCTCTGAGTTAGAAACTTTTTTGAGGAATAACTGGCAGCTGCAGTAGTATACCAAGACTGTGTCTGGTTACTACTGTCCTGGACCCATTGAACCATAAACTGATAAAATGACACAAATTATGTAATTATACAGCTACTCTATTTGAGATATCTGTGTGTCTTACACCTGTCCATAGTTCTCTTTGTGATCACTTACAACAGGTAACACCTGCATAGTTTCTATTATAATGAAAGAGAAAAACAGAAGTTGAACATTTCCGTGGGTACTGACATCTTCTATTAGTTTATAGTCTTTCTCTCCAGATTGGAGTATTTCGGTGCTCATTTTTTTGCTTAGACGTTCGTGGTACTCAGGCATTAGTTTCAAGATAGCATGGTAGTTTTTTTTTTTTTTTGTTAAATTAACATTGTGTTGTTTACCTTATTTTTGCACTTTGGTTATTCTTCCTGTTAAAATTTTCAATATCTCAGATACTCAGATTGAGGATTTATAAACTCCTCACATTTGTGTAATGAATAGATTTGGGCTAAGGCACTTGGCTGCTGTCAACTTGTGGCAACTTGATATTCCCTGATCTGAAAATGTATAACCATTTTAGCTGTGTAGACTATTATAGATCCTGTTCTGTACATGTTTTCTGTAGCCAAAGGCACTAAGTGATCCTAGAATTTTTAAGCTTCTATTACAGTTATTTGCCACTATAATTAGCTGTTGTAAAAGGTGAATGGTTGAAACCAGATGGGTTAGCCTCCATGTGAAACCACTTCCCTGTCTGCATTTCTGTCTTCCAGTCTCAACTGTTAACTATAACACAAATCAATTTAATGGTGTGCATCTAAAAGATTTCAAAGGAATTTACAAACTCGGATGTCTAGCCTACTATTTACTTGTCTTTAAGTTTGGCCTTTTCTCAATTAAAATAATAAAATAATCGTCCAGTTTTGCTATGGCCTATGTTTGCCTATTGGCATGTAGTAATTTTAGGATTTTTTCAGAACTGCAGTATGTAGTCTACTTTGATTCCCAGTAATTTTCAGCAGTACATTTAACAATTCAAATGTAAACATGAAAACTGTCCTGGATGTGAATATGTGTGGTTGAAAATTAAATATACTTCAGGATCAAATTCATAGCTGTTTACATCACTTTTTAATTTATTGTAGGTTATTCAATTTCCAAATTTAGTAACTGCATCCATGCACATCTTTTTGGTTTGCTTCACATACAAAAGTTATCCTCTTTTGTCTTTAGTTTTATCATGTGGCTCATGCAGTCTAAGGTTTAAGAACCTGGAATGAAAGCCACAAGGTCACAGATTCATACTCCAGTCCAACCTAATCACTTAATCAACGCTTTCATCATTTGTAGTAATATGTATTTTTGATATTCCTGTTTTGCATTTGTGTTTATGAAAAGTTCCACATTAAATTAAATAAAATAAAAGATCACTTTAACAATTAAGTAAATCTGACAGAAATTATGTAAGGCTGCATTTTTAAAAGTGCCCAGAGCATATGAGTTATGAATATCATATACAGTGTGTATATATATATATATATATATACCTGGTGGCATGGATCGTGGACTATCTTAAAGACAGACCTCAGTATGTGCGTCTTGGGAACTACACGTCTGACATTGTGGTCAGCAACACAGGAGCACCACAGGGGACTATACTTTCTCCGGTCCTGTTCAGCCTATATACATCGGACTTCCAATACAACTCGGAGTCCTGCCACGTGCAAAAGATCGCGGACGACACTGCTATCGTGGGCTGCATCAGGAGTGGGCAGGAGGAGGAGTATAGGGACCTAATCAAGGACTTTGTTAAATGGTGCGACTAAAACCACCTACACCTGAACACCTGCAAAACCAAGGAGCTGGTGGTGGATTTTAGGAGGCCCAGACCCCTCATGGACCCCGTGATCATCAGAGGTGACTGTGTGCAGATGGTGCAGACCTATAAATACCTGGGAGTGCAGCTGGATGATAAATTAGACTGGACTGCCAATACTGATGCTCTGTGTAAGAAAGGACAGAGCCGGTTATACTTCCTTAGAAGGCTGGCGTCCTTCAACATCTGCAATAAGATGCTGCAGGTGTTCTATCAGACGGTTGTGGCGAGCGCTCTCTTCTACGCGGTGGTGTGCTGGGAAGACAGCATTAAGAAGAAGGATGCCTCACACCTGGACAAACTGGTGAGGAAGGCAGGCTCTATTGTTGGCATGGAGCTGGACAGCTTGACATCTGTGGCAGAGCGACGGGCACTCAGCAGGCTCCTATCAATTATGGAGAATCCACTGCATCCACTAATCAGTGTCATCTCCAGACAGAAGAACAGCTTCAGTGACAGACTGCTGTCACTGTCCTGCTCCACTGACAGACTGAGAAGATCGTTCCTCCCCCAAACTATGCAACTCTTCAATTCCTCCCGTGGGGGTAAACATTAACATTATACAAAGTTATTGTCTATTTTTACCTGCATTGTTATCAATCTTTAATTTAATATTGTTTTTTTGTATCAGTATGCTGCTGCTGGAGTATGTGAATTTCCCCTTGGGATTAATAAAGTATCTATCTACCTATGAATCTATATGTTATCTTTCACATATATAGACTATGAAATCAATTTATTGTTAAGCTTTCAAGTCGATCTAAACCCGAAAAATAACCTGGTCTCGCGGGAGATGGATGTCTCAGACAGAACTCCGTTAGCCAAGGTATTATTTTTTCCTTTTTTTGTTTTTTTTTAAAATCATCCCGAGGTATCCTGTATTTACTCAACCCGAGGGGCTTCAATTACAGCATATGCAAGTATATATAAGCATGACTGGCATGAAAAAGGCTGAGAAAGAAACGGAAAAGACAGCTAAAGCTTTATCTAAGTATAAACAGGCCTCAAGTTCAAGATACGGTCTGGCAGAGACTGACCTGGAACAGATAGGCGAAAGTATGGATCTACTGGGACCTGATGCTGCAGCATCACCTCCAGCCGAGAGCAAAATTGGAAGTGAAAGTGTGCATGAGTTGGGCCAGGAGACCTCATCTATTCCAGGAGGTTTTTTAAAACAGAAAATGGCCTTAATTTCTGCGTTGTCAACTACCCACCGCGAACCAGCAGCACTGACTCCGACTGGACTTGCTACTCCACTTACGGAGCTCAGAGAAGACTGAAATGAACAGTCCAAGCCAAAGGTAACAATCACTGCAATAACTACCGCAGTCTGGAGGACATAAATGAGATAAACAACAATACAAAGAAGATCACAAAGGATATAAGGAAAGATATAAAGGACATAAACATGACAATTGAGAAGCTGTTTCAGGATATTAAAGACTTGGAGAAACGTTTAAATAATCGGTTTGAGGCAACCTTTAAAAAGTATACTAGGAAAAGTACAGGAAAATGCTAGTAAGTTTGAAAATAAATTTAGAGCACATGATGCTCAGCTTGAAGACATTAAGCAAATGTTCATGACTCGTATTGAAATAGTTGAACAATTGGCTTCTGCCACTGAAGAAAAAGCAATGGCTATTAAATCCCAATGCATAGTGCTTGGAGACCAGCTGTGCTGGAAGATGGATATAGAAGAAATAATATCAGAACCCAGTGAAATTCATTGCTGAAGTATTCTGTCAAATAACTGGAGAGTGCTTCAAATCACACTGGGATATTAGCAGATTACTGCATACGTGGATCGAATAGCTCAAAACCTAGAAGCCTCATTTGCATGTTTCACTGAATTACAATCTAAAATGAATCTGATGTTGCTTCTCAGACTGAAACAAGAGATTATAATTGAAAATAACCTCATTCGTATTTTCCCTGATTTTTCATCTTTAGCAGTTTCTAAACGTGGTGCATTTTATGGCATTAAACAGCACTTATGCAAAGTTGACTTGTATCCTGCTAAACTGAGAGTGGACATTCAAGGCAAAATCCACATTTTTAGTTCTCCGGATGAAGCAGATAAAGAGCTATAAACATTGATCCTGACACTTTTTGAAATGTGATCGTGAGTCATATTATGTCGTATCAAGGCAAAGATGATTTTATATAAAAATATTTATATAATAAGTATGTGTGTGTGTATGTGTACACTGTATAAATACTGTATAAATATATAATATATATATTACATTGTGACGGACAGCCCCTTTGACACTAGATCCGGGGAGCAGCCATGGGATCCATGCTACATCCCCTGGAACACTTGGTGGCAGCCCCCCTGTGTTGCATTGGGGCTACAATTTTGGAACACCGGAGCTCATTCCTGTTGGGCTCCGTGGCCACCGCCAGGGTGAGTTGCACGGCTTAATGAGCCCGTCTGGGCGGGAGCGCAGCCACACCTTGAAGTGCAGCCAGAAGTAGGTCAACGAGCACCTGCAGCACTTCCGGGTGGGCTATAAAAAGAGCCGACAGTCACCACTCTGGGCGCTAGAGTCGGGAGGAGGACGACGACAAAGCTGCCCGGGAGGAGAGGAGGATAAGAAAAGTGTGTTGGGATGTTTTGCTTTGTTTGGTGTGTTTTTGGGGACTGTGTTAGGGCTGGGGGAAACGGGGAAGATGTGGCCTCCAGCTGAAGAAAATAAATATTTTTGTTTCATTTTCACCTGTGCCCCCGTTGTCAGTCTGTGTCGGGTCTGCGCCAAAAGAGTGCTAATTCCACAATATATTTATATATATATAATTTTTCCAAACGGGACTGTTTAAGATCATACCCTGGGTGTATTCTTTCGAGCCTGTTCAAGATTATATTCTAGGTTTATAGTATTTGGACTGTGTTGCCAATAGATATATCTGCTCTATTCCTTGTACACCGCTGTTTAGGGGCTTGTTTTGTTCTGCACATACTCTGTCTTTAAGCATGTCAGAGGACTGGGACTTTGTGTGGTCTAGCCTAACATGGGGAGGCAAAATGGGAGGGCGGGTAGTCTGGGGGGGAAAAGAAAAAGAGAGAAAGCTATTTCTGATCTATCCTTTTCATCCCCATTATTGTAAGTACCAACGCACAATAGGCTTCATAGCCACAACTCCTGGCAATATTGGAAATTAAGATTACAGCTATCATATAATAATCCGCAATCTTAATAAAAGATTATAAAAGGACAGCAAAAGTTCAGAAGCAATGTCTCTGTGACCAAACAGTGAACTTTGTGAGCTGGAATGTCAAAGGTCACGAATTTAAGAGGAAGAAATTATTCTCTCACTTTTTAAAAAAAACGCCAATTTCCCTGCTTATATGTAAACATAAGCAATGCTGAAAATTCTTAACTAAATGTGAAAACAACCTTACAGAAGATGCCCTTACAGTACCGCAAGTGAACTAGTCATTAAATCCTCTTGGTCTGTGTATGTTTTAAGATTTTTCTTAAAACAAGATGCCTTTTACTTTGGTGTTTCTTTTGAGGTAAAAAAAAGATTGAATTAGAAAAAACAAAAATTTGAATGAGAGACCTTTTCTACACCGTTTCCTTCTGTTTCCACAGAATATAGCTGTGTAGCATTTGTTTTGCTTTCAAGATGGAGGTGGGATTACATCAGGGATCGTCTCTGAGCCCTTTCTTATTTCCAATGGTGATGGACAGGTTGACAGACGAGATTAGACAAGAGTCCCCGTGGACTATGATGTTTTCTGATGACATTGTGATCTGTAGTGATAGTAGGGAGCAGGTGGAGGAGACCCTGGAGAGGTGGAGATATGCTCTAGAGAGGAGAGGAATGAAGGTCAGTAGGAACAAGACAGAATACATGTGTGTAAGTTAAAGTGAGGTCAGTGGAATGGTGAGGATGCAAGGAGTAGAGTCGGCGAATGTAGATGAGTTTAAATGCTTGGGATCAACAGTACAGAGTATCAGGGATTGTGGAAGAGTGTTAGGAGTTATCTGTGACAGACGAATATCAGCAAGAGTGAAAGGAAAGGTCTGTAGGATGGTAGTGAGACCAGCTATGTTATATGGGTTGGAGACGGTGGCACTGACCAGAAAGCAGGAGACAGAGCTGGAGGTGGCAGAGTTAAAGATGATAAGATTTACACTGGGTGTGACAAGGATGGATAGGATTAGAAATGTGTACATTAGAGGGTCACCCCAAGTTGGACGGTTAGGAGACAAAGTCAGAGAGACAAGATTGCGTTGGTTTGGACATGTGCAGAGGAGAGATGCTGGGTATATTGGGAGAAGGATGCTAAGGATAGAGCTGCCAGGCAAGAGAAAAAGAGGAAGGCCTAAGAGAAGGTTTATGGATGTGGTGAGAGAGGACATGCAGGTGATGGGTGTAACAGAACAAGATGCAGAGGACAGAAAATATGGAAGAAGATGATCCGCTGTGGCAACCCCTAACGAGAGCAGCTGAAAGAAGAAGAAGAAGAAGCATTTGTTTTGCAGGTGCTTTAGTGTTAATGAGAGGAGCATATTTAAACATCTTTGAATGAGTACTGAAACCAGTCGAATATGATCACATGGAAACCATATTAATAATAATAATAAGAAGAAGAATACATTTAATATTTATATAGAACCTTTACCATGGTTTAAAGCATTTAAGATTACATAGCATGCAGCCGTTTAGAACCATAAAACTAGACACAGTAGCAAAGGCACTGAATTTTAATTCACAAAGAACTAACTGAACAACTTTTTGTCTTAATGTATTGATTAATCCACTCAATTTAAGGAATGTTTAGCCTGAAATTTTCCATAATTTCAATGTAGATATTCATTCTGTAACCTAGCTAGGCAATCATTACTAGTCATTCAGATTGAAGCATTTCTATCCAGTAAAGCCTATGTCACATTAGATGATATTTCCAGAATTTTTCACTTCTAGCCTTCATTTACATAGTCTTAACCAGTCAGAGACAGTCGTAGGTGCCATTTGTCTAATGTGACATACCTAGTAACTGAGACCAACTAGTTTTCAATTGGCTAAGGTAAAATCAAACAGTTGAGTTTCTCAAAAAGATGGGTGATGTGTGCAGGTTAGCAAGAGAGCGGACAACCAATGAATTTGGCGGAGTGGTGGCTCTGAGGCTAAGGATCTGCGCTGGTATCCCGAAGGTTGCCGGTTCGAATCCCTGTCGCTGCCAAAAGAGATGCTACTCTGTTGGGCCCTTTAGCAAGACCTTTAACCTTCAATTGCTCCAGGGGCGCTGTACAATGGCTGACCCTGCGCTCTGACCCCAAGGGGTATGCGAAAAACCAATTAATTTCCTTCGGGATTAATAAAGTATATCCATCCATCCATCCATTTTCCAACCCGCTGAATCCGAACACAGGGTCACGGGGGTCTGCTGGAGCCAATCCCAGCCAACACAGGGCACAAGGCAGGAACCAATCCCAGGGTGCCAACCCACCGCAGTAATAAAGTATAATAAAATAAAAAAAATACTCACCAGAAAGTACAGTGCAAAAAATGTAGCAATGAGGAATAAGAAACGTGTTTTGAACCTTACAAATAGAATGAGGCTCGTCTTTCTCATTTTTCATGTTTCACATATTAAAAGTGAATGGAAAAAAAGGGCTGAGACTGTGGCGCAACCTGCTGCAGCCATTAACTCTTCATACAGTGGCAGCACAGGGGCTTTGTACTTCACAAACAAAAGGGAAACTCTTATGTCTCATGTCTTGTTATTTAAGTGCCATAACAAAAGGGGGGAAAAAAGCAGAGAGCGCTGCTGAACTCACCATAGCTATCCCTTTGTACAGTGTTGGCTCAGTCAGGTAGCACCCTATTGAATGTCAGAAAATGGGGCAAGAACAGCTGTACTGGAAAGTCTTACCCTGGTCATTGGTAGACATGCTCAGTGATTTTCAGTCGTGTAATTTTTATATGGTGTAGGGACGAGATCAGTGACTTTGGTTGGCAAATCTGACATGTCCCACAACAAAAAGTTGCATAATGTTACATCGTCTTAAAGGGTTGGAAATTATGGACATTTTACCACTGTGTTTCATGTGCTAACTCTTTTATCCTGTTGCATTGGATGCAAAATATACCATTAACATCAGTAAAGTATGGCTAGAGCTATAAAGTGTGGCTAATGAAATCATTTTTTTAAATCTGATGATGGTAATATTCACATGAAGGGCATGCTTGATATGTATGGTGACATACTTAATATAAGTATAACTGGACAGTAGATTATGTACAGTATATGGTAAAATGACCACAGGTGTTTTAGCATTTAGAAGTAAGCAAAAACAAAGTGGAGGAAATTGCTGTGCATATACTTGGTGCTCTCATTTAACAGTAGGGGAAACTCTGCTGTATTCAGAGAAACCATATGTTGAGTTGCCTGGCAACACCTACAAGTGGAAGGTTGCTGCATAGGTGATGATGATGGCAGCAGGAAGGTATGGCAGTGACACAATTTCAACTTGAATCTCTTTCAGGACGGTGAGCTGGTTCAACTATAACTATTTTTCAAGGCAACATCAATTGTATGTTAGTAGTCACTAAATTTAACCTCTACATTTAGCCCTGTTAATTGATTTATCATCTTATTTTGTCAAAAAAGAGGACATATTACTGTTTAGTTACTATAGTGCATTAACTTTATGAATAAGATTTTGTGGACCACTTTGCCCACAAGGTGGGGTGGTGGGGATGTCCTTATTTCTAAAAGGGTGGAAGGGAATTGCATTATCTTTTTTAAGGCAAAGACGGAATTGGATATTATGTTTGTAGGCTGCTTTTTTTAATATGTCAGTACTATTCCAGAAAAGCAGGTTTGAGCAATTTTGGCATTCACTGTTTCTCCTCTCTTCTTTATCTGCACAGTCTAAAAATGATAGTTATAAAGCATTTATTTATTTGTTTGTTTATCTTTAAGTTCCTGTCTTGCATTTTTGTATCTTCCTGATAAAGTGAAACAGGTAACCAAATCATAAAACTTAATTTAATTCTTGATTTCCTATCAACATCAGAATTGTTAGTTTTAGTAGGTGATAGTAAAACTGTATCAGTAGCATCATGTGTAAAACGATGTGCAAAAATTGTAAATGTTTTAGCTAAGTTTGTTTTTAAATTTTAAACTAAGAAAATCTGAAACTGACACTGACTAGGTGATTATACATTAAATCTTTGATATTTGCAGCATAAATTAACTTAAAATTCTAATTAAATGTCAGCTCATGCATTTCTTTTTACCAGTGCATTATAGTTGTTCATAACTGAAATCGTCCCACTAAGCCATCACACAACATCAGAGAAAGCTTTCTATGCATAGTGTTTAATTCTGATATGGTAAGCTTGGGTAATCCTAGTCATATGATATTTGGCAACTAATAATCTTATTAACTGTTCAAACCACTTTAATCTATTAGTATTTGAACAATAATATTTATAATACATTTTTGGCATCACGAGAAATCATAAAAACTTTTTATAAAATAACCTTTTTATATTTAAGGATGTATGACTGTTAATAAGCCTCATTGTGTTCATTAGTACATAATCATTTTTTACATTTGATTAATAGAAACATTCAGTTATTTGCCTGTTCATTTTTTTTTACTTCAAAACAATACCCCTATTGTATGACATTACTGTATGACCTTGGCAGAAAAAAAAGAATAATATTGCTAAGTTTTTTTTTTTTGCAGTAGGAGTAACTATTCTGCTTCTCAACATATTTCATGACAGTCATTACTAATACATAATTTGTGAATCATACTGTAGGAACGTGACAGGATGTGCTCCACATAATATGGATGAAAATTAAGCTACACAGAATATAGATCAATTAATTATAAGTATTCAGCTAATTTGAAAAAAAAAAAGAAGTTTTTCATGAACGCCTAAGAGTGTGTGTATGTGTATTATATATATATGTATATATGTATATGAAGTACTATGAACAACATGGTTGTTAAATTTTTTAGAGTTTGGATAAAAGTTTTATTATCTTTACCAACATTCTCCTAATCGTTGCAAAACTGCAACATCTGTATGTGGACTACATATCTCTTTTCTCTACTAAACCCCCCGCCCCACCTTTAAAAGATGAACAAGCACTCTTGTACAATTTATTGGTTTCCACATTCTCTAATGCTGTTACTGGTTTTTGCCTTCTGCTCCCCAGTAATTCTGCCTTCAGTTCATGCAACTGTTCTGTCAGTGTTGTGATTTCCCAGAGTATACTATAATGGGCACTTCTAGCAGTGTACGATCCACTCATTCACCATAGTTTTGCTGTTTATACACATATTTGTTTTTCTTTATTTCACTAAGCCAATGTCGCATTACAGAACTTCTAATTTTAGGGTAATTGGGAGTGTGCTATATGTATAGTGTACAGTAATGCAGTCAACATTGTTAGATTTAATTGCAAGACATGGATCATCCACACCCACGTGCCAAAATGCTCTCATTATAAAATTTTTGTTGGTCTTAGTGCAATTTTTTGTGTAAATCCTATAAGCCACTTTGAAATGGTATACTCATACTTGCATTGTTTGATTTCAGTAATAATTTGGCTGGTGATTTTAATGTTTCTGTGCTATTTTACTTCAGTTCTAAGTAAATAATAAGATACATTTAATTTCCTATTAACAAGACCAAGCTAGATCCATGAGACTTTTACAAACATGTTTTTAAAGGATGCAAAATATTGTCTAATTGTCATTACCATCAAACTCCCAGAAAATATCAAGATATAATTTTTGCCAATATCACACTTCTGGGGTATATCAGTTTTGCCGTCTACAGTTGCTGATTTCGTCATCGGACCATGTCCATTTAAACGACTGAAAATGACTGCCTTTGTAACAATTACTGATAGCCAATAGCATGCTATTTGATGGAATTGACACTGTACATAGTATTAACAGGTATGGTGAGTTCAGCAGCAATTGCTGCATTTTTTTAAAATATTTTTTTCCATTCTGCCATGGTACATAAAACTCACAACCTCAGATGGATGTGCTTCTCTTTTGTTTGTGAGATTCAAAACACTCACATTCCTTATTCCTCATTGTTGTAATCTATGCATTGTACTTCCAGATGAGCATTCATTTGTTGTCGGCTCTTGTGCACACAGCGTGCACTCATGCTACTAAAGACAAAATCAAACTTGTTTGATTTTAATGGAGCAAGATACAGAGTTAGAATGAGTTGCTAGGTATGTCACATTACATGACAGACTTCATGGGAGCATGCCACCAACTGCATCTGACTTACTAGGACTATGCAAATGAAGGCTGTACAACTTTACCAATGATTTCAAGTTGTAATGTGACAGCCTTTATTTTCTTGCTTTCTTTACTCCTCTCTTGAATCTTCAGATTCTTCTTAGATAAAATAATCCGAAGTAGCCATCCCAATAATTTTGTTTTTCTGTTCCTTTTTCCCCTGACCTTACAACCTAGGTTCACCATTTGCACTTTAGATGAAATACCCTGTGTACTTCTAGTTGTTGTCAGGCTGTTGCGAACAACTCACCATTGGAGTCCATCAATTAGCACTTATCATCCATGTATTTCTGGCTCTCCCTCCTTTAGTGACATTTAGAAAGTTGCAAATTGTGGTCAGTATGTGGCTATAGTCCTGCTTAATACACCAGCTGTATTTAGCAATGGTGTACATTCTTTGTGAATTTGATATTTCAGAAATAAAGCCTTAATTATAAAAGACTGTTATTCACAGTTGAGGTTTTAATCCAGCTGGCATGGGACTATAAAATGAATATTTTATATTCTCTTTAATTCCAGTTTTATATACAAATAACTGAAAAATAGTGCAATGTATGAATAAGGCCTTTGATGATCATGTGTGTTTTGTCTGCATGGTAACAGGAAGCATTTTCCTAGGTACAGGTAGCAGTGGGATTACTTTGGCTATCCATAGATGAATTTCATCATTACTGTGTCAGATATTGTATACTCTTAGGATAGTCAATCAAGTTTCATGATGCTTCATATTGACTAACAATAAAAAGTGTGCAAATTTATTGCATCATCTAAGTAAAATTAAGCAGAAATATACAGATGCTGTTTCTTAAGTCCACAATTATGGGCACTCTTAGCACAAAAGCATAAAATTCAGATTGCTTGCTTACCAATGCCAGCATATTGCATATCTTTAGATAAGTATCTTTTCTGCTCTTGTGTTAACTTCAGAGTGCTATAAAAGTTAAATGGCATGGTAAATACTAGTTTCTTTAAGCCCGAATGCTTCTTTGTTTCTAGTTAATGATTAGTACACTAAAAAGCAATAATACTGTAGCTCCCCTGCTGTTTGGCAGATTCCAGAATTGCCTACCTGCTGTTGTATTTAATTAACATGTTTCTCATATGGAGGCAAGGTGATAAAGCAATTGGGGTTACAGACCACAGCAATGCAATGATTATTGATTTACCTCTAGCTACTGCTACATTTATGTTTGCTTTTTTAGTAACTTGTAACTGTTTGTGGTTTGAGCTACTGTTGCTCGAGTCTTGGGGAACAGTACACATTTGCTTTCATAGACTTGCTGATTCTCTGTTTCTGTCACACTGCTCTCTGCATTATGATTTGTCAGTAAAACATATAATAAAAAACTAATATCTTTTTATCACATCTCTCTTACTGACCGCATTGTAAATATCTTATATCCATCATTTTAAGTTAAACTTGGTTGATTTTGTTTATATTTTGGTAATAGAGTTTACTTAAATTTTAAAGTTGTCTTTAGACATTAAACCCTTGTGAAAGGGCTCAGACCACACAGCATAAAGGTTTGGGGGCAGCCATAGATAATGTACATTAATTGTACATAGATAATGTCTTTGACAGTCAAAAAGTGAAGATTTTGTTTCACAGGTCTTTACAGACATCGGTCCAAAACAGAACTGACAGGCAGACAAAAAAATGGTGGTTTTAAAGTTGGGCAGGGGAAGTGATGTCATCCAGGCCAGAACCGGAAGTGTTGCGAGAAAGGATCAGCACACTCTGCCAACTCCTGGACCGGCATGGAAATATGCTTTTTTGAGCCCTTTAACGGTCTCCCATGCGCACGTGTGTGACACCGTTTTTCTTGAAGCTTTTCTCTTCTTTTCTAGGCTCATCAATCACCATCAAAAATAGGCTCAAGGTTTTCTTTCAGTGTTTTTGCCTTTTTATCTGTATCTGGTACAGTTTGTGTATGGCATACTCTTATTATTTTTCAAATAATGGAAATGGCATCATTATTGTAACATGTACCCTCTTAGTTATTTTACATACGACAATGAGCTAATTTCTGAACCAACATTAAACCATGGAGTAACAGTCTATGACTTTAACAATAGCTGGGCTGGTGTCAAGATCATGCTGATGTATGTGCAAATCTAAATATACAAAACAGACTCGCAGAGACATTCTGTGCATTGAAAATTGCAGATGGCACTGATAAAGAAAACAGTTACACGATATGTTTGGTATTTTTCAAGTCTGTTTGTGCACTATCATTCAAATTATGTTATTAAGTGAAGCATTTTAATATAAAGTTCAATCTAATTGTGCTGACGGTTCTTGCAGTTTAAAGTGCAAGTCAAGCAAAATTTAAAATAACTCTTGCTGAAATGTCATATGACAAAGAACTGAATATAGTGGTTAGGGAGCTTTACTTAAAACAACAGAGTTGCCAGTTCAAGCCTTGCTATGGTACTACAGCGAGGTGGCTTAAGCAATCTGTCCTGCAGGTTTTAAAATATATTTTACTAGCCGACGCCTGCCGTAGCATACGGCGGTGTAAGAATGGGAACGGAAAATGGTGAGAAAGGAATTCAGAAATCAAGAAGAAATAAATACTTCTTGAAAGACGCAGTGTGCATGTAGAATTTCCGGCCAAGCAGGATTACATGTGAAAGTGATTAAAAAAAAAAAAAAATCAGGCTTTCCAAATTTACGTACTATGGCCTTGGCATCCTGATAGTTTTGTTGCATGTATCTTGGACTTTCTGGAAATGTGGACAGTAATATGATCATTTTGCCTACACGTACGTTGTTGTTTTCAGAGTTTCCTTGCAATGCGTCTGATAGTTCCACGTGCAGATCTTGTTGATGTAATCTGAGATAGTTGAGACGCACATCCTCTGTTTTAACATATGCATCTACAATGTACTGTTGGAATAGTTTTCTGCTGGAGTGCAAAAATACTAAATGTATTCCTCATTGCCAATCTGTATGCGTGAAATTGGCATTGAGTAAGCCTTATTCGCTTGGCGGTTCTTTTATCAGGAACCTGTTGTAAATCTTTGTGCCAGCCAATGTCTCCGTAAGGGAATAAATGTGCGTAATAAAAGTGGGTAAACCATAGGATCGCAATTCATATTGAGCGTGGAAATCTGTTTACAGGAGTTGCCTATGGGATAGATGCAAATGTCCCTTTCGGCAGGTGTTTCGCCATCTTCTCCGATGAAAGTTGCTGCAATGTTGGGGCATTGTATCGTCAGAAATCCTGCCTAGGGTTTTCCTTGAACACCATTTGTACAGATGCTGTTGGATTGGACTGAGCAATTTCATGCATGTGTTTGTATGATTTAGCGAAGGGGTTGATGGTTCTGAGCATGGAATCTAGCTGAAGTACATTTTCGCTGCATGCAGAGTTTGCTTTATTTTGTAAGGGTACTTCAGTAGCTTGCATGTGTCAAAAACATACAACTGTCCATATCCTGGAGAGGTAGAAGTGTTAGCGTATAGTGGAGAGATTTGATGATAAATTTGCCCGTGTATTTTAAAACATTATGGCCTGTGGCCAGGAGGTTGAGTTATCTGTGCACCCATGGAAGCAAACACTAAAGAAGAGTTGTATTCTCAAATGTGTTCATGATACTTTTTAGCTTCTGATATTTGCTGTGTAAGAAGCTGTTGTAAAGACACAGGTGGCTCCCGCAAAGGTGGTAAAGCTACTTTACCGTTGTGGCAGCACCTCGAGTACTTGTTGGATATATTACGCTTAGCAGGCCAGTATAGTGCATGATATGGAGGAGGATGAATAGGAATTGAGAAATGCTGTGTTGGCTGCGTGTGGGCGGGACCGGTTTTGAAGAGGAGCCGCAGGGAGCGTAGGGTAGGGTTTGGAAGAGGACGAATAGGAATCGAGAAATGCTGTGTCGGCTGCGTGTGGGCGGGACCGGTTTTGAAGTGGAAGCAGGGCGAACCAGAAGAGAAATATATATGAGACTAGACAAAGAGCCCATTTCAACAACATAAGATGAAATGGGCATGAGTGGAATAGTAACAAGTATAAGCACCACAAACCTGATATATGTGTATTGAATGAATGCGTAATTAGGCCTTGAGCTGTAGTCGAAATCGCCTTTCAGGCCTCTAGAGCTTTAATCGAAGTCGCCTTTCTCTTTGAATTTTCGCAGCCGTAAGTCTGCCGCCTGCCGCAATGTCAGTCTCGTAAGGTTTTTCGGGCAGCTGTGCAGAAGGCGACTGCGCATTCGGCTTCGGACGGACGTGAGGGAGTGAGTGAGTGAGTGAGGAGGCTGGCAAATTATGTATTAAGATTATATCCTTATCCTGTCATCTTGGGTTAAAGTATAAACAAATACTGCATAATGGTAAACTAACTTTATTCACATTTGCTGAGAAGTATGTTAACATTGGCCTAAGGTAAGTTCTAAGACAATTATCATAAGAGAAACAGTCATACTTTTATTACGACTTACCAGCGTTCAAACTCCAAAACGTTGTCAATGTAAAGACTAGGCTTCAAGGCATCTGTGAGGCCTAGAAACAAAATTGAGAGGCAAGCTTTTGGCCTGTTTAGGCCCAGGAGAAGGGTGTCCATGCATTCATGTTCAAAGACTGAGAAAAGGGTGAGGAAAACTGTGAAAATCCCATGGCCACAATAACAAAATAATGTTTTTTTTTAATAGGTAAAGATTTATTTTCATAAAAATATTAAAACAATACAAGAACTAAGCAAACATATACTCCAAAAGGTTAAAAGAGCCTTAAAAAAGGCAAACCAAACCAAGCACATTCAGTCTGTAATCCAGTAATCCTAGTCTAAAAACAAGACAAAGTTTAGATACCAAAGGTCAAAAAAGAAAAATATTTCCAGAATCCAAAGAACAGTACTTTAAACTACTGGTATCATCATAAAGAGTACAAAGTACATGATATAATACTAATAATTGCACATTGTGACAAAACAGTACTATAATTTTAATAAAATACTGTATATAGTAAATGAAAAGAAAACAAAAGCATATTCAATAACAATATACGCAATAATGTTTAAAGGGCAATAATAAATTAACTGAAAAGAAAACGCATTCTGCCTGAGATTAATATCTTTGTCATTTTGTGAACTCCATATTGCAACTGCAAATATTTAAAAAATATCACCTTCGTTGTTTATTTTACTTCTAATAATTTTAAATTTGAAGTTTTTCAAGTGCCTTTTTATACCTTTAGCAAGTACGGACCTAAACGTACATGGGCATAACAAGTGTTCCATCAAAAACTTTAGGTAAAGGAACAAGAAAATTAAGGACTTAATATGTTTGACATTTTTCAAATATTTATTGGGAATAACATTAAAAAGCTTGGTAGAACACAATATCTATTATACCAAGCTTTTAATACTAGGCATTTTACCTGGAGCCATTATTATCAGTAAATATGATTTTAAAAAGGCAATAGTTTGTCATGAAGTTTTGTGGATTCTGAATCTTAAATTGGAAAAATCTGCCCTGAGTTTTTTTAAAAATACATCAGAATAAACATGTTTGTTGTAAGCCTAACTCTGCAGATTGTCAAAAACACACCAACCCCGCCGTGAAGGATAGTGGTATCAGCATCATGCTGTGGGGATGTTTCTGTGCAGCATGTCCTGGAAGGATTGTGTGGGTAGAGTGTACATGAATTCAGCAAAATACAGGGATATCATGGAAGAAAACCTGATGTGGTTTGTAAGAAACCTTCACCTTTTGCAGAAATTTGTTTTCCAGCATGACAACAACCCAAAGCATAAAGTCAAACCTACACAAGAATGACTTGAAAACGACAAAATTATAAAAGTCAGAGTCCAGATCTCTGTTCAACTAATAGAACCTGTTAGAACTTGAACAGTTTTACGAAAAAGAATTGGGAAAAACTGCAGTGACCAAATGTGCAAAGCTGATTGAGTGAGACCTGTGCACACACACTCAAGGGTGTAATTACTATCAAAGATGCATCCACTAAATACTAGCTTGAAGGGAGTGAATACTTAACTTGATTAATTATTTTTTGTTTTATAGTTTTAATTAATTTAGACTACTCCACAGAGATCTGTTTTCACTTTGACAACAAATCCAAAATGAACCCACTGTAATTCAATTTAATTTAAGAATAAAATGGCCCAGAACCTTTTGTACCCCCAACCCTATCTGTGAGAGTCTGTTTAAGAGCTGGTTTGGGCCATTTTTTAGCCAGTGAAAAAAAAAATAAACGTATAAAGGAGAAGATGATGTACAATGCAATTTTAAAACTTGGGCATGCAGCCCAGCCATGCTTACAAGGACTGCAAAGCTGTCCCCTTCCCTTAAATATGCTACTGTATGGGACAAGGCTATATGTAGACTGCAGTTGCTGCTGTCACTCATACTTCTCAATTTTTGTCCAAATTAGATTATTTTTACTATGGAGTGCACCCTATATATAGTGTGCTCATTTGTTAGCTTTTCCTATAACTGGCAGAAAATTGAATTTTAATGTCATCCAAACTTGCAGACCAATAAATGTTTCTTAAAGTTTACCCTGCGGCTCTAAAAGCCATCTGTTTTTTCACTAAGTTTCAGATCAAGTGAAGCTACAAAAGTTCACGTCAGAGCTGAATAATGACATCCATTCCATTAATTGAAAAACGTCAAATGAGTATGTCATATCATACTTCCAGCCATAGTCTTTTCCCGGCTCAGACATGTTCTTTCTTTATTTGTTGTTTTTTTTTTAACATTGTTTTTTACATTACATTCTGTTTTTGCCATTGTTTTGTCTTTTTTATTTATGTAACATTGATATGCAGTTTCATTTTACTATTATGTTTTATGTTAAGTATATACCTGTATTTAGAGCTTTTTGTTACCTGCCATGACTCTTATATGTGGAGCTTAAGGAGACAAGCTCACCTAATTAGACAGCTGGAATACCGGCCCCAGCAGTACTTAAGCTGAAGGTTCCAGTGTAGAAAGAAAACATAATTGCTATTTAGGGTTTAAACTTTTGGCACACATTCTGATTATCTCTGGAATTTCCAGTAAATTATCAGGTTGAAAATCAAAGGAAAGTCAATGAAGCAACTTCCCAGGTCAAGATCTAGCATTATTCTTGGGAATTTTCCCAGAGTTATTGTTGATGTGAATAAAGCCAGGGAAAGCAAGTATAACATCTCCACATCCTATTGTTCGACATGGTGACCTTTATGCAAATTAAACAGTCATATGACTGAAATGTCTAATGGAAGGTTGTTTCCTAAATTAACTAGGAGAAAAGAATCTAGATCTTAAGTGGAGTAAATTGTTTAGCCTGGTTAGTGCGACATACAGTTGTGGGTCATCAATTGTGAAACTGCAGTAATATATATCATCAGAGCCTGGATATTTTGTGTTTGACTATTGTTTATTTTCCTGTCCATAATATTGTTATTGTCTATAATGTGCATTCTGTATTCAAATAAATTATGCAAATACTAACAGTAATTTTGAACTTTTTATGTGTACATTTTTCAATGAAATTCTTAATTTCTTGCCTTCTTACAATGGTAACACTGATACAACATCAACAAAATACTAACATTTATACACACACAAAAAGCATAAATAGAATGCAACATGCCAATATATAAGTAGTGAAAGTGTACATGTAACAACAATGTGTTATGCTTGTTAATGCCCCCCAGGCTACTAGTATGGGCTGGTGATTAGACTTGCAGAAGTATTAGAGAGGACTGGCTCTCCCCAGTTACACTATTTTGTATGGAAGTTCTGCAGGGAAACCTAGTGCCACTAGAGGGAGCTCCTGTATGGTACCTACAGACCTTTCACTGCTGACTGAGTAACCCAGACAATTCTGTTAAGACTTACCTGGCTGGGTTTTCTGATACAGTCTTAAAAGTCCCCTGCAGTCAGTGTACAGGGGGCCTTGCACTGCTAAGTGTCTGGATGACTAAAGTAGGCTAGATGTGAAGGAGTATGTGATGAGTAAATAGAAGGGCCAGAAGGCTTTTTTTTTGTTTATTTTTAAGCCACTATATGTTTGTGGGATAATTTGTCTTGACTGTTCATCTGCTTTGATTTTGTTACTTTTTGTTCTTTTTGGTCATCATTTGTGTACGGGAACAATGCACTAGTGCCCCTTACAGTACACTTATAGTCCATTTACAGTCCATACACATATACAAGTACATGAAAAGCATCTGCTATTATTATGTAACCTTACATGCAAGAACATGTGAAGTATTTGATATTGTACTGGCTGTTCAGGAATCTTGAAACTGTCATGTAATATAGTATTATGCGATTGCTAAATGCCCTGTATCATTTGACAGAATGTAGGAGAGGAGTAAGAAAAGGGATGGTGCAGTGTGGCTGAGGTCTTTAATAATACATTTTGTCCTTTTAAGGCAGAGTGTGTTATATATGTTCCAAACAGAGGGCAGCTAAGTACTGGTAATATTCTGTGTTGCATTCATCACCCTCTGTGATGCTTTACAGTCTTCAGTCAAACAGTTGCAATACCAAGATGTTATGCAGCCTGTGAAGATGCACTCCACTATGCACCTGTAGCATTTAGTTAAAACAGATGGAGAAATGTGAGCTTTACTCAGACATCTGAGAAAGTAAAGGCACGTGTTTTGTCCGTTTTACTTCATCAGTGGTAGTTAGTCCAAGAAATTTAAAGTTATTCCCTTTTTTGACAGCATCCCTTATGATGTAGATGATGATAGTATTTTATTTGTTCTGCCACCTGTAATCCATGATAAGTTCATTGGTTTTTACTAACATTAAAGTTTTTGTTGTTGTCTTGGTAACATGTTTCTGTAATCTGGCTCATCAATGTAGGTGAAAAAGCATATATGTAATGGTATTATCATCAGCAAATTTTAATGACGAAGTGAGAATTGTATTTGGCCACACAAACATCAGTGAACAAGAAATACAAAAGAGGGCTGAGTGTACACTACCCACTGGAGTGCCCATGTGGAGGTATAACTGTAGAGCAGTGGTTGGAAACCTTTTTAAAGCAAAGAGCCATTTTATCATAAATTTAATAATCTTGTCATACAGAATGACTTTGAGGAAGATGTAGATTATGTACTTAAGAGGTTAAACGCAATAGAGATGTGCGACAAACCACCTGATTTACATAAAGCTAAAGAAATACTTAAATGAAAAATAATATTAACCCATAAATAAATTATTAATCTTTATGAAAGTATTATCAAATAATACATTAAGACACCACCTGGTGGTGAGTTGGCTTCGATGGTGGGGGAGGATGCCGGTCAGGCGTGGTAGGCCCAAACGTGTTGTGAGGGTCTGCTGGGAACGTCTGGCAGAGCCCCCTGTCAGAAGTAGCTTCAACTCCCACCTCCGGCAGAACTTCGACCACATCCCGAGGGAGGTGGGGGACATTGAGTCCGAATGGGCCATGTTCCGTGCCTCTATTGTTGAGGCAGCTGACCGGAGCTGTGGCCGTAAGGTGGTCGGTGCCTGTCGTGGCGGCAATCCCCGAACCCGTTGGTGGACACCGGCGGTGAAGGATGCCGTCAAGCTGAAGAAGGAGTCCTACAGGACCCTTTTGTCCTGTGGGACCCCGGAGGCAGCTGATAGGTACCGGCAGGCCAAGCGGAATGTGGCTTTGGTGGTTGCTGAGGCAAAAACTCGGGCGTGGGAGGAGTTTGGGGAGGCCATGGAGAACGACTTTTGGACGGCTTCGAGGAGATTCTGGTCCACCATCCGGCGTCTCAGGAAGGGGAAGCAGTGCAGTGTCAACACTGTATATGGTGGGGATGGTGCGCTGCTGACCTTGACTCGGGACGTTGTGGGTCGGTGGGGGGAATACTTCGAAGACCTCCTCAATCCCATTAACATGCCTTCCAATGAGGAAGCAGAGCCTGGGGACTCAGAGGTGGGCTCCCCCATCTCTGGGACTGAGGTCACCGAGGTGGTCAAAAAACTCCTTGGTGGCAGGGCCCCAGGGGTGGATGAGATACGTCCGGAGCTCCTCAAGGCTCTGGATGTTGTAGGACTGTCTTGGCTGACACGCCTCTGCAACATCGCATGGACATCAGGGACAGTGCCTCTGGATTGGCAGACCGGGGTGGTGGTCCCCCTCTTTAAGAAGGGGGATCGGAGGGTGTGTTCCAACTACAGAGGGATCACACTCCTCAGCCTCCCTGGAAAAGTCTATTCAGGGGTCCTGGAGAGGAGGGTCCGTCGGATAGTCGAGCCTCGGATTCAGGAGGAACAGTGTGGTTTTCATCCTGGTCGCGGAACAGTGGACCAGCTCTATACCCTTAGCAGGGTCCTGGAGGGTGCATGGGAGTTTGCCCAACCAGTCTACATGTGTTTTGTGGACTTGGAAAAGGCATTCGACCGTGTCCCTCGGGGAATCCTGTGGGGGGTACTCCGAGAGTATGGGGTACCGGCCCCCCTGATAAGGGCTGTTCAGTCCCTGTACGATCGGTGCCAGAGCTTGGTCCGCATTGCCGGCAGTAAGTCGAACCCATTTCCAGTGAGAGTTGGACTCCGCCAGGGCTGCCCTTTGTCACCGATTCTGTTCATAACTTTTATGGACAGAATTTCTAGGCGCAGCCAGGGCGTTGAGAGGGTCCGGTTTGGTGGGCTCAGGATTGGGTCACTGCTTTTTGCAGATGATGTTGTCCTGTTTGCTTCATCAGGCCGTGATCTTCAGCTCTCTCTGGATCGGTTCGCAGCCGAGTGTGAAGCGGCTGGGATGAGAATCAGCACCTCCAAATCCGAGACCATGGTCCTCAGCCGGAAAAGGGTGGAGTGCCCTCTCAGGGTTGGTAGCGAGATCCTGCCCCAAGTGGAGGAGTTCAAGTATCTCGGGGTCTTGTTCACGAGTGAGGGAAGAATGGAGCGTGAGATCGACAGGCGGATCGGTGCGGCATCCGCAGTAATGTGGGCGCTGCATCGGTCTGTCGTGGTGAAAAAGGAGCTGAGCCGCAAGGCGAAGCTCTCAATTTACCAGTCGATCTATGTTCCTACCCTCACCTATGGTCATGAGCTATGGGTAGTGACCGAAAGAACGAGATCGCGAATACAAGCGGCTGAAATGAGTTTCCTCCGCAGGGTGTCTGGGCTTTCCCTTAAAGATAGGGTGAAAAGCTCAGTCATCCGGGAGGGGCTCAGAGTAGAGCTGCTGCTCCTCCGCATCGAGAGGAGTCAGATGAGGTGGCTCGGGCATCTGATCAGGATGCCTCCTGGACGCCTCCCTGGTGAGGTGTTCCGGGCACGTCTAACCGGGAGGAGGCCCCGGGGAAGACCCAGGACACGCTGGAGGGACTATGTCTCTCGACTGGCCTGGGAACGCCTTGGGATTCTCCCGGAAGAGCTAGAAGAAGTGGCCGGGGAGAGGGAAGTCTGGGCATCTCTGCTCAAGCTGCTGCCCCCGCGACCCGACCTCGGATAAGCGGGAGACAATGGATGGATGGATGGACATTGAGACATGAAAATGTGAATGTGTCTATTGTTCTGGAAAGAACCAAAGAGCTGCATGTGGCTCGCAAGCCACAGGTAGCTGACCCCTGGTGTAGTGGATGCAGTTGTGTCATTTGTGTGAGTACCACACCTGTCTGTAGATAATCCAGTTTTTCTTTTATTAGGCACTTTTGAAGCAGGCAGAGATCAGATTCTGTCAGCAAATTATTTAAGATATCACTTGAGATAACAGCTAATTGGTTGCTACAAGATTTAAGATGTCAGGGGCCAGATTCTTTGTGGATACTAACCTGTTACAATATCCTCCTTATGTCATGCACAGAAACAGAGCAGGATGAATCATATGGTTCTGAAGGTAGCTGAAAGGCAAGCTACTTGTTATCACAATCAAAGCAGAAGGCATTAAGCACATCAGAGAGAGGGAGAGAGAATGTAGGTGAGATTGATTTAGGTTTTACCTTGTAGTCAAGTTTGCCATTTAATTATTTCTGCTTACCACTGTATGCAAAATCACATTGAAAAATCCAGTCTGTAAACTCAAAACATTTGCATATCTTTATAAGAATTTCTGCCCCTTACTTCAAAGGTGACCTAAGTATGTAAATACTACTAACCCAAGAAATTGCTAACTCCTATTTTATGTAAAAGATGGAATCACAGAAAATTACTCACATGTTTATTCACTGAAATTTACAGTGTTGCACATTTGAATGGGGTAAAAGGAGCTTTACACCATAACCTAATTAATAAATGGAAATCTAGATATCTATATAGATAGATAGACAGAACTATATTTGTCCCAGGGGAAAATTTAGCTTTTTACAGAAGCTCATTAAATAATTAAATAGATGGCTAGATAGATAAATAAAATATATACATACACAAACACACACTATGTTCAGAACACACACCAGAATGACTAAAAAGGGAGGTAGAAATTTAAAAGAGAGAAAATTTCTGACTTGGCAGTCACAGTGAAGCATTATACTGGTGTACTGCCATTTGTAAAGAGGAGCTCCTTTAGCGCTTCCTGACATACTTCTAATGAATGATTTACTGGCTGAAAATACTTGGTGTTACTGTGCAAGAAAGAGGATGTGTAGCATTATTTTTTGTTTTAATTCTCTCCTCTCGCTACTACCTTCAGGGGGTCCAAAGTGGGTCCAATATCTGAGCCTGCCCTTTTAATTGTTGGTTCAGTTGGAGACTCTTGAAGTGATGTTACCAGCCCAGTACATCACAGAGAGAAGTTTCATTGGCTATCACAGTGTTTTGGATGTCGTATCCCAATAACTAATGGATGCCTTGTCCAGGGCTGGTTACTGTGTCTCTGAACTGTATTCACTAGGTTATTGGTGTTATGTTTTTGTTTAACTGTGAACTTGTTTTAATCTTGATCACACCTCTGAAGGAATTTGTTTGCATCAGTTGTTTGCATCAAACAAGTACTATGTTATCTAAATAGACTGGTATAGAAAAATGAATTCTTTTAATTTTTTTACAGTTATTAATGTATGTTATTGGTTTGTAGTGTACTGTACATTGCTGTATAGAATTGCATGGTAAAGTTTGTTTCTTTAGCTTTGTTTTTCCTACTAGCAATTTACAGTTCATTTGTTTCATTGTGGTGTAATAAGGCTCTTCAGTTTACAAGCTGTGAGTACAGTACACATTTACAATATAATTTAAAATCATTATAAATTTACTGAGTCTGAGTTTAAGATTCCTCAGCTTTTAATCTACTCAGCTATCCCTGTATTTAAAGAAAAAAAAATTCTTATTTACTGTAAGGGACTTGTACCTATCTAGTTATTATTAGCTTAGGAACTCACATCAAAATTTAAAGACACCATGCTTTTTTAAGATGAAACCTGTTTGGGTATGTTCTAAAGGGCAAACTGAGTGTTGAAACAAGCTAAGGGGAAAATGCCTGATTTATTTTTCACATAAATGTTAAATAAATGCCATGCTCTTAAAAAAAATCTTTATGTTGCTGAATGGGGCAGTAAAAAATTATTTATTTTTCCTTCCTTATTTGAAATTCAATACAGTAGTGCAAGCAATATCTTTCTTCTTGAAGCTTTGTAGTACTAAAATGTAAAGCGTTTTTAAAACACTAAACTTTCAAGGTATATGGCTTGTATTGTTTCTTTTTTCTTCTCTTGGCTCATCATTTTTTAATTTCTTCTCAATAACTCCATATGGTCCTACCTTGTTGCATTCTTTTGAAATGTCCTACGTTTTGCATCATTGTACTTGTACTTATGTTTTATTGTATTTTTGGTAACCTAAGGAAGCTGTGTCCTGCACTTTCTTGCAATAGAAATAAAATGTTAAGGTTCTGAAATCTGCATTATACTAAAGCTGTTGTAAGCTGCTGGCTCACAATGTGTAATTATGAAAGATGAGCTCTAGTTAACAAGGTTAAAATGTGTGAAGATGTTCCAAACACAGGCTAAAGTATGGAAAGGGTAAACAACTGCAAAATGCAGGGAAAGCAAATCCCCTATTTCAATAGAACAGTGGTGGGTATGTGTTTTGTGTTTCTGCCTTTAAAGAACAAAAACAATAGAGAATTATTGGTAACCCTTTACTTGCGAATTAAGGTTGTTCTTGAAGGTGAGGTTCAAATGCATTTTTGTTTTTATAAAACATATGGAGACATCAGTTTTTATAATTTCTGCCAAACTCTAAACCAAAGGCAGATATCTGTATTTTAAATTAACTTCTTCATAACAATAAACAAATTGAGTTTCTGTTGTGAACTTTACAAAATACTGTAAATGCTAAAAAAAATTTAAAAAAGGCAAATGTATCAGAAAGTGGCTGTAAAGGTAAACAGATCTCTTTCCACTGATGATAGGCGTGATGACAGTATAAGTTAGTTATATGCCTATTTTAGTGTTTACTTAAGCTTTGTTTGTGATAGTAAGGATTTCCAGACTGTTCCACTGAAAAGGTATTTATAGTCTAGGAAGAGCATACAGTGATCCCTCGCTATATCGCGCTTCGCCTTTCGCGGCTTCACTCTATCGCGGATTTTATATGTAAGCATATTTAAATATATATCGCGGATTTTTTGCTGGTTCGCGGATTTCTGAGGACAATGGGTCTTTTAATTTCTGGTACATGCTTCCTCAGTTGGTTTGCCCAGTTGATTTCATACAAGGGACGCTATTGGCAGATGGCTGAGAAGCTACCCAACTTACTTTTGTTTCTCTCTCTCTCTCTCTCTTGCGCTGACTTTCTCTGATCCTGACGTAGGGGGATTGAGCAGGGGGGCTGTTCGCACACCTAGACGATACGGACGCTCGTCTAAAAATGCTGAAAGAGTTGCTACCTTCTGTGTGCAGCTGCTTCGTGAAGCGACATGCTGCACGGTGCTTCGCATACTTAAAAGCTCGAAGGGCACGTATTGATTTTTGATTGTTTGTTTTTCTCTGTCTCTCTCTCTCTCTCTCTCTCTCTCTCTCCCTGCTCCTGACGGAGGGGGTGTGAGCTGCCGCCTTCAACAGCTTTGTACCGGCGGTGCTTCGCATACTTAAAAGCCAAACAGCCCTATTGATTTGTTTGGTTTTCTCTCACTTTCTGACATTCAGTGCTCCTGACGCGCACTCCTTTGAAAAGGAAGGTATGTTTGCATTCTTTTAATTGTGAGACAGAACTGTCATCTCTGTCTTGTCATGGAGCACAGTTTAAACTTTTGAAAAAGAGACAAATGTTTGTTTGCAGTGTTTGAATAACGTTCCTGTCTCTCTACAACCTCCTGTGTTTCTGCGCAAATCTGTGACCCAAGCATGACAATATAAAAATAACCATATAAACATATGGTTTCTACTTCGCGAATTTTCTTATTTCGCGGGTAGCTCTGGAACGCAACCCCCGCGATTGAGGAGGGATTACTGTAATCAAGATTTGATATGTTCACACTTCGAATTTTCTTTTCCAAGTTTACCTAACGTGTCTTATTATCTTTTTCTTTTTTCAGGAACAAGTTGTACTGTACTTTATTGTTTATACTATATTCCTATAAAAAATTATAGTCAGAAATCATTCAAATCAGGAATGTTTTAAACCTATATTCAGCCATTTTTGTGGCATTTAAAGTTTAACTGAATACCCCCATGAAAAATACATTTAAAAACAAATAAACACATTTTCAAGGAAGTTAAATATTTTTAAAGGGTTTTTGCCAATTGCTTTTGACTAATGACAGGGGACGTTTGCACTGTTTGTTAAAGTGGTGCCTCTCCTTTTTTCTGTAGACACACAGCACAAAACATTCTTTCCTGCCTCAGTTCCATTTTTGACACTGTGCACCACAAGGAATGTAATTCTCTATCAGATGAAGTATCTAGCATTATTAGACCATAAGGTAATACAATTAAAAGGAATCAGAGGCACAATGTGGGAAATTAACATCTAAAGTCAGACTGAAATTACACCAAGCAGCTTCAGCTCTTTAAATTATTCATCTTCTCTTGTATTGTATTTTAAAAACTCCACCAGCATTTTCTTTCTTTTTATGTAATATTTACCCAGATTTTTTTAATGGATGTAAACTTGAACTGTCCAAAAACACATACAAAAATTTGCCTCAGTCGTCTTGGAAGTTCTTCTTCTAAGCATACAATATTACTCTGTGTATATGTCCTTCAACCAACCTGTAATTGCAGGCCTTTAACCAACACCTAATCAAGAGTGATCAAATCTTTTATAACGGTGATCCATCAGAGGGGAGAAAGATTCAAGGATGTCAAATTATGATGACAAGTATTAATTATTTGTAAAGTGTAGGCCACTTCAAGGACTTTGCTGGTTAATGACCTGATGTGTTGCCTATATTCCTGGTGGACACAGTGGCTCCGTCTGAATTTTCAGAAGCCCTGTTTACATTGTCATTGACTAGATATGTTACACATTTGGTGTATTTCAAAGGTCTATCTGCCAGGTGGTGACTGAACCTCTCCTCTCCTGGTTGAGTCCTCTCCTGTCATATCACAGGGAAAAGAACAAGAGGAAAACAATGGAAATGCTGGAGAGATAACATTAGGGAAGACCTTGAAACATGCAAGCTTCATATTAGAAAGGCACTGAATCTGGCAACATAAAAAACGTAATGGAAACAGTTTACAACTTCATCGTCCGCAAAAAATTAATGGAAGAGAAAGAAAGAAGAAGAAGACAGGCCACTGTATTTGTTCATGAATCATTGACTCATTTTCTGAACACGTATAATAATAAAACCCCTGTGTGCGTCCAGTGTCCGTGTGTGTGTGTCTTCTGGTGAAGTGCGCATGCGCAGGGCACGGTGCAATGCTTCAAAGCAGATGCTTCAAAGGCTGCCTAACATGTCACACAAGACAGAGAGGACGGGACCTATAAAATATCGTGCGGCCGATCCAATCGGATTTCTGGAAATGAGGTAAGACTTAAAACAAAAGGCACAAAAAATCCAATCGGGTATTGAGACGCGGAGACCAGCTTCCCCAAAGAGGTGGGATTAGTGTTTGTGGTTGTGCAAGTGCTCACTCTGAGGATGTCAGATTTGCGATTAAGAAGCCTGGCCCGGTAAAGTGTAAAGTCAGTCGTTGAAGGGATTTTCCTAAATATACAAATTTTCATGATATTACAATAGGATGACTTTTAAAAGTAGATTTATTTTCGCGCACATAAAATCCATTGCTGGGGAGACGCTACACATACAATAATCAGCTGCACGCCAGCACAGATTAAATTACTTGCTGGGGAACTGCACAGTACTTGCTGGAGAGATGCCACAAGCACGATTATCAACTACACGCCACACATTACATCAGTTGCTGGGGAGAATCTGCTGATTTCCCACTGTTGTGACAGAAAATTAAACGCATATTACGGACATCAAAGCCAGTAGTAATGTCAGAGAAAAATACAGGCATTTTACGGAAATACAAACCAGTATTACTGTGAGAGAAAATTAAAGGCACACAATACAGTGACGCATATTACAGCCACATACAAGCCAGTATTACTGTAACAGAAAGTATTACGGATGTACAAGCCTATATTACTGTGACTATCTACTAACAACATGCCACCCAAAAAAGATAATGAGCGTCAGAAAAACGCTAAAAGAGAAAGACTCAGAAGGGCAAATAGATCTATAGAGGAACAGGAAAATGACCGTAATAAAAATTCTCAGAGAATGCACTACTGTTCTAGCGCCCATTATTGTAATGGGCTTAATGTCTAGTTATTGATAAATTACCTTTTTTAATTTTTACTAGTTAAATTATTTTTTTATTCTTATTTCTTAAGACTGAAACTTTCATGTTAATAAAAAAATCATGCATTAATTTCCAACATTTAAAGTAAAACTAATTTCACTCTTTATTTGGTAAGAGACCACATCTGAACACTGCTTTCAGTATAATCAGTCAGTCAGTCAGTCAGTCATTATCCAACCCGCTATATTCTAACACAGGGTCACGGGGTCTGCTGGAGCCAATCCCAGCCAACACAGGGTGCAAGGCAGGAACAAACCCCGTGCAGAGTGCCAGCCCACTGCAGGGCACACACACACACACACCACCACACACCAAGCACACACTAGGGACAATTTAGGATCACCAATGCACCTAACCTGCCTGTCTTTGGACTGTGGGAGGAAACCAGAGCACACGGAGGAAACCCACACAGACACAGGGAGAACATGCAAACTCCACGCAGGGAGGACCCAGAAAGTGAACCCAGGTCTCCTTACTGTGAGGCAGCAGCGCTACCACTGCGCCACCGTGCCGCCCTCAGTATAATCAAATTGCCTTAAATAAAATAGTGCTGCATCTGAGGTAGATAATTAAAGCCCTCCTTAACCTCTCCTGGGATATAAGATATGGACATATAAAATGAACAGTAGCTGAATTAGTTGTTAAACAAAATTGATTGATGCCAGTTTTGAACTTGCCTAAATGGAAACGGACACCCTTACCAAACATTCCCTTCCTGATTGATTCTGTATAGCTTCTCGAAATTGTTAAAGGTTCTTCACTTTCAAAAAATAATTTAGATTTATTTATAACCCAGGGTGTAAACAATCAGAGTGTAATTAAGTCCGTGCCAATGAAATAATTTCATATCATTATTTGATTCCCTTTGATCTACACATTTCCTTGCCATTAAATGTTTTTTTCAACAAGGAATACAGTAATCCCTTGCTATATCGCGCTTCATCTTTCGCGGCTTCACTCTATCACGGATTTTATATGTAAGCATATTTAAATATATTTTGCGGATTTTTTGCTGGTTCGCGGATTTCTGCGGACAATGGGTCTTTTAATTTCTGGTACATGCTTCCTCGGTTGGTTTGCCCAGTTGATTTCATACAAGGGACGCTATTGGCAGATGGCTGAGAATCTACCCAACTTACTTTTCTCTCTCTCTCTCTTGCGCTGACTTTCTGTGATCCTGACGTAGGGGGATTGAGCAGGGGGGCTGTTTGCACACCTAGACGATAGAGACGCTCGTCTAAAAATGCTGAAAGATTATCTTCACGTTGCTACCTTCTGTGCAGCTGCTTCGTGAAGCGACATGCTGCACGGTGCTTCGCATACTTAAAAGCTCGAAGGGCACATATTGATTTTTGATTGTTTGTTTTTCTCTGTCTCTCTCTCTCTCTCTCTCTTTCTCTGCTCCCGACGGAGGGGGTGTGAGCTGCCGCCTTCAACAGCTTTGTGCCGCGGTGCTTCGCATACTTAAAAGCCAGACAGCCCTATTGATTTCTTTGCTTTCCTCTCTCTTTCTGACAGTCTCTGCTCCTGATGCGCACTCCTTTGAAGAGGAAGATATGTTTGCATTCTTTTAATTGTGAGACGGAACTGTCATCTCTGTCTTGTCATGGAGCACAGTTTAAACTTTTGAAAAAGAGACAAATGTTTGTTTGCAGTGTTTGAATAACGTTCCTGTCTATCTACAACCTCCTGTGTTTCTGTGCAAATCTGTGACCCAAGCATGACAATATAAAAATAACCATATAAACATATGGTTTCTACTTCGCGGATTTTCACCTTTCGCGGGGGGTTTGGAACGCAACCCCCGCGATGGAGGAGGGATTACTGTAACCTACTGTCTCATCTTAGTTGGTTTACTTAATATTTATAAAATCCTTTTCAATATGTGTTGAGGTCTAAACATGATACTCCCTTATTCCTGTCCCCAATTAGACATGGAGTCCCTTAAAGTGTACTGACACAGATTTTACATAAATCTACTCTCAAAACAAAGATAAATGAAGTGAAAAGGAGTTTTAATAAAAACGCATGGGTTCTGAAATTTTAAAGTCTTACATTACCATTTAAATGAAGACTAAGTTAAATGCAAGTTTTCAACAACAACAACAACAACATTTATTTATATAGCACATTTCCATACAAAAAGTAGCTTTTTTAGTTAACATAACAACATTAGTTAACATAGAAAAGGAGTAAGGTCCGATGGCCAGGGTGGACAGAAAAAAAAAAAAAAAACTCCAGACGGCTGGAGAGAAAAATAAAATCTGCAGGGGTTCCAGGCCACGAGACCGCCCAGTCCCCTCTGGGCATTCTACCTAACATAAATGAAATAGTCCTCTTTGTAGTTAGGGTTCTCACTGAGTCACTTGATGCTGATGGACATACAGACTTCTGGCTTTTAATTCATCCATCATTGTTGGAACATCACGGTGCTTTGAGTAGATGGTGGTGGTGCAAGCCACCACCAAAAGGACACCGGAAAAGGAAACAGAAGAGAGAGTAGGGGTTAGTACAGATTTTAGAGCCACCATGAATAGTTATTATAATGAATTGTATATACAGAGTATCAGGATTTAAATTAAGTATTCAGATCTACATGGACTTTAATAATTGAAAGTTCATTAATAAAGCTTTCTATAAGGCAGATTATTGTTTATATTAATAGATCAGTAAACCTTGAGTTGTAAGATTAGGGCAATAGTTGTTCTGACAAATGTCTTCCATAATTTCACATCATATTAACAGCAATGACTTTATGGATTTCATTATTACTAAACAGATACCAAAACGCCAGACTGAAATGTTAGCTATCAGAAATCTAGTAGCACTGCATCACTTTGGCCAGTTTTAACTTAATGGCAGAGCAGGAGATTTTACATTTTATTTCCAAAATTAAATGCCTTTTGTCTGCATGAATAATACTGGAATTAATTAATAATTTGTTAATGAACTTTATACTGATGATAATGGTATTGTTCTACATAGCTTGAATATTAGTTGGCCTATCCTATATGTCTTTATTGTAATTATTTGCTTTGCTCCATACTTTACAAATGGTTTTCAAAATGACCAGCAGTCTGAAGACGGAGCTCTGTCTTTCCTGTCCGCAGTTAGACATGATGTCCCTCAGGATCCAGTGGTAGAGCAAATTGTCTTTTTTTCTTTGTTGCTATTATGAAGTGGAATTTGGAAACTCAGTATTAACTTTCATTTATATGCCGATGACCCTCATTTGTATTTATCAAATTAGACAAATTATAGTTCTCTAGTTACATTATTAGATAATTGCTTTATTAAATAGAAAAAGTGAATGAATGATATTTATAGTATTTTTATATTCAGAAAAATGGTCAGAATTATTTTAGTGGATGTAACTGTTAAAGTGTGTATTGTAATTGCAATGCTCAATTACTCTAATGCTGTAAAGCACCACTGCTGGTTTGCTATGTCACTCATGGTTCCTGAGCTGTGAATTTTCCCTACTTTTCCCTTTCTTCTCTTGACTTTGAGATACAGTGTGAGAGTTCAGGCTTTCAAAGAAGTCCCATTTAAGTTTTTTAAGCCCAAAAGAACCCAGAAACAATGTTTCTGTCTTTGTTTTATCATTGTGTTTTCTGTTTATGTTGTGTGACATTTCCCATTTGTGTATTTGATCTCAGTTAGATTTTTGCTTAATGAGAAGTTAAATTAAATAGGCTATGATGATGTGGTAAGCAATATAAGCTTGCATGATCCTTGTAAACTGTACATTATACAGACATGTGTTCCCTGTGATCCTATAATAGAAAAAGAAAGTTAAAAGATGGATAGATGGAAATTTATTATTCTGTTGTGTGCCATATATTGTGTACAAATAAGAGAAAATGCAGAAGAAAGGGAAGATGAGTATGTAATTAATGCCCAGGTATTATCACTGCTGTGAAACAACATTTCTCATGTGCTGTAAACCAGTGCTGTTCATTATTTCTGACAAAAAGAAAGATAGTGAGATGAGCTTGGGTGGCTACCTACTCTAGAAGGGACTGCTTCAATTGGCTATTAGAAAAATCTACTGCCCTCAACTGAAGTATTTGCAGGTCCAGAGTTTTTATCAGGAAACATGAGATAAGAGAGAACACTGAAAAGTAAGGCAATCATATATGCAGTATATTGCAGTGGTATGAATGTTAACATTTAAGAATGGGTATTTTTTCTTTGAAAACTTTCATCTTGCATAGTTTTATTCTAAAATAAATGTTATTGGAAATCAATGCACATAAAGCAACAGCAAGCATGGAGACTCTTTAAATTTTCTTAAAATAACACATTTTCTAATCGAAATAGTTTTTTACCTCGTAGCAACAAATATAAGTTCAAGTTCATAGTTGCAGTAATAAAAGAAATCAGCAAATCAGCTGTGCTTCCAAAAAAATGACAGATTTTGTTCAGGGTGATTGAGTGACCCAAAAGTTTAAAGGTAGGACGCTTTAATTGTTGTTCTCTTAAAAAAACAATGTACCAAAGCAGAGATTTTTTTTTTTTTTTTTTAATAACTATTATTACAATTTTGACATTAATTTTGCTAAGTAGTAAAATCCCCTGAAGATAATCAATTTTAAAGAAAAAGTAAAACCAAAAATGTTTTACTCATTTATTGATTCAGTGGAGCATTTCATTAGACTGCAATTTTAAGTCCTATAGATTTTCAGATAGCCTGGTACACTGTTCATTATATGATTTTTAGTGCATTCATTGAGGTTGTCAGATATCTTAGGTATTTTCCTTATTTAAGAAGTCTTTTAGATGAAAAAAAAAATAGTTTGGCTAAAGTAAGCACTACTCTTCTGCAAATTGTAAGATTATCCATGTTTGTTGAATGATCATCCATTCCATCCATCTGTTGTCTAAACTGATTTATTCAGTTTAGGGTGTCTGTGAGCTAAAATCTTTCCCAGCAATATCAAGCGTAATGAAGTAGAACCCAGCCCTACTTCAAAGCATGCTTATATACACATTGGCAAATTAATGATGACGACTAACAGGTCTCATCATTGGGATGTCAGTGGAAAGCTGTACTACGTGGGAAAAATACCTACACAAACACACACAAAATGTGCAGAGTTCACACAGACAGCAGCTGAGTCCAGTCTGTTGTGGGGAAAAAAAGTATAATAAAGTACAGTGGAACCATAATTCATTCCAAAACTGATTTGGTCGTGAACCGATGCAATTTCCCCCATAGGATTGTATGTAAATACAATTAATCCGTTCCAGACCGTACGAACTGTATGTAAATATATTTTTTTACAGATTTTTAAGCACAAATAGTTAATTACACCATAGAAAGCACATCGTAATAGTAAACTAAATGTAAAAACATTGAATAACACTGAGAAAACCTTGAACAACAGAGAAAACTAACATTGCAAGAGTTCGTGCTATTGTCTTACGACCCGATCGCTGTAAACACTTTTTTAAAATGAGTTTTAAGCACCTGGGAAAAAAAACCAGAACATTTCAACAAATCCGAACTTTATTTAAAAAACAACCACAAGCAACCAAGAAAGTAACATTGCAGGAGTTCACGCTAATAGCCTTACAACCCGATCGCTGTAAACATTTTTTTTAAATGAGTTTTAAGCACAGGGAAAAAAGGAACAGTTGAAAAATCTGTAATTTAATAAACCACCAAGAAAAGTAACATTGCAACAAATCACGCTACGAACTACTCGCTGTAAACACTTTTTTTAATGAGTTTTAAGCACAGGGAAAAAAATGAACATTTGAAAAAAGAGAAAAGTAACATTGCAACAATTCACGCTACGAACCGAAAAATGAACATTTGAAAAATCTGTAATACAAAAACTAACCATAAACCACCAAGAAAACTGTTTTTTCAACTAACTGTTGAAAACTAAGGTTCTGGCATGAAGTGAGGAGGAACTGGGTGGAGAACAATCCGGTCTCGTCGCAGTTGAAGACTTGTTGCGGGATGTAGCCTTCGTCCTCCACTAATTTTGTGAAATTTTTCACGAATTCTTTCGCAGCTTCAGCGTCTGAACTAGCAGCCTCTCCATTCCTTATCACACTATGAATGCCACGTCTCTTGCAAAACTTTTCAAACCATCCTCTACTGGCTTTAAATTCCTCACTTTCGCCACTCGTAGAAGGATAGTTTTGCAGCAAATCGCCATGAATCTTCCTGGCTTTCTCGCATAACATCGCCTCGCTTATGCTATCCCCTGCAAGTTGCTTCTCATTCAGCCACACTAGCAACAGTTTTTCCACCTCTTCCAGCACTTGAGGCCTCTGCCTGGTTAACGCTGTAACTCTTTTGGCAACATCAGCTGCTTTAATAGATTCTTTCTGCTTTAGAATAGTCAAAATCGTAGATTTTGACTTCTTGTACTCAGTGGCAAGATAAGTAACACGAACGCCATGCTCATACTTTTCAATAATTTCTTTCTTTACTTCAATTTCAATTTTCTGCAAAACTTTCTTCTCACCACTCTTCACTTGCTTAGAAGCCATGGTTAACTGCAAAAGCACACGAAATACTGTAGAGCACAAAGAGTTTACAGGTAAAGCACGCACATCTGACTGAGAACAATGAACAGGGAAAGGCTGAACACATGCTTAAATACAGTAATCGGCGCGTATGAACCGGAAGGGAAATGAAATAGAGCACAAACAGTTCACAGCGAAAGCACGAACGCACGTGCAAGCACGCACGTCTGATCGAGAACAATGCAACATGTGCGGAAATCATCGGTGCGCACAAACCGAAAGGGAAACTGGCTTGTTCATATACCGAGTGTGTGGTCGTGAACAGAGGCAAAAGTTTGGCGAACTTTTTGGTCGTAAACCGATTTGTACGTGAACCAAGGTTCCACTGTATAATTAAATACAAAAATGATAAATTATTATGAAATCAATGTCCTTATTTTATTTCAGTTCAATAAAGTAGTTATTGTGTGGGGTGTTGTCCCCCCCCCCCCCCTTAAATCCTGTTAAACCCGAGTCACACGTGGGGTAGTAATTTTCATCCACTTTTACATTGTTGAGCCCATATAACTCTTGAGATAGTATTCTGCTACCATCTAGTAGATAAAAAAACACTATGCTGCAAAAGTCGTGAATATTTCTAGGTGTTGTGCCACTCTAAGGTAATTAATCAATGTTCATGAGTAGGGCAGAGCCTTCAGTCAGAACACAGTGGTGTGTAAATGAGAAGCTGTAAAGCTAGTTTTAGAACAAACTGAAATTGGACAATAAGTTGAATCAAGAATTGTGATAATAATATGAATTGGTTATCAGACATGGACAGTGAAACTTGTGCATATGGCACTGTATGACCAAACTACTGAAATACAGTATGCATGGTGAATTCAATCGCCTGAAGGTTCGCTGTGAAAGTAGGTGTATGGCAATAAAGGCAATCTGATTACGTTCAAACAGAACGATAAGAAAGACGTTAACCCCATAAATATTGTTTACAATGAAGCAGCTGTCATTCTTGTAAGGGCAAATGTGGAAGTCACAAAGCCTTGTGTTGTGGTAGTTTACAATAACACAAGGGGCATGTAAATCTTGCAGGTCTGCCACTGACACTCAAACCTTTCATGCTTAAGCAACAGAAAAAGTATTAAAAGAAAGGTGTGCAAAGAAACTTGCTTGAACTGTCCTGACTGTGACGTCGTGCTGGGTATTGGTGACTGTTTCAAAACATGTCACACAGAGGACATGTACTAAATCTCCATCAGTACAGCAGTGGACAGTGGGCATACCTTTCCTACTGTAATTACATTGATGTTATAATATTTAGATATTTCTTATACACATAACAACATTTTTCTTGTTGAAGAAATTCAGTGTTTTTGACTCATTTTTCTGGGGATTATCCTAATGCTAAGGAGTCTACAGACATTTTATTTAACAAAGGGATTTTCCAAATGACACATTTCCAAATGGCTCTTTTAAAGCCAGCGCTCTTTCAGAATGTCTGTTTCATGATGATTTTATCACTTGTCAATCAAGACAAAGACAAACAGGCTGAACCTGTTCCTATTGGTTAATCCTTAGCTGTCAGTTATTTTTCGCTGATTGCACATAGTAGGCTATGAAAGATGTTTAGCTCTACTGCACTTGCATTCCAACTTGCAAAGATGTAGAGTTGATATAGTTAGTGTTGCAGATGAAGTATGAAGATCATTTAATGCATGATGCTATTTTAAAATGAATTAATGATGTATTGGAAATGCTCAGACAGGGAAGTTGCTCTTTAAAATGCTGATGTTGATGCAGAAATCATTAGTAGTTAAAGACTGAGCACCATCTCCATACAGAAGGAGCCTGCGAAGAAATCACACACAGGCAGGCTGGAAATTCCAGGTTATATGCATCAATATGATCTTCAGTACAGAAATAGTGCTCAGTTAATGTTCACAATCAATGGGAATAGTTTGAAGATCACTGATCTATCAGTGTATTTTCAAGATATTCTAAATTCATCATAAAACGGCAATATATTGTCTCCAACAGTCAGCTGTTTAGATAAGGGGTCTAAGTGCTTAATTGACAATGAGCTATTAGAGAGTCCCTGCATTCCACAATCCTTGAACTTTCAAGATGGAGACTTTCAGAGAGAAGATAACAGAAAATAACAGATTCATGTTGGAGATGTGGGTTGTTCTTGGTGAATCATGGAGAGTGGCACTGCACAGCAGCAAGAAGGGTTGGTCAGAGAGACCATCAGTATTATTTTAAGGAGGAGAATAGAACAAGACTAGCAGTGCCTTGTATTCAGTGCTTGTTTGTCATTTTACAAGGCATTTTCTTTGGTTCGTAATAATGCAACTATGTTGTTAAGCTTTTAAAGTTCAGTTTTCTACAGCTTAATAAACATTCCCATTGTTTAATACAGTTACAATATGTTAAATTATCTGAATATATTTCATGTGCAAAACTAACTATTGCAATTATTACTGCCTCAGTGTTTTTCCCAGTTTCAATATTAGGAAAGTAACACTAAAGATCTATGGTAGGTTATTGTCACCAATCAGGCAAAAGTAATTGGCAGGAAATGATTAACCAATAGAAATAAGTTCAGCCTGTTGGTCTTAGTGACAAGTAATAAAACCATCATTAAAATGAGGCATTCTGAAATAAATAGTGTTGGCATCAAAATGACCAATCGGATATGTGCTGTTCTGAAGATGTATAAGATAACAGGTCTCTCTTCTGTCCCCCTGCTGGACTGGGGTATGTTAATACACTACCCTGTCCTTCTTTTACATCTATTCCCTGGATGTAATTAACTATTATGAGTTAAACTACTGCCTATAGACAGCATAGATATTAATAAGCAAGAGCATAACTGAAGTACAAGTGCAGCAAGGGACTGAAAACAGTAAAGGGATGGCAGCATTATTCATGAAGTGGGAAATAAAACCAAGAGGCTGTACAAGATGTTTGGCAACATAAATAATTTGAAGCTGAAGGTTGTTAAGGATGTTTTGAAGAAACAAACAATAAGAACAAACAAATTGCAGTGGTACATTTATTAAAATGTTTCTAAAGTTGGAACCCTGGCAGATTCAGTGACATTGTAGGACTGATCTAGCCTCAGTTTACATTTCATCTCTTCTCCTATAGAAGAACTAGACAGCATGAGCTGTGTGTAAAATTATGTAACTCTTTTTTGTTTTGCCTTATTTAAAATTTGCTTGAATTTCTGTTGCTTGGTGCATGATTCCCAAGAACATTTTTTTTTTGCTATAGAGGTGGGAAAAATTTGATGTCTGAGCCAAAAAATCACTTAACAAAAAATTTCTTAGAAGCTGTAAATAAGCAATGAATCAGTTGAATGGGCACCAAGACCGATATCCTATGACGTATAGCTAGTCACTTTATCAAAATAAGCTGAAAGAATGTGATCTTTGATCTTCTCACAACTGCCTTATTTTCACTTTACGTTTAAACATTACAAAAAATAAGTTTAAGATCCTACTTTGCTGCCCTCCCTTTTATGTGGGATGAAATAAAAAATATTCATTCTGACAGGCAAATAATGAAGCTGCTGATGTGTGTTATCTGGGTGACCTCTGGAATCCTTCCATTCTGGCAGTACTTTTTCATCTGACAGTGTTGATGAAAGAAAGACCTTTTTGTCTTTTGTTACAAAACAATGTTCAGTTTATTGTGCACTTTATTGTTCTTAATGAGAAGTAAAAGTGAACTCAAGTTAATTTTAATGTATACAACTTTAAATACAGTCTAGACTTAGAGCAGTTTCAAAAGAAAATCAATTTGGAAATGGTGTTTTTTTTTCTATTTTTTTCTGAATTCCTATTCAGAATTCTCAATGATGTAGGAATTTTAGAGAAGTAATATTTTATATCCATTTTCAGGGAAGTGATTAGAATCTTTTACCTTCCACTAGTATTACAGTAAATATAGGTTTCAACAGTCCTGTTAATATTTTCTCCAGCACTTGTATATATGATGACAATATAATGTATTTAACAAAATAGAAAATGCATGTCTTTGATCTAATAAACAGAAACCAGTCTTTTATGAATTGGATGAATACATTAAAAAAGGAAAGAACAAACTGCCCATTAACATAGCTGTAGAATGAACATGTGTATGTTGCATGTATATGTGGTATTGTCTAAGCAAGCAGTGTACTAGGAAGGTGTGATTAATTAAAACGCAGCCGTAACAAAAGACAGTGGAATGCCATTGTGCCAAAATCTCACTGAACACAAATGAATTCAGTCTTCTTCAGTATTCTTCATTAGCCTTTCTCTCTTATGACTTTGTTAAGGAAAGTGTAATTCTGATAATATGTGCAAGAATTGTGTTCTGTAGAATTCTGAATGACACTGCCTGTGCTTTTTTGTGGACTGGTAGTATTTATAGTTGTTTGATCCCCCTATTTTATAATTCACTTATAGTTATTACTGAAACTCCAGAAAAATATGTCTTTAAAATGAAAATCTTCATTAGCATTAAAACCAGAAACTGTCTGCTTTGTCCTATTAGTACTTCTGTGCTGTACAGACCTGGCTATGTACTGAAATATACTGCTCACAAACAATGTATGAATTATGAGTGATTGATAAAGCAGCTGATCTGATACACTGGATGAAATTCTTCTTACAGGATGGATTTAGACAAAAAAGTTTTATTTGTGTGCTAAAAAGTAGTAGAAAACATGCAAATACATTTATACATAAAACATACCCTGTGAATACATATGCAATATCTGTACCTACAAAAGGAAACAGAAAATGTAATTTACTGATGGTGTATTTTTCTCTTAAATATAATATCTTTGTGTATGGAATTGTATGTGAACTGCATGTGATAGATTAGCCTACCCCTTTAAGAATATTAGCCATAGTGCTATGCAGTACAAACTTATTGGTGAGCCGATGCTGGCCCCCCTCCTTCCCATTACTCTGTATTGTATTAAGAGGGTTTGAAAATAAAAAAAAATGTTTAAGGCCAGTGATTTGAACACTTGTAGGGAATACGTGCAGGGAGGACAAGAATATTTGTGTTTTGGTGGCCATCACCTAATTCTTTGCTTCTATTTGTGTTTCTGGTGTGTAAGGTGAATTCTCAAGAGTTTTTTGCTGCAGAAATTCCTATAAATGAAATCTTAGGAATTCCCCAGAATAAGATGGAGAATGGTTAAGGTTATGGAAATCTGCTCTGCCCCACTCAGTCTGTTGCTACTGGAATCCTCTCCATGAAAGACTGATGGTAGATTAAAATTTGTTTTCAACTACAGTGCTAGCAAGAAAATGAGTTCAGAGATTCATCTCCTAAATGATTACTTGCAAAACAAACTCTATTTTCATTATTCAGGTCCTTTATCTAACCAATTAATCTAGCAAAAGTAATACAGTAAAATCTTGGATTGCGGATAACTTGGTCTGCAAGTGTTTTGCAAGACGAGCTAAAATTTTTAATAAATTTTAACTTGATAAACGAGTGAGGTCTTGCAATACGAGTAATATGTATACGCTTTGTTTGCTGAGCGTCACGTGATCACAACTGAGCCGATGGTTCTGTTCTCTCTGCAGGATTGTGGGTAATCATCTCCTATTCTCGGTCTCAATCGGCATGCCTCACTCAACATCCGTATGAGCGCATACTGTTTACTACAGCATTGTGACCACATGTGTGTTGTAACGTGTAAGTCCCTGTCTTGCACCCCAAAACACAAAGCTGAATCTCAGTACTTTAGCAACACCAACTTTTTTCAGCTTGAAACAGGAACAGCACAGTTATTTATTGTAGCGGGATCTGCCACTCTCGTATACATAGACTCAGCAGTCAGGCAGGGTCATGGCCAGGTTAGTGGCCAAGTAATACTGTGCCCTGCATGTATAATGTTCCTTGTATCACCCATCAACAGCAGGTGCATATAGCATGTCCGCGATCTTTTCGGATTCGCTTTTACGACAAACTGCTACAGCGCTGGGAGCCTAGGGTTGCTTTGATATGCTTTTCCGCATGTCGTCCTGTTGGGTGGAATCCCAAAAGAGTTTAGAAACCTTACAGTGCGTAAAGCATTTTTTTTTATTTTGTGTCTAAGTGTAGTGACTTTTCAGGCAAAAGCAACTGTCATTGGATAGGTTCCTTGTTAAAGTCGCAAAAAAAGAAGAAGATACCAGTGAGCCAACAGATAGCAGGGATTCCGTTAGAGTGAAAGTTGTTATATGCAATAACCCTCCTCCTCCTCTCTCTCCATCTCCCTCACACCAGCCACGATTCATTTCAAAGGTAAATTGCAGGTTAATTTGTTTTATGTATTTTTACTTTATATTTTGTACTAATCATTTTTATATGAATAGTTTTGGGTTGTGGAACGAATCATCTAAGTTTCCATTATTTCTTATGGGGAAATTTGCTTTGATAATACGAGTGCTTTGGATTACAAGCACGAATCTGGAACGAATTATGCTCGCAATCCAAGGTTCCACTGTACCTAAATACATTACAATTTTCCTCTAATAATATAGGACATGATTCAGTAACAGAAAACCTATTCTGTTGCTCTCTTCAGCTGAAGTGTCATTTTAAATCTTTGTGAAGAAAACTGGTGCAACTCTGCCATTGCTTAGAAGAGCTGCCCTACGCTATAACAACCACATTTCATTTTACAAATTAAACATGGGTAATGGAAAGATTGGTAGTTCCAGTTCTGTCTTGATATGAATCTCATACTTCCCATTATCCCATAGTGGCTGTTCTTATGTCACTTGAGGCTGTATTTTAACACTGTGGCTGTTAGACATTTCGTGGAATATGTATATACCAGTAAGAAAGAGTAGATTTTGGCAAGGCATCATGTGTCTGGTCAACACCTTGATGATTGCTCTTCAATGATGATTGTTCTTAAACTGAATGTGTTAACCATACAGTACATGCAGCAAGTAAGCAGACTTTGTTTTGGCCCAAGACATAGGTGCCACAGCACTAAATATCATGGATGCCCCATCAGGTGGGACAATGGATATAATATGTGGCAGCAGTATGAATAGCAGCAAGAGGCTGAAACACTATCTCTGAGTAGTGAAGATCATGAAATAAATGAGACATTGAAATCTTAAGTGCTTTGAGCATGGGAAAGATGCTACTGTATATAAATAAAATGTATTATTATCTTGAACGTTGTCTTATTTTAATTTCTTATTTTGTCTTTTATTTTTCTTCTCTTCATTATGTAAAGCACTTTGAGCTACTTTTTGTATTAAAATGTACTATATAAATAAGTGTTGTTGTTGTTGTTGTTGAATGGCAAATAATTCACTTTAATATGTTAAGCCAACTATTTGATGAAAAGCTCCCACCATGTTACTAATTAAGCCATTGCTGAACATAATACAAAAGAACAGGTTGCCTAATAAATCTACTGACAAGCATAAAGAGAAAACTGCCATGTACCATGGCTACACGGGGTGCCCATACATAATTAGACCTGTGTATGAGCAGCTAGGATAACCTTGCATTAGAAACAAAAAGTGGTCTGTCTGTCCCTCCATTTTCTAAATTTACTTCTGCAAATTTAGAGTTTTGAAGTGTTGTATGGCTATTCAAGCAATGTAATGTCAATAATTACGATTTCTATAGTACATTTTCATGCAAATGATGTAGCTTAAAGATGCCAAAGAAGTAATTACATGCAATTAAAAACAAATTAAAATTAGACAATGCATAATTAGTATGCACAAAATAAATTATGCACACTTAAATAAGATAGATATGTAATTAAGAGAAACACAGTCCTTACATATAGATTTTTTTAAAGTCTTTAAATGACCATTATGACCATTAGATGATAAGGTCAGTTGGTCAGGATGGACAAAAAAATAAAAGCAAAACTCCAGTTAAGCTGCAGAAAAAAACAGCCTATGGGGTGTCCAGGCCAAAAGACTACCCAGCCCCCACTGGGCATTCTGCCAAACATAAATATTCTTAACTAGTACTTTATTTATTTTCTCATAAGGCTTTAGTCTTAGAGGATTCAACACAGTGGGTCTTGTGGCAGGTTGGGGTATATGCTTTCATTCAAACATTCAAACACCACACAAAGCAAAAATAATCTTAAATATGGTCCATTGCAGAACAGAGAGATATGTTCATTTTGACATGGAGTTCACAATTGAACTTGCTAAAAAACTGAGACTGCTCTATAAATATGGTGGGTAGGAGGAAGAGGTGGAGTCAGGACAACCGGAACTGGAAGTGATGTGGCAGGAAAAGGAATTCTCGGTAGCGGGAATGAAGTCATTAGAGTTGGCTGGAAGTGATGTCAGCAGGGGGTGGATCAATGGTGATGTCACTATGAATCAGGGTCCTTGGCTGTGCTACAGGGGAATAAGAGGAGAGAGGGTCAGGTGAGAGCGCTAACCCCCGGTCTGGCTGACACACAAGCCTGTCAACTGTTCCCCATCCACACGTGTGTGACACTATATAACTATTTTAATGTCCCTATAGAGATAAAAAAAAAAACAGATTTTTTGCTTATCTTCATTTTTGGCGTCTAATCCAATAGATGTTGCTAATGTGCCTTTTAAGGTTTTCTACGGAAAAAGAGCTTTACTACTTGTACTTCACAAAAAGTGGTGTGTCCTGCTTACCTGAAATTAGAGTCTTAACTAAACCCAGATAAGCAAAAATCTACATATAGTACTTCACACTAACTGGCGTCTTTTGACACTTAAATCAGATGTGTGGATTTACTACAGATTCAAACAGTGTGTCGGTAAAGCACAGCTGGAAGAAAGCAAAGCCCATATGTAAACTGTGCAACTCAGAAGTTAAGTATTGTGGTAGCACAACAAATTTGAGAAATCACTTATCCTGAACTCACTTAGAAACGTTGTCTCAGTCACCAGACAAGTAGAGGCTAAACAATATAGACTGGAGATTGCGTTTAACTCCAAGCTTAATTCATCTCATGTCCATAAAATAACAATCAATAGCAGTTTTTATCTGTAAAGATATGAGAACCCATACTGTTGTTGACAACAAGAGCTTTCAACAAAAGATGCAGGAAACAACAGGAAAGCAAATGAGTAAAGTTATTGTACCTAGGCTTTAAGAAGATCTCTTAAAGATCTCAGCGAAGAGAAGAGAAGAGCTCTAACTTGCAACAGCTGGACATCCATGACCTCAAAGATCCAGAGATCTCACTGTTTGTGTTTTTTTTCTGTGTGGACAGCTTAAAAGCCAAGTGTACCGCTAATGTCCTGCAACCACTGCTGGACTAAAAAAGGAGGATTGAAGAGGAAATCGCTGGCAATCCTCTTGATATGTTATGTCGAGCAATGAAAAATTTCCATTACAGGCTGTCAGAATGTGTATGGAGAAATGGACAATGCCTTCATGATGTTTTCTTCAAGACATAAAATTAATATTGAATAAACCCCCCCCCCCCCCCCCATAATATGTGTGGACTCTGATGTAGCCATAGATATGTTTGCTAAATTATGGTGAATTTTTTAAGAGTAACGATATTTTGTTCATCTTACAAATACTGATGTTAACTGCTCATTGCTAATCAAATATTTATTCTTAAGTGTCATTCCATGCTTATGCATATGTTATGAAAACACTATGTAAATGCCCTTCAAATAAAGTGTTAACTGAAATTTGTCACATTATATTAATGTTCTCTAACAAAGCCAGGACTTCATATATATCGGTGCATGATAATTAAATAAAGATACAATTGATATTGAATAGAATTGGGACATAGTGAACTAAAATTGAATTAAATAACTCATGTGTTCTGTATACCTTAAAAGCTATTAGACTGTTATCACGATCTTCTGCTCACACAGCATTTCTGTTTAAAAGTGTTTTTATTGCTTATCACTGTCTACATAGAAGATGGGCTAAAATTTTTCTGACTTTTGCGGAGTATTTATTTAGTAAATTATTAACCTCTGTTAAATAAATCATATTGCTGTTTCAAACTGTAACTTATTAGTAATTCTATGACACTTGTGGTATTTATTAATAATAATGAGTGCACGTTGATACAATGATTAGGAATTGTCCTTTTAACCTTTCTTAAATAATTCCTTTAAATAGGTAGTACAATATGTTAAATAAGTTTTTCCACATTATCATATTAAAGAAAAAGAGCATTATCTTACTTTCAATTAATTTTCTTTTCAGAATAATACAGTGTGGAAGCCAGAATCCTGCCAGAACTGCAGCTGCTTTAATGACATTGTCGTTTGTGAAACCACAAGATGCCTGAATCCTCATTGTGACTTTAAAAGGGTAAATTTTCTGATTATAATTTCAATGTGGAATTGTTATAGTTGTTTATGTACAGTGTATAACAGAGTATACCTGAGTATGCCCACATGCTTAAAAAAACATTATACCGACAAGGCTGTCATCTAAGTTAATAACTGAGACAATAAATAAAACTGTATTATGTTCTTGGTGGTAAATATTGAAATGTAAATTATTGCACTACATGTACAGGCTTGTAAGAGATACATGAAGTAAGTATATAGATGTGTTCAAGTGGAGTATCCCAGCTGCAGGGAGGTGGTGGCAGTGATGGGTTGGACTAGTAGTAGTGGCTCAGAGCAACTCCCACTGAATACTGAGGGATGGTAGCAGGAGAAGGGAGCAGGGCTTGCGAGGTTCCCTGCTTAATGCATAGGGATGGTTGTGGAAGGATGACTGTGGTTGCTGGTGGATGGAGACCTCAAAGGGTGAGCAGAGGAGAAGTCAATTTAATTGGTTGTACCTAGGCCCATATATTGGGTTTTATGGACAGGACTTGATTGTGTTTTAACCTGTGAAATTTTACGATTTATGGGATTATTTATTGACTTTTAATTTCCACTAAGAACACTGTTTTTACCAAGGATTATTTATTGACTAATTCATTGAAAAAGCACTTCACTTTGATTGTTTGATTTGATTATTAGTAAAAGCACTACGCACTTGCCACCAACCCTTGCTGTGTGTGTGTGCGTGTGTGTGTATGTGTGTGTGTGTGTGGGTGGGTGTGTCCTCATTGCCTAGTCCGCCCTCAGTACATGACTGTTGATGTCCTGGATTCAGAAAATGTATGCCAGCTGTGGCCGAACCAGGCAACTCAGTAGACCACTGTTGTTTTCACAGTACAATATACTGTTTTACATATTTATATATTTTTTTTTCTTAACACTGCTTTGTCCTCAATACCAGTACAAGTTTAATGTTATTTAATTATGACAAATAAAAATCCTTTGATGCTTTAGGTCACTTTTCTGTTTTACTTTTGTTGATTTGTGCAAAGCTGAGCAACCTGCTGGTAAATAAGAGGCAATTTAAATCATGCTATGTTCCTGGAAGGACACTAATTAATACTGCAATCTTGTCAATAGTGATAAGGAGTGTAGTTTGTAGATGGGAATATGATACAGCATGCAACTGTTAAAAATGCACCTCTTCAGAATTCATCTTGGAAATGCTTGGGATTTACAGTACTGTATACATTCTCTGATGTTTTGCTTGATAACTACATCTGTGCTGACTAGAATTTGTTAAGATTCCTAATTGTCATCTGAATTTAGGACTAACTGTAGCATTTTACTGCTTCTGGTTCTGTACTTTAAAATGTTCTCCACTGCTTCTAAACTTTGGACCTTCTTCTTAATCACATAATTGTGTTTTATGTACTGAATGTTATAAAAGGTATTTACTGAATATAACTAATACTAATGAACTACAAGGTACAGTGCTGGTAACATGAGAGCTTGCACACTGAACTTGTGTCTTCCAGGGTGCAGCAGCTGCAGTCTTTTATTGGCTTGAAATGTTGTTTCTTTTCCATTCACAAGATGAGCTATGATACAAATTAAGCACATTCACACTTGCAGTTAACTCACTTGGGGTATTCTACAAAGCATGTTTATCGAGTAATGCCTCCCATCATAGGGTGAACAGACTCACATACACAAATACCGGGTCAATTTAATAAAATCATATGCGTATTTTTGGACTGTGTGTCATTATTTAAAAAAAAAAGGGGACACTGATGATATCTTGATACTCCCTCAATAAAAATGGTTCTGTATTAATAATTTAACAGCGTCTAAAATACTTGTAGCAGCCATGTCATCTCACGGAGTGCAGCTGCTCCATTTGATCTCTGAGCAAATGCAGTACATCTCTGCTGGTCAAGGGATCAATGAGTGTGATTAAATGCACAAATGCAACTCGTTTAGGGTGAATAATATGGTTAAGGTAGAAGACTGGTTTATTAAAAATCTGTGTTTACATAGTCAAGTAATCTTCAAAATGCTCTGATATTCTTAAACTGCATAAAATAAGAGTGCCTTGCGCCCTGTGTTGGCTGGGATTGGCTCCAGCAGACCCCCATGACCCTGTGTTAGGATATAGTGGGTTGGATGATGACTGACTGACAAAATAGAGTTAAAACATCATCATCAGCCACAATGAATCTGAAAATAAGCATGACACCTGTGATATTTTTTTGTTTTTTCTAAATATGTTTAATCAAATGGTTACTTTATTTAAAGATTTCTGTTAGCAGATTTCATGTAGCTCACACTTTTCTGCTTTGGTATGTGATTGAGCTCTTGCCTTATATGCAGCGCTGCTAGAATAATAGTAATGCAGATATTTTTACTTTAGTAAGATAAGTATTGTGTTTGGTTATTCGTTACTTTAAAAAGTAATTGGACTACTTTAACACGTGTTACTTTTAATATGTTACCCTATTGCTCCTTAGATTGTGTTGCTGAGTGTAGCACTGTAAGTGTCAGTAAGAACACACAAATATTTCAAAAAGGCTCCCTTCTTAGGAGTTACAAGTAGTTAAAACACAGTCACGTAATCATCAATATTGTTTATTAAGTATTCTTGTAACATTCAAACATTACCAAATACCAACTCTCCCAAGCAAAAAAGTTTACAACAAACTAATTCTTTTTATCTTTCTCAAGGTAAAAATGTAAGAGCAATTGATTGATTATGTCATAATATTAGGAAACCTACAGCAATCATAGGATCATTCTTATTTATATTTTAACTATGGTCCCAATTTGTTAAGAGTCAGTTTTGGATATAAGGTTATGGCCACTTTAAGAGTTACAGACCATAGAGAAGTCCAAATGAGGCTAATTTAGCCTAAAATCCATACCATAGTAAGTCTGTCTCTACCACCTAACTAATGAAACAGAAAAAGAGAATAAAAGGCTATCTGGTATTCATCCTTGGTGCTTCTATACATGTAAATGTTTTGACTTAAACAAATTAAATGTTACGTACACATGGTGAAGTAAATTAAATAGTTTAAATTCACTTTCATTTTAACATTGATATGGCTCATCACTTGAGTTTTAGCAGCACCATGAAAATGGAAAACTGAGTGCACTTTACTAAGGACTAAAACAGTTGTGTGTTGATTGTATAGCACAACCTACTGTGCAATAATTGTGATTGCTACTAGTGCATGTTGAGGCAATACAAAGAATTGTCTTCTCAAGTTTGTAAACTAGTGCAAATTAAGACACAGACCAATCCTGGGCAGGATGCCACTCCATCAGAAGACACAAACACACAAATAATATTAGTAATAACGTGGACCAGTAACATTATACAACAAACTATAAACAGAAACATGTAGATCACCACTTGTTATTATTATTATTATTCATTGACCTGTGTTCTCTACAAATCATCTGCCAGACTTTTTCACACTTGGCCCAGTTATGCCAAATGTATCACTGCAAATATGGGAGGTTAGCTAATGAATTTCACCAGTGTACCTACTGTATGTTTGGGCTAAACAAATTTCACCAGTAATTCAACTTAGGAATCTATCTTGTCAAAAAGGTGATAATAAAAACTGCTGCAATACTATTTAACTCTCTGCTGTGCCCTTAAAAATTGCAGTTCGTTCTGCACAGTCCAGTGGATGATCCAGTGTGCCTGGTTTGCCAGTGGATTTGACAAGGATATTCAGGTTTGGCCAGGCAAGTATGTTAAAAAAAAAAAAAAACCTACTCTGATCACTTGGTAAGAATGATAAAGATTCGATACCTGGCTCCTTCCGACTAGAGAGTGCTATCTTTCCACCGCTGGCTTCTCCCAGCGTGAGCACACTCTAAGTATAATGGTCGCTCCTGCTACATGGTCACTCAACAGGAGTGATCCCAGAACCCTCTCCTAAGTGCTGGCCACACATTCCTTCCTGGGGCTTCATTCCCATCTGCCCGCTTCCTCCAGTCTTGTACCGGCACTCGCTCACTTCTGCCTGTTTCTCTCTGTTCCTCTCTTTAACATCCCTTCTCTTTCTTTATTTCTTCTTCCTTTAATTTTTCTCTATTCTGATTCTCTTTTTAAATTTCATTTTTCCTTTCTGGTCTTTTTTCTCTCCTTCCATTTTCTCGTGCTGCCTCCCCTTTATATGCCTCCATAGGTGCAGCACTTCAATTGCACACAGTAGAAGGCCGTTGAAGCAACTGAGACAGACCACACCCTCAAATTACCTCACCAACCTCCCGCAGCTGCGTGAGCATGCACACCCGTTAAGATCGAGCCGGCCTTTCAATTATTTATTTATTTAAAAATGGGCCACTAAAATGTTAAGCCATGGACCCGCTATACAATTATTCCCCTCTCAGCAATTGCCTGCTGGCCTATTGCACACCTCAGCAGGCCTAAAACTGGCAAGTATCTGTTTTTGGAGTGTGGGAGCACCAATAAAAAAAGGGGTCCTTCACCTCAAACATCATAAGAAGCACTGATGTTGCAATTGAGCAACCATTTTGAAGTTCTCATCTCTGCACCAGATGCCCACAGAAGTGCTTATTGTCATTTTGGGAGACTCCATTGTATGAAACCTGGAGTTTGCTCTTTCTGGCCGAAGACTTTTGTAACTTGCTTTCTGAGGAAATAAAACTCCACCTGCCCTTGTGAAGTTTAAAGAAGTCGTGACTGTGGTGTTCCACTTGAGAACAAATGACATTCGCAGTTGCTAGTCAGAGGTGCTGAAAGAGGACTGAGAATCGCTCCTGCACATCGCTTGTAAGGGGACCCAGGATTCAGCTATGCTGATCGTCATCTCTGGACCACTTCCAATGCATTGATGTTCAGATGAGGCCTTTAGTTGCCCGTTTTCCCTCAATGCCAGGTTGAAGACTTTCTGTGCTGAGCACGGCCTTGGCTTTGTTGACAATTTCATTTTGTTCTGAGAGCGATAGAAGTTTTTCAGAAGAGATGGGCTACATCTGAAAAGGCAAGACACCCAGGACCACTCAGTCAATATAGCTAAGGTAAATAATCAGCTTTGACTATTTGAAATTAATCTTAATACTAATCTGCGTTATATTTTGAATCTAGCCAGCCAGCCGCTGAATTGTCTAAACAAGTGCTTAATTTGATCATGGTCAAACTGAAAGATCTGGACAAAGTAGGACAAATAATAATAAAAACCAACAGGTCTGGACAAAGCAGGATAAATGTGAATAAATTAATTGCTAATTCAGTGTGCCTCAACACGTCAATTCAGCTGTGTTCTTCTGAGACCTTAAATGTGGCTTTACTAAATGTTAGAACATTAATCAGTAAGACTTTTAGATTAACAATCTTATTAGTGATAGGAAAATAGACTTTATTACATTGAGTGAAACATGGCTCACTAGTGATGGTGCGGCAGTGTTCATTGAAGCAGTGCCTCTGAATTACATTTTTGTTCAATTAGTTTGCAAAGCTCAAAAATGCGGCGGTTTTGCAAGTATTTTCTTGAGCTATTTATACTGTAAAGATACCTGTTTTGACACTTTTCGTGTCCTTCGAGTATCTTGCCATGGTGACAGTCTTTCATATTGACCATTTGTGTCCTTTATTGTGGAATTCTTAGACTTAGTAGCAGTAATAATAATAATAATTAATGATGATAGGTTCCCAATTGTAGGGGATTTGAATTTTCATATAGATATTCAGTGAAACCCTAAACCAAGAGAATTTATTAACTTATTGCACTCATTTTATCTTCGCCAGCACGTCAACCAGCCTACTCATAAGGGAGGGCCCACACTGAATTTAGCTATTTCAAAAGGATTTAAAGTTGATGTGAATCAGGTCATGAATGCTGGCATATTTTACCATTTCAATATTTGCAAGTATTGTAGAAATACTGGTAGCTACCACTAAAAAGTTGTATACTGTTTATAGTCATTAATTTAATGCATCTGTAGCATGTAAGTTTGCTAAAATTCTTGATAATCAGTCCAAATTTAGTGCTTGTCCTCACATAGACAACAGTGTTACCAGAAAAACTGAAATATTTTTTGTGAGGTGAGAGCTGCAGCTGACATAGTGGCCCTTGAAAAAATTAAGAAATCATCTAGCACCAATATACCATGGAAGACTCAGTGTGTCAGAACTTAAGAGAAAATGCTGTAGGGCTGAGCATAAATGGAGGTAAGCTAAATTTACAGTCCACTGTGAAATTTTAAAGGCACATATAGCTGAATGTAACAAAGCAGTCCATCTTGAGAGGCATTCCTATTTTTCTAAAATTAATAATAATAACAATAATAATAAATTTTATTTATATATCACCTTTCCCATGCTCAATTATAAATGATAATGCTGTAAATCCTAGGGTTTTATTCTGAATGACTGTTTTCTAAACCCAGTTCATTCAGAAGAATGCATCCTGGAATCGTCTAGTAACTTTTAAAACACAAAATAAATATTAGAAATAATATAATACATCCCTCCAAAAGAATCCTGTTGAACCTAAGCATGCTCTTTTTAGATAATTAAATGCCTTCACTAAAATAGTTATTCTGGAATTCCATAATTTCTCAGCTAAAACCCTGCGCTTGTGTCCTTGAACCAGTCCCAACAGGATTTTTCAAAGAAATCTTGGATGTGCTAATTGATACTGTACTTGAAATAGTGAATTCATTATTAGATAAGAGGGTCTTCGCAGATTGTCTTTGATTGTCTAAAGACTGCAGTAGTAAAACCTCTGCTTAAAAATGAATATCTTGACTTATCTGTACTTGATAACTTTAGATCTATTTCTAACCTGCCTTTTTAAGTAAAATTTTAGAAAAAGTAGTTTTTCAGCAATTAAACGACTATTTACATAAATATTCTTTTCTTAAGTTTCAGTCAGGTTTTAGAACAAATCATAGTATGGAAACTGGACTGCCTAATATAGTAAATGACATACTGGTTAATACAGACAGAGTGTACATGTCTGTTCTTGTTTTATTAGATCTCAGCACAGTCTTTGACAGCATAGACCACAGTATTACAATTAAATACCTTAGGCAATTGGTGGGCCTCTCGGGCAGAGTCTTAAATTGGTTTCAGTTCTATTTAACAGGTAGAAAATGCTTTGTTAATTGTGGTGATTGTAGTTCAGGGATCCATGATATTGTATATGGTATACTACAAGGAGCTATTTGTGTCCACTGTTATTTTTAATCTGTATGCTTCCAATAGGCCAGATTTTCTCAAAACACAATATGAATTACCACAGACTTACTGTCTGACTTACTGTCTGTCTTGTATTTCTAATTGAATGAGTAGTAATTTTATCAAGCTAAATAAGGAGAAAAATTAAATCTTAATTGTTAGTAAAATTGAAATAATGAGGGTATTAGAAATAAATGATGCCTTAGCATTAAAAGTCAAAGTGGAAGTAAAGAATTTACATGTAATCAAGGACTCTGATCTAATCTTTAAAGAACATATTAACCATATTACTAAGACTGTATTTTTCCATTTAAGGAACATTGTAAAATGTAGAACTCTTATAACATTGCAAGATGCTGAGAAATTAATTCACCCTTTAGTTGGCTAAATCTCAGCCAGAAAAAGAAAATCTGAGCACATCTCACTAGTATTAGCATTGTTACATTGGTCACCCATATTTTATAGAATTACCTTTAAAATAATACTAATGATAAATAAAGTTTTAAGTAATCTTACTCCTTCCTATTTTTTTGGAGTGCCATTCCCCTTCCATTCTAAATCATAACCTTAGATATTCTAATAGCGATCGGCTTATTATTCCAAGTGCCAAACATAAAAGTAGTGGTGGCGGCCTTTTGCTGTTGCACAGTAAAAATCTGAAATACAGCAAAAATGATATGCTAGGCTAATGCTGTAGATCATTTTAAAAAAAACTCCTAAAAGCCCACTTTTTTAACTTAGCTCTTTCGTACCTACAGTTTAGTTCTGCCCTTACTAAAGTAGATATTCATAGAATTATCATACTCTTCAATGAACCTGCAATATTTTTTCCTATGCCACAACTACCTGATCAAAGTCCTGTGCAGCCACCTGAGATGTTTGAATGAAAGCTGACACCCCAACATACCATGCGGTCCACATATTGAATCCTCTAAAACAAAGGCTTAAGGAGGAAAAAAAAACCTTCTTAAGAACATCAATGTTAGGCAGAATGCCCATTGGGGGCTGGATGAACTTTTGGCCTAGAACCCCTACAGATTTTTTTTTCACCAGTTTAACTGGAGTTGTTTTCTTTTTTTCATCATTGGACTATCATTTAGAGACTCTAAAAACAATTTTATATTTATGGAGTCCATTTCTCTTAATTAAGGGCGGCACGGTGGTGCAGTGGTAGCGCAGCTGCCATGAAGTAAGGAGACCTGGGTTCGCTTCCCGGGTCCTCCCTGTGTGGAGTTTGCATGTTCTCCACATGTCTGTGTAGGTTTCCTCCAGGTGCTCCGGTTTCCTCCCACGGTCCAAAGACATGCAGGTTAGGTGCATTGCTGATCCTAAACTGTCCCTGGTGTGTGTGTGTGTGCCCTGCGGTGGGCTGGTGCTCTGCCTGGGATTTGTTCCTGCCTTGCGCCCTGTGCTGGCTGGGATTGGCTCCAGCAGACCCCCGTGACCCTGTGTTAGGATATAGTGGGTTGGACAATGACTGACTGACTGTATATGTTAAAAATATATATATATATCTTATGTAAGTGTCCATTTTTAACTTTTTCTATACTATTTATGCATTATTATTCTTATCAAATGTCAATTTGTTTTTCTTTGCATGTAGCTACAACTTTAACATCTTTTAAAGCACTTTGTACTGTATCAGTTGTATGAAATGTGCTATAGAAATAAAGGTTGTTGCTGTTGACAAAGGAGGCAGTCTGCCTAATCAAACACCACTAGCTTATTGTGTATTTTTGGTAAAAAAATTTAATTTCTTCTGTGACAGAAACTGGTGGATGATGAGTACACAGCATCTGCTATATACGTACTTTCTGTCAAGACAGTTTTTTTTAATTGAAATGGGCATAATTTAGTGATTATCAATTTGTTAATTTCAATTCAACTAAACAATGAACTCCTCTTCTATTATTACAGTACAGCATTTAGCATGTTGGATTCTTTTGCTTTTTGCAACACAAAACAACTCAGTTTTTGCACGTTCCAGTATATAAATAGAGTTACTCAGAGAAGAATAGCTACAGATTATAAAAATATAGTGTGTTTGATCAATCATGAACAATGTCATCTGAGCCTATTCTGTTGCAAATTTCCATTTACTTTACCTTTGGTTATATATTTTTGTGTGATATGAAAACATCTGAAATTGTACTCAATTTGAAGTTTAAGTCACATCAGCCTTCAGGTGCCACTGTTCATGTTGTTGGGGGAGTTGAGATTTAAAGAGTTACTGTACGTATATGTTGGGCGCAGTTTCTCCAGTTGATAGACAGTGCCATCATGCTTCAACAGATTCATTTGAAGAGCTTGCATTTGAAAAGAGGAAAGATGTTATTTTTCACTATGCAAAAAACGGTGTGTTTCAATTAATAAAAGTAGAACCTCTCCAACCATAAATACAAATCAACTCCTCTTTGAAATGATGTGCTAACGTGACCATGTTACATAGCATAGTGAAAAATTCCACATTGTCTCCTACTAGCATCTGCAGTAACAATATTTGAAATACAGTTATAAGTATATGACAGACTGTGTAGTTAGTTTTAATATACAATATGCTAAATGTTTGTAAAATAAGTTAAGCCAAGAAATGCAAAGAAATGATGACAAAACAAGAAATGTGTTGCGTTGTCTTACTGGGTTTTAAATAGTCAGTGAATCATAGGAAACACTCATTAATATTGTAATGTGTTGGAATAATAAAAAAATGTGTTTGGTTTGGAGCACAAAAACAGTTTTTTGTGTTGGTTTGAGGGAAGTGTTTTTTCTTCTATTTTTTGTTGTGCTCTAGCAAAGCATGGTCTCTTTTTCCTTCCTTTCTGTTATCTCATGCATTAAGTTTTGTTTTGCATTTAACCCATTTCCAGGTTTTACAAAATACTTCTGGTATTTGTGAACTTAAGAACTGCTCTTACAGGTTGTGGGGCTATTTTAATTAATATACAAAATAGTAATAGTTTTGAGGATTGATAGCACATGTCTATAAACAATAACTGATTTTAACATTGAAGTGTCTATTCCTCAATCATTACTGAATTGCAGCTTAAGTGAATTGTATAAATAAATAGTTGTTAGAACTTATTTTTTTCTGTCAAATTTTAGGGAGAACGTTTACGAATATTTCCAAATAAGTGCTGTCCAGAATGCTCTCAGAGAAGTCAAGGCTTTTGTCAGTATGAAGGACAAATCTATGGAGTAAGTGATTGTTTTCTGCTGTTGTGTCTCTAAGAATGGCCAAGAACATTGGTTTTTATTCAAGTTTTACTTTAACCAGCCTGGCACCTGAATACGGATGATTAATTTGAAGTTATTTAACACTAAAATACATAAATATCTTTTCAAATAGCTGTACAGTTGTTATTTTTGATATTCAGTAGATAATGACTGTATAAGGTATACTGATAATGGCTAAAGCAGCTACTGCAGCACAACAGCAGCCATGAGGAGAATGTTCAGCATGCAATACAGATAAGTTATAACAATTGTAGTGTAAAGCAGACAAGTTTTTTGCTTCAACAAACTATCCATTATAATATATACTGTCGAGTTTTTACACACCTGTGTCAAAAGTGCATCTGGAACTAACAACTCAAAATGCAGTGTTGGAAAGTATTGGGTAGTGATTGTTTAATTTAGGAGCATTTTGAACAGAGGGAGTAAAATTACAAAAGAATTTGCAACAAATATTGAAAAAGCAAATTAAAAGGAAAAACTTCCAGTACCACTTTAGAAGTGTTTGATGGATACAATCTGTTTATTTGTTACAATGTAATCCTACACAATTCTGTTGTGTAAGGATAAACTTCTGTTTTCTTTAATCTGTTGCTTGCATACTTTCAGGCATATTTGTTGTGAATCAAAAATATTGTGGATTTTATTTCTGTTGTAACCATGCATTGGCAAAAAATCCAGTGTCCCTTTGCTAAATTTGTCCTAGTGCTTACCCTGCTTCACAGTTGGACTATGTACATATTGTCATATGAATTGTAATTTTCACATCCACCAGAAGGAGTGTTGATGTCAAAATAGTCCTGTTTGCAGAATATTTTCATTTTCATATTTTCATTTCACTAATTAACTAACTTAATAATATGAAAGAAATTGTACCATTTTTCTGAACGGTTTCAGATAATAAAGTTTTCAGATAACATAGGAACTTGAAACCTGTAGACAAACTCAGTGTTGAAAATATACCTCTTAACACTTTTTTAATATAGATATTGAGCTTGTCTGTACATTATTGAAGTAATTCATATTATACAATATACTATATATATATATATATATATATATATATATATATATATATATATATATATATATTGTGAGACTATCCCGGACACCACCAGTCGGAGACCACATCTTTATAAAAGCACACGTTTATTAAATCGCTAAATAAACACAGTTCTTTACTCCACACAAAGCACACAGCAATAATCACCCTTAACTCAATGTCCTTGGCCGCCTTTACTCCTCCAGGGAGCTTCGTCCTTCTCCCACTCCCGACTCTGGCTCACTGACTGCATGGAGGCGGCCCCTTTTATTCCTGCCCGGATGTGCTCCAGGTGGCTGATGATGTCCATCCGGCTGCACTTCCTGGTGTGGCGGAAGTGCTGCCCTTTGAACCGGAAGCACTCCGGGCGTCCCTGGCCGATCCCTCCGCCATCTTGCCAAGTGTGGCAGAAGTAATCACATCCGGGTCTCCTGAGGTTTAAAGCGCCCCCTGGCGGTGGCCACGGTTCCCAGTAGGTCAAATCATCTTTGTCCCTTTCCCGTGGTCCTCTTTTAATCCAGGGCGGCTGCCCCCTTGTGCCCCGGAAGCTATTAATGTCTCTTTCCAGTCCCTCCAGGCATCCCGGCCAGGTAATGACCGCAGTCGTCTGTGACAATATATATATATATATATATATATATATAGTGGCGGACGCCCTTTCACTGTATATTCAGGGGAAGCAGCCCTGGACGATGCAATAGCTTCCCGCAGGGCTCCATGGGAGATGGAGTTCTCCACAGCCCTGTTGGGATCTGTGGTGGCCACCAGGGGGCGCTGCATGGGGCCTGGAGCCTGGCTGGATGAATCTTCAGCCCCACCTGGAAGTGCAACCAGAAACAGGTGATCAAGCACCAGGAGCGCTTTCTGGGTGGGCTATAAATGGGGCCAACAACCACCACTCATTCGCCAGAGTCGGGAAGAGGAGGACAAAGCTAGACGGGAGGAGTGGTGGTGCCAGAAGGGAGTGTTGTGTTCGTGAATTGTGTTTTGGGGCTGTGTTGTGCCTGTGGGGTTCACGGGGAAGATGTGCCCCACAGGTGAAGAAAAATTAATATTTGTTTTATTTTACATGTGCCTCGGTGTCAGTCCGTGTCAGGTCGGGTGCAATATAGCGCCTTTGTTTCAATATATATATGGATTACATCTTCCCTGAAGAAGGGGCCTGAGTTGCCTCGAAAGCTTGCATATTGTAATCTTTCTAGTTAGCCAATAAAAGGTGTCATTTTGCTTGGCTTTTCTATATATACAGTAATCCCTCCTCCATCGTGGGGGTTGCGTTCCAGACCCCCCCGCGAAAGGTGAAAATCCGCGAAGTAGAAACCATATGTTTATATGGTTATTTTTATATTGTCATGCTTGGGTCACAGATTTGCACAGAAACACAGGAGGTTGTAGAGAGGCAGGAGCTTTATTCAAACACTGCAAACAAACATTTGTCTCTTTTTCAAAAGTTTAAACTGTGCTCCATAACAAGACAGAGATGACAGTTCTGTCTCACAATTAAAAGAATGCAAACATATCTTCCTCTTCAAAGGAGTGCCCATCAGGAGCAGATAATGTCAGAGAGATAGAGAAAAGCAAACAAATCAATAGGGCTGTTTGGCTTTTAAGTATGCGAAGCACCACGGCACAAAGCAGTTGAAGGTGGCAGCTCACACCCCCTCCGTCAGGAGCAGAGAAAGAGAGAGAGAGACAGAGACAGAGAAAAACAAACAACCAAAAATCAATACGCGCCCTTCGTGCTTTTAAGTATGTGAAGCACCGTGCAGCATGTCTATTCACGAAGCAGCTGCACAGAAGGGAGCATAGTGAAGATAATCTTTCAGCATTTTTTGACGAGCGTCCATATCGTCTAGGTGTGCGAACAGCCCCCCTGCTCAATCCCCCTACGTCAGGATCAGAGAAGGTCAGCGCAAGAGAGAGAGAGAGAAAAGTAAGTTGGGTAGCTTCTCAGCCATCTGCCAATAGCGTCCCTTGTATGAAATCAACTGGGCAAACCAACTGAGGAAGCATGTACCAGAAATTAAAAGACCCATTGTCCGCAGAAATCCGCGAACCAGCAAAAAATCCGCGATATATATTTAAATATGCTTACATATAAAATCCGCGATAGAGTGAAGCCGCGAAAGGCGAAGCGCGATATAGCGAGGGATTACTGTATATCTATATACACAAATATTTACAATATTGTGGCCTGCAGAGGGCGCTCCTGCCGCCCAAACCCGACACACAGACATAGGGGCACAAGTTAAGCACACACGCTTTTTATTTTTTATTTTTCTCTCATGGGAAACTCCTTCCCCCATTTCCCACAAGTACAACACAGTTCAGGACAATCACTGACACAATACAAAAGTCTTTTTTCTTCTTCTTCTAGACTCTTTCCTCCACTCCTCCAGGCAAGCTTTGTCTACTTCCTCCCAACTCTGGCTCCTGGAGTAATGGCTTCTGGCTCCTTTTATAAGGCACCCTGAAGTGCTCCAGGTGTTTGACCCACGTCCAGCAACATTTCCGGGTGTGGTGGAAGAGCTGCAAATAAGGGCTCAGCAGCAGCTGCAGCACCCCCTGTTGTGCCCACGGAACCCAAGAGGGCTGTATCATACTCCAGCTCCCATGGAGCCCTGCGGATGTCCGAGGCACCGCTGCAATCCAGGGAGGCTGCCACCCACCTAGCGCTCCAGGGGAGATAATGCTCTAGATATGCTCATTCCCCCCGGTCCTTCCAACATGGAGGCCTCCTGGCTGGGCAAGGGCCCCGGCCGTACGCCACAATATACACAAACAAAATTATTGTTGAGTGAAAACTTTTTTTATTTAAAGCTCTCCGGTGCATTTCTTCATATCATTTTAGAAATTACATTTATACTCCGTTGCACGGATCAGTAAAAAATAATGGAGCAATATATGTGTGTGTATAACATTTACTTGGAAAACTAATTTTTGTGTTTTTTGACAGTATGATAGTGAATGGTTGAGCTCTAAGTGCACAACATGTGTTTGCTCTCATGGGAGGGTTGAATGTGGGCCCAGACAGTGCCCCCTTCTGTCTTGCACAAGGGAGGAGACCAAGTATACACCAGATGGAGAATGCTGTCCAAAATGTGTGAAAACGGGAGGTAGGAGTCTGTTTGGTATGTGTAATTTACAAAGCAAATGTCATTTAAATCAACAAATATGTAGCTACTTTTGAGTTTTGAGAGCTTAAAACTGTTTAAAACCATTTGTGTTATATCGTTTTTAACTGTAAACATCAACTAATTACACTCAGTGTACTATGATGTTAAATTGTAACTTTGTCCTGCTAAAGTCAAATTACAGTATACTAAGTTCATGATACGATACGATAGTGATTGACAAAATAAATATCATGATATAATTCAGCAACAACAACTCCTTAACTTTAAGGTCACATAATGGCTATTATTTCTCACAAAAGAGCGTAACTCTTAGGGATTCCCACTGCAATAGGCTGACTTTGGTTTTTGGAACATTCCAAGAATGATTAGTGAGCAAGATCAAGTACTGCTGAATGGCTAAGCTCATGTGCCATTTCCTTAAGTTACACAATAGTAAATAAAAAAATTCAGAAGGTTAAGTATGAATTGGAAATTAAAATTGATAAACAATATCAAAATATGCAGTGTTCATTTATTTTTCAATATTTGAATCTCTTTACATTCTGTTTATGACTTCCCCTTACTTATTTGTGTGTTAAGATTTAGCTTTTATTTTGGTACAGCACATGTAATTGACTAGTGTACATGATATACATATACAAATATATAGTAGTATACTTAAAAGAAAAGCACAAAATAATAATGCATATAGAAATATATATATATGTGTGTGTGTGTGTGTGTGTATATATATATATATATATATATATATATTTATATATATATATTATATATATTATATATATATTGTATATATTTATGTATATGGTGACAGTCTTGTGTTCTGCAATTGTTGTCCGGCCATGCACTGCTGAGAAGACGTCAGAGTTCCCCACCGACCAGCGATAGCAATTCTGCTTTTTAGGTGTCAGTTAAATCATCCCCAATGGTAACCTTAGTCTGGGGAACTCCTGCGGCTGTGACCAGGACTTTGTGACGGTCGTGCCATTCCTTTAAAAGATTAATATGCAACATTTGTACAGGTTTCTGTCACCCAGGAACTCTGACTTTATAATTCACTGGAGACACATGCTCTTCTATAACTGCCAGCCCTTGCCGTTCGGCCTGAAATTTATGTGGATCGGACAGGATCAACATTAGCACACAATCCCCATTCTTAAATGTTCCAAAACTTAAAAAATTTTGTATTAGTCTTTTCATAATTACGTTTTTGTGCCTCCTGCTCGCTCTGCTCATGTTCAACCGCAATAGAGGACAATCTGGCAATCTGCTCTTGCAGCAAAACAACCCAGTTGACAAACCTCCGCCCAGGGGTTGTCTTGCGACTCCCTGTCCATTCTTCACGAAAAATGTCCAACACCCTGCATGGTCGCCGGCCAAATAATAGTTTGAAAGTGCTCATCCCAATGGCACTCCAAACCTTAAAGTTCTTCCCTTTAAATTTCAGAGGGAGTAAAATTATATGTTTTAATGTCCGCATGGACACAGTGGATGTTCACTTTGTCTGTGGTCTTATAATGGGTCTACCAGAGCAAGTCACAGCGGAGTCCAACAGTGCAGAGAATTCCTGTCTGGCCAATGTAATAGAAACCTTAAAATTGTCCTCCTTTAACATCTAGGGGGAAACTTTCAAGTTGCATACCTGTGTGAGGCCGATAGCCATTGTTTGCGCAGGTGGGAGGTGGCACTCCTGAGCCATATGTCCCAGTTGATCACAGCGAAAGCAGCTGCGTTCGGTCCACAGTATAGTGCTCACACTATGGCATCTTCTACCTGTGGTGCTGGTGACCCTGAAGGTCTGTGCTGGCTAGATCAAAATTGGGGTCAAGCCTGGGTAGCCCCATTGTTTCCAGGTGGCTTGTGCACCCTGTGGTCTAAGGGTCAGATCCAGCAGCGAGTTGACGTCGTTCTGTAGCATTTCATCACAAAGGCTCTAGTCTGTCCCTAACAGGACTGCATCAATAGCGATCTTCTCCACAATGCACTCGAAAGGGTCTCCGCAGGTCCAGCTTTAAATCAAGTCCACTAAGCCCTGGATCTGTCTTTGTACAGGGCGATCCGGACTAAACTGGCACCCCTTGACCACCGGGCTCGCAGCTGTGTAGAGCAGGATCTGTTGCTTCTAAGCAGTCATAATCATCAAGCCTTTTGGGGAGGGAGATTCCTTACGGCTTGGGGGGCTTGCTCGGTTAAAATATAGCTGCTCAGGCTCCCCAGTCCCAGTGCATCAATGTTGCTGTGTGTTCAAAGCAAAATAGGAAACACTCGGTATCATCTGAGGGAGCCATCCTAGGCAGCACATCTCATGGCCACACCAGGGCAGGGGCGTGAACACCATACTGTGGACTGAATGCAGCTACTTTCACTGTGATCAACTGGGACATCTGGCTCAGGAGTGCCACCTCCCACCTGCGCAAACAGTGGCAATCAGTCTAACCCAGGTATATGGCTTGAAAGTTTCCCCCAACTCCTGGGGTTTGCTTGATGTGGCATGTACTACTTCAAATCCTTCCTGATTGTTTTTGCTGAAGACACCTATTGATTTATTCTTTGCCATACTGGTGTTATTTCCTGCATAAAATATCACCTAAAATGGTTTAAAATAAGTGTTTTTCAGGTCTAGTGAACAAAAATAGGGAGAACCCCAAAATGCTCCACATCTTGCATACCTAGATATCAAGATGAGTCAAACTGTATATTTGTGTGGGGTCTTTCTTAAACCAATGAGTCAGGAGGTGCCAGACAAAAGAGAACTGAAGTAATTTCAAAGCTTTCAAGACTATTCTTTTGAACACAAAAGAAGGTTTAAAAAATGTTATATTTTTCTTCTTGTACTGATAATCTTTTATTTCCTTTAGTTGCATGTTCATTTGAAGGAAAGGAATATCAGGATGGTGAGGAATGGAATCCTACCAGCTGCATGAAGTGCCACTGTAACAATGGAAATGCAGAGTGTTACATTGCTGAATGCCAGCCTGTTGTCTGCAAGAAGGTATGAAAGGCTGAAGACAACTTTTGTTAAAAATGTGGATGTATGTTTAGTTAGGTTTTTTTTTTGTTTTAACTTTCCAGAAAGCAAAAGGTGAGGATGAATTTATATTTAAATATTAATACCACTGTGGCCATTTCTGTTTTGTAATATTTTCAACAGGAATGTTTTATTTAAATTGGGAAGGTAAAATATACCATTTTAATCTTTGGTAAATCCTTAATGTTAATAGTCAAACAAATTATATTGACAAAAGTATACTTTGAAAAGTTCTTCCATGAAATTTGTGTAGGACACATTCAATCTTTTGATTTCATGCTTCTCATTATTCATTTTTTGAGACCACATTAATCAACTGCAAGTTAAGATCCCATGTCAGATAGTTATTTACTTTATGCATACTGCCCTATTGGTAAATGGAAATGCTTTTATATACTTACATGGAAGTGGTCCTGAGAGATAAAGTAAAGCAGGCAGCTTTGGGAAAGCTGTTTTTGATGCAGATGTATCTTGTATAAAGTAGACCTTTGTCTATAAAATCATAATTCAGAGACAAAGCTGGAGCCTATGACGGCCCTACCAGTGAGTGAACTCCATGAGTCTAATACAATATTAGCCCGGGCACTACCACAGAATGCTGTGCAATTCTGAGTATTGCTATGGAAACAAAAAACAAAGCAAGACGTTTAAATGTGTCACTTCCTTTTCAGGTTTTCTTGATTTTTGTGTTTTTTTTTTTCTTTTTTTTCTTCAGGAGGAGAATCTGATTATCTATCCTGGACAGTGCTGTCCCCAGTGCGTGCCCAACTCCTGTTTTGTATCTGGAACAGAGTACAAGGTAACCTTGTACTAAGTGAAAAACTAAACAGTTTAATTTTTGCAATATGCATTCTGTTTTCTTTGCACAGGGCAGGATCAAATAAAAAAACGTTTGAAACTTTTGAAGTTATATTGAAAAGCTTTAATAAAGGATGTTATTAGAGAAAGTTGCAGATGGACTCCTTTTCCAACAATTTTTTTTGCCATGCAGTCGATGGGCCCTGTCGTATGAAAATGAAATGGTTGACACAATGGTGGAGGGAACACTGCTGCTCCTCCCTTTTAGCAACAATTTTGTTAAAACTAGCATTGAACCTTGCACTTTTTGCAATTGGGAGTGTGCAATATGTATTGTCTGCAATAATATCTTAATTGTTGTTTTAACGATTTGCAAGCTGAAATTATTGAGTATGTCACTCAGTTTGCAAAAAAACAATCAAAAACATGCCTTGAGAATCTTCGCATTCATTGTCTCATGTAACCTATTAGGATAGACTACTGTGCGTGTGTGCTCAGTCAGCGCACCACTAGTTAAGTTAACATAGCTACCTAAAACTGAGTAAGCAAACAGAGCCAAGGATAAACAGCCTTTCAATCGACATTGTTAGATTTAATTCCAAGATGTGGATCATCCTCACTTGTGTGGAGATGGTTTTGGCTTTGAAAAGTCTGATGTTGCTTAAAAGACGGCAATCTGCAAACTATGACGGAAATAATTTGCTGTTAAAGACAGCTCGACAACTAACTTGTTTCACCATGTGCAAAGTGAAATTCATCTAGTACAGAGCCCTGTAGGCATCAGGCAAAAAAAAAATCCAATTTGAATGAATTATTAATCTGTTTGAACAAATTATGTAATTCGTTTCAACTGATTATTTCTGTTTACTCAAGAAGCATATGCTTGTCGGGCTTGTTTTATTTGGCAAGCCGTTTTGGTTGGGGTGTCCTCGATTCCAAACCAATTTTTTTTTTTCATTATTTAAAACATTCACACAGATCCCCACTTCCTCACCCCGCTCTATCCACCTCTATGGCTGCAGAAGTTGGAGTAGGTGATGACACGAGGGAGGGACCAAAACAAAAAGTCTTTTACCAGCTATTTAAAATAAAAAAAAAAAAGGGAATACAGATAAGGCAAGTCTCTGTACGCTGCTATTGAAAAGAGATCAAGAGCTACTTGATGATACCTGAGGTGGACAGTGAAGTAAATCCACTTCAGTGGTAGAAACACAAGAAGTACACATTCCCAAATTGGGTAAACTTGCACAAGGGTACCTGTGCATCCCTGCCTCAAGCAGCCCTTCTGAGAGGGCTTTCAGCACCAGTGGAAATGTTGTAACATGTAACCGTGCTGCTCTGAAGTCAAATGATGTGAACAGAATGGTGTTTCTGTCACACAACTTGAAGTTACCTCAGTAGAATTTTACAATGGTTTTATTTCTTCTGATATCTTTGTGCAATATTGAACAGAACTTGTTTATAAATACTGTAGTTTTTTTTTTCTGCGCAGTATCTGACAAAACTTTGGATTTTTACACTATAGTACAGTATGTTAGATTTTTGATCTTGCTTGTATGCTGCACAATTCACCTTACAGCAGAGCAGTTTTTGCTTATCCAGACTGTTCATGCCATGTACTACAAATGTGATTAGTACTTTATTTCCTTTGGATTCATATCTTGCTTACATTAAGGGGAAGTGTCTGTTTAAAATGCTCTCACTATAATAGTTTTGTTGGTCTTAATGCATTTTTTTCTGTAAATCCTATTTTTCCATTTAATCTCATTAGTAAGCTACAATTAATATCCTGTTATCAAGACCAAGCTAGATCAATAAGACTTTTACAGACACGTTTTTAAAGGAGGCAAAATATTGTCTAATTATTTTTATCATCAAAGTCCCAGAAAATATTAAGATATAATTTTTTGCCAATATCGCCCACTTCTATTGATTACTTTTTGTATTGAATTTGAATTTATTTTTATGGACTTTGCCTTGACTGAGTTTGCAGCCTCAGGGACAACTGATTTGAATCTTTTTGAAGTTCACTGGAAGAAACTTTCTGTTGATTTCCCGCTTCTGCCTGATGCCTGATTTGTGAACATTTTTCTTTGCATTATGAAGACGTAGGAACTGGAAATGTTCTGTCTTCTCAATTAAAATGGATATACTGGATTGCTGTTGATGCTTCAACTGGAAAAATGATCTGGTGTTCACACCTACCGAGCTTCCGGCGCTAAGGTGATTACACCTGTAATACCCATGATTATTTGTATATGGTTATATGTTGGAACCTCCGAATTCTGGTAATTATCTTCATACAGATCTTATAATATCTCATATTTTTTTAATAAATCAATCCTCAAGTGGCATCAGTCTATGCTTCTACTGGATTTTTTGCTGCGTTGCTATTGCCACTCATTTGTGTCAGCTGCGCGCCCAATTATCACTTTCTCTGCTGTGCTGTGCTGCTTAAATATGCTCTACTATTGTCAGAAAAGTATTGGCTTTCAACTATGCTGAAATACTCTTGTGATAAACTCAATTATATTAAAGAGTTTGTCCAGAGCAAATAGTCAGACTGGAATGTCCTAAAAGACACTGGTATTGTGTGGTCCCTAAAGATTTAATAACTTGTCACGTCGATGCCATTGCCAGGCTGTGAATGGAAAGTTCATCAGTAGCATTTGTTCAGGAAAACGCTGTCCTAGTCATTACTTTGGAAATGAGTGTCAGTGTTCCAAATTTGCGATATGCTAAAATAAACTCTGGTTATATTGATCTTTGCACAACAACCCTCATTATCTGATCAGAATTCATTACAGACTCTAAACTTGCCTAACAGAAACTTGGCAAAAACGAAACAAATTTACACTTGTTATCACCAGGGGGTGCTGCAGCTCCCCAAACTCCCAACACATGGGCTTCGACACAAGTTCGCCAATGAATAAAGGATTTTTATTGTGTGAAACTCTTATAATAAAGTGTCTCCCACACCACAACCACAACTCTGTACTTCACTTTCTTCTCTCTCTCTGTCTCTCTCTCTGTCTCTCTCTCTCTCTCTCTTTCTTTTCTTTGCTCTGCTCCTTCAGGTGAGCTTTGTCTTCCTCCTCCCAACTCTGGCTTCCTGTGCTGAGGCTGGCAGCTCCTTTTATGAATTTTATCTAACACCCGGGAGCACTTCTGGTGTCCCAAACTATGGCTCGGAAGCACTTCTGGGGGAGGTTGGAGCCTGACAAAGTAAGGCTCACAAGTCCCCTCAGTGCCCCCTTGTGGCACCCACAAAACCCAAAAGGACTATCCCAAAGAACTACAGTTCCCAATGTGCACTGTGGGTATCCATAGTGATACTGTAAGCCGGGGGGCAGCCTCCTATCAGGTTGGGGGAGACAACATCCTGAATAGACTGTCTTCCCTTGTCCTTCCATAATATTGGCTTCCCAGGTGGTAGGGATCCTGTTGCAGCTCTGGCCGGGATGCCATTCCCAGTATGGCATCTCTAATGGAGATGACACCATCTGAATACATTTACTTTTACAGAGGCTCACAGCTCAAGACAAGATGGAGGGGTCTCTGCAATTGTTAGATCTGAGTTAAACATCAAAAGAATCCCAATTGACGGCCAATTGTCTTTAGAATGTCTGGCTCTTAAACTAATAACAAAATCTGGTCCTATTTTACTTGTTGAGTCCGTCTTTCTTATCTGATATGACTGAATTATTAACCCACTTAAGTTCCCTTTCCTGAAAGTCATTCTTAATTGGTGATTTCTATATCCATATTGACATTCCTACACATAAACTGAGAAATGAATTCCTATCCTTGATAGACTGTTTTGACATAAGCAACATGTTGATTTTCCTACCTACTCTGGTGGTCATATATTAGACCTGATCTGCTTATCTGAAAAACACATATAGCAGTGATTTGGGACTCTCAGATCATTAAGCAATACTTTTCACCGTTTCATTACCTCTTCCTCCTCTTACCTGTAAATGTAAAATTTCTTTCAGAAACCAAACAAATATATGTCCCTCTGTCCTTGGTGGATCCATTTCTGATCTTTATCTGTCTTTACTATTCTGTCTGCACTAGATAGTTTTGTTGACTTCTATAATTCAGCCCTTGATAAGACTGCTCCTTTAAAACATAAGGAGGTTTCCTTTAAGTGTTCAGCTCGATGTTAAAGCTCAGAATTGCAGTCTATGAAAGCAGCTGGCTGGCACCTTGAGAGAATGTCACGTAACCCTCACTGTGCACATCCAGATTTTCTCTGACCATCAAAGAGATTACAGAGATGCACTAACTCCAACTAAGAACGCACATTATGGCAGAATAATAGAAAGTGGCCATGATAACCTGAGGGTTTTGTTCTCCGTACTTAATAAGCTACTTCAACCAGCATCTGGCCCAATTACCTCCTCTGCTGAAGTCTGTGAAAAATTCCTCCACTTTTTCTGTGATAAAATTAAAAATCTAATTAATTCAACTAACATAAATCCATCGTCCATTTATACATTTTCCTTTCTTCCCACTCCATCCAGCTCCTTTTCTAAATTTTCACTAGTCACATCTGCATTTGTTAATGACCTGCTTTGTAAGATGAGACGAACTACTTGTGTACTGAGCCCCATCCTCACCACACTTCCTAAATCCTGCCTTCATGCCATATTCCTGACTGTTACAGCAATAATAAATATATCCCTTAACACTGGCATTGTGCCAGCCACTTTTAAAGTTGCTTCTATAACCCTAGTGTTGAAAAAGTCTGGTCTTGATGCTGACAATGTTAACAATTTTTGGTCTATTTCTCACATTTTCTGTCAGAAGTTCTCGAGCATGTTGTAGCTTCCCTGCTCACCAATTATTTAACTTCTAATAATTGGATGTTACCCTTTCAGTCTGGTTTCAGAGCATAGCACAGCTGTGAAACTGCTCTGCTTCAGGTAACTAATGATTTGCTTATGGCAGCAAATTCTGGACAAATCAGCATACTAATTCTGTTAGACCTCAGTGCAGCACATATGACCCTGACAAACACGATATTCTGCTGTTCAGAATGGAGAACATTATGCATATCTCTGGCACTGTCCTCTGGTGGTTTAAGTCCTATCTTACTCATAGACAAGAGTTTGTTAGTCTTGGCAACAGCAGATCCAGCTCAGCACCAGTCACACAAGGAGTTCCTTAAGACGCCGTCCTTGGCCCTCTGCTGTCCTGTATCTATATGCTTCCCTTTGGACATATTATTTGTAGCCTTGGACTGGGTTATCATTTTTATGCAGATGATATTCAACTCTATTTCAGTGTTAAAAGTGAAATTTTAGCAGAGCTTTCTCAGCTCACAACTTGCTTCAATGAAATTAAAACCTGGATGGAGCAAAACTAATTGCAACAAAACTGAACTCCTGTAAATTGGCACTAAAGTGCAACATAAGAAAATGAGCTCCTTTTCAATCATTCTTGACAATGATCTCATCAGATCTTCTTCTAATGCAAGGAATCCTGGTTTCATTTTTGATTTCTCCCTTTCTTATTCCACCCACATAAACCACAAATGACTTTCTATCTCCATACCATATTGCATGTTCGCGTATTCCTCCCCTTTTCTAATGCTGAGAAACTTGTCCATGCTTTTATCACAACCCGCATCAATTATTGTAACTTCTTAATAGCAGTCGCCCTTTCAAATCTTATATCACAGCTCCAGTTAATTCAAAACTCTGCTGCAAGATTCCTTACACAAACTAGTGACAGTGAGCACAGAACACCCATCCTGCCTTGCCTTCACTGGCTACCTGTGTCTTACAGGACTGAATGTAAAATTATATTAATAACCTACAGTACAAAGCTTTAAATGACCTTGCACCAGACTACATCAGTGACCTTCTCCATCACAATGCTCCTGTTTGCCCACTAAGTTTCTCTGATTCTGGCAATTTTGTTGTGCCTCATACTAACCTGCAATATATGGGTCACAGGGCCTTTGGCTATATAACACCCACACTTTGGAATGACTTCCCTAAATTAATTAGATCGGCTGACTCTTTAAAAAAAAAAACCTTAAAACTCATCTGTTCAGTAAGGCTTTTATATTAGCATAACATTCTGCCGCTTCTTTCAGTTTACCTCTCTGTCCAGATGCTTAGGATACTGTGTGTGTGTGGGAGTGCGTGTGTGTGTGTGTGCGTGTGTGTGTGTGTGTGTTTATAGCACAAATTATGTTATTTGTTCAGGCTTTTCTTCTTTTCTTTAAGAATTTTACTCTGGTTTATTGTCTTTCATTCTATTTAATGCTTTGCATATCCTGTATTTATCCTTTATATTGTTCTGTGCAGAAATGACATTTGTATCCAATGTTACATGTACCCTGCTGTTCTTTCTGAGACTCTGTGGAGTACCTTCAGAATGGGAAAGGTGCTGTATAACTAAAATGTATTTTTGTTATTAGTTTTATTAGGAATACTCAAAAGTTAATTCCCAAGCTGTATTTGCTATGAACTGTGGATGTTGTTCCCCTTAAAGTCATTAGCCTGTCTTGACAGGAGCTGTGCAGGGCATACAGTATATGTCATTTCGGGAAATAATTGTGTTTAGTTCAGCAGGTAGAGTTGTTGTCTGGCTATTAATAAAAGGCTGTGTTATTTTGGGGAGTCTTTTAACAGTGTATTTTTAAAAACAATTTCAGCATTTAAGTCTTCTTCAGTATTGATAGTTTAGTAACTTTCAATAATAAGTTAGTTTCATTTTACTTGTAATACATCTTGAAAGTCAGAGTTCCACTATTTAGGGTGTTTTTCATCATAGTTAAATGGTCTATACAAACCTTCATCTCTTACAACTGATATATAAAGGAATCACAACCTGTTTCTTAAAAAGAAAATAGTTGCTGGTTTGTTTCAGTGGAGAAGTAATACAAAACAATTTTGTATCCTCCACAACCTTCATTCATCAGGCATATGAAAGATTCCATTGGATTTGTGAGCTGCTAATTCATTTTCTTCTTTTGTAGCATGGTGAGCAGTGGAAGAAAAATGCTTGCACCATCTGTACGTGTATCAAAGGAGTGGCCCAGTGCCACACACAGACGTGCAAACCACACACTTGTGACAAGGTGAGAGAGAGTAACCTGTGTTGTGTTTTAGGTGTAATATTTGTTTAGACACACCCGCTATCTGTAAAAGCTTAAATGAAAGTTGCATTACCTAAGTTACACTTTAATTTCATAAGTGGGAAATAAGATGCATTAAAGAGAGTGGAAGAGGATTATTGTTGATTGGCTAAATTTTCCAAAGCATTTTTTACAGTGAATACGCTGTCTTTACCAGTGATGGGCAGTTTTTTTATGTGAGGAGTGCATTAGCTCAGTTCTTTTCAACCACTGGATCATGGGTTGCCACTCTTCCAATTGTACTCGTTTTACCAAGGAGGTGGTTTTGCATTGGCTGCTAGTGCATCATCAATTAATTTAAAAAAACAAAACTGTGACATAAGATCATAAAGGTTGAGAAACACAATATTAGCTGACCATAATGTAAGCATAATGAGTACTGCCACTGAATATATAACACTGGCTGGCAGCACAGCAGCATAATTAGCCATGTGCCTAGCTGCCATCTCAAAACAAGCCTTAAAGGATCCCTCCCCCTTCCATTGTAAAAATGAGACCCCATCAAATAACATTGGAAGATTTATTACTATTTACAAGGCATTTCTTTCTTCATGATGGAAGAGAAAGAATGACACATATACATAGATACTGGGAAGCTGTGCCCAGAGACTTTAAAGAATTGAAAGATACAGTCCCATGCCACAGTTTGCTAGTTTGTGCCCACTTTTTGTATTTTATTTGTGGTATTCATTTCATCTGCATATCCTTTTGTTGTTTGAGGCACAGTGACGCAGTTCCTAGCACTGCTGCCTCACAGCTAAGATCACATTTTTGGCCACAATAATCGATATCAGCATAGTTGGCATATGTTTCCCTAGTTTTAAAGAAGGCAACCTTACCATTATAATATACTAATAATAACAAAAGATTTATTACTATTTACAAGGCATTACTTTCTTCTTGATGGAAGAAAAAAAGTCAAAAGTATCTGCAGAGGTACGCAGGGGGCTGCGCCTAGAACGACAAATTTAAATAATGGAATGAGCCAGACCATGTTGCCGCGTCATAGCACAGCCAATGTCTCCAAAGACTGGAACTCTGTGAGCGCTATGATCTATATTTTATTTCCTTATTGCTAGTTTGTGGCCATTTCTTACATTTTGTTTATGGTATTTGTTCCGCCTTTGTAATTTGTTGTTTGAACTAGGTGGTGCAGTGGTTAGCACTGCTCCCTCAATGCTCTGAAGACATTTCGTCACAATAGTCAGTCCAGCATAGTTGACAGATGATTCCCTAAATATCAGAGAAAATTTACTGTAAAGACAATTTCACTGTTATAATCCACTCAAACCTAGTTCAGTTCTTCCTTTCCCATTGACTTCATTGAACATTTCTATGACTTTGCTTAACTCATGATGAAGTGAACTCTGTGGGGTTCACTTATCACTGGTCATCAATTACTTTTATTTTATACTCCCAGTCAGGATTAGCAAAAATATCTTTGAGTTATTATGTAAAACAAGTTTTATGTTGTTTTGAACAAGATTATTTTGATACTTAAGACATCGTCCCTTCTACTTTGATGCTGCAATTCCAGTAAATCATAATTTATGTTGTAAAATGCATTACCCTCAGTTGGAACATTCTGTTAAAAAGCAGTCACAGGAATCTGGTATCAAGAAGCTGTAAGCAACCCAATAAGGTTCATATTCATAGATTTTATTTGGCAGTATGGTAGATATGAAGTGGATTACTATCTGCTGTTACTGTAAGATTTTAAATTTGTCTTTGAGTGAAGGAAATACAGTAATTGGTTGCCTATCAAGTACTGTATAAAATGGGGGAAACTTTTATAGCAAAATTTGTCAAGTAAAGAAAGGTAATATTTGTGTTGCAGAAATATTTCATCACTTTGAACAAATAAATAGTGTTTATTTTATTACATTTTTTCATGTATTAGTGCATTTGGTCAGTGGTAAGATAGTTTAAAGGTCTTGTTCATCTTGATTTGCAGGGCCAAGTCAAAGTGTCCCGAATGGGCCAGTGCTGTGAGGTGTGTGTTTCATCCAAAGGCAGCTGTCTGTATGAAGGATTAAACCGCTACCATGGTGAAATGTGGAACAGTACTGCGTGCGAGTTCTGCATTTGTGAACGTGGACAAGTCTTATGCCACAAAGCAGAATGTGCCAGAGTGGAGTGTGCTTGGGTATGTAATATTCTGCAATATGCAAAATAATGTGATTACTGATAGTTTAAGTATACCACCACCTTTATTGTAGTGCACTTAGAAGTGGTTTTACATAAGTGAAAGCATTTCTTTCTAGAGGCAAAATTGTGTCAACTTTAAAATGTATAATCCTTGTGCTATTCATCTGAATGAATGCTGATTAAGTTGATTGACTGATATAAAAATTAAAATATGCTTTAAAAATAAAATTTTGAATATACTTTATTTTTTAATAAAAGATCACTTTTTAAAGACTATTTAGGTTTACAAATGGTCATAACCCAAGAAGACCATCAATAGCTTAACTTTGAGCGAAGGAAAAAATATGCTTAAATTATATTTATAAAAGTGATGTACCATGTGCACTGTATGCACTCTGGATGTATTAGCAATATTTTCTTTCCTTCAAATAAGTAATTATAGCAGATAAAAATGGAGAGCATTTTGGGCTTAAAATAGGAGTATTAATCTGAAGAGGATAGTAGTGTATCTATTTTCTATGTGTGAACACTGGGCGCTGATAAGTAATTTCAAAGGATTGCCATGTTTTTACAGAAGTATTTGTTCTTGTTAAACTTTTGGAGAGTCTGACTTTCTGAAGCTTAGGATATAATGACATAATATGCTTAACCATGTCTGTCTGTGAGGGTGGGGCAGCATGCTTCCAGCAAGTTTAACTGAGACATCTTGCTAGTAAGTCTGCAGAGCTAATGAAATGAACTGACATTTATTTTATGAAATCAAACACAACACCAAGAAGTCTCAAAAGTGGAATATTCTTGAGATGTATTTGTATATCAGAAGGTAGTGATTTATATAAAGTCTCAAATGGTGCAAGGCTGGGACAGGTAAATATGCTAATGTAGCAAATGACTGTTTACAGGCTAGGTAAATATTTGCATGTCAATGTAATTTTACAGAAACTGATTTAATTTAAAATCTCGTATTTTCATTAACCATGTCTGACACAAACAAAACATGAGGGAACCTAAAGTAGATGTGTCCCCATTCTTTGACCAAAGAAATATACACTACCGTTCAAATGTTTGGGGTCACCCAGAAGTTTCATGTTTTTGAGAGCGATTGACACCATTAATCTGATTTAAAAATATAGCCAAGACTTTATTAGTGTTTATAGATTAGATAGAAAAAACTTTATTTGTCCCCAGGGGAAACTTGTCTTTTTACAGAAGATAGATAGATAAGAAAAACTTGGCAGTCACAATGAGGCATCATTCAACACTTTTAGTAAATGATGTGTTGGCTGAATGTACTCAGTGTTAGTGTTAGTTAGAGAGAGGATGTGTAGCATTAATCATAATGCCACTCAGCTCTTTCTTTTTTGTATCTTATAACTGAATCTGTCATTTTAATTACTTGGTTGATTCGGTGGGCCTCTCTTGAGGTGATGCTACTAGACTAGCACTCCACAGCAGTTTGGTGTGGTGAAAGTCAATAACCAGTTCCTTAGTTTTGCTGATGTTTAGTTGCAGACAATTGTTTCTGCACCATGAAACAAAATTCTCTGACTCCTACAATCTGTCTTTTCCCTTGTATCAATATGATGCATAAGTGCAGAGTCATCTGAGAATTTCTGCAAGTCACATTGGCCTGGTATTATATATATATAGTCTGATGTATACAGAGTCAAAACAAAAGGAGATAGGACTGTTCTTTGTGGTGTTCCAGTGTTACTCACATCTGTGTCAGAAACATAGTCTTTGAGTCTCGCTAACTGCGGTCTGCCTGTCTGCTAGACAGATTATCCAGGACACCGTAGGCTCATACACCTGCATATCTCTGGGCTTACCCCTTAACAGAGATGGCTGGATGGTACTGAAGGCACTGAGGAAATCAAAAAACATAATCATCATAATGTTTTAAAATTTGTCCAAGTGAGAATAAGCCTTGAGGAGCAGATAGAAAATTGCATCCTCTATTCCAATATTTGTCCTATAGGCAAACTATAGTGGGTGTAGGAGGTCTACCAAGATGATTTGTTTAGTGTAGGACCAGCCTCTCAAAGGTTTCCATGATGTGAGATGTAAGTTCCCACACAGAAACAATTCCACAGCAGTGGCGCTTTCTTTTCTATTGTCTGTTTTACCTGCATTTTTATCACTATGTAATAGGGCTGCACGATAACAGAAAAAATGATTATCACGATTATTTTGCTCAAAATTTTTATCACGATTAATAATGATGATTATTCCTTTGGTAATGAACTTTTATTCACTTGTGTATTCTTATTGCACTTTACAGCCACAAATAAAGAAAAATAAACAAACCGAACATGTTTAGAATGGAGAGTTTTTCTTAGCTGTGGTAAATAAATAAAATTAAACTGCCTCTTTTACATCAACTTGTAATAAAATCAAATAAGAATAAAACATTTTTACAACATGTTACAGATTTTTGGCTAAGAACACAAGCCTGTCAACTTGATCGGGCTTTAGGGAAGACCGCAAGCAAGTAACTACATTTCCACCGGAACTAAAAGCCCTCTCTGAAGGAGAGCTTGTGGCTGGTATGCACAAGTATTTTTTGCCACTTTTGAAAGCCTTGGGTAGATCTTTTCATGTTCTTTCCACCATTTTAATGGGTCCCCCTCACTATCCAGGTAGCTTGACTGCAAGTAAGATTCCAGCTCACAGGCTACACTGGATTTCTGGTTGTTAGGTGGCAAGGCTTGTTCAGCAGTTTTAAAGTAGCTTCCTAAAGTCATCTTTTTCTTTGGGGCACATCCAGCTTCAGCATCCTCCTCGCTGGTCTCTTGTGCTGTTTCTTGGGGTGGCACCTAAACACAGAAAAAGGCATTTAGAACAAATTTAACTAATTGAGACTCAAAACACTAATATAGATCTCAGTGCAGCTCATTTTTATTACCATCATTGCCAAAGTCTGCATCTCAGCTTTGAGTCTGGATTGAATTGTTGTTTTGTTGTCCTCAGCCATGTATCTCATCTTAAATCGTGGATCCACCGTAGATGCCATGTCCAATAGAGCTTGGATGTCTGGGTCACTGTATTTTTCGTTTCGTTTAGGTACTCCAAAATTTTAGACTTGATTGCTCTTGACAGGTCAGTATCATCATCCTTAACTTTCAAGATTGATGCGTTGAAAAGATGAAGAACTGGCTTAACAAATGACACGCTGACGTACTTCTCGCCAGAAAGTGCATCTGTAAAATTAACTAGAGGGTGCAAGGATTTGTTGATTGCCTCTAGTACATCCATGTCCTGCCATGTTGGGATAAGATGACGAGACTTCTTGTCAGAGGACAGGACATGTGCAATGGCCTTTTGCTGCTCGATGATTCTCTCTATCATGGCCTGACGTGATCCCCACCTTGTTGGACACTCTGTTTTCAGTGAGTGCTCTGGGAGTTTCATCTCCTTTTGTGCAGCTAAAAACTCTCTCTTACGCTTCCAGCTGTAAGAGAAGGAGCTCACCAACTTTTTACAGAGCCCCACAGCCCGGTCAATTCTTGGATCCTTCATGGCATTCTCTTCAGGAAATATTCATGATCAGAAAAAAAAAACAGTAAGACACAGGAAGACTCTTGTTGTTTATGCAACTTTTGATCAGAAATAAAAAAAAAAAATGTTTTTTATTTCACTAATTATATACACCTACATAAGACAATTATCAAACATTTATTAATAAATAATAAACACTCACTTATTCTAAACTCATCTGGGTTCACAAATATTAACATAATAGTATTTGACTAATCAAATATTTTTTAACTTTTAAATGTATCTAATTTGATAGATTAGCAGAATAAAAATGATGATTATTATACTGTAGACATATGACTCATTGTCATTATAATGTGTCATTATAATCAGGGGTGCACATAACTTTTTGAGTGTGTTCCTCAGGTGAGTAGCAGGAGCTGGTGTTTGGTACGTACTCCGCAGCGAGGTCTTAATAAGTGCAGATCGCTCCCTTAAGGTTTTGTGATTTTTATCGTCATTGTGCAACTTGACGGAACACAAGGTTGCATCTTGAGCGTAATATGCATTAAACAAATGTATTGCATTTCATTAAAAATGGTATGAAAGAATCAGTTGTTCTTTTGTGATAAAACCGAAATAAAATAAAATGCTATTTGAGTACGTATCTAATATCACGTGAGTGTGTGGTGCTTAAATATCGTTTAATAAATAACGTCACTGACTAAAGACTGTTGGTGAAGAGCGCACTGTCATTTGGCCGTCTTAAAGTAGCTGAAAATGCGCACAGCTGCGCCTCATTTAAAAATTACCACTGCCACAAGCGGAAAACACGCAAAATTATTTTATTTCAAAACGAAACCACTTTGTATGGTGCTTTCCGCCGGTGCAGAATAGGGTCCTGAGTCGGAGGAATAAACACTTTTCGAACATAAACACAGTACCTAAACCGAAAGGACATAAAACAAATGGTGAAGGTGAAATTTTAATCACACGCTGTCAAAAAACGGTCACAGTCAAGAGCTCTTCTGTTTTGTACGCGAAAGCGCTGTAGTAACAAAATGACGTTACGCTTTCATCATTTTTGCCACGCATGCATACCTGCGTACCAGTTATGTGCACCCCTGATTATAATATCACTAAAACAACAACAACAATTAATATTTTTAAATTGTCAAATTGTTTCAATATATCTGGGGAAAAAAACATACAACTTACCGATGGCTAAATGAAGTCTGTGACCAAAGCAGTGTAGCCTCGGCCAGTTATTCACAGATGCTGCCCTAATCATATTAGCTGCGTTGTCCGTTGTGATGCACACAAGTCTTTCTTCCACCAAGCCCCAAGCGGACATCACTTCTTTGAGGCCCACTGCAATAAACTCCGCTGTATGGTCTTGTGGGAAAAACGAAGTTTGCAAAAGCTTGCTTTTCATCTCAAACTCGCTGTCAATAAAATGAACTGTCAAGCTCAAATACGGTTCTGCAGTTCTGCTTGACCATAAGTCGGTCGTGGCAGCAAAATATTCGAGGCTGAGCCTGAGAATTTCTCTTTCTATTTCTTTTCGGCATTTCGCATACAGCGAGGGCAGCGCAACATTGGAAAAATGGTTGCGTGAGGGAATGCTATATCTTTTATCAAGTGTTGCGATCATTTTTTTAAACCCCTCACTGCTCACGGTGGTTATTGGACACATATCCTTGGCTATATGGTACGTGATCGCCTCTGTTATTTCCCGGTGTCTTTGCGAGCTAGGCAGATATGGTATTGCGTTGAACAATGTCCCTGATATTGTTGTCTGTGTTGTGGATGGCTGGTAATTTTTTGTTGTTGCTGTTTGTGCCTTCAGTCGTTGAAATTCTTGATAGTGTACTTTGTGGTGGCTTTTAAGGTGGTTGATGAGGTTTGTTGTGTTACCTTGGGACGTTTGGACGGAACAGGAGCAAAGTTTGCACAAGACTCGTACCTGATCAACATCACATTCCTCAAAACCGAAATAGTTCCAGACAATTGAGTATGACCCCTTTTTAGGAACTAACGATCGCACTTCTGCACCTTCCTCACGTTGCTCCGCCATCATATGTTTATTCTGACTGACTGTTATTGCTGCTATTGACTTCTACTGCTTCAGAAAGCGCTTGCAATCTAGACGCAGTAACGTCATAGTGACGCAGTCCAATCCGTAAACTCAGCCCATAAAAAACAGTTTGGTCTTTATACTGTAAAATCTCGACGATATTTATTAACTGATCGTGGGTCATAAATATCGTTATCATGAGAAAACAAAGATTAATCGTGCAGCCCTACCATCCTCCTCCCTAAAATGAGCAAAAATCTGATTTTCTTTACAAAAAGTTATGCAAAGCAGCTTAGAACCTGGCAAAAAGTCATTAATGCTTTTCTAAAATAAACCTGCTGAGCCTTTGCCTCTAGTTTGTTTCCTGTGATGTTTTAATACGAGTGGAGCTATGTCATAATTGTGTCTCTGTTTACATACCAGCCAGAAAATAGATATTGGTTAGGATGTAATGTATTTTACTTCTAAATCTTAATGCTTTTAGTATTGTGCTGATAGAATGTTTGACTCAACTGTGCCCTACTTATTGTAAGTCGGTAAGCTCAACAGAACTGAAATTCATAAAACAAAATTCAAATTACAATAAGAAATATTCAGATGTATTGAACTATAAATGAAAGTGCAAGTCTGTTGCCTGGTTTTTACCAAGTCTGTGTAGTATTTCCTGTGTACTTCATTTCTGTTTTTTCAGATAATGTTGTTGCTAATTTTCTAGCCAAAGAGCTTTATATACTATTTTAATTTTTAGGTCAGGGCACATTTACTTTTATTGTTCAAACAGCTTCACTTAAATATAATTTATTTCATTGTTACAGTTCTTTAATAAAAAGGCTAATGTTAAGCAGGAAGTGAATTATGGTTGAACACAAAAAGAATAATGGAAACTGTGGAGCTGTGTTGCAAACACACATAGAACACTATGTACCTACAGTATCTTTCTCTTGTGCTGTTTCTTAACCACCTTCAGCATTCTAGAATATGTTACATGTACTTAAGAGAATACCAGTTACCCTGTCCAGCAGTGCAAGAAAAAAAGATGCCTATTTCTGTTGGACAGTCCTGTCTCAGTATTGCAAATACAGTAGGAGCTTGGCAATGATTTTAAATGATACCTCTAACTGACTTATTATTGCATGACTGTTAATCATCATTAGGCCTACTGTTAAGTTTTAAGAAAAACTGTATTATATCCTAATTCAAACACCTTACAGGTGAGTTTGAAGTGTTAAATGCAAATGTGTTATTTTATTTTTTCTTAAAATAAATTGTAACTTGATGCCAGCAACCCATGGTTGCTATGTTGCAATATTTAGAAACACTTTTGGAACTGACCTTTCTGAAAAAGCATAACATTATGCTTCAGTTTCATATGTGGTTAGATTTCTTTAATGACTCCTATTGCTTGTTAGAAAAGCAGCAAACTTTCAAATAAGTAATGAAATGTTACATTTACACAGAACAAAAGTACCTTGCCTGACTTAAATCAAAGCTGGCCATGAAAGGTCAGATCTGAATAAATTATTTACACTGGTAAATTTATGCAGGTGGTGTAAGATGCATCTTATGTTTTGCATTTATAAACTGCAAGTAGGGGTTACTTTTGGTAGGATGTAACATTTTTATTTTTGCATATTAATTTATATATAATATATTCAAACTCAAATGGTATCAAAAAAGAATGTTTGTTTTTTGTGTGTATTTCTTCATTTACCCATCAAGCCTGCTTAAGCCAAGTTCATGATGGAGAAAATTGGCCATCTTTCTCACTGCTGCACCCAAACTTTCCTTCCTGCTGTCTCTGTAGTTTTGAGCTTCTTTTGTTTAGGTGTAGTGGTGGCTCTGAGGCTAGGGATCTGCGGTGGCACTCAAAAGGTTGCCGGTTTGAATCCCGTAAATGCCAGAATCTGGGCCCTTGAGCAAGGCCTTTAATCTACAATTGCTCTGTTCTGGGTATGATGTTAATCTGCATCCAGCCCTGCAGACAGGCCCTCCAGCTTGCAGGGAAAACTTGGTGGTTGGTGGCAGGATTGGCACTTCAGCCACTGTAAAAAACAAAAATAAAAAAACTCTATTCGAACTAGTGTAGTGCTGAGGTGTCACAGGTTGCATGGCTGCTCTCCGGTCCTAATCAGGGATTCTGAGGTGGCTTGTCATATGGTGGGTGTGGCAACGCATTGTATCAGTCGATGCTCCAAATCTCTCTCCCTTTTGTGTAAGACCCTTGTACCTCATGTCATCATCCTTTACTTCCACTGATGTTGTGTTTACCCTCTCTCTGAATCCATTCTCGCAGAAATGGCTGACCTGGACACTGACAATGGATGTCGTGGTGACTACATGTTTTCATTCAAGCTAGTTTGTTTAATTAGAAATCAGTTGTTGTAGTTAATGGAATATACCCATTTAATTATATTTATGCAACCAGTTCCTGTTATTTTTCTGTTTCAAACATTCTTACTACTGTATATTTTATTTTATTGGAAAAATCAAACTAATGCTTTATGAATTATAGAGAAGGGATCCCAAAACTCCCTCCCCTTAAATATATATGTATAATAGGTTTTATACTTTTCAAAATTAAATATTTTTTTTGTCTCTAAATGTATGGGGAAATTGATATTCTGTCATAACATTTCTGATCACATGTCCAAAAAATAATGAGCGTTTGAACCTGAATCTTGTGCTCACGTGAGGGTCACAGTCTGTGTTTAGCACATATATTTTACCTTGGTATTTAAATGTTCACTGTCAACCTGTTAGACCAAATACCTTGAGTTCAACATATGGTAGTTACTAGTGGTATCCCTACAGTGCATGCATCTGGTAAATGCTTACACTGCTGACAGACCAGGGGCCTCATGCATAACACCGTACTTAACAAATGTACTAACCCACAATTCCTTTTTCTTTTCTTTCTCCAAGTAACCAATTGCCACACAATCAGCTCTGTAATAGAAGTTAAGCCATCTGTAAGCTTAGAACGCTGATTCTTCAAAACTTTTAAGGAACACTGAAATATCTTCGTAGTATGTTTAATTAATCTATCCAGCTATCCTTCCAGTGTCGCGAAAGCCCCAGCAAGAATAAAGCGAAAGGCAGGAACAATCCGTGAACGGGGCGCCAGCTCCGTGTTCTCACATGTTTAATTATTAACAATATAGATTATTTAAATGATGTTAACATTTTATCTATATAATATAATAAATATATTTTGCTGCATTTCATCTTAAAAATGATATTGTCATCATATGTAAATACGAATGTTGTAAAGTGGCTCAGGTTGTGCAATATTAGAACTGTATTGCAAGTTTACAGTGAGGTAATTGTACTAATAAGTACAAACAGTTCTACAAGGAGCACTTGATGGACTGATTGAGTGCATTTATAGTTCTTGGGATGAAACTGTTTCTGAACCGCGAGGTCCGTACAGGAAAGGCTCTGAAGCGTTTGTTGTATGAGAGCAGTTCAAATAGCGCATGGCTGAGGCAGCGTGTTCTTGATGCTGTATACCGATAATTCTTTTTCCGATCAGCTGCTGTAGAGCTGTGATTCCACACTCGGATACAATGATATAAGTACTCCGAGTGGTGCAGTGAGAGTAATATGGAAAAAGATGATCCACTGTGGCAACCCCTAATGGGAGCAGCTGAAAGAAGAAGGAGAAGGTGCAGTGAGAGTAACAATGCTAAAGCAGCTATGGTATTTGGAATAGTTTGGCCATTCCGTGGACCATTATATTGTTACAGGTTAATTACAATCAGATGCCTTAAACTAATAAACAATATGTGGTTAAGTACAGTGTATTTGATAAAGCCGCGTCAGCGTTGTGGATCTAAAAAAGAAAGGGTAACCACACTGGAACAAAAGAACTGCTTTGACGCTGGGCGACTCCAGTTTGCAAAACTGAGCAGAGAACATGCGTACGCCATGCATTTAGCTGGTGTGAAAATGTGCGTGGCTTTACGCCAAGATTTGGTTTTATACATCGCAATGTGAGCATGGAAACGGGCTTACTCAACATTTTTGTGCGTGTGCACCGTTTATACATGAGGCCCTAGATGTTCAATGACCATACCCAAATTCTCCTTTCTATCTTGTATAACAGGATTTAAAAATAAAAACATAAAATAAACTATAGTACCTTGACAGTATTTTTTTTTTTTCATTACGCAATGTTTCATTAAAACTTCACTTGTTGGATATGCAATTATTCCATTTCCTCAAGGAAGCAATCTTCTCAGGAATTCATTTTAAAAAATCCTATTGACCTTGGATCATCAAAATGTTATTTAATAGTTTTGTCAATTGTTTTGCAGGGAGAAGAGCTGATACATTTACCTGGCAAGTGTTGCCCAGAATGTTTATCATCAAGCAGTTTCTGTGTTTATAAGGGGATGGGCAAAGAGGTAATGACTGTTTATTTAATTTCAAAGGCAAAAATAAATTTTTATATCTTATTGTGTAACAGATAACACTATTTTGATAGTGTGTTTCATTTACTGTATAAGCTAAACAAAATTATTTGTTAAAAATTGATGAAGCTTTTACCATGATACCAGACAAAATACTTTATGAAGAGTAAGACAACAGAAATATTGAACCAAAAGTTGTCTTTTTTAATGTAGTTTATTATGAATGAAAAATTTGGTTTGCTGAAGCACAGATATATTAATTGTTGTGCTTGTTTGCATAATGAACAGTAGCAAACCTAGTGATAGTTTAGTGGCAGAGAGATGTCAATCAGGGTCTCAGTTTCTAATCATTCTGCTTATATGATCTTTTAAAACATGGTGCTACACTTCATTCTGGCTCTCTAGAACCTGTTGCAAAAATTCATACACACTAGTAACTTGTGATTAAATGTATGGGATCAAGATAGATCTTTTTTTAAAAGGTAGTGTGGCATTTATTTTATATACAGTATCTATAATTCTGTCATTGTAAATTTATTATTATTACATGCAGGATATCCATTCAGACTTAAATGGTGAAAAACACCTGGCCGTAAGTACACTCATTGTTATTTTCCCATGATCCTTCATGTTTGCAGGGAGTGAATTCTTGTTTTTTATTTTTGCCTGCAGAATTTTGAAAAGTTCCATGAAGGCCCCTGTAGAGAATGTGAATGTAGAGATTCACAGGTGGTGTGCTACCAGAAAATCTGTCCAGTTTGTCCTGTCGGTACTCTCGCTGTTTCAACTGAAGGGGAATGCTGCCCACATTGTAAACCAGGTATTATAAAATTGCTACATAAAGGCACAAAAGGATTTTTTTTAATATAAATAATAAATGTGAGTTTAGTTTTAAATGAAATTTCTTAGATTTCATGAAATGATGAATAAATATATTTTGAAATGAAAAAAGTAAGAATATAATGAAATATAATGATATTATTGATGTTTAAATACACCATTCATCATAGTTTAAAGAGATAGTTATGAAATATATAAAAGTAAACGCAATGTGACATTGTTGCTTGGCCCCCTCGCTAGTGGGTCCTTCAAGGGAGCTTCTTGAACCTGATACCACAGATAAAGTACCCAAGGAATGAGCTTAGCAGAGGAGGACACAACACAAAAAGCAAGGGGCTTGGTACAAGTTGCCAAGTGCTTTTATTAAAATCATCAACAACCAAAAAAGTTCAAAAGTGCAGTAAGTTCAATAAACAAGTAATGCTCGTGGATGTTAATATCACTGAAATAATCCAATAAAAGTGAGGTTAAAATTGCATGACTGGAAGCTGTCTATACTGTAAAAACATGTCGGCCACACACTCCCTCGAGGGACTTCCTCCTGGTTGTCTGCCTACTCTCTGTCTCTCTCTTACTTTCTGTCTTTCGTCTACATGCACCGGCTCTCTCCCGTCTTGGTTCTGCCTCCTCTATCCATCCTGTAACTTCCTTTTACGATCATCACTGACCAATCTTTTCTATCTTTCTTTAATTCTTCTTTTTTCTCGTTCTAGCTCTTTATTATATGCCTCTTGCTTTCTAAGATATTTCATTTCCTTTCCAGCATAGAATTGTATGGACTGTAATTAAGTTCTCTTACAACAGCTTCTAGAAACATGTAGCAATATCTATGTAGAGATAAAAATGGAGCTTAAAAACAATAGTTCAAGATTCTTGTTTTATGATATTAATTCCCACAAGCATTTGGTGTGTCATTAGTAATAATTATAAAGAATTGTCAAAGCCTATGTATTTCTAGTCAAATATACAAAAACAAGGTATTTGGCTTACCAAAAAAGAACTACTATAAGTAAGAAACGTTGCTGGCATTTACCTTTTAAAATAGTCCGTCAGACAAGATTTTGTGTTCTTTAAAACATCTATAATGTAAAATGTAAGTTGGAATGTTAAGAGATCAGAAAAGTAAACAAATAATCATAGACAACAGATAAAACTTTATTGTGTACATGAGAATTCTAAAGTAGAATACTGGCAAAAGAAACATTAAAGCCATATTAAAAAAGAACATAGAACATCTTCTTCTTTTGATCTTTTTCCATATCTTCCTGTCCTCTGCATCTTACTCTGTTACACCCATCACCTGCATGTCCTCTTTCACCACATCTATAAACCTTCTCTTAGGCCTTCCTCTTTTCTTCTTGCCTGGCAGCTCTATCTTTAGCATCCTTTTTTAAATATACCCAGCATCTCTCCTCTGCACATGTCCAAACCAACGCAATCTCACCTCTCTGACTTTGTCTCCAAACCATCCAACCTTAGCTGACCCTTTAATGTACTTGTTTCTAATCCTATCCATCCTTGTCACACCCAGTGCAAATCTTAACATCTTTAACTCTGACACCTCCAGCTCTGTCTCCTGTTTTTTGGTCAGTGCCACCTTCATCAACCCATATAACATAGCTGGTCTCACTACCGTCCTGTAGGCCTTCCCTTTCACTCTTGCTGATACTCATCTGTCACAAATTACTCCTGACACTCTTCTCTCCACCCATCCCACCCTGCCTGCAGTCTCTTTATCACCTCTCTTCCACAATCCCCATTACAACAGGTTGATCCCAAGTATTTAAACTCATCCACCTTCGCCAACCCTATTCTCTGCATTTTCACCATTCCACTGACCTCCCTTTCATTTACACACATGTATTCTGTCTTGTTCCTACTGACCTTCATTCCTCTCCTCTCTAGAGCATATTTCCACCTCTCCAGGGTGTTCTCAACCTGCTCCCTACTCTCACTACAGATCACAATGTCATCAGCAAACATCATAGTCCACGGGGACTCCTGTCTAATCTGGTCTGTCAACCTCTCCATCGCCACTGCAAATAAGAAAGGGCTCAGAGCCGATCCCTGATGTAATCCCACCTCTACGTTGAATGCATCTGTCACTCATACTGTAGACATCACCACCAACTCTTACATACTTCTCTGCCATTCCCAACTTCCTCATACAATACCACAACTCCTCTCGAGGCACCCTGTCATATGCTTTCTCCAGGTCCACAAAGACACAATGCAACTCCTTCTGGCCTTCTCTATACTTCTCCATTAACACCCTCAGAGCAAACATCGCATCTGTGGTGCTCTTACCTGGAATGAAACCGTACTGCTGCTCATTAATCATCACCTCCCTTCTTAACCTAGCTTCCACTACTCTTTCCCATAACTTCATGCTGTAGCTCATCAATTTTATCCCCCAGGAAGGTACTGCAGCTCTGCATATCCCCCTTATTCTTAAAAATCAGTACCAGTACACTTCTTCTCCTCTCCTCAGGGATCCTCTCACTTTCCAAGATTCCATTAAACAATCTGGTTAAAAACTCCATTGCCATCTCTCCTAAACACCTCCATGCTTCCACAGATATGTTATCTGGACCAACGGCCTTTCCATTCTTCATCTTCTTCATAGCTGTCCTTACTTCGTCCTTGTCCGTTGCACTTCCTCATTCACTATTCATCCAACCTTCTGTCTCTCTTCATTCATCAGCCTCTAAAAGTACCCTTTCCATCTGCTCAACATACCCTCCTTGCTTGTTAGTATATTTCCATCTTTATCCTTTATCACCCTAACCTGCTACACATCATTCCCAGCTTTTTCCCTCTGTCTAGCCAATCTGTACAGGTCCTTTTCTCTCTCCTTAGTATCCAACCTCTCATACAGCTCATCATATGCCTTTTCTTTAGCCTTGGCCACCTCTCTCTTCACCTTATGCTTTATCTCATTGTACTCTTGTCTACTTTCTGCATGTCTCTGACTATCCAACTTCTTCTTCGCCAACCTCTTCCTCTGTATACTCTCCTGTACTTCCCCATTCCATCACCAGGTTTCCTTTTCCTCCTTTCTCTGTCCAGATGTCACGCCAAGCACCCTTCTTGCTGTCACTACTCTACTACTCTGTCCTACTTTTACTGTAGTTGCCCAGCTGTCTGGTAACTCTTCACTGCCACCCAGTGCCTATCTTATCTCCTCCCTGAACTCAACCTTGCAGGCTTCCTTTTTTAACTTCCACCATTTGACCCTCAGCTCTCCCCTCACTCTCCTCCTCTTCTTGATCTCAAACATCATTCTATAGATCACTAGCCTATGCTGCCTAACTACACTTTTTCCCGCCAGTACTTTGCAGTCTTCAATCTCCTTCAGATTGACCCTCCTGCATAGGATATAATCTGCCTGTGTGCTTCATCCTCCACTCTTGTATGTTCCCCTACGTACCTCCGTCTTCTTAAAATACTTATTCACCACAGCCATGTCCATCCTTTTTGCAAAATCCACTATCATCTGGCCTTCTTCATTCCTCTCCTTATCACCATACCTACCCATCACCTTCTCATCTCCTCTGTTCCCTTCACCAACATGTCCATTGAAATCCACTCAAATCACCACTCTTTGTCCCTTGAGTACATTGTCCAACATTTCATCCAATTCAATCCAGAAGTCTTCTTTATCATCCATCGCACACCTAAGTTGCAAGACATATGCACTAACGACATGCATCATTACACCTTCAATTTTCAGCTTCATAATCATCACTCTGTCTGACACTCTTTTCCCCTCCAAAACAATCTTGACATACTTTTCCTTCAGAATAACCCCTACCCCATTTCTCCTCCCATTCACACCATGATAGAACAATTTGAATCCATAAAATGCTTTCAAGTCAGCTAATTGTATTCATGTTTCCTCTGAATTTCTGTTTCTTGCAAACAAAAACATTTATCTCTGTCTGTCTGTCTTCACAATTCATACTGTTCAGTTCTAGTATAACTAGTAGCTTTTCTTAATGCTATTTCCAGTGTTGTTATATGCACATAGGTTATATATGCCTTTTAATATGCATTTGTAAAAACTACACCTACTATTATATATTTGGTCTCATATTTGCAACATACATTCTTAATATAACTTTTTTTTAATTGTGTTTTACACCATTGTTTCTCAACCACAGTATACGGTTAATAATATCCCATTTATAATCATAAAAAATCCCCCCCAAGTTCTTCAATGTATTTCTCACTTGTAATCATGCTAATTATACCAACTGAAACCACCCTACCCATACAATTCAATTTTCAGATCTCACTTGTTTAAATAAGGGTAAGGTCAAAGAGTAAAAACAAGTAAAACTGTGTTCTGAATCTAAAAGGGTTCAGAAGCCATGCTGTACACTAAATGTCCTTATAGCCCTTCATCTTAGTTTCCCCAAAAATGTAAGCACTAATGTACATTATACAGTTTTTGACAATAATGAGTCTACTAGAACTCCCCATTCATTTTCATAAAATTTACTTTCATAATCTAAACCTCCATTTTGCTATTACTTCCAATAGTTTTATGTCCTATGTGTAAATATTTATAATTATTTCTTTCAAATTTCTTTTAACATATCTGTATAAGTTTGAGATTTTTCAGTTTCCACCTGCAGGAAGTCTGTTGACTGTGGCATCTGTGGCAATCTACTGATCCACTTAGTTTAGCACAGAATTCTAATTAATGAGCTATACTAAAATAAAACAGGCCCAGCACTGAACCTTTTTTCTAATTTAGTTAAACCTTTTCTGCACTCATCTTCACCAGTTTACTTTAAAATATTTTATTAAACCGTGTAGTTCATGATGAATACACACAGGTGCAAATGGAAACAAGCTGGTTCCAGAACTTCTCGTCCCTTTGTCATTTGCATCTTATTGCTAATAAGCAATTAAAACTGCATCTGTTTAAGATTAATATAAGCAATTAAAAGTGAAGAATCTTAACAAATGAAAAAACTAAAATGATAGCAAACAAATGTTACTTGAACAATAAGTGCTTCAACAGCAACCATTGACCTCTCATTAAAAATGGGTTGGAAGAAAAATCTGTAGCCACTGTAGCCCTCCAGGGCTCACCTTGCAGACCCCTGATCTAGATCAAAAAATGTAGTTATTCCCTCTGCCACTTTGGCTTATGTACAGCTGATAGTGGTCCCCCAGTTGTAATGTTAGGTGGCACTGCACCTTGAGACATAAAGAAAACAGGGCAGTGAACAAAGAAAACTAATACAAAAATGTTAACATAATTCAAAATAAAAAAAATAAACCACACAATATTAAAATAAATTAAACACAGATAGAATTAAATCATAAACAGTTTTAATGATATACAAAATAATATTTAAAAAAAACAATAAAATAAAAAAATATCCAGTACAACATTCTCAGCTGAAATCAACAAGTTTGGTTTACTATTGTAATACCAATTTTTACTAGAGTTATCATTCTATTCTTCTGTTCAGATCTAAAGTTAAATAGCATTTGAGGGCAATCTTTTTATGCTACAGTTTAGATGCCATTTTTGAAGCTCTGACCTTATGCAGAATGTCTTAGATAACCTTCATTGAAAATCACAGAATAATTAAACATTCATCCATCCATCCATTATCAAACCCGCTATATCCTAACTACAGGGTCATGGGGGTCTGCTGGAGCCAATCCCAGCCAACACAAGGCACAAGGCAGGAAACAAACCCCGGGCATGGTGCCAGCCCACCACAGTAATTAAACATTACTTTTTTAATAAATTCAAAGTAGTGAGAATTCAGAGTTCAAGTATTAATATGCATCACACACAGGTTGTCCAGTGAATAGTTATTTTGAGGACTGGGAGGATGTTAATCAATATCTTGTTATTCTGTAGTTTAATTTTTTTCATTAATTGATGTAGATGTTTCTCTTTTGAAATTTTGTTTTCTTGACAGCTAAGTGTCACTCTGACTGTTTGACCTGCTATCAGAACCCTGAACACTGTGAAATCTGCATGGATGAACAGATGAAATTACAGAATGGCAACTGTGTACAGACTTGTGATCCAGGATTTTATGAAAGTGGTAGAATATGTAAAGGTATGGTATATGCAGTTGTAGCACAAGATAATATTTCCAGAAATTGTTTTATGTTTATTGGAAGGTATTCCTCAATCTCAGTATTTCGTGAAATAAAAAGAATTAGTCATATTAATATGTCATCATAGTATTATCAATAGCATACAAATTTCATGCAGGTGGGGACAGAGGAGAAGATTAGACACAATTTATATTTTGATTTTTCAGTTGACCAAGTGAGGATTACTGCTTGTGCTGGAAAGTAAAATGTGGTGTATTTTTTATTTATTTTGTCTTTGTTTTAAACTTTATAAACTTAGTTATTACTTTATCTCTGTAGTTGTATTTTGATATACACGTAAAATCTTGTGCATTTTTGCTGTAATCTGTGTATTCCAACTTATACCCATCTCTTATTGTTTCTTAGCGTGCAAAGAGACCTGTGCCACTTGTCTAAATGAATTTGAATGTGATTCGTGTGAAGAGGGTCTTTGGATGAAATACAGAAAGTGTGTTCCTGATTGTGGTGAAGGTTTCTATGCAGACTACAGGGGGTATTGTTCACGTAAGTGCCAACTGATTATGCTCCAATCTGTCATCAAAATTTTTCTGTTAAACGTAAGATTTTTACCTGTGAAAGAATATTTGAACACAGATCTGTGGATTTGTTTGATTGAATTAATTAAAAAATTGGTTGACTTGAACAAAACGTTTGAAAAAGAAGCAACTATAGCTTTCAGCTAGGGTTAAATTGTTAGCAGCATATACAGGACAATTACTATGTGCAAATACATCCGCTGATGCTACTGGACACATCATCAGTGATGTTCCTAGAGCCATTGACCATTTCAGGTCTTTCAGCATCATATATCCCTATCCAGGTGACCCAGCCAGGACATGTCAGACCCCAGTTTGTGTCCAGTTGCCACACTAGGTACTTGACCTCATCTGTCTTCTCTCTTGAGCCGTAGCCATTGAGAGGCGCTTTCCACTGATTTGGTGGTCTTGAAGATGGCTTTTCTTCTCTCACCTTATCTGTTCTCAGGTGAATAGGTGCCTTATTCAAGGAGTGGGCTCCAAAGCCCCTGCAGATAACCTTGACAGGCAGGCCCTTAGCTCTAAACTCCACTTACTGGAGAGCAAACACTATTGCAAATATTAAATGTTCAGCTCAACAAATATGCCATATTTCCACATTTAAAAGCTTTTATAAAAGGAAAGAAAATATCAACTTTAAGGTACTATTAATTCCTAAAATTGCTAGTGCTAGAATTTCTGCAAAAATTGACATGGTAAAAATTGTTTAAATTTGTATTTGCACCTCCAAAAATCTGAAATTCTGGAGTGTCACAATAGTTGATGTTAGTATATGAGGTTTATTTTGATAAGGAGAAAATATGAAGTGTATTTTTATAACAATGTTTTTGAGGGAATATTGGCTGAGCAAAAATGTGCTGTTGGAGTTAAGTATATAAATGCAGTTTATTTTTATGTAGCCTTTTCACTAAGTACAGACTCAGAGTGTTTGGATATTTTTCCAGCTCTAAAGTAATAAAAAAATAATTAAACCATACATCATTCATTTACATTTTTATAGCTGAAAGATATGTCTGCTGCTTGAAGGAACTCAGGCATGTCTTAGTGTAAGAAGCATAAATCAAAAATATAACTGCTCCTCTTTTTGAAAATTAAGTACATTGATAATTTTAATTTGTCATTTGTAAAGCCTCCACCACCCAAAGATTTATCAGACGTATTATTAAGCTGTTTTTGTGGCTAAATACGGTTTTTCCTAGCGTTGATCTGTCCACTCGGGCTATGTTTCTTACATCATTCAGTAGAGACATTTTGAAAATATCTTGAAAAGAAGTTTTTTTTTCCATGTCACAGACCCCTGTTTGTATTGTTAAAATTGCTGGCAGCACTTTTTTGCTTTTTTATTTTTTTTAACATGCATACATTTGTTCTTATATGGAATATCACTTGTGCCAAAAATGAAATAATTAAAAAATGAAATTATGAAATAAATTATAACATGAAAAAGTACAACAATATATATAAACGAGTTATTAAAAATGCATGATTAAATTCAGGTAATCCAAGTATTATGAGATACAATGTCATTATTTTTTTTTGGTTCATTAATGTAGTTGCCTTACATTTAATTATTACAGGCTAGATTTTAAAATGGCCTTATTTTTAAAGACCATTTTTATTTAACAGTGGGATTTTTCCAAGTGGCACTTTCCAAATGGTTGTTTTAATGCCAGCACTATTTATTTCAGAATGTTGCTTTTCATTATAATTTCATCCCTTGTCAATCAAGACCGACAGTCTGAAGCTATTCCTATTGGTTAATCCTTTGCTGTTGATTATTTTTTCTCTCATTGTAGGCAGTAGGCTGAGTAGTAAAATTGTGAGTTAGTTTTACAGATGAACTATGTAGAGATAATTTAGCATATCATAACATGTACCAAGCAATGGATACATTTATTAAATGATAAAAACTGAACTTTAAAAGCCTAACAAATCAGTTACGTTTTGCTGTTGTTACAATCTATGGGAAATGAGTGGTAAAGCAACATGCACTGAGGGGAAGATGTTAGTCTTAAGTTAAGGAGCTGTACAGCATAATACTGCTGGTGTCTTTGATTGCCCTCTCTCTTTCACTATCCACATTCCACATCTCCTGAAAAATTGTACTTTTTAAGTTTCTACATTTTGGTTAGCCATACAATCTGAATTGAAAATATGTTGGGAATGCTGAAATGAATAAGAGCTCTTCAAAATATACTAGTTGATGAAGAAGTTCTGGAGAGTTTAAAGTCAGTTGAGTACTGTGACCATACAGATAGTCTTCTGGAAGCATGTCACCTGGAATATCTAGCCTCAAACAGTGATTTCTTAATGGGTGCCTTTTGTGTGGTAATGGTGCTCAATCAGTCAAAAACTACTATCAACTTCTTCATCAACATTTTGAAGAGCGCATATCTGTCTGGAGCATTTACAATATATTGTTAGTTTTCTCAAAATAGTATAATGTGTTAAATCTTCTCTATTTTGTCTGCAAAGCTAACTATCTCAACTACTAATTGCCTCCATATCTTTGCCAACTGAAAGGTAAGTAGTGCTATCTTTGGTATTCCATCACGTACAATCAGGGAAAAGTAATAAGCAGCAAAGTATTAAACAATAGGTACAGGTTCAGCCTAGTGGTCTTTGTCTTGATTAACAAGTGTAGAAACCTTCATGGAAGAAGCCATTCTGAAATACATAGCGCTTTAAAGAGACAGTAGTAAATGTCTGGGAATAACCCGGACTCAAGCTCACAACCTCTTGATTACAAAACAGCAGTTCTTACCTCTGCACCAGCCAAGCAGGCATGCCTGCAAATATTTGGGCCTGGGTTTTTACTCCTTGACAGCACCGTGCAAAATTAATGATTTCATTATCTTTGGTTATATTCTTGAATAAAAGCGTACTTGTTTTGTTATACCTTTTGTGAAAATGTTTATTTGATATTTAGACTTCAGTCTTCACACATTATACACTTCACATTGGCATTTTGTCATTATTACAGTAAGATGAGAGATTTTCTGTTTTAGTTATGTTCAACATTTCTTGCCTTGCATTTCCTGTCATCCTACATTTACCCAGACACTGAACACACATGAAATGTATATATTCCAAAGTGCAATATATTATTCAACTTATACAATTTCAAACACCTCACTGCCAGATAAAGAGACTTCAGCGTCTGAGTTGACTTCTGGTGCGTCAGTGGGGGGATGAGTGAGCAGGCTGCCTGCTACCAGTGCTGATCGACACATTTGCAAAATAAAGACGCTGATGAGGACTTGCGACAGAATTTAAGGTGGCCCGGGATTACGACTTTTTTCTCATTTTCTTATTTCATAATAACATTTATTTAATTGTGCATTTTTGCACAATTTAATGAAACATTTATAAGTGTCTGTGCACATTTTTGTGTGATTATTTAATATTTGCCATTTTATTTCAGTTTGGCACAAATGGTATTTCATTTTGTCAGACCTGTTTGAGAATATATGTATATATAGTGTTGGGGTATTTTATTGTAGAAATACTCTTCATGGTTTCACATTTTTATTTTGTTTCTGTGATAAAATGTTTTGTTAAAGTCTAGTCACATTTAATATTGCTAATTTCACGGTTGATTTATAATTAAATTTATGATTGTAGCAGAAAGTGATTTTTGTTATTAAATAATTATTAAATAAATTAAAACAAAGTGCTGGAGAACATGGAACACATGTGAAACCAAAGTAGTGATTTGAGAATTTAATTATTGATGCTAATAAAAAGCACTCTGTTTCTTTTCTTCCCTGGATAAAAACTATGGAAGATATGCGTAATACATGTATGAAAGCCCTTTTTTGCTGTATTTTTATAGGTTTAGATCCATCTTTGATTTGTCATAAATCTTGTCAGTAGTTACTCATTAATAGGATGGAGTACTAAAATGCATATGAACTAGGCAAAAATAAAAAGGGTCTGAGAGTTGATAATACAGTACTGCTTGATCACTATATAATTGTAGTCTGCTTTGTGTTTAGTGCATGGTAGACCTCCATGTGTCATGATTCTCGCCTGTTGTTAATTTTTCATTAATTTTCTGTGGTCATTTGGGTCAATGTTTATGCTCATTGAGAGGTTTTCCACCTTAGACGATGTATTTTTTGACCTTGTTTTTTTATCTTTCTCCATTAAAATATTTATTTTTCTACTATTCTGAAATGCCATTTTGGTTTGATCCTGGGAGACAGAATCTTTTATACAATTACGTAGTTTGTTGCCATGATGATGTCTTCCAGTTCCCTATATGACATGTGATGTCAACTATGTGATTGTATAAAGGTCAGCACAAGCAATTCCACACTATTCTTGAATGAATAAAAAAAAAAACCCACACAAATCATTGATGATCTTTTCTTCAGTTTGTTGTTGTTACTAGTTAAAATATTTTTTTCTTTCTGAATTCTTGACTTTGGTTTTGGATTTGTCCTTTGGCTAAACGAAAGATAGGCTTCAGTTCCAGTTAATGATTGTGGCATGGGTTTTGTTTACATCTCGTTTCCTGATCCTTTACGAGAATAGATTTCTGTCTCCTTGAGATGGAATACCATGTTGCATTTGGAATGTGCTCTGGTATTTCTGTGTATGGAGCAGCTCTAAACAGCTATCATTTTTCTGCAGTTTTTATTGCTTATGCAGTGTATTCTGATTGATATTGATGAATCACAAAAATATTAAAATTATGACAAGGCCTCCAAGCTAATAAGGCTTATTTGTGTAAAACAATAAAGACTGAATTGTGGATATATCTCAAATATTAATTTTACAACTCATGTCTGATATCAGTCAAAACATACTCTAGACAAAGGGCCTTATTGCACACTTAAGCACATTCATACTCATTGTGCAGTGACAAATACTGTAATTTCAGAAATTAATTTTTGTGTTTTTATTTATTGTTGTATCTAGACCAATGAAACACAAAAATAGTTTTAAAACTCCAAACAGAACGGTCCTGAAACTCAACTCCTGAAACGTGTACTGAAGTAATATTGCACATGTACTTTGTCAGCATGCCTATGTCACTCAAACACAGGAAGCTCTGCAGTCTACTTTGACTTTACGCTATAGGAAGATAAGTAAATAAATAAAGGTAAATAGGTAAACAAGCGTTTATATAAGTAACCTATAAATGTTTTCATATAAAGACCATCACAAACAGAACTTTGCACGATACCTTGGCGCGCTCGGCATGCTCTGCTATTTTGAAGAACATGCATTTGTCAGATTCACTAGCAGGATGACTGACCTCCAAACATGTTTCGCCTTTATACCTGGTGGAGCTGCGTTGTACTTATATGTGAGTGGACGTTTCTTGCGGGGAGGGCTTCTGTTCTCTTTCTCAGATGTAGAAACCTCATCCACATCTGAGTTCACCTCTGTTATAGCGCGTCTTTATTTGAAAACAGCAGTGTCAGATTGGGGGGAGCCTGAATGTGATTGAGAGAATAAAACTGAATAAAAAAAAAAAAAAACACTAACCTTTACAAGTACCGTAAATTTTTACCGGCTGTTACAGACTCATATCAAATGTATGTTTTTATTCTATAATAGTAACAATAAGAGCAGCTTACTACCCAAAACAGTAATTCTAAGAAGCACCCAGAATCCAGCCAGCAACCTTTTGATTATGAGTCAGCAGTTCTTACCGCTGCACCTCCCAAGCGGTCGTGTCAGCATTGTACTCTAACCAGATTTCTATTCCTTTGGTTATATTCTTGAATAAAAGCGCGCATGTTTTGTTATATGTGTACCTTTTGTGAAAGTGTTTATTTGATATTTGGACTTGCTTGCTGCTTGTGCCGATCGATACATTTACAAAACAAAAGACGCCAATGTAGAGGTGTGAAGGAATTTAAGGTGGCCCGCGATTACTATGGGTCGGGTCGTGAACATGTTTATAATGTGTTGCAGTTTAACTCTTTTATTTTTTACTGTTTTCACAGCTTGCTATGAATCCTGCTTATCCTGCAGTGGTCCTTCAGAGAAAGACTGTTTGTCTTGTGTACATCCATTACATTACCTTAAAGGTGGATCATGTGTTACAGACTGTGGCCCAAAGTTCTACTCCACCCAGGGAATCTGTTTTGGTTAGTCCAGACCTCACTGTAATTTACTTTTTGTAGAAATCAATACAAATAATGCCAGTGTTTGGAAAATTAACAATTTATTTTTCCAAATAATTGATTTTCCATCTGAAACTGCTTTTAATTTACATCTTAAATTTACATTTAAGAACTTGTGTGGCAATGACTAGAATAACTGGGCCAAAGAAACTAAGCTACTTCCATATCTGGATTAACATAGCTGAGGCTACTTTTGTTTTTTTGTTTTTATTTTTGAAATATGCACTTTAATTCTGTTACTCTAGCTTAAAGACTGATTACTAGTGTGACTGACTACATATGTTATTTTTAGGGGCCCTTTGCACAATTTTGTTTTTGAGGACTAACAAGTGGTCATCCATTCTCAATATTATCCAAATGGACTAAACTTTGTTGAATTTTCTTAAAGAAGACATTAAAGAGTAAAATGGTAGATTTCCAATAGTTTCACTTCCATTAAACTTAAATTCAAGCAGTCTTGGACGACAAAGCTACCGTACATCATACTGAATTTAGTGTGTGAGCTACTTTAAAGTATGTTTTATGTCCGTAGAGGAAGACGTTTTAAACTGGAAAATTACATTGCCACATAGAAGATCCAGGACAGATTGGCTCTTTAAATCTTTCATAAAAATTTGCACTAAGAATCATAAGTACCATTAAATCAAGAGTGGGCAAAATGCAAGTTGATGTAACTGTCTGTTAATATAGACCGGTAAGAGACCTGCTTAACTTGCATTTTCTGAATTTAATGTAACAGTAATTTGTCATAGGCAATACATCTTTTTAGTACTTCAACATGTTATTTAATACAAAGGCATTTCCTCTGTACTACAAATGGTTCCACTGTGGTTTGGAATATCTTTTTACTGGTCTCCTATACGAAGTATAGGGAAAGTATTGTAATCGTGCAAAGATTCACTGTTGAGATTTTGATGAATCTTGACGTTTTAGACCTCCCTGACTTTCTTGTATACGAAGTACAGTACAGTGATCCCTCGCTATATCGCGCTTCGCCTTTTGCGGCTTCACTCTATCGCGGATTTTATCTGTAAGCATATTTAAATATATATCACGGATTTTTTGCTGGTTCGTGGATTTCTGAGGACAATGGGTCTTTTAATTTCTGGTACATGCTTCCTCAGTTGGTTTGCCCAGTTGATTTCATACAAGGGACGCTATTGGCAGATGGCTGAGAAGCTACCCAACTTACTTTTCTCTGTCTCTCTTGCGCTGACTTTCTCTGATCCTGATGTAGGGGGTGTGAGCAGGGGGGCTGTTCGCACACCTAGACGATACGGACGCTCGTCTAAAAATGCTGAAAGATTATCTTCACGTTGCTACCTTCTGTGTGCAGCTGCTTCGTGAAGCGACATGCTGCACGGTGCTTCGCATACTTAAAAGCTCAAAGGGCACGTATTGATTTTTCACTGTTTGTTTTTCTCTGTCTCTCTCTCTCTCTCTCTCTCCCTGCTCCTGATGGAGGGGGTGTGAGCTGCCGCCTTCAACAGCTTTGCACCGGCGGTGCTTCGCATACTTAAAAGCCAAACAGCCCTATTGATTTGTTTGCTTTCCTCTCTGTTCCTGACACGCACTCCTTTGAAAAGGAAGATATGTTTGCATTCTTTTAATTGTGAGACAGAACTGTCATCTCTGTCTTGTCATGGAGCACAGTTTAAACTTTTGAAAAAGAGACAAATGTTTGTTTGCAGTGTTTGAATAATGTTCCTGTCTCTCTACAACCTCCTGTGTTTCTGCGCAAATCTGTGACCCAAGCATGACAATATAAAAATAACCATATAAACATATGGTTTCTACTTCGCAGATTTTCTTATTTCGCGGGTGGCTCTGGAACGCAACCCCCGCGATGGAGGAGGGATTACTGTATAGGGAAAGTATTAGAATCCTCCAAAAATTCCATTTAGAAATTTTGATGAATCTCAATGTTTTAGACCTCCCCGAGTGTGAAAATACCATTTTTGGAATTATGTCTGTGTGTCTGTCTGTCTGTGTGTGTGTGTGTGTGTGTGTGTGTATGTAAACACAATACTTTGAGTATGCTTTTGCTTAGCTCAACCAAATTTTGCATACAAGTATTATGTACAAAACATAGATTTCTGTCAACTTTTGCGCTATTTCCGTTAACCGGAAGTGATACTTTATCTTTTATTCATGCAGCTGCAGAGTCCGATTTACTTTACTTTTATGAAAATTGTTCAGTATATTATTAATTTGATTTGATTTGTTGTTGGTGGTTCTTTAATGTACATAATCTTCTTCTTCTTTCAACTGCTCCCATTAGGGGTTGCCACAGCGGATCATCTTCTTCCATATCTTTCTGTCCTCTGCATCTTGTTCTGTTACACCATCACCTGCATGTCCTCTCTCACCATATCCATAAACTTTCTCTTAGGCCTTCCTCTTTTTCTCTTGCCTGGCAGCTCTATCCTTAGCATCCTTCTCCCAATATACTCAGCACCTCTCCTCTGCACATGTCCAAACCAGTGCAATCTCGCCTCTCTGACTTTGTCTCCAAACCGTCCAACTTGAGCTGAACCTCTAATGTACTCATTTCTAATCCTGTCCATCCTCGTCACACCCAATGCAAATCTTAGCATCTTTAACTCTTCCACCTCCAGCTGTGTCTCCTGCTTTCTGGTCAGTGCCACTGTCTCCAATCCATATAACATAGCTGGTGTCACTAAGACACAATGCAACTCCTTCTGGCCTTCTCTATACTTCTCCATCAACACCCTCAGAGCAAATATCGCATCTGTGGTGCTCTCACTTGGCATGAAACCATACTGCTGCTCACTAATCATCACCTCACTTCTTCCTCACTTTCTTCTAGCTTCCACTACTTTTTCCCATAACTTCATGCTGTGGCTCATCAATTTTATTCCCCTGTAGTTACTACAGTCCTGCACACCCCCCTTATTCTTAAATATCAGCACCAGTACACTTCTTCTCCACTCCTCAGGCATCCTCTCACTTTCCAAGATTCCATTAAACAATCTGGTTAAAAACTCCATTGCCATCTCTCCTAAACACCTCCATGCTTCCACAGGTACTTCATCTGGACCAAAGGCTTTTCCATTCTTCATCCTCTTCATAGCTGTCCTTACTTCCTCCTTGCTAATCCATTGCACTTCCTGATTCACTATCTCCACATCATCCAACCTCTTCTCTCTCTCGTTCTCTTCATTCATAAACCTCTCAAAGCACTCTTTCCATCTGCTCAACACACTCTCCTCGCTTGTGAATATGTTTCCATGTGTATCCTTTATCACCCTAACCTGCTGCACATCTTTCCCAGCTGGTCCCTCTGTCTAGCCAATCGGTACAGGTCCTTTTCTCCCTCCTTATTGTCCAACCTCTCATACAACTCATCATACGCTTTTTCTTTAGCCTTCCCCACCTCTCTCTTCGCCTTGCGTCTTATCTGCTTGTACTCTTGTCTACTTTTTGCATCTCTCTGACTATACCACTTCTTCTTTGCCATCCTCTTCCTCTGTATACTCTCCTGTACTTCCCCATTCACCACCAGGTTTCCTATTCCTCTTTCCTCTGTCCAGATGTCACGCCAAGCACCCTTCTTGCTGTCACCTTTACTACATCTGCTGTAGTTTCCCAACTGTCTGGTAATTCTTCACTACTACCAAGTGCGTGTCTCACCTTCTCCCTAAACTCAACCTTGCAGTCTTCCTTTTTCAACTTCCACCATTTGATCCTTGGCTCTGCCCTCACTCTCTTCTTCTTCATCTCCAACATCATCCTACAGACCACCATCCTATGCTGCTTAGCTACACTTTCCCCTGCCACTACTTTGCAGTCTTCAATCTCCTTCAGATTGACTCTTCTGCATAGGATGTAATCTACCTGTGTGCATTTTCCTCCAGTCTTGTACGTCACCCTATGTTCCTCCCTCTTCTTAAAATACGTATTCACCACAGCCATGTCCATCCTTTTTGCAAAATCCACTATCCTCTGACCTTCATTCCTCTCCTTGACACCATACCTACCCATCATCTCCTTGTCGCCACTGTTCCCTTCACCAATGTGTCCATTGAAATCCGCTCCAATCACCACTTTCTGCCCCTTGGGTACACTGTTCATCACTTCATTCAACTCACTCCAAAAATCTTCTTTCTCATCCATTGCACACCCAACTTACGGTGCATATGCACAAACAGCATTCATCATCATACCTCCAATTCCCAGCTTCATAATCATTACTCTGTTTGACACTCTTTTCACCTCCAGAATATTCTTGACATACTGTTCCTTCAGAATAACCCCTACTCCATTTCTCCTCCTATCCACTAAATGATAGAACAATTTGAATCCACCTCCGATCCACCTGGCCTTACTCCCCTTCCATTTAGTCTCTTGCACGCAACCTTCCTTCTCTCCATCATATCGGCTAACTCTCTACCCTTACCAGTCATACTGCCAACATTCAAAGTTCCTACCCTCAGTTCCACTCTCTTTACGTTCCTCCTCTCCTCCTGCCTTAGGACACGTCTCCCCCCTCTTCTTCTCCTTCATCTTCGGCCAGAAGTAGCCCAATTTCCGCCAGCACCCTGTTGACTAACAGTACTGGTGGCGGTCGTTGTTAACCCGGGGCTCAACCGATCCAGTATGGAAGTTTGTATTGTTGTCCGCATATTGATTTGGCAAAATTTTACCCAGGATGCCCTTCCTGACATAACCCTTCCCATTTATCCGGGCTTGGGACTGGCATGAAGAAACACACTGATTTGTGCTTCCCCTGTGGCTGGGTTCTTTAATATGCATAATATAAAAATATAATCATTGTCTTCTGATTTACTCCTCAAATCTCCATCCCCATATCTGACTATACAAGAAAGTCTAGGGGAGACCACTCCTGATTTTTTTTATCATCAGTGAAACTGACATTTTGATTTAAAGGAAAAACAATCTGTTGCTTTGAAACAAGGTGGAGAAACTAAAACCAGTCCCATCACTTCCTACCTACAATGTACATTCAAGATTCATTATAGTTCAGGGTTTTATATCATGAGACATTGTAGTATTAAAACAAAAAGTAAAAACTAATTTTAGTATATGATCTCAAAGACATTTTATTATTTGTAGTAGTTCTTTTTGACAATTCATGCTTCTAACTTTTGAAGATTGTTTATTATCTAAGTTGTCTGTACTTTCCTAGCACATTTATCTAGTTCAACACCACAAGGCTTAGTGTCTCTCTGGGGCAGCAGTGGGTGAATGTTGGGAATTAAACATGAATGGATTGCCGCTCTATGGTATGGTTCACACAGGGCCTGTTTAGTTTTGCCAACTCACATAACACATCTTTGGAATGTGGGACAAAAACAACAAAAAAAACAACATGTGTACATGTTTCATTTACTTAATGGTAGTAAGAGAAAGTTGTTTTTTAGGCAATAATTTACTTTCCCCTGCAATCTGATAACTTAAATAATGAAACGTAATACAAAAATTAACCATGTTAAAAATAATCAGAAACATGAAAACTAAAATAGTGATCATATTCCAATACGTATTTTCTCCTAGTAAAAAAACATTTTTGATATTGACTTTAAGACTTTATTGTATGCTTTGCATGATACTGCTGTTTCTGCTCTTCATTTGTAAATGAGGTACAGTTCCTTAATGATTACCTGATACTGACAGAGACAATGAAACTATTTTTTATTAATTGGTTTTATTAATGTATATAATGTATGTTTGCATTTATTTACTTATTTTAAACTCCAGCATGTGATGTGTCTTGCCTGACATGCTATCCTGATGGCCCAAAGTGCCTGAGCTGCCCTCTTGGAAGAGCACTACATCAAGGGAAGTGTGTATTTCAATGTCCACCTGGCTATTACCAAAACAGTGTGGGAAGGTGTGCAGGTAAGTCAACCTTGCTTGAAACACTCAGTCAGTATTTATTTATTGTGAAGAATTTTGAATAAACTTCCTCCTTATCCTCACTGACAGTATACATTACTTCTTGAGTAGGCTCCTCTGGTCATGAAATGCTGAAATAGCAATACATGATGTATTTTTTCACTTAAAGTCCTTCCGTGCTTATAATTTGATTTATGTGGCAAATTACGTGGCCTTCTTTGCAATCACTTTGAAGTCTCAAAGTCTTGTCTTTAATAGATATACTGTATAGCAAAATGGTGTACACCATGATCATAGTTAATGACAAATTAAAAGATAACAAAATTTACTCCTAGGGAAGATGAATGATACCCATACATCTTAAAGCATATTGTTTAATTCCCTTTACATAATCAGTTGAGTTGAGATTGTTAATTTACAACTAGGAGACAGAAAAGGCAAAGATGGATGTTAAGGATCAAAATACATCATGGTGACACCTGCAGATACACTGTCTGGGACACTTGTGTTGCTGAAAAGTCAGTGTAATTGTGAAGTAGAATTCTTCAATAAATCATTGTAAAATACATGCTTATTTTGTTTTGTCATGTTGTGAAGGGAATCTTGAGCATCTGTAAAACATGTGAGTACTCTCTATGAGGTATTTCCAAACACCTGTGTAAAATTCATTCTTGTCCAACTTCTATCTGTATCCCTGCTGGTATACATTTTGCTTGCTCTTTAACATATCACCTATTAATCTGTGTTTCTTTAAGATTACATTAACTTATATTCAATTTTATTAGCTATATCTGGCCACATCTTAATTGTATTCAAGTCCTTATATAAGGATTTTACTTACCATAGGGTATATCCTAATCTGCCCTATTTACAGTCATTTAAAAATGAAAGTAGCAGTTTTATCTAATAAAATTAACTTGATTAAAGGGCACAGACTCAAGTTCAGACATCTCATTATAGGTCAGTTCTGAACTTGCTCTGAAACGTTCCTTGTATATAACATGTAGTATTCTTGCTCAAGGAGCTTCTGCTTCTCTTGTATTCTTTTAAATTGTGTGGTTATCAGCTGTGTTTTCTTTCAAAAGTTGTTAAAGTAGCAACCAAGGCCAATAGGAATTTAACATGTGGAGCTCACTTAACACATACATTAGGTTGCAGAGCTGCTTACTATATAAAAAGTGAATTAGCATGTGAAACAATTCATACAGAAGACTTATAGAACTGATTCCTATACAATTTGATATTGCCACACATTCATTTCTATGACAATTACTGTTGGTACATCATTGGTATATAATATAACACTAGTCAAATATTGTAACATTGTTCTCAAATACAGAACAATAAAATGCAATCAGTGTTACATTTAAAACTGTCAGGTATTGCATCTGCTGAATTTCAAGATTTATTTGTTAATGTGTTAATTAAAAGAATCTGACAGCCTTACTGCAGGGAACAACAAGCAGTTCTTGAGATGTGATTTTTTTTGTTTTATAGAACATGGGTCTGTAAAACCAGTGAAGAGATTCTGTGAAGGGTGATAAAGCACGCTTAATGACCTACTAAATATAAATAGTATCTGCTAAGGGGAAGATTGTACTTGTTTTCTTTGACACTTTATGGGTAATGAATTGTAGTTTATTGTTAAGTTAAAGTCTTTTCAGACTAAATAGTAATAGAAATGTAATGTTTTTTAAAATACTCAAAGATAATGTTTTACAATATAATACTACAAGATATTGTTTTATTTTGTACTACTTTTACTTTCATAGTCTTTGGCCTTAGTTGATAATGAAGTTAGTATTCATGATCCATTTTAGGTTGTTGCTGATGCAATCTTCCAGAACCACTTATAGAAATGAGTGCACTGTAATTAAGTTTTTTTTCTGTAACTGATGACAATTTCCATGGTTTTGGATGAGTTAAGTTAAAGGTCATTGTCAGAGCCGCAGCACAAAGCGGTACTGCTGTATTATTTTTTTGCCATGGTAAGTGACACTTTTGAGGGAAGCTCTCAGACTTCAAATCTCAGCTAAAGTAAAATTCCTTCTAAAACTAAAGGATGCTTTTCTTATTGAATGGCATAGGTCTCTTTTTTATGCAAATTCTACGTCCCTTGACCGGGTAAGAAATTATTAATCACAATCTAATGACTGTTTTGCAAGCATATCCAAGATTGCTTGGTGATAGTAGTCATTGAAAAAGCCTGCCACTGTTCTGACTGCACATAACAGCCTCAGAATTTAGTTAGAATAGGAATTGGGAGATGACTCGAAATCAGTGCAATGCAATGTGGCAGGTTGAAATAGGTAAGTCAAAAAACAAATAACCAAGGCTTAATATATGCAACAAAAATCATAGTCAAGTAGAAAGGGAAAGAATTCAAAAACTAACAAACACACATGGAACCAGAGACCAACCATTCATTTTAAATCACAGTCAAAAAGCAGAGCTGGAATTGGTTATCCATAAACATTTCAGAACATCAGAGAAATTAAAGTTTTAAGGTTTGGATTGAATCCTATCAAGAACAAGCATGAAGTGCACAAAGTGACCTTTATACTTTGTTATGTGCAGCACACTTCCGTTTGATCTTGCTTAGCAATGGAATAGCAACCATACACAAACAATTCTTTAAAATAAAGCTTATGTTAAGTATTGATTAAAACTTTTCAAGCACCAAAATATATGTGACCATGAGATTCCTTGACCTCTAAAACATTTATAAAAAAAATTAGGAACAAGAATACAATCATTACAACCGTAACTCACATTTGACAAATTTGATGAACAAACCTATGTACTGTTCATCAATTAAATACTGGACACCTGCACCCAACAAACCAGTGGCAAATGGTCCTTTCCTTTCTTTATAATTCAGTGTCAGCACTAGGTTGTTGCAGACTCCCTGTTGCCTAGAGTGTGGCCTGGGACAAAGACTTGATCACTCCATTATTCCCACAGGAATCCTAGTGCCAGACCTTAGCAGCGGAAGAAAATCTGTAATGGAGCTTTACATGAATGCCACATATGGTCCAGGATTGTTAAAAGACAGCAGAGTGCACAATTAGAAGGGACTGTACATATAGGCAACACTTTCATCTCGCTAAAGAAAAAGATTTAACTGATTACTGGCACTCAACAGACATATTTTATGCTAGCAAAAGAGGATCACTGCCTTGAAACTCAAAGACTGTAACTACAGTACAGCCAACCATTTTATTGTACAAATAAACAAATTCCAGAAAATTTTAACACAAATTATACTCTCCTTCAGCATGTGCCAGTGAAATCTCTCCACAAGCCCCAAAGACTTTGTGACAAAGCGTCAATCACTTTCTCTTGAGATAAAAGGATCCAGGCAACAATAAAGTATCATTACTGTTTTATGGCATATTTACTAGGTTGGATGGAGCAACTTGTTTGACTAGTTACTTTTGTAAGTGGCAGAGATATTGAGAGGTCTTTATTTGAGGGTAAATCTGAAGAATTCTCAGTGTAGAAAACAGAGATCAATACACAAAGCCATATAATGAATCTAAATCAGTAGAACTAAACCAAACTCAGTTCATGCAAAATGAGATTCAAAAGCAAAATCTTTTTCCTAAGTTTCTTTTAGTTAATCAATGCTAAGTCTCTTGCCAAGGCCTTTACTTTAATTAAACTTCAGACACCAAAAGATATGCACTTCCATCTTTTATGGGTGACATGACATGTGTGTCTAATGACAGGCAAACACATAGCATGTTAGACACCAAATGCTGTAAAGTGGCACCCTTGCTATTATCATCATCCATGAATAATGATAAAAATATAGCCAAATTACAATTTAAAAAATCACAAAGAGCAACAAATGCAAGCACAATAGACAAATGAGCAATACAGGAAAACATTAATTAATTAATGATGGGTTTTGAGACTACTTGTAGCCAGGATGAATCCAGCTAATTAATTAGTATATGTGTTTCTGGGGTAAATCTATAGCCCATAAGTTTCTTCCTTCAGATTTAATTGGAATGCTAATTGAAAGGCATACAGTAATAAGATTTTTTGTGTTAATATATTAGACGGTATAACAGAGAAGTCTGCTCTCGGCATAGCTTTTCTAACTTGCATATCTTTCTTGTTCGATTTGGGTATAAATGTATCTATAGGAGCATGCATGTTTATTGTACTCCTGTGTCATCCTGAGATGAATGCATGAAGCTTGCAGAACACATCAAGATACAGCATGCAAATGTTAAAGATAAAGAACTATCCCTCTTTTTTCTTTTTCTTTTCATCTAGTTAGTGTTCATGGTGAAGAAAAAAAACACATCTCCTAATTTAATTGTTAACATAATCACTATTTGTTTAGGGGTTTATGCAGCAACAAAGCGGTCCTTTGTGGTATATGCAGAAGGATTCAAGCTTGTAACGTTTGCAGTGCTTGATGGAATTAGGTTTTTGCTTAAGTTCAAGTGACAAATAGCTGAATGGATTAAAAAATTAGATATTGTTTTATTCTTTATTTTAAGGGTTTAATAAATGTTCAAAACTAAATTTAAATTTGTAGCCATTTTTTTTCTTCAGTTGTTTAACATTTTCTGCTGCACCTGTCCTTTAGAGTACTATCATCTAAAAAAAGAGCCCTACCTTAGCCCGGTTTTGAATTCTGGCATACAGAAATTTTATGCTTGCACTCCATCATAAGAAAGAAAGTGTCGTGGTTATTATTGAAAGCTTGTTACTTTAGCTTATCACAGCTATATTTTTGGCTTATTTTTTGACAGCTTGGGCATCAGTTGCAGTATGAAATGCTGTATTTTACTGTCATTTTTGTCAGTGTGGTCTGAGATAGAATAATTTATGATTTTATCTGCTCATGTCTTTAATAAAGACTTAGGCATTCAATTACTTTTGTTTACTAATTTACCATGGTCAGTACTACTACTCACAAGTTCTAGGAGTCAGGTTTTATTCAGAGCACATTCATTTTGTGTGAGGTTTGGATTTTCTCAAAATATTTGAGTTTTCACTTACTTCTGTAAAACATGAATGTATGTTAATTGTCAGTATTAAATTGGTCTATTAAGAATGAAGGTGGTTTTGATAGTGAGTATGCTAATTTGGAACAGATGTATAGGAGATTACCATGTACCTTGTTTTTTTCTTTCTTACTTACTTAAAATATCTACTTCTGAAGACTTTAGCATTTCATTTACTTTTGTCCCATATTCAAGCTTTTTTGTTCTGAATATACAACTTGTATAGATTGGACATGTTGTTTTATTATTATTATTATTATTAGTAGTAGTAGTAGTAGTAGTAGTAGTAGTAGTAGTAGTAGTAGTAGTATCACATTGTTCAGAGTAGAGGTACATTTTTACTTACATGTCTAACCAGCATGCAAGATGACACCACTCTTTAGCAAAATGATAAACAAAATTGTATTGAAATACATAAGGTCATTTTATTTAGTAGAAAACATGCACCAGCTTACTAGCTTGGGTTTTTTTTTTCTCTTTTGGTGTTCCATCCTTGCTTGGTTCTTACCTTGTGCTCTGGCTCTCTTCAAAGCTAAACTTTATTTGCTTTTAAAAAAAAGTTGAATTCTTAAAACATTTAGTTGTGAAAGTATTTTACTTAAATTCTTATTTCAAATAAAAAAAACATTACTGACCTGATACTTTTTGCTTTTTCCTCTTAGACTGCCACAGTTCATGTTCTGCATGCACTGGACCCTCTGCTGCTGAATGTACTTCATGCTCTGCATCATTAGTGTTACTCCACAGTCAGTGTCTACAGTTTTGTGGAGAAGGCCTGTTCTCTCAACATGGACTTTGCAAATGTAAGAATTGTTTTGAAGTAAAATAAATTGTGCATATGAAAAATGTCCTTACTAATGTATGTATGTATATATATATAGTGACGGACTGCTATGGCCATTACCCAGCCGGGGCGCAAGCGGGATGGAAGGACTCGGGTACAGAGTATCCATAGGGCACTACCTTCCCTGGGACGCTAGAGGGCAGCCCTCCTGGGCAGCTGAGGCACCACGGATTCCCATAGGGCATGCTGGGATTTGGAATTTGGTACAGCCCTGTTTGGATTCTGGGGGAGCTGCAGAGTCCTACATTGAATTTCATTCACATCTGGGGGTGATTCAATGTAAAGCTGATGAGCCACCTGGAACACTCCCAGGAGCTGCATAAAAGGAGCCACCTCACTCCTTTCAGGGAGGCAGAGTCAGAGTCAGGAGGAAGATGGACAAAGCTTGTGAGGAGGAGTGAAGGCAGAATGACATACAAAAGGAAGGAAAGAAAGATGCTATGTTGGTGCTGTAATGTGCTGTGCTCTGGGGAGTGAGGAAAAGAAAGAGTGTTGTGTGATGCACCTACATCTCTCCATGTCTGTGTCGAGGTTGGGGCAGCCCAGGTTTCCACACTGTGTATGTATGTATATATGTATGTATATAATATATATATATATATGTATATAATATATATATATATATATATATATATATATATATATATATATATATATATATATATATATATATATATATATATATATATAAAATACGAGGCTGAGTCCAAGGGCTTCAGGAAAACCAACTTTATTCATATTTATTTGGCTCCCTTCTTCAGTTCTGGAACAGATTGTCCTACTTGTCAGGTCGTTCCAGCAGCTGTGGCTCTATGGTTGGGATCAGGTCATCCTGGAAGGGAGGAGACAGAAAAGAAAAGAGGTGCCAGGTCAGTGGCCAGATTAGAGTGTTCCCTGTATCATCTTTCAGCCAACGGACGTGTTACACGGCAAGGCTGCAAACTCGTAGTTGCTTCAGTAGTGTGGTGAACCTACTGTTGCCTTGCAGGCAGGCGAACAACCCTCGACAGACACATCACTACCGTTTTGGCACTGGGGTCTCACTATATAAATATATATTATACTAGCCGTCTCCCGTGACTCCATCCACGTAGTAGTGAAACAGGACAGTGAGGAGGGCCCCGCCCAACTATTACTCCAGACATAAGGCTTCCTCCTCCCCTTGGACAGCAGCCTCTGTCTCGGATTAGTGTGAATATATTGCTCCTGCGAGCAAACTATAATTCTTTTGTGATGAGAGAAGTCGCAAAATCAACCTGAATGTTCAAGCAAATTATGAAGGTGCATGAGTGAGGAGGGCCCCACCCCCCTCACCTCGGCTGGCTATATGTCTCTCGGATTCACGTAAATAAATTGGCCCGGAAGTGAACTATGATACAGAGTGTAATGAGAGAAGACGCAAAATCCACCGGAATGTTGAAGCAAATTATAGAAAAAAAACCCGATCTAAATCTGTTAAGAAGTCCTCTCATGAAAAGTGGACAGATATACAGACACAGATGTTGGATTTTATATATATAGAAATTATATATATTATACATATATCTTTTTTTTTTTAAGCTTGTCATCAGTCATGTCGCTCCTGTGTTGGTTCTGAATATTCAGACTGTACACAGTGCAAGAAAACAGCAGAAGTTTTGCATCCTTCCAAAGAGCAAAATGGAAAATTTCATGGGATTTGTCTGCCCAAATGTAAAGATCATTTCTACCTGGACACTGATAATTTATGCAAAGGTATGAATTTTGATTATTCCTTGTATGTATTAGTATTTAGTGTTGTTTTAGAGGTGGTAGATCTCTGTGCCAGATTACATTAAAAAGAGTGTTGCCTTAGGAAATGTGACATTGTTCTAGAGTTCCTTTTGGCTGTTTGCATACTCTCACTGTTTGAGTGTGAACCTTTCTCTGGTTATATTAGTTTGACTGGCTTCTTCAGGTGCCCATTGTACATGTGGATGTCCATGAATTTGTCCTGCAGTAGCCTGATTCCTCATTCTACTCTTTATGGCTTTAAACTGGATTAAGTAAATCGTGAAATAAATTAATACATGCATCATATTTTGTATTTTTGTAGGATTAATGTTTCTCATAGAAGTTTATTTCCCACATAGAGAAAGTAAATAAAACCTGTCTCAGAAGCCATCATATAGCAAATGCACTGAACAAGCCAGTGACCAACAACACTATATTTATGTGAAAAAGACTTTTAACTGTTGTTAACAAATATGGTGTTGCTTGTGTAGTCATTTTAATTTTTTCCACCTTATTTAAATGAATATTTAAACATTTAAACATATGAACATTTGAAATGTTTCCTATTTCCTGGCTTAGAGTTTTCTGCTATTATGTACAGTAAAACCACTGTGCTCTTCTTCAGCCATCTTCATAAACTCATTTTTGATGTACAGTATGTGAACAATGGAAATGAGTTCAATTTGTTGGAAGTAATAGTCTACAGAATTTGTTTTTAGATATGGAAAAGCAGGATTGTGTGCTGTTTTCAGGAACAATACAGATAAAACTGAAACAGTGTGATTGCTATTTTTTATAATATGTAGACTAGCTTTAATTGTTATGTTTAGCTATAGTGGATTCAGAGTATTTAGACCCCTTTATTATTTTCATTTTTGCTACCTTTTTGCTGTTTTGCAGCCTTTTACTAAATCACTTAAATTCATTTTTTCCCTTAAATCAAGCAACACTAAATACTCTAGAATGTCAAAGCAAAACAAGTATTCATAACCTTTGCTATAACACTTGAAATTTGGCTCAGGTGTATCACATTCTCTTGAGCATTATTGAGATGTTTCTATGATAGATACAGTGGTGTGAAAAACTATTTGCCCCCTTCCTGATTTCTTACTCTTTTGCATGTTTGTCACACAAAATGTTTCTGATCATCAAACACATTTAACCATTAGTCAAATATAACACAAGTAATCACAAAATGCAGTTTTTAAATGATGGTGTTTATTATTTAGGGAGAAAAAAAATCCAAACCTACATGGCCCTGTGTGAAAAAGTAATTGCCCCCTTGTTAAAAAATAACCTAACTGTGGTGTATCACACCTGAGTTCAATTTCCGTAGCCACCCCCAGGCCTGATTACTGCCACACCTGTTTCAATCAAGAAATCACTTAAATAGGAGCTGCCTGACACAGAGAAGTAGACCAAAAGCACCTCAAAAGCTAGACATCGTGCCAAGATCCAAAGAAATTCAGGAACAAATGAGAACAGAAGTAATTGAGATCTATCAGTCTGGTAAAGGTTATAAAGCCATTTCTAAAGCTTTGGGACTCCAGCGAACCACAGTGAGAGCCATTATCCACAAATGGCAAAAACATGGAACAGTGGTGAACCTTCCCAGGAGTGGCCGACCGACCAAAATTACCCCAAGAGCGCAGAGACGACTCATCCGAGAGGTCACAAAAGACCCCAGGACAACGTCTAAAGAACTGCAGGCCTCACTTGCCTCAATTAAGGTCAGTGTTCACGACTCCACCATAAGAAAGAGACTGGGCAAAAACGGCCTGCATGGCAGATTTCCAAGACGCAAACCACTGTTAAGCAAAAAGAACATTAGGGCTCGTCTCAATTTTGCTAAGAAACATCTCAATGATTGCCAAGACTTTTGGGAAAATACCTTGTGGACTGATGAGTCAAAAGTTGAACTTTTTGGAAGGCAAATGTCCCGTTACATCTGGCGTAAAAGGAACACAGCATTTCAGAAAAAGAACATCATACCAACAGTAAAATATGGTGGTGGTAGTGTGATGGTCTGGGGTTGTTTTGCTGCTTCAGGACCTGGAAGGCTTGCTGTGATAGATGGAACCATGAATTCTACTGTCTACCAAAAAATCCTGAAGGAGAATGTCCAGCCATCTGTTCGTCAACTCAAGCTGAAGCGATCTTGGGTGCTGCAACAGGACAATGACCCAAAACACACCAGCAAATCCACCTCTGAATGGCTGAAGAAAAACAAAATGAAGACTTTGGAGTGGCCTAGTCAAAGTCCTGACCTGAATCCAATTGAGATGCTATGGCATGACCTTAAAAAGGCGGTTCATGCTAGAAAACCCTCAAATAAAGCTGAATTACAACAATTTTGCAAAGATGAGTGGGCCAAAATTCCTCTAGAGCGCTGTAAAAGACTCATTGCAAGTTATCGCAAATGCTTAATTGCAGTTATTGCTGCTAAGGGTGGCCCAACCAGTTATTAGGTTCAGGGGGCAATTACTTTTTCACACAGGGCCATGTAGGTTTGGATTTTTTTTTCTCCCTAAATAATAAAAACCACCATTTACAAACTGCATTTTGTGTTTACTTGTGTTATATTTGACTAATGGTTAAATGTGTTTGATGATCAGAAACATTTTGTGTGACAAACATGCAAAAGAATAAGAAATCAGGAAGGGGGCAAATAGTTTTTCACACCACTGTATGGTTAGATATGGTTAGGAAGGGCACACACCTATTTTTAGTAGGTCTCACAGTTGATAATGTATATTGGAGCAAAAACCAAGCCATGAGGTCAAAAGCATTGCTGTCAGAGCTTAGAGACGGTATTGTGTTGAAGGTTCCCAAATGCACAGTTTTCTTCATAATTCTTAAATAGAAGAAGTCTTCCTAGAGCTGGCCACCCAGCAAAACTGAACAACCATGGGAGAAGGGCCATGGCAAGAGAGGTGACCAAGAACCTGATGGTCACTCTGGCTGAGCTCCAGAGAAACTGTATGGAAATCGGAGAAAGTTCCAGAAGGACAGCCATCAGTGCAACACTCCACCATGGCCCTATGAAAGCCAGCAGTCTCATAGCAATCTAGTTGAACTCAAAGTACTGAAGCTACTGCAGACAGGGATAAAGATGAACTTGGTGCTAAACGTAAGTTCCATCTATTCTCTGCCCATTGAGGGCACATTTATATATTGTGTCTTGCAGCATGTACAGTTCAGGATTTCTGGCTGACAATACAGTCAGCTTCACCTGCCAAAAATGCTTAGCTACTTTAGAGTTGATTGGGAAAATACACGCTTTGGATGACTGCTTTAGGAATATGACAGTGATAAGGCAAACCAAAACCAAATAGTATTTGCATTGTTTCCTTGGACAACTCGGCTACATATGATTTGGCTTCAGTTTCTCCAGTTCCTACTATAGTGTGTGTGTGTGGCCAGAATCTGCATCAAAACTAAGACGGGGTTATAAGAAGTAAAAATTTAGTCCCTCACCATTCAGGTCCCCAATTGTGGAGACTGGGAATATTAAACTGCTCATAATTGGCGACTCCATATGCGGTATGTTAGAATTTCAAACTATATTAATTCAGTAGTTAATTTTAAATGACTCTCAGGGGTGACGATATCTGACACAGAGTGTAAATTGGACCTTCTGCCCGATAATAAAGTATTTACCTTTTTGTTGCATGTCTGCACTATTTATTTACAGCAATCTTAAGTATTAAAGGGGAACTTCACTTCTCTATGCACAAAAGTGAAAAGAAAATGCTGTATTGTAATTGTGTCTGGAAAAATTATATAGAGTGAATAGGATTTATAACAGATTGTATCCCTATCACTGCTGGTTATAGACCTGGTGTGCAAATAAAGGCATAGCCTTTTTAAACAATTGGAATTATTTTTTGGAAAGGCTTAGGTTTTTCAGGAGAGATCGTCTTCATCCTAACTGGAGGGGATATTTTGTTTTATCCCAAGGTATGGCAGCAGAACTGCCTGGCTATAACTGATCAAAGCTCCATCTAGTTTGCAGTCTTGTGATCTTAAATCACAGGGTGGTGTTTATCCAACCTGTTTCTGTCCTGTAGCTGTTTCCCAGAATCCCATTTATGGGGAATCTTATTAAGTTAGTCATGCAAACTTTACTTTTTGGCAATCAAGTAATTTAAAGAGTATGAATAGACTAAGAGATAAAATCAGATCCTCCACTAATGGTATCTGTAATAGTAACCTAACTCAAATTAAAACTAAAGATATATCATCAGTTCAGAAACATATTTTCAGTTTTAAATGTTGCTTATTAAACATTTGCTCTTTTAGAAATAAAGCTACTTTGGTAAATTATATTAAATGCTAAATTTAAATAGTGTTTTCTCACTGAAACCAGACTGTAAATCTGACACTATTCCCGTAGCGGAGGCAACACCAAACGGATGCACATTCCTTCATAAATCTAGAGATACTGGTCAAGGAGGTGTCCGTGGAATAATTCATTGTGACAAAAAAATACAAACCGCTTCTAAAAATGTAGGCAAATTTACATCCTTCAGTGCACTCGTGTTAAATATTAAAACAGCTTCCTGCACAATTATAGTGCTAGTCTGCAGACCACTAGGGCCGTATTCAAAGTTCATGACGGAGTTTGGCAGCTATTTAGCTATAAATTATGAGTGTGTAGTCTTCATGGGGAATTTTAATGTACACATTGATGTTGAAACTGACACTTTCAACAACTGTTCTACTCATTAGTTAAATTCAGTAGGATTTTGTCAGATTGTCAATGGTCCAACTCATAATCATAACATAACCATACATTAGATCTAAACATAACTTAGAGAGCTGAAATTTAAAATTTAAATACTACTCCATTAGATTAAGTTATTTCTGATCACTACTTAATTACATTCAGTTTGGTTCTGACTGTACCAATATATTCACAAAAACAAAAGCAGTGCGAAAACTAGATTGCAACTCTGCTTCAAAGTCTGTAGATATTTTAAATAAATCAATTATAAATCGTGGAAAACAATTTAGATCAGCTAACTTCAAATATGATGAAGTGGTTACAGCAGTTCCCCTTAAAAACAAAAGTGATTAAAGAGCATAGAAACTCACCCTGGTTTAATGAGGGCACGCAGGCACCTATGTTAGAGTGTTGACAACTGGAGTATAGATGGAGAGCATCAAATCTGTGGCCTTTTGATTTCCATGTACAGAGAGTGTTAAAAAATATAAAAAACTCTCTTGAAAGCCCCTTCTTGTACTGTTTATAACAGTAGCTAATCTAACAAATGGGGATTAAGAACAACAGTTCAAAATACCAACAGATAGTACCGACTTTATGAGCATCTTTAATGAGACCTACTGCTTGTTCCTTAAGTCCTGTGCCAACAAAACTAGTAAAAAGCTCAATGGATGTTCCCGCAGCACCAATTCTTAGCATTATCAATTGCTCATTACTGAATGCTGCAGTTCCTGATGCACTAAAAATGTCAGTTATCAAACCATTGCTTAAAAAGTCAGACCTAGACCCACATACACTTAATAATAATAGACCCATTTCAAATACAGTTTCTCTATGAAATACTTGAAAACGTTTTTGCCGATCAACTTCAGTGTCATCTTACACAAAAAACAAATTATTTGAGAAATTCCAGTCTGGCTTCTGCACTGGTCACAGAACAGAAGCCACACTAAAATGTATTGTAAACAGCATTCTAATATTCTCTGATGAAGGAAATTCCGTTGTAATTATGTTGTCAGATTTAAGTGCAGCGTTTGATACCAGTGACTATTCTATTTTTCTACACAGGCTGGAAAATGACATTGGGCTCATGGGTGCCATCATTGCCTAGTTTAGTTTCTTATTTATCAAATTGATTCTAGTACATACAAAAATGTGCTGACAGTACACCATCATTATACATAGAAGTGGTGTCCCACAGGGATCAGTACTGAGACCTTTACTGTTTTGACTTTACATGCTTCCAACTGGGAACTATCACTAGAAAACATACTGTAACATTAATTTTCACTTGTATGCAGATAATACCCAGTTATACCTTGTTTTTAGACCATCTCTTGTATGCTGTCCTTAATTAGATATGTTAGTTAAAGGAGTGGATGGATGAAAACTACTTGTCTTTGAACACAGATTAAATAGATGAGTTAATTATTAGAGGGAATGATGCTGATTGCAGCAATATTTTGTCTTTGCTTAACTCTTTTGGAATTACCATTAGCTTTAATGAATCAACCCACAATCTAGGCATTATCTTTAACAATAGCATGTCGTTTAAAGCACCCATTACAAAATGATCTAAAGCATGCTTTTTCCTCTTAATAATGTTGGGAACTTAGGGTGTTTTCTAAATATGCAGGAGACAGAGAAATTAATTCATGCATTTATTTCCAGTAGGATTGACTACTGCAATGTAGTGTTCACTGGCTGTACAAATCGTACTATATAATGCTGAATTATCACTAAAACAAGAAAGTATGAACAGATTACTTCAGTTCTTAAGTTCTTATACTGGTTAGGGGCAGATTTAAAATCCACCTTTTAACATATAAAGTCTCAAATGGCTCTACTTACTTATCTGAAGTTATCATTGCTTACAAAACATACCTCACATTAAGATCTCAAGATACCAGCCTGCTTATGATTCCAAGGATTAACAAAATAACAGTGGGAAGTCGAGCTTTAACTACAGGGCCCTGAAGCTGTGGAATGGTTTGCCTGCTACTATAAGTGATGCCCCTTCAGTCCAGGTTGAAGACTCTGAGTAGAGCTGCAGAATAGCTGTGCATACTGCATCTCTGGTGTTAGTCATTAATATTAAAATATAAGTAATATGATATTTATAAATTGTTACTAATCTTCCACTATTCTATTTCTCTTCTTAGTATCCTCATGTGGCACTTGGTGCCACTGCTCTACTACCAAGTTGTTTGCATGCCCTTGAAAAAGTAATCTCAGATAATGTAGCACAGGAATAATTAGGTAGAAGGGTCTTTTCATCAGATTGGCCAGCCTAGCACTGACTCAGCTGTAGAATGGCCAATAGAAGGGAGGTGGCTTGTTAGCTGAGGTCTCCAGCACTCTGACTGTGTCTGGCTTGTCTGACTCAATTTCTACAATGTAGTCATTGTGTTAAAATTAGCTGATGGGCAGATATTGTTGCTTTTCATTTATGTTAATTAGCTTCTACTTTGTTTTTAACGTATTTTAATAAATCTTTATTCTTCATTTTTCTTATATTTAATAATTCTGTATTTAGTGAGCGATATATCTATTCTTCGATTTAGTGGGGAACGCTGTGCGAAAACAAAGTAGCTTGTATTGTGTTTCTGAGGTGGAAATGATAAATTGGCCATCTATCTCTGTGAAGAGAATTACTGGTGTTCTTGTTTGTGTATTGTATTTTCCCCATTTTTTGAAATCTTTTTCACCCCCAACCTACCTGAAACGGGGTCTCTCTATGAATTGACTTTCCCAAGATTTGTACTCCTTTTTTTGTCTTCTTAGAGAGTCAAGCTGGGGTATGGGGTTCTTTAAATAAACAAGGCATATTAAAGCCCATTGTGGCATTACTTGTGTGACTGTGAGCCATACAAAAATAAATTGTTATTGTTGTAGTTGCTGAGATTTTGCAGAAAAGGCATCTAAGGGCTGTGAGAAACACTATTTCTCCAGTTTAAACTGAACCCAAGGTTAGCATCGTGTTTAGAGAAAACCAGGCACCCCTCATGACCTGTGCAATACCATTCCAGCAGTGAAGCATAATCGTGGTAGCATCATGCTATGGAGTTATTTTTCAGAGGCAGAGACTGGAAGTCTAATCAGGGGTATTAAGTTCTTTGCAAGGAAATGGATAGTCTTATTACTGATTGCTGCTGTTTTTGAGGAATTATTTATGTCTATTACTAACCAAGCTCTCCAAACATGCAGGGACAAAGGCATGAATTCTCATCCAACAAGACTGACATTGCTACCAGTACAGATGCATTATCACTAATGGGTTATCTGATAATTGGGGAGTGCATACTTTGTCAGGAGCTAAGGGGAGATTATAAGAAGCAAAAGAGAATACTGGGTTAATTCCATTTACCCAAAGAGTGAAGGATAACCTCACCAAGCACAGACCCATAAATTTCTGTCAGGCAGAAAAAGGGACAAAACTTCTAGAAATTCTCACACGGCTAAAAATGTCTTTATCACAACTATGAAAAAGTCTTATGCTTTAAAAGATATAATGCATTTCCTTAAATCAGTTTTTGCTTTGACAAATAGAAAATGGCCTCTACATGGCTATAATACTGCTATATATTTTAGAAATTAAGGTGTTAAGCAAAGAGCAGGTATAGCAGAAATGTGTGACAGATTACCTGCAGATGATGAAGTATGAAGTTCTGATGAATCATAAGGTTGCCCTAAGTAAATGATTCCCCAAAAAGGAATGCTGAGCTGCTGAAGTAACTGTTTTCTTTCTAATGTAATTTCTAAAAACTACTATTTTAATTTCTTGAGATCTGGAGTCCAAACTATGTCATGTACTACAGAATCCACTAAAATGCACACTTATGTAGCTGGGAGGATAATTTCAGACATGAAATCAAGCTGAGGTTCAGTGAAGTTTATCAGATCTTTAATGTTTTCCTCAAGCGCCATTAACAGCCTTCACTGTTGTTTATCAAGGTACACACTGTGATACATTACAGTTCTTTTTCAGCTGAAATAATAGTCACTTTCCTTACATTTATATTGTGTAGTTCAGTCTGTGTAATATTTAATCTAGAGTTCCTGCCATGACTTATTTTTAAGCTTCTTTTTTATGTCTTTTGTGTATTTTTTATTCAATAATTATGATCTTTTCTGTTAATGTTATTTCTGTTTATTATTTGTCTGTATTATTTTATTTATCCATTGTTTGTATCAATGTGTGTAATCATGTTTTGTCATGCTAGTGTTTTGTGGGTGGATCCCCTTGAGGAGGGGGCTACCCTTATCTTACCGCTAAGGAACTGCCTTTAGCATATAAAGGCAGGCAGGGAAGTGAGTTCCTTGCGGTTCTTTCAAATGTGCTTGGTGAAATTGAAAATTGTCTTTGTGAGTACTACCTTTGTGTTCCATTTCTTGGTTTTATTGAAATTTTGCTCTCTTAGGATTTTGAGTTGGTTTTTTTTGTTTTGGGACTCGGTTGCTGTGTTATGCCTTTTTTTGGCCAAACCTTTTGCTGTTTGATCTTTTTGAAAATGTTATTTCTCTCTATTCTTAGTTATTAAACTCCTCTTTTATAAAGATTACTTCTGTAGCCTCTTTTGCACAAGACGGTGGTTGCTGGTTTCCCCTCCCTTGTGGGCCATTTTGATTATTCTTAGGGCATTGCTTATATATTTTTGCACCCTTAAAGCCAAAGTCATCCTATAAAGTAGGATGGTAGGATTCTGGCCTACTTTGTGGTAGATTTTAGAGGGGTAGCACCGTTGCTATTTTGTTTGCTGTAGAATTATAACCGTCGGGTACTCGGCATCAAGACTTTCAGCTGTGTTAAGCATTTCTGACAACTTTGCAATGCAATTGGACATAGTTTGTTTTACATTATTTCATCAAAAAAGCATTTATGAACTCCCTCATAGTCAGCACTTGTTCCAACATGTTCACTCTGTTTGCCTCTGTGTACAGTAGTCTCCCTTAAAGTACACCACACAACAACAACAAAATAATTCATGTCTCTACCAGTCTGTGATGCATGTATTTGGACTATGCTTATCAACCATTTACAAACAGTTCTTACAGTCCTGCAATATGCTCACTTTCCTTCATTACCGTAAACAAATTCCACTTTTAGCTCCCTTCCACTCCCATTAAGCATTTCATGCCATTTTCCTTTTTACTTCCTTTCCTGCAAATACAGTTAGGTCCATAAATATTTGGACAGAGACAACTTTTTTCTAATTTTGGTTCTGTACATTACCACAATGAATTTTAAATGAAACAACTCAGACGCAGTTGAAGTGCAGACTTTCAGCTTTAATTCAGTGGGGTGAACAAAACGATTGCATAAAAATGTGAGGCAACTAAAGCATTTTTTTAACACAATCCCTTCATTTCAGGGGCTCAAAAGTAATTGGACAAATTAAATAACTGGAAATAAAATGTTAATTTCTAATACTTGGTTGAAAACCCTTTGCTGGCAATGACAGCCTGAAGTCTTGAACTCATGGACATCACCAGATGCTGGGTTTCCTCCTTTTTAATGCTCTGCAGGGCCTTTACTGCAGCGGCTTTCAGTTGCTGTTTGTTTGTGGACCTTTCTGTCTGAAGTTTAGTCTTCAACAAGTGAAATGCATGCTCAATTGGGTTAAGATCAGGTGACTGACTTGGCCATTCAAGAATTTTCCACTTCTTTGCTTTAATAAACTCCAGGGTTGCTTTGGCTGTATGTTTTGGGTCATTGTCTATCTGTATCATGAAACGCCACCCAATCAATTTGACTACATTTAGCTGGATTTGAGCAGAAAGTATGTCTCCGAAAACCTCAGAATTCATTCGGCTGCTTCTGTCCTGTGTCACATCATCAATAAACACTAGTGTCCCAGTAGCACTGGCAGCCATGCACGCCCAAGCCATCACACTGCCTCCACCATGTTTTACAGGTGATGTGGTATGTTTGGGATAATGAGCTGTTCCACGCCTTCTCCATACTTTTTTCTTGCCATCATTCTGGTAGAGGTTGATCTTGGTTTCATCTGTCCAAAGAATGTTTTTCCAGAACTGTGCTGGCTTTTTTAGATATTCTTTAGCAAAGTCCAATCTAGCCTTTCTATTCTTGAGGCTTATGAGTGGCTTGCACCTTGCAGTGCACCCTCTGTATTTACTTTCATGCAGTCTTCTCTTTAAGGTAGACTTGGATATCGATACGCCTACCCCCTGGAAAGTGTTGTTCACTTGGTTGGCTGTTGTGAAGGGGTTTCTCTTCACCATGGAAATGATTCTGCGATCATCCACCACTGTTGTCTTCCGTGGACGTCCAGGTCTTTTTGCGTTGCTGAGTTCACCAGTGCTTGCTTTCTTTCTCAGGATGTACCAAACTGTAGATTTTCCTACTCGTAATATTGTAGCAATTTCTTGGATGGGTTTTTTCTGTTTTCGCAGCTTAAGGATGGCTTCTTTCACCTGCATGGAGAGCTCCTTTGACTGCATGTTGTCTGTTCACAGCAAAATCTTCCACATGCAAGCACCACACCTCAAATCAACTCCAGGCCTTTTATCTGCTTAATTGATAATGACATAACGATGGACTTACCCACACCTGCCCATGAAATAGCCTTTGAGTCAATTGTCCAATTACTTTTGAGCCCCTGAAATGAAGGGATTGTGTTAAAAAAATGCTTTAGTTGCCTCACATTTTTATGCAATCGTTTTGTTCACCCCACTGAATTAAAGCTGAAAGTCTGCACTTCAACTGCGTCTGAGTTGTTTCATTTAAAATTCATTGTGGTAACGTACAGAACCAAAATTAGAAAAAAGTTATCTCTGTCCAGATATTTATGGACCTAACTGTATGTACTGCCTTTCTGTTTAATGCCTTTGCAGTCTCCCCTGATTTTAGTTATCCCAGCATTCCAAGTCACAATGTTTACACACTTTCATACATAACTATATTTGATCACTACCTTTCTCCTTCTTGCTCACTAGCTGTCTTACAATAAAAGGTACATCTTTTCAAGTTTGCTCTCCAGAATTACAGAGATTGGCTTCCCTGGATTATTGTTTATCATAGGAAGGTTGATTGCTCACACAGGTGTGAGCTGAAACACTCATTATATGTGCACTGGGGTATAATTTTCAACACCGCATAGCATTCCAGGCATCTTAATCTTTTAGTCACTTTTTATGGCACACAATAAAACAGCAATTCTGTGGTAAAACCTGTTAAAAGGGAAATGTAGTTCTAATATTAATCAGCTCGTAATAGTTTATTACTAAATCATTACAAAAAAGAAAAAATATTTTTATAGTGTTTATTCAACATTAGGAAATCAAAAAAATTAAGAATTTAGTTTTTTTTCTATTGTTCTCTGTTAGTGGAGTGTCAGAATGCTGTCTTTGCTTCCTGAATTGGCAATTGCAGACTATTTTCTATAACCTTGAGACCATTTTGAAATTGTAAAATAAGGTTATACCATGGACATGCCCCCTTATATTAAGTAGGGTTTGACAAGTAATATGGTCAGATAATGTGTTACATTACTGAATTTCACAAGTTCACAAATGGGAAAACTACAGATTGAATAAAGTCTGCATGTGGATTAGTTCATACCACACACTATTTTTTCTTCTCTTTTTGTTATAGATAAGCATATAGGTTAGTGTTTAATACAAAATGTACCTGCCATTCTAATAGCAAGTTATCATGCTTTGCTTTTTCTCAAGTAATATTTTTTTCTTTTGTCTTGTTTACAAATATCTATACTTTGTCATTATATGCTGGATCTGGTATTGTGGTGCTGTATGTTGAATCTGACAGCTGTATTTGTATGCTTCAAACTTGTGTTAACAAAACATAATAGATTTTCTTGAAATCCAGAGACTACTAATAGAGTACTCATTGAAGTAGGTAAGTGTGTATGACTGATGATTTTTTTTTTTGTAAGTAGATGATTCAGCATACTAAAACATAATACATTTTTTTTCTGCTCAAAAGAAATCTTAAAGTAATTGTCAATTGTACAAAGTGAGTAAATAGAGAATAGATTCAAGAATGCTGTGGCATATTATTTTTCTTCCAATCCTGTATGTATGTATTTTAATTTACTTTTTATCTTGTTTTCCACGCTTTCAGAGTGCCATTCTTCATGCCTAGAATGTACTGGAAAAAGTTTCAAAAACTGCACATCCTGTACTCCCCCAAATGTCCTCCATGAAGAGAGATGCTTACCAAAATGCCCTGAAGGACTGTTTAGTCAAGACACCCTTTGCACTAGTAAGTTTTGTTTCCAAGGCTTCTGATAGTTAAGCTATCCTATTTTAAATGTTCAATATTTTTATTAGTTGAAATGTATAATTGTTGTTTTGGTTAATTTCAAATGTATCTAAACACACTTGTCTTTTAAGGTAACTGAAGTCTGAATTTTGTATAAATTAAAGGGCATGTGTACATATAGTTTTTAAACTAGAACTGTTAATACACTTGTTTGTAAGTAAAATGATCAAGTGAATTACTTATGGTTTATATTGCTATATTCCACATGGACGTAGTAGTATTTGGCAGACATACACTGCTCAAAAAAATTAAGGGAACACTTAAATGACACATTGGATCTTGATGAACAAATCATTTAAGTGGAAAATCTTTATTGAGTAATACTGTGTAATTCGTTGAGAACAAAATAATGTAACAGCGGTAACTGGAAATCAAACCCACCAACCCATTGAGGACTGGATTCAACATCACACTGAAAATAACAGCCAAAATTGAAACCATAGGCTGATCTAGGTTGGGGCGGAAGTGCTGCAGACCAGGGCTCCGGAATTATCCCAGCAACCCGTGGTGATGGCCAAGTAACCTAACAGGCTTGAGCATTACAGCCCCATGCTCGTGACGCCGATGTAACCAAGGGTGGCTGTCCTTTCATATCCCGGGGAATGACTTGCCCTTTTCTTGGTCCCCTGCTGTCCCGGGCTTCCCAACAGGGCACGATCCCCAGCCGTCCATTACAGCATGGCATTATACATGAGGCGCAAGGACACCAGTAAAACAAAAAAACTAGAGAATAATCAGTCAGGAAGGATAAGGAGAGAGCAATTGTCTGTGGCCACCACCTACAAAACCATTCACTTTTTGGGGGTTGTCTTTCTGTTGCCTGTCTAGTGCACCTGTTGTCACTTTCACTTTTGCACCAAAGCAGGTGAAGTTAATTCGCAATTGCTTATGCTTCCTAACTGAACAGATTGATATCCATGAAGCTTAATTGACTTGGTGTTAGGCTGTGATGATTAAGTGTACCTTTAATTTTTTGAGCTCTGTATATACCATGCATATTCTAAACAGCTGTGTTTTTCAGAGGTTCTTGCACATTTTTTCCGTATAGTCTATGGCCGTCAGTCAGCACTATAGTATTGCTAAGATATGAATACATTGTGTGGTACCCCAAATTCCAATTACAGCAGCTACTTACTGTACAGTAACATTATATGGTGTCAAGATTTAAGTTGTTTCTATTTAGTGGGAAATGTGAAATATTCAATACAAACATTCCATAGCTTTATATTATTTCGTTATAAATTTTATGTGTAAAAATAGGGTCCAGAAGCAGACACTGAATTCTGATGTTGCTTGTACAGTTGCCTTACTTGTCTAGTCAATATATTCAGAAAAAAAATGCCATATTGAATGTCTCGTAGCAGTCTAAAGGTTTCCTTTTTGAGTATGCTCAATATGCAGTTTAATATTATTGGATTTATATTTCTAGTCACTGTGCGTTATGAAGAAGTTTTTTTGTAAAATAATACCTGAAACTTTTGCCTTTGCAATATTTTGTGAATTCCTGCTTTTCTGGCATTTGTCAAGTTGCATTTGGTTTTCTGCCAACACATTTCTACTTTCTACATTTTCTCTAATTGTTAATTTTTTTTGTTGCTTGCAGATTGTCATCCATCATGTAAAGAGTGTAAAGGCCCTTCTGTTTCAGATTGCACTATTTGTCACCCCTTAGCCATTCTGGTGAATGGACATTGCACAACCAGCTGCTTAGAAGGACAGTACTTGAATGGAGTTGGTTACTGCATAGGTAAGTTGTTTTTGTAATGATTTTCACTTGCTTAAATGTCTTTATTAGTGTTGATCAACGAAATTCACCAGTGTTTTTCACAGCGAATTTTCTGTATTTACCAGTGATCTTATTCGTTGAATATTTTCCTGTAAATCTGCATTGTGGCCAGGTTGTGATGTTACAACCTGATCAGTACTCTAGCCTTCCATCCATGAGTATAGCCATTGAATATAAAACACTGATCCCTGTGCCAGGCTGCACAGCACCAAATGGCAATTTTCATACATAACTAGCCATCCCCCATGGCTTCGCCCATGTGAAACAGGGTCAAATTTTAAAAATCAATAAACAAACAGGTATTGCTAGCTAAGCGGAGCCAAAACGTGGCAAGAGATAGAGTGATTTGAATGGAGGCTATAGCATGAGTGAGGAGGTCCCTGCCCGGCTCCCAACTCCTGATGTCACCCTTCCCCGTCCCCTCGGCCCACAGCCTCTGTCTCAGTTTAGCGTGAATATATCACTCCTGCAAGCGAACTATGAGTCGCAAAATCAACTGGAATGTTCAAGCAAATTCCAGAAAAAAAACAATCTAAATTCATTAAGTAGTTCTCTCATTTGCTAGCTAAGTGGATGTAAGATACGCCCTGATGCTGACATGTGAGTGAGAAGGGTCCCTCCCCCTCCCCTCAGCCTTCTGCTTGTCTCTCAGATTCACGCAAATAAATCGGTACTGCAAGTGAATTATGATACTTAGCATGATGAGAGATGCCACAAAATCAACCAGAATGTTGAAGCAAATTATAGAAAAAAAACTCAATCAGACGGACGTTGGATTTTATATATACAGTACACCCCCAAAATTCGCAGGGCACCTGAATTATCCCGGGCATCCTAGAGCACACGCGAATTGTGAAAACCCACGAATTTTGGATGTGGTTAAAAAAAATGCCTATTTTCATAGTTTAACCCCTAAATATGCCCCCAAAACACTTCAATTTAATTTCAAACTCAGTTTAATACATTACCTAAAAATAAAGAGTGTAAAGGTAAACCTGTATACTGTACTGCTATGTCTCCCGCAGTGCTAGAATGTAAAATACCGATATTACCGCTATATGTACTGCAATTCATGCAAGCGCGTTTTCATTGCCAGAAGCCTTAGACGGTGCAGCTCGTTTCGGCGGCATCTTGGGCTTTAACCTTTAAACTGCCACATACTTGGGGGTTAATGCATCCCTGGATGCCAAATACTTTTTTGCTGCACTTTAAGTAAATGTCACAATTCACAAAGAAAAAGTGAAACTTTAATGTAACACATTTTTTTCATGCAAAGAGCATCACAATTACTGCAACACTGGTCATTTTACACACTGCTAATGAACTGTAAAAACTATTTAAAAAAACTACTGGAACAATATGTACAAAGTGCAACTGACGCCATGGATGTAAATCACTGAGCCAACTGCGCTTAAACGGGCTGCAAGAGAGCACACAGAGGTAAGCGCTGATGCTTGCAGGCTAGTCTAGTGCAGCTTGGGTCACAGAATTGCAAAGAAACACAGGAGATTGTAGAGACAGGAACTTTATTCAGACACTTCAAACAAACATGTCTCTTTCAGAAGTAAAAGGTGCTCAGCATGCAGTTAGTTAACGATTAAGCAATAGACAAACATCATAGGGGAGCACAATCCACAACAGTAGCAGAGAATGTCTGTGGGAGGAGATAGAAACAAAGCAATCAGCCAAAAAGGACAGGTACGGTTCAGGCTTTTAAGTAAGCATAGTATCGCGCGAGAAGCCGCAATCGAGAAGACGGTGATTCATTTATTTTTATTTTGGAGATTCCAGTCTTGACCCAATGTGCGCACTCACAAACAGAGACAAAAATAAAGCAAACCGGTAATCAAACAGCAAATAAAGAATGTAATGAAAACAAATGAAATAAGAAAACGATACCACCCCTGTTCCCCTTACGGCAATTACACATTAAATACAACAAAACACACACAGTAAATCATGAAAAAGTTCATGAAAAGCGGCAACGGATGAAATGTAATGATGAAAATAGATAGTCCAGAGATCCGCACATTGAATGGGAATGTACAGATAGTCCTACCAGTAGTTCCTGAAATTGTGCAAATGGGTGGACGGATTCAGGAGTGCTCCTTTCTTTGCAAGATGGCCATGAATCCACTTACAGTCCTCATGTACACAGGCAGACAACGAGGGCTCAGATCTAGAGGGATATACATCATCTGTCCTATCCTATGTGCTGTTCTATACTGATGCTGTCATGCTCACAAAGACCTTTAGGGTGTTTCCAAATTAGAAACCGTGGCTGGACAGTATGGTGAGGTCCCTGGTTAAAGCCCGGGACGCTACATATAGGTCAGGCGACAGGCTGGCATATATCAAAGCCTGAAAAGAACTAAAAAAAATGGAATAAGCCTGGCAAAATACAGATACAAACAGCATATCAAGGAGTATTTTGATAACAACGACCCACGGAACATGTGGAGAGGCTTAAAGACCATAACGGATTATAAGCGCAGCGATCAGCAGGTCAGCTATGACTCTAGTTTCCCTGACACCTTGAACAGTTTCTTTGCACGTTTTGATGCATCTAGCAGTAGGGAGACTGTACATCTCCCTTGGCTGGAGGAGCAGCATCAGCCTCTAGTCCTGCAACTACACCAAGTGAGGTCCACCCTGAGGAGGATCAACACTAACAGAGCTGCAGGATCGGATAGGGTGTCAGGTAAGACACTGAGAGAATCCTCCTAAAGTACATCAAGGATGCCATCCCTGCTGGATTTAACAACCATCACTCCTCCTACAGGAGAAACAGATCTACAGAGGATGTCGTCTCAATAGTACTTCACACAGCCCTGACTCATCTGCAGTGCCCTAACACTTATGTTAGGATGCTATTCGTCGATTTTAGTTCAGCGTTTAACACCGTAATCCCGGACAAGCTGGTACAAAAGCTTCATAATCTTGGTCTGTCCACATCGTTGTGTTTCTGGATCAGGGACTTTCTCACTAACAGGCCTCAGGTGGTTAGAATTGGAGATCATACATCAGTCACACTGGTTTTGAACACAGGCACGCCACAGGGTTGTGTGCTCAGCCCAGCACTCTTCACATTATTTATGCACGCTTGCTCTGCCATCCATGCCACAAATATGGTTGTGAAGTTTGCGGATGATACGACCGTGGTGGACTTGGCATAGGTGGTGAGAACAGCACAGGGGATTGTGGGAAGTCCTCTCCTAGACCTGGACTCTGTATATGCTGCAAGGATGCAGAAGAGGGCCAAATGTATAGCTGCGGATCTCACCCATCCAGGAAATGGACTGTTTGTACCATTGCCTTCGGGAAAGCGGTACAGAAACATAAAAACACATACCAGCAGACTGAAAGACAGCTTCTCCCCAGAGCTGTGAAGTCCATCTGCTCTTGCTGATACACACACATACATCTACCCCTAGCCTGCCCCCCTGTAGACATGCACACGCACTTTCCCTCATAATCAAACACACACACTCATATTCCTCCCCTGCAGACCCACACACACAGATCACTGGTCTCTGCAGGCGTACTACCTCAGGAAAAGTCTAGACTTGATGATGTTTTATTGCTGCTGTCTTTTATACTTATTTTATTATTTACTAGACATTAAGCCCGTTACAATAACGGGCGCTAGAACAGTAGTCCATAAACATTAGTAGGAACAGTCTATATTAAATGGCAAGGGACCTTTTACCTCATTAAATTTTTTCCGTAAAATGCCTGTAATTTTCTCTTGACAGTAATACTGGCTTTACTGTCTGCAATATGCGTTTAAATTTCTGTCACAACAGAGGGCAATCAGCAGATTCTCCCCAGCAACTGATTTAATGTGCGTGAAAATAAATCTACTTTTAAAAGTCATTGTATTGTAATATCATGAAAATTCGCATATTTAGGAAAACCCCTTCAACGACTGACACTTTACACTTTACCGGGCCAAGCTTCTTAATCGCAAATCTGACATCCTCAGAGTGAACACTTGCACAACAATGGGGAAGCTGGTCTCCGCGTCTCAGTACCCGATTGGATTTTTCGTGTTTTATGTTTTAGGTCTTACCTCATTTACCGAAATCCGATTGGATCGGCCGTGCGATCATTTATAGGTCCCGTGCTCTCTGTCTTGTGTGACACATCAGGCGGCCTTTGAAGCATCGCACCGTGCCCCGCGCATGCGCACTTCACCAGAAGACACACACACACGGACACTGGACGCACACAGGGGTTTTATTAAAGAGGATAGTGTATTGTGTATTTAAGTATTCTGCCTTGAAGCCACGTCCTACCAACAAAAATTTCGTTATGTGTATGCATAATGACAATAAACAATTCTATCTATCTATCTATCTTCGTGGCCATTGTTTATATTTTCTTTGTGGTTATCATTCTGTCTGTGTCTTTTGTTGTTTGAGGCACGATGGCACAGCTCAGTCAGATTACATTTTTTTACTGCAATAATCAGTCCAGAACAGTTGGCAGATACTTTCCTTTCCCTCAGTTAATTAAATTAAAACAGTTAAAACACCACTGCAACATTAGAAGCCATTCAAAACTAGTTCAGTTCCTCCTTGAATTCAATGCATTTCATGGTGCTCAGTGAAATTCCTGAACATTTCTGTGATCTCACTGAATTTATGGAGAAGCAAACTCCACTGGGTTCGCTCATCATTAATCTTTTTTATACACTACAGACATTTAAGATTTTAACACTCAAATCTTTATAGACTTTTCAAAATTGACAGAACAACAACCCTGAACACTACAAAAAAAGCTGTGACTTATTAATATTCATTTTAGTGATAGTGTGCTGTTACATGTTTTAAAAATAAATTGAGAAACATGCATGTAAACATTCATGATCTGGAACTGGACATTTCTTGGGTATCTAGTTTATCAGAATTATAGTTGTTGTTAAAACTATATGATTACCCATAGTGAGTACATTATTTTGAAAAGTCATAAATATTTTTTTAAGCTGCCAAAGCTATGTAGAATTTCAGTTCACTTTCATCTGGAATAGCTTTGTTGTATGGCTGCAGGAGTTTTATAATATTCTGTTCATTTTTTGTACATGGAGTTTAAGAAAAAGAACTATGGATAATTGAAACAAATAAAGGAAAAGCCTCTCAATTGTTAATTTATTTTAAAGTTACCTTCAATTGTTTATTTATTTTACGTTTACCTTTATCTCATTTTTATACTAAAAATCCAAATGTCATGTTTAGCACATAATCTAAGTTCACAAAGTTTTTTGCCAGATCATTGCACCCTTACTGTTCTAATGATGACAGCTCCAAGAGTACCTCTTATTAATCAGAGTGCTGCAACAGACTGTTTATTATTCAGAGGAAGTTTCTCATAAAAACAAAAGTTAAAATATCCTGTATTTTCAAAACATATTTTGCATTTGACTAGCTGAAATTGTGTTGGGCTAATGTGAAAGGTATGCCATGTAAAATTAGGTTAGACATTGCTTTTCACAAACTTTTCAGCCTGTTACTATGGTTTGTATACCTACATAAAATGAATTCTATGCAGTCTTTTTATATTTCTTTTAGTTGTGGTCAATTGAGGATATCTTTTGTTGCTTGGTTCTTTGATGTCTTTCTCAAAAACCTAGATAACACTTTAGACATAACCAGTTTTTCTTACTGCTTCTTTATCACACTAATTCTTAAACATAAAAGGACTATTTAAAAGTAAACAAAGCCTCTACCATTTCACCTTTGATTTAACAAAGATTTGGAAGAAGTGCAGTAATAGAGATAATGAATGTCTGACGCCTTTCCTTTACGTTCTTTGCAAAAAATCAAAAGACTACAAAGCATATTACATTGTCTGTAGGGTGTGCTAATTATCTTAAATTTTGATAAACACCTACAAGTTGTTTAAAGTTTTTATTTTTCTTTGCAAGCTTAAATTGTAGAAACCTAATGTTTTTATTTTTATTCAAAGAATGTTTTGACTAAAATAAAAAATTTGAGCAAGTTTAAAGATCATTGTTTACTGAACGCAGACCCTTAGATGTTGCCAAAAAATTCAAGATTCTTTCACTTTTATTACTTTTTTTGTCTTAAATACCATTGGCACAGTAAAATATAATACTGGAACATAAAGTAGCACATGCCAGTAGACTTTTGTGATTACCTCATACCTTATAGATACCTCATTATTAAGATTTGCCAGTAATGTTTTTTTTTTAATTTTGGAAGATCAGAAGCTGCAGTACATTTCATTTGAAAAATAATCTAAATAATCTGCATATATTCTTCAAAAATTGCTGATCTTGGTAGAACAATGCAAATGTTGCATGGATGTTAGTAAAGAGCAGAAAAGATTCTGGTTGGGATTGAAGGGAAACAATCTCTTCAGGTGATTTTTTTTTTAAATATGAAGGTCATGTTTAAGCTCATCTATGAAAGGTCAAATGTATATGCCGTTGTATTCACTTTCAACAGTTCATACATCTCAATAAATCCATGAACATACTGCTATCTGAGCACACTGGCCCAACTGGCTTTTTTTACCAGTTCATTTAATACATTTTACAAGGACTGTTTCATTGAACTCTGTTCAAACTCAGTTCTTGATCTCTTGCTTATGACAACTCAGTGTTACGTGTTTGTGGATTTCCATTAATTGTGTCTGGGCAATGTTTCTTAATCATGGCAAAATATGCAATGATGGTAGCATCTTCAGAAATGACAAGGATTCAACCAAAACATAGTAAGCAATTTTGCACAAGGTGGAATTTTAAACCAAAGTTTTTCAAATAAATAAGAGCACAGCTGAGTAATAGAACTATTTATTTATTTATTTATTTATTTATTATTTTGCTTCATGCAAACTTAGATTTGTAACAAGAAAATTAAATACTGTAAACCATTTGGGAGAATTACCCATATAATTACTATCTTGTTCATGGGTATGAAGGAGCATCCAAAGTTGTGCTTGAATTCATACTATTTTGAAAAGAAAATATATGAATTTAAATGAAATGTAAGAATATCTGAACTTTGAAACAAACATTATGTAAATCACTTTCACCATTATAATGTTTATTTTAGAAATGTTCTTCTAGACTGTCAGGCCTTTACCTTTTAAAATGCACCCGTTATTGTTTGAAGTGCTGCTTTCTTCAGTATGTGGCCTTTGGAAAGACAACGAGACAGAAAGAACATACATTAAGCCTTACAAAAAATTGACTGGGACTCCTAAGAATTATTGCTTAATTGCTTTTGTCTGAATTCTTTTCCTCTTACTTTAACACCTTTTTTTTACCACATTGCACATATTTGACAATAGTGCCATTTTTGCAAATTATTTACGACAGGTAATATTTAATATTCTGAAAAAAAAAATTCAAGATAGGTGACAGGATTAATGAAATTAGATATCTAGCTATTTACTTTAAACTATTTGCTGAATAATCTCTCCACTTTCACTTCCTGATGATGGTTATAGTGGCAGCACAACAAGTTGGATATTTCAGGTTGAAATGATAACCCAAAAATGATTTAACTCTGGTGAAGAGGGAGTAGGTCCTTGAAAATCTTCCAAGTCCTATCTTAATTAAGTTCTTCTCCCACAGTTACCTTAGATAAAGCTCCTCGTTAACGATTATATAATCCAGAAAAACTCTGATTGTCACTCCATTGGGCAAGGCTGTTGAACCAGTCCTCCTATATTCCAACCAATAACATTGTACTAGTGCCTCAGGTTTAAATGTCTCTTCCAGTATATCCAGTATATAGTGTGAGGTTCACTTTGGTGGCCTCACAGGTCAGAAATTGAAACATGACAGCACAGATGCAGATAGCCATAGACAAATATATATAGAATATTGTGAAGATCTTGTTTGACAAACACATTTTACTGCTATATGTACTTTTCTTACAAAGTCACCACTGTTCTTTATGGGAGTCTTATTTTTGGAATGGTCCTAACGCCCTTGCGCATCTTTGGCAAATTTAGCCCTTACAATTACATATCCAGTTTATCACTAAGCAGATGCTTTTATCCAAGGTGTTATACGAAAAAGGTCAACACAGTGAGTAAACATGAATCTGGGGACTGTTGAAACAAGTGCTGCAGGGCAATGCTAGAGAATGTACATGTTACAGAATGTAAACTAAACAGATCAACACAAGGCTAGTTAACTGTTCCTTAGTAACAAAGACCTATCAAAGCCATTATTAATTAGACACATTCACAAATTATAAATTAGATAATATCCCTAGCAGGAACATAGGCTCGTGATAGTGTAAACCAAGGATCATAGGTATTTAAAGAAATAAATATTGTTGGCATACATTTATATTACCTCATTTTTGATTAAAAAATAAATGTTTTAGCTTTTGAATTGTAATTAACAGTTAGCTCATATCTGTTTGAAGTTTTGTCTTAGATATAATATGTAAAAAGTATGTAAATTTTATCATGCCGCCTACTGATACTTTTTTGACAGAGTAAGGTATAGTCTTGTATTTTTACAGCATGCAGTGGTCAATGCCAGCATTGTGTGGCAGACTTGAAAGGTAATGGCAACATCTGCCTCTTGTGCAAGAATCCTAGTTACCACTTACATGGAGATGATTGTGTCAGTGAATGTCCTCCTGGGTACTACACAGACAGAGGAACTTGTAAAAGTAAGTATCATTGGATAATACCTAGAGTAAGTTATTTTGGGTCTCCTTTTTGCCACATTAAAAATAAGCATACAGTGAAATGCTTGACAGTTGTAAATATAGCAAGCCCTGAAGTTGTATTATGATCAGCAAAGCTGTTTTTTATGTTAAAGTAATAATAATCTGCTTGGTTAGTCCTTACTAAAATGGTTCTTGTAGCTTCTTCAATATGGTTGAATATTTTGGACTTTTCTAAATTAATAAATCCATCCATTATCCAACCCGCTATATCTTAACTACAGGGTCATGGGGGTCTGCTGGAGCCAATCCCAGCCAACACAGGGTGCAAGGCAGGAAACAAACCCCAGGCAGGGCGCCAGCCCACCGCAAAATTAATAAATATACAAATAAGTATATTGTGCAGTGTGACAGCAAGTAAATTATAATTTGCCCTGTCTGGATATTGTTTCTATCATGCCCCCGATGCTTGCTGGGATAGGATTCAGCTTCCCTGTGACCCTTCTCTGTATATACATATTTAGAATATGTATGGATGGAAATAATTAAATGTAGCATTAAAATATACTGTATGTACTTTCTTACTTAACTTCTGTATGTGCAGCATTATATTTAATATATGCACCCACCATTTGCTAGGATATACCTGCTATGGATAAGAGGGTTTATATTTATTTATTTCAATGACAGCAAATGAAGCATGACATAAGCCTTGCAATTTAAACTGGTACTTTCACGCATCAAGATATGAAAGCTCAATGATTAGTTGATAATTTTGACAGACCTGCCCCTAGTGGCTGTGGTGTAGTGCAATAGAGCGATAAGCAGCAGGGTTTGCAGGGCAGGCAAAATACTGTAATCAGTGTGCATCTATGAGTTCTGTTGTGATCATAATAAAGGCTGCAACCATGTGCATTCATAGTAGACATGACAGCAAGAATTACAGCACAACACAGTTACTTTAATTTAAGAAGCTCTCAATTTACCATACTATCAAGTCTGCATCTGGAGTTTCTGCTGTAAATGTAGCAGTTGATGGCTGAACATTTACATCTTCATTACTACTCATTCTGTACATCCTTTCACATTTGATGGTTGAAAGCGACAATTTACGTTTCAAGACATATTTAATTTGGCATGTGGTGGCATTGAAACAAATTCATGATTAAGTGGTGAAATACATGCATAAAGAAGTAAGTACCAAAATACATACATTTACATTAATACAACACATTTAATTATTTAAACGCACATGTAATTTTACTCTGGCGTCCTTCAACATCTGCAATAAGATGCTGCAGATGTTCTATCAGACGGTTGTGGCGAGTGCCCTCTTCTACACAGTGGTGTGCTGGGTAGGCAGCATAAAGAAGGACACCTCACGCCTGGACAAACTGGTGAGGAAGACAGGCTGTATTGTAGGCACGGAGCTGAACAGTTTGACATCCATGGCAGAGCGACAGGCGCTCAACAGGCTCCTGTCAATCATGGAGAATCCACTGCATCCACTAAACAGTATCATCTCCAGACAGAGGAGCAGCTTCAGCGACAGACTGCTGTCAATGTCCTGCTCCACTGACAGACTGAGGAGATCGTTACTCCCCCACACTATGCGACTGTTCAATTCCACCCGGGGGTAAACGTTAACATTATACAAAGTTGTCTGTTTTACCTGCATTGTTATCACTCTTTAATTTAATATTGCTTTTTATCAGTATGCTGCTGCTGGAGTATGTGAATTTCCCCTTGGGATTAATAAAGTACTATCTATCTATCTATCTATCTATCTATCTATCTATCTATCTATCTATCTATCTATCTATCTATCTATCTATCTATCTATCTATCTATCTATCTATCTATCTATCAAGAGATGTATTTATTTGATTATTTAAACAATCTGAAATATTAATCAATATTTCAGAGGCTACTATCAAAATGTCTTTGGTAATCATTGTAATTATAGTGATACTATAGTTTGGAAAACTTTTTTATTAAATATTATGTTGTCACAAATTAATATATTTCGTTCTGTATATGGAACATTTATATACATAAATCCTTGTCATTTATGTCAGACATTTTGTACTTATTTTCTTATGGTTATGTTTATTCAAATAAGTCTTACTAACCTTATTTATGGGTTATTGACCTAGGTGAATACAATGCAGATTTACAGAAGCTAGAGCACATCCCAGCAGCAGAATTGAGCACAACACTGCAAAGCAGGAATACATTCTTTACAAGGTGCACATACCCAGTCTCACTCATACGAAGCCAGTTTAGGATCACCAGTTAGTCCAAGACTAGTGTGGCGTATATGGGACAACACCAGGAGTAAATAATAAATGAATAAGTAAATCATGCAGGCACAGAATGAATATGCAATTTCCATTAATACAGTGCCTTGGTTGGTATTGGAACCCAGGCCTCTGGAGCTGTAAAACAGCAGCACTAAGAACTGCACCCCTATTAAAAAATGTGTACATAAAAAGTATATAAGGCAGTTTTTACCAAAAATATATAAAATATTTTAGAAAATAAAAGCAATGTTCCTATTAAAATAACCTTTCATTTTTCAGAATGCCATTCATCATGTAAGACATGCCACAGTGGTGGAGTGGGCAGTTGCACGTCTTGTTGGGGAGACCTTGCTTTGACTCATGAGGGATTATGCAGCTCTTCTTGCCACAAAGGATACTTCAGCGATGATAATCACATTTGCCAGGGTATGTTTCTTGAATGAAAAAGAGTTTGAGAATGCCTAATAAGAAAAGAGTAGCTGAACAGAATTATTTATAAAATGTATTGTTCAAAAAGCAAAATTTCATTATTTTATTTGCTGTAAATCATTGTTTAATTCTTATAGTATTTTTGTACACTTTTAAGCTGAAACTGGTTTAATTGCTTGATTAAGCAAGTTAGTTTAGAAAAAGTGAAATATACTAAAAATTCCTAATGTTACTAAAAACAGGCAGGGTGTCTAGGATGTTGGAATTTATACCTCAGGTTCACCTGTTAAGTTCTTGTCATTTTGTAGGGCAAAGCAAATTATTAAACCTACCTAGGCTGCAGCTATAAATTAAAAAATACGTAAATAAACATTAAGTGTATCATAAACTTCTAAGTCACTTTCGCTCTTGGTGACTGTTTGTATTAATTAACATTAATGTATTCTGTTGCTGTATTACATGGATGTATTCCAATAATATTGTAAAGTGTTACCTGGCTGGGAAGTTTACTAGAAGCAAGGTTTATTTGATATCCGGTTTGGCTGCCTGGGCACACCTCTAAACATTAATGTTTTAAGGTTTGGAACATAAATGGGTCATAAGTCCGGTCATAAGTTCTGTCACAGTCCTGTAGCAGTGCCCCAGTAGTGAAAGAGAGCAATGTTTTGGAGAAAAATAGGAAAGTTCTGGTGAACTTTAATGAGGCCAGGACATTTCCTAGCTGGCAAAGAATACAGAGTGTTACTTGGTCTGTGGAACAATTTTGATTCATTAACATAACCAGAAGATTGGAAACTGATTTTGAGATCTGGCCCTTTTGTTGTTGTGCAGGGCTCAGAGTTGCAGTGACTCTAGGTTTTACTGCAAGGAGTATGATTGTACTGTTATTGAAGAGATGCAGATCTGACAATGGAAAGTAGTTCTGAGATAGAATAAGGCTGCCTATTGCCACTGTAAATAAACTCACACTGGTCCCATTCCATCCAAACTAGTGTGATGTTGAGGTGTCACCATTGCCAGGGAAACAGAGTTTAAAGTCAGTATGTGAATAGGTGAGAGGAGGAGAGGTCTGCATCTTGATTTACAGATAAGAGGTGAAAGGTAAAAATACTTTATGGGACTTGGGAGATCAAAAACGTCCCTTCTGAGTCCCGGATACCTCCAATTAAAAGAGAGTTGTAGCATTCTGCTTAGGAAAGTTTAGGCAGGATTGTGTCTTTCCTTGTGTTCCTTTAGTGTACTGTAAGTTATCCTTTTTGTTCTATCTTATTTGAATGTATTTATAAAAAATAAACTGTACCCTTTTTTGTTAAAGAGTAAGTTTATTATTTTCAAAGTCAAAGTTATTATGTCAGAATCATGGAATATATTAATTTGCAATAGGAAATTTAGCTCTCTACTGAGGCATTTTTTTATAAATTTCTAAAAATACAGTGCCTGTTCTTGTGGTTTAAAAATGGATCCACAGCCAACAGCGCAAATGTGAAAAAAAGTCTTAATACTTAAAAAATATGTCAGTTTGCAAGCCAAGAACTGTTCTTGAATATTGATCCATATCTTGAAATTTGCACACTTATTGTAAATATTGGAAAACAAATATAGATTTTTTTGTGACATTTTGCCATTTTAAAAGAAGTCTGGCTTTGTTTTTCACCTCATTGTCGGTCTCCCTTGAAATAAATAAAATAATAATTAAAAAAATATATCTTGTAGTCCTATGGATGAACATGTTTGGATAGACCCATCTGAATTCATTAAATCTTAAAATAATATTTTGTAGAACATGGTTGTTTATATCTCTTAGGATATACAGTACCTTTGGTGTTGTTTAGATGCCCATCATTGCCTAAATGGTTTTTGAAACCTTAATCACATGTACTTCTATAAGTCATATCCACACATTTGAACTTGTCATTTCCCAGTAAATTACTCTGAAGAACATTTGAATATCTCTTTTGCTTATAGTTCATCTTCCGCAGTGTCGAGGTGACTTTGATTATTTTATATATGCACTGTACTGCCTTGTTCATGAATAGAGTCGAAAAACTTTTGTTTGTAATCTTTAGATATTTTTGAGTTGTTGCTGTAGACACAAACAGTTTGTTTTCATTTATTAACTCATAATTGCTTTATATTAAGTAAAAGTGTGAAATGGTATGCCATGTCATTTTATTTAATTCACTTTTACAGCTTGCAACGGCCAGTGCCTCACCTGTGATTCTGCTCAAACCTGCACATCCTGTAAGGACTCCACTAAAGTTCTTTTGTTTGGGGAGTGTCAGTATGAGATATGTGCTCCTCAGTATTACCTGGATATTTCCACTCGCACATGTAAAGGTAATATAGACTGAATAACCTTTGAAGTTACAGGTTAGAAGATGCATCATAATTCAAAGAAAATATTTATAACAATGGGATATTACATTTTTCAGTAGTTTCTCAATTTGTTCTTTTATTTTAACATTTAAACATCATTTAATGTAGAGACAGCATCTCTGTTGAGGCATCAATCACCAGTTAGTGGTGGCTTTTTGTACATTCATTTTGTCTTTTCCAACTCTGTGTGTGATGGACTAGGAGTCCTAGGCACTAAAGAATTCTGATAGCACCTCCAAAAATGTCCTCTATAGGAGGGTGCACCACCAAACCCTGGCTAGAATAAGGGCAAGAACAAAATTTTTATAAATACATTTATTTCACAAAATGCTCTGTAACAAAAAGCCCGCTCTGGGGAGCACAAATGGCAAAATGGAATTGCCTATAACAAAGGCAAACCAAGTCAAACAAAATCACAATACATATATTCAAGGAATAGTCAAAAATCTAAAGAATCATAAAGCCTATAAACTCAGAAAAGCACAAGAACTCACCACTCAACAGTCCATTTGAAATGAACCACCAGGAACTGTGGAAGACCTTCTGCATTTAAAGGATGGCGGGTAGGTCCTGGTGATGATTGGCAGGAGGCCCCGCCTGCTGAGGGACTACCCACAAAACACACAGAACATAACAAAAGCAACAAAACATAAAAATAAAGAATGATGCACATAAACAACATAAATCAAAGAAGCAAAAATGAACAAAAGAGACATAAAAAATTAATTTGAACCCCAGACAGGGGAGGAACCCTGACTGAGACATGACAACAAGGTACTTATTGTCAAAAAGTGTATGTTTAAGCATAAGGTCGATGTATTGTACATTCCTGTAGTTAATTTTAATTTACATTATTTGTGTTTTGCAATTTAAAGTGTACTAATATTTTTTCCTTATCATTTTATTAATATTAAGTCTAAAATATTTTTTGTAAAATATGTAATAAAGCTTTATGTATTTCTCCATTTTCAAAGCTAGATCAGACTTGTGTACAGGTATGGAACTCATTCATAACCTGAGGGCCACCTGTATATTTATACTTAAGTTTATTATTATTCTATAGTTGTAAATATTATTGTGATATCGGCAATGCTTATGCTTTATTGTTTAACTTTTAGTAGATTTTCATATTAATCTACCTCTTTATATAACATTAATGACTATTTCTTTTCTTAATATTAATTATACTTTTATGTGATATTATAATATTTAAATTTAATACTACAAAGTGATGCTGTTATGCAATACTTAACTTTTCTATTTACTTTCTCTTATAATAAAGAATGTGACTGGAGCTGCAATGCATGCAAAGGCCCTCTAAGAACAGACTGTCTGCAGTGCATGGATGGGCATGTGTTAGAAGATGGTGCCTGTGTGGAACAATGCTCCATATCCTTCTTCCTGGATGAGGACAAATGTTTCAGTTAGTACATTTTAGCCCAGTTTATTTAAATTTATGTTTAAAGTTTATATCTGTAATATGTTATTAATTAAAATCATTATCAGTAATGCCTTACGTTTAACAACAGAGCGTTCTGTTTTAATATTATATTTGTTAGATTGGTGGTAACAACTATGTACTTGTTTCTATGATGGTTTGCTTAGTTGACTGTTGCTGTTCGTTGTTGTTTTCATTTATGTGGTTTAAATCCTGCAGAACATGCTGTGGACGGTAGAGTGTAGAGGTTGTCAAAATGGATATGAATAGCTGGTGTATTGGGTTTTGACCAGATTAAGGTTTTGTGCCAAGCCACAAATTTTGTGTGTATATGCGTGTTCGTTGAAATTACATTAAGATCTATGTTGGTGACTTGTTTATACTGAAAGCACTGCCTTAATTTATCTTTCTAAAAACAAATGTTACTTGTACAGTTTAACCGGTAATAATAAAGTAGTTTTTTTTTTATCTAAAATAGTTTATAACTCCCATGTATATACAGTGTGTACATGAAATAACTATGTTCCTTTAGATAAATTTATGTTTAAAAGATATACAGTATAAAGGGGCAGCTTTGATCTGTTAGTTAAACATGCAAGACTGGTAGTGAACATTAATATTTCATTATCAGTAGTATTAATCAGGATAATTTTAATCAGGATATATTTTAAGCTTTAGTATTCTCCTTTATGGATTGTCAAGAGTTAAAAGGAAAACTTACATATACCACTACCTTTTTTGTGTATTTACTGGATAATGTCTTTCTGTTTGTGCTACAGTACAGTTTTGTTCTTTTAAAGCTTTACTGACTTGTTACTAATGTCTTGAACGCTCACTATTTCCTATTTTTTACTTAAATATCATATATATATGTATATATACAGGTAAAATTCCGTTACAACGAACTGCAAGGGACCTAAAAAATATTTTGTTGTAATGAGATTCTATATTTGTTGCTATAGTGCTCTCTTTAACTTGTGCCCAGGCGTTTGCAATCATTTAAATAGCTTCTTTCACGTTAATATTAATCTCCTCCTGTCTACAAGTTATGCTGACAAGAATTTTTCTCAGTATTTCTTTGGGATAATACAATTTCAGGGTGTGAATGATCCCCAAATCCAATGGGACTGGAAGTGATGTCTTCTTAGCCCGGAACTGAAGTGACGTCATCTGGGCACAGAAGCGGAAGTGGCATCCTTGGCCCTCAATCAGGCAGAATTTCCCATGTCCTTGGCCTGGCGTAGAATTACCTTCTTTTGGTTAATTTAGCTGCCTCCCATGCGCACGTGTGTGATAATATATATACTGTAAGGATAGTTATGCGTCAACTTACAGCTCCATTTGGGACCAGCCATTTGGCCATATGTTGGTCACAAAGTGTACAGGTCATTACAATTGAGGCTCTTTGGGCCTGGTGTGATTCACTGATATGTATACTTTAACTGCCAGTATGGAGTAGCACAAACTGACCTTTGAGTCTTAGCATCAGCTTGCTGGGTCTGTATAAGGCAGTGTTTCTCAACCACTAGGTCACAGGTTTGTTTTGTTGGTTTGCAAGTGGGTCGTGGTGGGTTGCCTAAGTGATTGACAGCACTGTACGATATGTTTCCCTGTTTCTAAGTGAGCTTTTTTCACTAGAGGGGACTCCTGATCATGCTTGTTTCATCAAGGGAGGCATTTTGCAACTGCCGCTAGCCGGTTGTCAATAAATTTAAAAGGGCAAAACTGGGTCACATAATCTTAAAGGTTGAGAAACACTGGTAACGAAGAAGGTGTGGGCTGAATGCATAGGATTTAGCCACATGGAGCAGCGACAATCAAAACACACCATAAAGGGCCCTCCAAGAGTTTTCATTACACTGTGTATTTTTGTTAATTTAAAATTTATTGAAAATGTAAGCATCAGTTTTTGTTTAATTTTTTTTTAAGGATGTGATGAAAATTGTTTGGACTGTGATGGTCCTGGCAAGTGCCGCAAGTGCCAGCTTCCATATGTTGTACAAGCCGGACTGTGTGTTCAAGAATGTAGAAAGCAGTATTTCCTGGATGACTTCCTGCACCAGTGTGTGTGTGAGTACTGTTGATGGTCCTAAAACTGAAAAGATTTCTTCGCCAACTTGGTTTTTTAATTTAATCTGAAACTTCAGTAGACTGATAATAATTTTGGAAAATCTGAAAAAAGAACACTAATAAAACTATATATAAACTTAAAGTGCTTGCTATGATAGGTTTAGAATCCTAAATATTGTAAATATTACGCTGTCTTACTGGTTCCTGTGGAAAACCTTTGGAAAGTTTTCAGTTGCTTTCTCATTTCTGCAACTAGTGTCTCACATTTCCACATTCATGCTATGTTGCTGTAGGAACATCTACCAAACTGAATTGCATGTACAATCCTCCATTTACAGTTATACAAATCTAAAATACCCCTGCAGCAGAAGAAAAGAAGTCAGAGCTTTATGTACATTAATATTACAAGTTATTTATATAACATAATAAAACCTAATCTTACTGCTTATTCGACTTCAGTGCTGTCACTAAAACAAAGATTCACGTAAATTGGACATTGACATCTAAGTGAATATAAAGTAAGATTTTAATAGACATTCGTTAAGGGTACCCATTTAGACTTATTGTCATGTTAAAAATGATGCTGACATAGCCTATAAAGGAAAATAAATCTCTGCTAATTTGCACTTGCTGCTGATTTGCGGATCACATTCTGAAATGGTTTTGGGACAACTTGATATGTTTTTCAGTGTTTTAATTCATTTTTAACATACATATATTTTGAATGAGATGTTTCTGTCTCCTCACTGCTTCCAGGTATGCCAGTGGATTTTTAGAACAGCTTTTAGAAATATATTATGATAATGAAATCTTCTTTATAAGAATCAAATACACCATCATATTTTTCATATTTCAATAGTGCTACTCTAATATACATATAGCAAGAGAAATGTTAAATTAAAACTTACCGTCAAACCACATTGTTGACAACATTTTACTTCATACATACCTATTTCTGTTTATGTCTCTTAAAGTACAGTGATGAGGAAAATTTATTTTTCCATTGAGAACTACAAGTATTGATACATTAATCTGTCCTAAGATGTGATCTGATATGTAACACAAAAACTGTGCTTTATTTATTCCAGCATCTGTTGTCTGTCTTGTGTCAGATTATCAGGTCAATGAGATGGTAGTTGTTAGTTTGCAGGGTCCTTCTATATATAAACAAATTAGAAAATGTATGCATAGCTTAACATTCAGGAGTCTTGGCTAACTGTTTTAAAAATTAGGAACATTTAAAATTTTTGTTTATATGCTTCGTCAAAGAGACAAATGTCACATTTGTGTTTAAATATTTTCGTATCAATGAGTCATATTGAAAAATAACTGTGGTAATAGAATGTAATTACGTATATTTGGCTTGCCACCTAGACTGGCTATGAGATGTGTAAAACAGAAAATTATACCAGTTAAAATAACCGTTTTTCATTGTAAACTTTAAAGCACAAATTAATCTGTAACTAAGGTTGCACAATATTATTTTCTGTTTCTTGATAGTTGATCTTAAAGCTTTGGCAATAATTTTAAATGAAATAAACAATTATTTTAAATATTGAAGTGTACAATAATTTGTACAACACCATCTATTTGAGACAACAAAAATGTAACTTTCTAGACAAATGTCCTTGATGAATAAATGCACCAAATTTCACACTTTGCCCTCAATCAGCTTGTTGCTTCTGTCCTCCAGATTGGTTTGCCTGATGAACTCACTTTTATGAACAAGTGGTTGAATACTTCTGGTACTCCTCATAGAAAACACTGATGTGATAGCTAAGGTTCTGCAGTACATTATTTGAAATATAGTAAGCAAGAACAGTCTTCCTTAGAGGATATCAACGGAACATTTTGTGCTATCCTAGAAAAATAGATTTGTCAATTTCATGTTTGCTAGACCCCATACATTATCTAGAAGATTAGTTGTCAGCCTTCAGGCCTAATGACTGTGTATTTTAAATTGTTTGAACAAAATCTACTGAAGAAAGTAAGGGCTCTATCTATACAAGAGCTGAAACGTGAGTTGAAATAGCATTTGAAGTAATTAAGATCCTAACCTTTAAGAAATTTACAGGCAGGTAATTCCAAAGAGGCCAAAATGTCAATGACTTGTTGCACCTATATACATAGGAATGGTTCACAGTGCTTGCATGCTAATATGCAGGGTTTATAAACATATTCAGGAAATGCCATGTTTAAGTCACTACTTCTAAAAAGAGCACTACAAGCTACTATTAAACTTATATAATTAAGACGCTGATTTTTTTTTTTTTTTTAATAAAGAAGGCATGTAAAAATACTTTGTTTTTAATCCTGTGTTTTATTATCAGATCATGGAAGAAGGTCAGACTACGTGAAGAGTTCATTATTTTGTAGGGTTCAAAAATGATTTATTTACCACTGTAGCCTTCTCATATTACTGCTTGGAATTTACCAATTCTCAAAGAGTGCATCAGGAACAAAAAACACTGTACCACTGCATTATAAAACCTTTAATCCGTTCATTTTTCCTCCAAATTCCTTTCATAGCCTGTCCATCAGGCTGCCTGGAGTGTGAAGGAACTCAGCAGTGCAAAACATGTGATGAGAACGTATTCCTAATGAATGGACTCTGCTTGACTGAATGTGGCAATGGATATTATGGAAATAGAGGAAGTGGACTATGCCAAGGTGAAATAACATGATATATAATTAACACTTCAATGAAAAATCAACTTATTGCTTTAATTAACCATTTTCAAGATTATACTAGTATTTTAGTGGAATTCTGATGTAATGGAATGAATTCTGATAAAGCAGATACCTATAATTATGTTAGGATGTGCAGTAATTTTCTTACCTGCTTTTCCAGATTGTGTTTGAGAAACTTTAAAAATGATAGATGTTTCACAAGCTTACTGACAGTTAATTTAAAGTCAAAAGTCAGAATGTCTTTTGACCATGAAAAAAAAACCACAGTCACTGGAGGAAAATGCACCCAAACACATGGGGGCATGCATAATTTGTACCAGGATCCTAGGCACACACCTGAATCAAGACATACTTACTGTTAATATTTATCTTAATAAACTTTACATTTTCTGTGACATCTAAAAAAGCAAAGTAGGATGATCCTGTGACTTGAAAAAGATAACAGATGAAATGTTACAAGCAAGTTGAATTTTTTCCACACATTTTGTAGTATAGCTTCAAGGTGAATAGAAGTTTGTGTAGCATAGCCTTTGATGTTATTAAATACCTAAAACCTAGTTATTGTTGTGATTTTTTTGTTTTGTTTGTATCTTTTTAATTAGCACGTAGTCAACTTTATAAATTTATAAATTACATAATCATCTGGCTGTCAAGGTGTATTTTAGTTGTTTAATTCAGAACATATATTTAACTTAACTTATCAAGGTTTTCAGATACTGAAAGAGAAAAAAATAATTTATACATGGAAAGTGGGTCTGCGGTACAGAGGCACATCTTTGTTTTTAAGGCAGCGTTCTGAGTTTCCTAAAACTCTACTGCAGAGGTCCATTCATGGCATATTGCTATCGATTCAACATTTGTAGCGAAGCTGATTGACCTTAAATCTGAAACCATTAGATCTCAGAAGAGAAAAATCTTGCTGCACCAGGATGTAAAGTTTTATTGAAAGTGTGCATCCCAAAGCACAGTAAAAGAATTATATGCCTCATTCAAGGAAATGCGAGTCAGTAAATCACCTGAATTAATTCTGTGCTTGAATAGATATTTCATTGTCTTACACATTAACCATAAATATCGTACCTGTTCTTTGAAATTTTGAGGTTACAGTTGGGACAAGAATAACTGCAAGAAAAAACATCTAAGCTCCTTCTCTGCATTTGGAGCCTTTAAAACATTTTCAATTACAGTAATACAGGATATGAGTACCCTAAGTTCTTGTCAATAAGCCGCGGCTTATCTAAGGAAAAAAGTTGTGAAAATGAAAAAATAGAATATCGGCTTATACATAAGTCCGGCTTATACATCCATCGCGGGGGTTGCGTTCCAGAGCCACCCGCGAAATAAGAATATCCGCGAAGTAGAAACCATATGTTTATATGGTTATTTTTATATTGTCATGCTTGGGTCACAGATTTGCGCAGAAACACAGGAGGTTGTAGAGAGACAGGAACGTTATTCAAACACTGCAAACAAACATTTGTCTCTTTTTCAAAAGTTTAAACTGTGCTCCATGACAAGACAGAGATGACAGTTCCGTCTCACAATTAAAAGAATGCAAACATATCTTCCTCTTCAAAGGAGTGAAGCAAACAAATCAATATGTCTGTTTGGCTTTTAAGTATGCGAAGCACCGCGGCACAAAGCTGTTGAAGGCGGCAGCTCACACCCCCTCCGTCAGGAGCAGACAGAGAGAGAGAGGGAGAGTTTGTTTTTCAGTCAAAAATCAATACGTGCCCTTTGAGCTTTTAAGTATGTGAAGCACTGTGCAGCATGTCTTTTCAGGAATCAGCTTTACAAAAGATAGCAACGTGAAGATAATCTTTCAGCATTTTTAGACGAGCGTCCGTATCGTCTAGGTGTGCAAACAGCCCCCCTGCTCAATCCCCATACGTCAGGATCACAGATAGTCAGTGCAAGAGAGAGAGAACAGTAAGCCGGGTAGCTTCTCAGCCATCTGCCAGTAGCGTCCCTTGTATGAAATCAACTGGGCAAACCAACTGAGGAAGCATGTACCAGAAATTAAAAGACCCATTGTCCGCAGAAATCCGCGATATATATTTAAATATGCTTACATATAAAATCACAATTTAAATGACCGCTACGCGCTCGTGTTGACTCGGCGACGCCCAGAGCAGAAAGAACGCGCTCCGGCCGCTCCAACTGCGCCATGCGGGGAGTGAGAGAGACGGCAATATCTCACACTCTCTCCCCCCTTAAAGAAATTAAATGGGCGCGAGTGAGACCACTGACCTCCCTCCCTTCTATTAGTTATAGGTTATAGTACGTTCGGCTTATCCATGAGTCCGGCTTATCTATGATACGATTTTATTTTAAAAATTCGTATGATTTTTGGTCTCCGGCTAATACATGAGTCCGGCTTATAGACAAGAACTTAGGGTAATACCTTTTTAATGTCAACAGAACCTAAAAATGTAGACATCCCACATTAATAATTTTTACAAAAATCATATATACATTTTTTTGTATTATGTAGAAATGTTTTCTTAATTAGTAGGTCACTTGGGTATTGATTTTTCCATGTAATTAAAATATTTTGAATTCCCACAGGGTTTTTAATATACTACATTACAGAAACATTGAACATTAGAGCAGTGTTTATAATAGTTCCTAGAACCTCTGTCTGTTTCTGAAATTACTAAGTGTTCAATGTTGGAAAGAAATAATGCAGTTCTTGTATCTTTATACTCACTAAATCTGCTCATTTCTGTCTTCCAGCTAATAGTCATCCACCAATACTGCATGTGAATGGAACACTTATAGTGCAGATCGGTGGAGTCAAACCCTTAGATTTGTCATTTATGAGCATTCAGGACCTGGATACCATTCCTGACCAGTTTGTTTTCTACATTGTTTCACTTCCCAACAATGGGAAGCTGGTGAAGATTGTCAAAGGAAAGCAAGTACCAATGAGTGTTGATGACACATTTACATTATCAGATCTGCAGGAGCAAGCAGTCAGGTTTATACATTCCCAGGAAAAGTCAAAGTGAGTTCTTCATGTATTCAGTTTTATGAGAATATTAGCTCTTCCTTAAAGAAACAATTGCTGAAATATTTTGCTTTAATTATTGTACCTATGCAATCACCTTTTGAAAACATATTCTTGTTGAGTGCAAACAGGTACAATTAAGTATGTGTCAGAAGTGTGTCAAGGTCAGCACAAATACATATTTTATAACATGTACAATATATGGTTATATAGATGAAAGCATGTTCACTTTTTACTGCTGTGTAAATGTCTGATGTTTAAACTAGATTTCTTCAACCCAGACACTTGAGAAACTTTATAATAAGTGACTCAGTTATATTACAATAATTTCAACTGTTCTTTCTTCAGGTAACTCAAGCACTACATTCCACCATCTCTTCTGTATTCTTACTGTGAGGTCTGATAAAGTACAGTAAACTTGTGTTGAAATACCTTTATAAGAAAATTTTAAATGTCAAGCAAAAAAAAGACTTTTTTTAAGTAAATGGAAAAGTTTTCCAGAACTTGTACATTTACATTCAATGTATTTTCTTCAAATAGACAGTTTTTTATTACTTGTTGAGTTAGCTTAAGCTATTTTCAAAGGTTTATCATATTTGTGTATCCTTTAAAAACATAATGTTTAAAAGTTTATTTTTTGATTGTTATTTTTACACGTTTTACTTGAACCTTTATTTTCCCCTGGTCTCTCAGTTTTATTTAAAAGGGATATCACAATCATATCTTATCATATATCACAATTCTATACAGTATACTAAACATGATAAAGTACAGGAGGATATTTGAATGAACTGCTATTTACTGTATGCTTTTGAGTGTATAAAGTATGTCAGTTTTATTGTATATGTATAACAGTAAGCACCCAAGTTATTTATTTGTTCCTGCTGCTTCCCACTTAAGAGTGGTAAGTGATTTTAACCTGCTGACCTGGAGCCTCATATATAAACGGTGTATACGCATAGAAATGATGCATACACCAGTTTCCACGCTCACATCGCGATGTATAAAAACTAAACTTGCTGTAAAGCCATGCACATTTTCACACCAGCTCTATCCCTTGCGTACGCAAGTTCTGTGCTTGGTTTTGCAAACTGCCGGCACCCAGCATTAAAGCAGTGTTACTGTTCCTGTGTGGTTTGCCTTTCTTTTTTAGATCCACATCCCTGACGCGGCTTTATCAAATACACTGAAATTAACCGCATATCGTTTACTAGTTTAAGGCATCTGATTGTAATCAGCCGGTAACTATATAATGATGCACAGAACGGCCAAACTATTCCAAATACCATAGCTGCTTTAGCATTGTCACTCTTAGTGCACCATTCAGAGTGTTTAACCCACTGTATCTGAGTGTGGAGTCACAGCTCTACAGCAGCTGATTGGATTATCCGGATACAGCATCTAGCACATGCTGCCTCAGCCATGCAGACAGTCTGTTTTAACTTCGCCCGTACAATATGGCAAACACTTCAGAGCCTTTCCTGCAGGGACTTCATGGTTCAGAAACGGTTTAATGCCAGGAGCTCTAAATGCACTCAATCAGTCCATCAAGTGCTCCTGGTAGAACTGTTTGTACTTATAAATACAATCACCTCATTGTAAACTTGCTCTACAGTTATAATATTGCACAACCTGAACCACTTTATAAATCGCGTATTTACATATGATTATGGCTGGCTTGTAAGTCAATTTAGATTTCTAAGCACTATCATCTTGGAGCTCTTAATATCATTTTTAAGATGAAATGCAGTAAAATATGTATATTACATTATACAGATACATTTTTAACTTAATTTAAATAATATATATTGTTAATAATTAGACATGTGAGAACATGGTGACACAGCGCTAGCAATAGCTGGCGCTCCGGTCAGGGATTGTTCCTGCGTCGCACTGTATGCTTGCTGGGATTGGTGCGACCCTGGAAGGATTGATGGATGGGAATAATTAAATATGTACTACAAAGATATTTCAATGTTCAGTAAATGTTTTGAAGAATCTGCGCTCTAAACTTACAGATGGCTTGACATCTGTTACAGAGCTGATTGTGTGTCGATTGGTTACTTACAGAAAGAAATGGAAGGACAGGAATTCGGGGGTTAGTACGTTTGAGAGAGACAGTACTGCTGCAATAAATTATTTCATCGAAGATCGTACATGGTGATGCAAGCATCTTGCGGGAGGCAGGAACAATCTCTGGATGGGGTGCCAGCTCGTCACTACCACTGCACCATCGTGTCCCCATGTTTAATACATGCTTTAATTCCTATCATAATGAAAATGATATCAAGTATACATCTTAGTATTTACATTGTTCAGAGAGCTGTAATTTCATGAATGTAATGTATTCTGTGTCTTGTTGGTGGAAGAGAAAGCCTGTTTAAGAAAAACATAGTGATTACAAACATAGAACACATAGAAGTACACATAGAATACGAAGCATGTAACATGCTACTTTAGTTGCTATGGGATCTGAGAATCTAGTAAATTAAATGATTTTAAGATGAAGTTTATGACGTTCTGCTTTAATGACAAAATAAAGTATGTGATTAAAGTGGAAATTTCGAGATTAAAATTGACATTTGGACATTTTTTTCCACTGTGTCTCTATTTTGTTTTTCTTTTCTCTGTACCCTAATACACTTCCATATGACACTCAGACAGTGGGCTACAACTAGCCTTTTCATGATGACTTTGATATCTGACCACTTTTTATTTGTTCTGGTCACTGTACAACTTTATGAATTTGAACTTTCGAGTTTCTTTGCCAGTATGTCACTCGATCAACTTCCTTTTATTGTTTACTAGCAAAATACCTGTGCTTCGCAGCGGAGAAGTAGTGTGTTAAAGAAGTTATGTAAACATATATATACATATACATATATACATATATATACATATTTACATATACACATATCTACATATACATATATATACATATATATATATATATACATATACACATCCACATATATATACATATATATATATACACATATCAACATATATACACACATACATACATAGTGCGTTGTAACACGGACTGTGATTGTTACATGGGAGGGAGACGACAAATCACAGCTTCCCGCTTTCTAATCGGGCCTGCGATTGGTGCTTTGACTGATGCCCAGATCCCACAGTATCTCCCCTTAGGGGAGGCGTTAGGCAAGTGTAATTGAATAGCGGTGCTGCAAGTTTAGCTTTACACCTGTTTTTAAGGCTTATTGACTGAAAGGGGCTTTCATGAAAAAAGTGCTTTGCTACAGGATACACCCTCCACAAGTTAAGGAAGTAAAAATAAAGGTATATATTTCTGTTTTATTTAAACCTTTTAAGTTTGTATGCGGGCGGTATGGTGGCGCAGTGAAAGGTGCCAGTTAGGAGACCCGGGTTCGTTTCCCTGCGTGGAGTTTGAATGTTCTCCCCGTGTCTGTCTGGGTTTCCTCCGGGTACTCCGGTTTCCTCCCACAGTCCAAAGACATGCAGGTGTGTGGGTGTGTGCGCCCTGCGGTGGGCTGGCACCTTGCCCGGGGTTTGTTTCCTGCCTTGTGCCCTGTGTTGGCAGGGATTGGCTCCTGTATTTAGGATATATCGGGTTGGATAATGGATGGATGGACATTTGTATGCATAGCCCCATTTGCCCGTTTTCGTTTTTTTTCTTTCTTCAGTAATATTTCAGCAAACCCGGAGCTTGTCAGTTCAAATCCTGGTACTGACACCACTGTGTGACCCTGAGGAAGTCACTTCACCTGCCTGTGCTGCAAAAAACAAAAGTAATGTAACAAATTGTACCTCAGATGTTGCAAGTTGCTGGAATAAAGGCATAAGTCAAATAGATAAATATGTATTATACACATAGGAAGTATTAATTTATTTTCAGTCAAGTCATCTGCAGCAAACCTTTATAAATGAGGGTTTCTCCTTTTTAGATAGTGCAAACTGTTTCTTCTTCATTGAGGTTTTCTCTTGGAGAGCTTTTTTCATTTCATTGAAAATTAAAGCAGCAGCTGCCAAAATATGTAGCTTTCTTATTAATTTTTCAACATTGTGTAAAATAACTTTATAAAGTAACATAAAAGGTTTAAATACTGGTTATCCTTTTACACTAAAATATTACTAAAGAGATACAAAAAAAGTAAAATGCATATGTTGTTTTTCTTTAAGGAGATTAAATATTACTGAAGAAAGAAAAAAAAAAAACTAAAACAGCCAAATGGGGTTATGCATACGAACTTAAAAGGTTTAAATAAAACAGAAATATATACCTTAATTTTTACTTCCTTAACTTGTGGAGGGTATATCCTGTAGCAAAGCCCTAACTTTTTTCGTGAAAGCCCGTTTCAGTCAATAAGTCTTAAAAACAGGTGTAAAGATATTGACAATAAGCTACGCAAACCCACCAAGACATGGAATCGTTTAAATCAAGGCGCGAGTCGAAAAACACCATCCCATACTATTAGTTAACGATTAACACATTTCTATATGTATTGTAAGCATACAATACAACTGATAATATGTTGCGCTTATTTATCTGGTGTACCGACATTTTTGCGCATTTAACGGCTGAAATCCAACGTGGTTTGTGCCCTTCAGAATGAAAACAGTTTGCATTTACATTTTTAATAAAAGGCGAGCTTTTAAACCTGAGAAATCACCCCGTAAATGCACACGTTTAATTGCACATGTGTTAATATGTATGCTTACACACTGTTTCTTCTTCATTGAGGTTTTCTCTAGCATGTAGATCGGGGTAATTACATTCACGGCATTCGTAGTCTGAATCACAGTCTGATTGTATGGGTGGTTACCTACCAGGTAACGCTTATGGTTGGCCAGCAAGTCCACTAACATCAGCCACGGT